>NW_026712238.1:9805803-10553303 GCF_030504385.1 Musca domestica | reverse complement strand
ATCCACATTTTGACATTTTTTAAAATTTTTCACATATCGCATATAAAGTGAAAGAAAAACCAAAATAATCCCAACCTGGCACGTCGCAATATTTATATCATACTTATTTAGGTTCGATAAGAAATGGACAACGTTGGCCCTCACCTATGAATAATCACAACGTAAAAATATATAATGAAATAAATGATCAGTGGCTTAGGTTATAAGTCAGTCGGCAAAACCTACTGATACTTTTTAACTAGTGTTTTGCAAATTTTGACCTTTTGTGGGTGATGTACCATAATGAGTATACCGATATTGTCTATCTCCGAACTCAATCTATGTTTGATAATATTATTACGGCGCACCAAGTTTGGACCAAACCGGATAATCCCTTGGAGGGTTACAGTGCGCGCGCACGAGCCAGCCAGACAGATGTGCACCCCTAGATCGACTCCAAAAGTCCTGAAACGGTTTTGATCCAACGGATTTGCACAAACTCCCTATATTCGGTATTTTGATGATTTTAGCTACATTATAAACAGATTTTTTTCAAGTTTCGCATTTGAATATTGTAATAGCTTGTGACAAAAGTTGCCTATGCAGGTCCAAGTCGTCGTATAGACCCTAATATACGGCTACATTCGGTATTTTTAAGATTTAAACAGAATTTTTAACGGATTTTATTTTTTTTGAAAATTGTTAAATTTGTACCAAATGGCGGAGGGTATTCAAAGTTCGGCCCAGCCGAACTCACAGATTTTTTACTTGTTTTTATTGTTTGCTGACGCGGAGATTTAACCAGCGACCTTTTGTTTATGTTTACATCGTAAAGTAACATTAGTTTTGTTGTCAGATATTCTTACTCTGTAGGAATAACTCATTCTTTTTAGCTTACTGGTAATGCAGAGGGGATGCAGCTATCATTACAGTTAGTACAGTACAATTACAGTAAAGTCTTTCGACATTTGCATTTTATCTTTCGGATGGTAATTAAAAATATTTACACGCCTAGTGGAAATCCTTCTTTTACATTATACCCTCCACCTTGGAAAGGAGGTTATATTAACTTTGTCATTCCGTTTGTAACATCCCTAAATATTCGTCGTAGACCCCATAAATTATATATATTCATAATAAGCATACAATTCTAAGTCGATTTAACGATGTCTGTCTGTCTGTCCGTTTGTCTGTCCGTCTGTCAATCCGTCTGTCTGTTGAAATCACGATACAGGCCACATTATTTGACATAGAGCGTCAAATGTTAGCAGAATAATTTGTATTGTGTCTGGGATGGTTGGTATTGAAAATGAGATATATCCGTCCACATTTTTGTATAGCCCCCATATAACGGTACATCCCGACTTTTGGTATTTTGCCACATTTTTTCACGGATTTCTCAAAAAAATTGGTATTTGTTGGTCATAAGGGGGTATTTGTTGGTCATAAGGGCTCCGGTGGCAAAACATTGCATGTATAGGTCCACGATTTGGTATAGCCCCCATATAACGGTACCTCCCGGTATTCGATATTTTGATCGTTTTTGACACATTTTTTTTTTCACGAATTTGTCTAAAAATGGGTATTTGTGGGTCAAAATAGGTTCTAGCTCGTATAGCGAAACATTGTATGTATAGGTCCACGTTTTGGTATAAATGGGAGCTACAGCGGTACCTGCCGATATTCGGTATTTAAATGATTTTTGCGAGATTTTGCCACGAATATGTCTAAAAATTGGTATTTGTGGGTCACAATGGTTTCTAATTTTTCCTTTACCATAAGATGGAGGGTATTAAAAAATCGGCCCGGCCGAAGTTAATGTTTTTTTACTTGTTTTATTTATTTTATTTTTATTTATAAATTTCTATATGCTCTAATTTTGTTGGTTTCCGGATTCCGTGTGTTGGATTAATGGCACTGCTGCTAATATAGAGGCCGACATTTTTTTCTATACCAGATTAAATGGTCTATACAAAAATATATAAAATTTCACTGTCTCTTATGAGTCGATGGCGTTGTTATATTTTGTGAAAATGTGTTGAAAAGTCCAAGAGGAAAATATATGTGTTTTGTTGTTCTTGTTGTTGCACTTTTCCGTTCCATGTGCCGACAGTCATTTAGTAGGAAATGTCTTTATTTAATCCCAACGCACATTAAGTGTCCACACGTTTTTTTTAAAGTATCCATGATGCACAGTGGAATGAATTTGTGTAGCATGGAAGTATACTCTATATTTCATTAGATATTAAACGTTTCCCATGAATTGATTGCAGCAGAACCTTAAGAAAATTGGGACTTATTTAGAATTTTAGGAAATTTTGATTTATGTACCAAAAAATTTAAAAAGTATCAGTTGCAGATGTATACCCTCAGCAAATGTTCGATTGTTTAAACATATCTTGACTTCTGATTATTCAAATTGTTGGCCCTCTATGGAGTGGGTTCCGAAGGAATGGGCCAATATTGTCCATTTCGTATCGGACTTACATAAATATGATATAAAAATTGTGATGTGCCAGATTTGGACTATATTTGCCAGATTTGGACGATATTGGTTATTTTCTTCTTTTCATATAATTTTTAGAAAATGTTAAAATGTGTGCCAGGTACCAGATATAGTCGACCGAAGTTTTCCATTTTCACAGACAGATGCAGACAGATAAAAATAGTGGTATGGGCAAAATTAGAAAAAAAAAAAACGAATATTCATATCCAATTTTATGCGAAATCAGACATTCCATATTCATCTCAGGTGTGTGGTTAAGAGAAATATTTGGATATGGCAAGTTGTAAAAACCGCTGATTTGTTTTCGGTTTGACTAAATGACCCGATCTCTACCATCTTTACAACAGATCTTGTGTTGATGGAAATATTTAGATGTACCATGTCTGAAGGGAATCGGATGTTCATTTCGCGTTTTAGGAGCTTGATGGATATTCAAAATGTTAACCCTTTGTGGGTGATGTACCAGAAGGGGTTCGCAGATATGTAACATCTTCCCAACAGATCTTGTGCTAGCAAAAACATTTGGATTTGTGTAATTTGAAAAGAGTTGGATGCTTTCTTTGAGCGTTTTGTTTTTCAAAGATCTTGAACCCTATGTGGGGGAGGTAGCAGAGGAAATAGTCCGATCTCTACCTTTTGTATAACAGATCTTGTGATTATAGAAATATTGAGATGTACCAGGTCTGAATGAAATGGGATGTTAATTTCGCGTTTTATGAGCTTCATGGGTATTCAAAATTTTGACTCATTGTGGGTGAGGTACCAGAAAAAGTGGACCGATATATTCCATATTCACAGCAGATGTTGTGTTAGTAGAAATAATGGGATGTCTATAATTTGGAGAGAATCGAATGTTCATTTCTGATTTTATTATCGTTTTGGTTATTCAAAACTTTGACCCTTTGTGGGGAAGGTACCAGAGGAAATGGTCCGATCTCTACCATCTTTATAAGAGATCTTGTGTTTATGGACATATTTAGATGAACCAAGTCTGAATGGAATCGGATGTTAATTTTGCGTTTTATGAGCTTCATTGATATTCAAAATATTGACACTTTGTGGGGGAGTTACCAGAAGGAGTGCCATTTTAATAGCTGACCCCGGGTTAATAAAAATATTGTGATATATATAATTTGAGAGAACGAGATGCTTATTTCGGATTTTATGATCATTCTGATTATTCAAAACATTGACCCTCTGTATGGGAGGTACCAGAAGAAATGGTCCGATCTCTACCATCTTTATAAGAGATCTGGTGTTTATTGAAATATTTAGATGAACCAAGTCTAAATGTATTCGGATGTTAACGTTTTATGAGCTTCATGGATATTCAAAATATTGACCCTTTGTGGGGAAGGTACCAGAAGGAGTGGACCGATATATCCAATCTTCAAAACAGATCTTGTGTTAGTATAAATAATTGAATGTGTGAAATATGAAGCGAACCTGATGCTAAATCAAGTCTGAATGGAATCGAATGTCAACTTCGCGTTTTATGAACTTCATGGATATTCAAAATTTTAACCCTTTGTGGGGGAGGTACCAGAACGAAGGGACCGATACAGCAGATCTTGGTTTAATAAAAATATTGCGATGTGTGTAATTCGAAGGCAATCGGATTCTTACATCAAATTTTATAAGAGGTTTAATTATTTAAAATTTTATGGGGGAGGTACTTGATGGAGTAGAGCGATATTGTCCATTTTCCCACCTGACCCAGCACTGATGCGAATATTAGGATTTGCAAAGTTGGAGCAAGATTGGATTATCCGCTCTCTTTCTGTGCAGAATTATATTTTTTTGATAATGGGGTAGATACCAGAAGGAGTGGACCGATATTGCCCAGCTCCGAACTCGAGCTAAGTTTGATAATAATATAACGATGTACCAATTTTGGACCAAATCGGTTACTCCCTTCAATAGTTATCGTGCGCATCAGCCAGCCAGCCAGACGCACGGACATCGCTAGATCGACTCCAAATTTCCTCAAACGGATTGGGTTCAAAGAGACCATTTTTTCCGAAGAGGCATGTTTTGGTTGTATTAAATACCCTCTTTAGCCATATGGCTGAGGGTATAAAAATATCCCACTGTGCAACGTGTTATTTTATTACATATTCTTGAATATCCCATAGCCACATAATATTTAAATGCTATTTTAGCATCTCATATCAATGCAGAGACACATCTATATCTAATTGCTTTTGGGGTAAAATACGGTGCGTGGTGGCATTTTGGACGGAGGAATTTCTTCCTCTTCTTTTTCTTCCTATGTTGAACAGACATTTGCCGTAAATTCATCACATTTATGGCTAATATGGATATATGTTCACGTTTATAAATATATATTTTGATGTTAGCTACAATAGTGCTAGTGCGCGGGTGTTCGTTCCATTTCAAAGTGAGGGGGGTGGTAAGATGAAAAAGTCAATTCAAAAAAAAAAAAAAAAAAAAAAAAAAATAAAAAAACCATCTATTCATTTATATTTAGATCAAATTGTTTTTTTTTTGCATATAAATATTATGTCCTCAATAGTGTTTTTTTTTTTTTGGTGTTTGGTTTGTTCGTCGAAACTAAAAATAGTAATTATGCTTGATAACAGAATTTCATCAAACACATATTATATTTAAATATAGAATGATTTGTTGAATAACATTCATTAGCTCATAAAAGAGTAGAGAAGTCGTAGCGTCTCAAGGACGGAAACTATTCAGAACAATGACTGATTTTCTGACGTGTTTTAGTTTGTTTGATTATCATTTTAGTAATAAAATTTTTATTAGAATCTAAATATAGTACGCATGTGGAATAAGAGTGCAAAAAAAATGGGAAAAAGCAAATTTAGGAAGCTAAAGGGTATCAGTCGTCGACATGCCGAGAGATATATGCCCCAAGTATATGGCTTGGCCTTGGTTTATGTCACGTTTGGAAATCGTGAACACCGCTATGTTAATGGTTAAATTTTTAGCCATTTTCAAGAATGTATCTGAAGAAATGGGCATCTGCATGGACGTACGCATGGTGGGGCCCACGGTTAATTTGCTGACCCTTTTAGTACATTAACAAGAAGAAGGAATTTTTGGCTAGTGCAAATGAAGATTTTTTTCCTACAGGTGTATACCTTCAGCCAATGTTCGATTATTTACGTATATTTTGACTTTTGTTATGATTATTCAAATTTTTCACCCTCTATGGTGTAGGTTCGGAAGGAATGGGCCAATATTGACCATTTCGTATTGGACCTAAATAAGTAAGATATAAATATTGGGACGTGCCAGGTTTGGACTATATAGGTTACTTTCTTCATTTTATATGCGATATGCTATAATTAAACAAGTTAAAAAACAGTAAGTTCGGCCGGCCCGAACTTTCAACACCCTCCACCATTTGGAACGAATTTGGAAATTTAAAAAAATAAAATCCTAAAAAAAAGCTGAAAATTTAAAAATACCAAATATAGCCGTTATATTGGGGTCTATACGACGTGGACCTACATTTTTTGTCATTAGCCATTACCATATTAAAATTCGAAACTTGAAATAAACGGTGAATAATGTAGCAAAATGCATCAAAATATCGTATATAGGGAGGTACCATTATATCGGAGCTGTACTCTAAATACGTAATTTGAAACAATTCCGGTGAATAATGACGCTAAAATCATCAAAATACCGAATATAGGGAGGTACCGTTATATGGGGGCTATATGTAAACGTGGACCTACATGGCCCATTTACGAACTTAACGAACTGTCCGTCTGTCTGTCTGTCTCTTGAAATCACGCTATCTTTCGAACGAATTGAGATAGAAGGCTAAAATTTAGCAAACATGCATAGTTAAGTTAAGTTCGTAAATGGGCCATGTCGGTCCACGTTTACGTATAGGCACCATATTACGGTACCTCCCGATATTAGGTAGTTTCATGAATTTAGCGACAGTAATTACCGGAATTATTTAAAATTTCAAATTTTAAATTCGTAATGGGTACTACTGCCTATGATAATTATTTTTGTATGCAGGTCAATGTCTTCGTATAGCCGCCATATTACTGTAGCTTCCGATATTCGGTATTTTGATGATTTCAGCATCATTATTCACCGTAATCGTTTCAAATATCGTATTGGAAGTTCTTAATGGACACTACAACCTATGGAAAAAATTGCATATGCAGGCCCACGTCTTCGTATAGCCCCGATATAACGGTACTTCCCGATTAAATTATGTATTACTAGATTTATTTCAAATTTCGTATTTGAAGTTCTTAATGGGTAATACAGCCTATGACAAACATTTTTGTATGCAGGTCCACGTCTTCGTATAGCCCCTATATAACGGTACCTCCGGATATTCGGTATTTTTATGATTTGCGCGACATTATTCACCGGAATTGTAACAAATTTCGTATATAAAGTTCGCAATGGACAAAATAATTCTCAAGCAGGTCCACGTCTTCGTATAGTATATATATATATATAAAATTGTAACTAACACAATCAAAACGCCTTACATCTGCCGGCAAGGTTATATGGTGTATATATCAATAACATGGACCTAAATGGCACAGTTTCAATATCCAAAGCTCGATAGGTTCTTTTACTTTGTAGTTCCTAACTATAGACAGGCAGACCAGTGAAAGATAGCTTTAGCGTAAACTAGGCTAATTACAAAAGGAAACTTCTAGTTTGAGGTTCTTAAACACTATTTCTTTATGTTTTTATCTAAAGGCAAAGCAGATTAAAATATTGTTTGTAAGAAATGAAAATCAGAAACTACTCGTTGTATGCAATTATATATATATATATATTTTTTTTTTTTTTTTTTTTTTTCCATGTTTCATCTAAATGGTGGAGTATGTTCATTCATGACATGACATGTTCCATAGAAGTCTTATCTCTAGAAGACCTTTTTAAAGGCCTTATGTTTTGAGAAAAACTGATAAATATTCTCTGCATAAAGTACTTGTTAATTGTATGCTGTCCATAAAAAACTTTTAAAGATCCGCTACCTTAAGCTGACGCAAGGCTAAATTATATTTCGCTGAAACTATAAAATGAAAACATTTATATGGGAAATTCGAAGGCAATCGGACCTTCACATTATATTTTATAAAAGTTTTATTTATTACAAATTTGACACCTTTGTGGGGGAGGTACTTGATGGAGTGGGTCGATGTTATTAATTTTCGCACCTTACCCAGCACTGACAAAAATATTTAGGATTTACAAGGTTTAGACAAAATGGAAGGATAATTTCTCTTTCTACGAAATAATTCATTGAAAATTTGTACCTTTTGTGGGGGAGGTAGCCGAAAGAGTAGACCGATTTTGCCCATCTCCGAAATCGATCAAAGTTTGATGATAATATGACTAAGTTTGGATGCTCCCTTCGAGAGTTGTCGTGCGCACCAGTCAGTCAGCCAGCCAGATAGACAGACGGATCGACTCCAAATGCCTGAAACGGATTCGGCTCAAAGAGACCTAGGGTCTAAAACCGTTATTTCGTTGAGGCACGTTTTCGTCGTATCAAATGATATATACCCTCTGAGGGTAAATTAATTTCCTTTCATATTTTTTACCAAGAATCCAGTCCCATTTAAGTGTATTTTATTGATAGTCTTTGAGCCACTTAATTCTAAAACATATTTACATAATTCTCTCATTTCCAAATATATCGAAAAATTTCAATGTCAAACCATATCGTATTATCCTTTGGTTGAAGTAAATCCCATTTCTTTATTCTTTTATTAAAAATTTTACCAGACTTCTCCCCAAATCACAAATCCCGGCAATAAAACACAAACGGAAATAATAAATAACAATAAAATGGGAATATGTTCAATAAATTGGGCATTACATGATATAAATTTTGGCAAAACGGTATGTGGTCGTTTTCAGTTGGCCAACAGCACACCAGATGCACACACACACACATTGTAATATCCCTTTCATAATTTCCCCAAAAATATATGCAAGTGCCACCAACAAACACCCTGTCCTCTTGCAGTAACAACAGGTCTTTTGCCATTGAGGAAATCCCTTACAAAATCGAATTATTATTTTCTTGCTATGAAATTCACAAATCATTTAGATTCTGGTGAAATGTTTAGTTGTCTCGGCAATGACTCTTTAATATTTTTTTCTTTACGAGTATATGTTTACTGTTTTAAACAATCATTAATCTTCAAATCATGTAGGATTGGGTGTTTATGTTTCGGCAGTGACTTGATATGAAATTTCATATTTTCTTAAAATTGTGTGTTGGTGTCTTTCCTCGTCGGAATTCTAGGAAATACAGTCGAAAGAGGTTATACTGGCCAACAAGGGAATTTTGGGATCATACGAAATTTTGATCAGGATAACCATGTTCCACTGTACTATACGATTGTCTGTCTATCAGTTTAGTCCCTTACCAACATTTCCTTCAAACCCCCCAAAAATGTCCCCCCCACCCCAAATACATTGATCAGAAAAAGGAATCTCTTTATTTATGCAAACTACCCAACAACAACAATGCAGGAAGAGAAACAGCAGTAAACGACATTCTTAAGACGAAAAACATAAGAATTTTCAAAGAGAAAAAAAGCAACAACAACAACGGCGACGACGACAACGACCAGAGGAGAAACACATAAAACTGTTTTATCTTTCATAACGCGTATAACCATTAATCATTGACAGAAACTCATAAAAAATTATCTGCAATATTCCCCCCTCGGTGAGGATGAAAGAGGGAGAGAGAGAGACACCAGGGTATGAGTAGTTAACCAGCAAGGAGTTCCACCATGTCTGTCCTTCCTTAAATATGGATGAAATCCTGCCACAAGTTTACCGAAAGTACTTCGCCGTCGTCATCGTTTTCGCTAAGTACGTGTTCGCTAAGTACGTGTTCGACGCCCAACATTTACTTCAACTTTGTTGAATTTATTAAACTGTGAAACTATCCCCCCCTTAAAAAAAACAAAGCGGGATTGATGTCATCAGGGTCCTATGATGGGTTGTTGGGATTTCTCGTCTCAAAGGATTCAAAGACTTTGTAAAGTTATTGCGAATAGTTGTTGTGCTTTTCTGTGGTCGTTGTTGTAAACTTTAGAGATTCCTGGCCATGAGTCATTGCTCCTTTTGGCGGCGATTTTAAATGTTTAAAGATTTTTTTTTATGTCGTGGAAGGGGAAAGTTAAATATCAGTTAAAAAAAAAACAGTTAAATATTTTCTTTATTTTCCTTTTGTGTAAAGAAGATCTGTTAAAGGTTTTCTTTCTTCAGAGGACTTAATACGGTGTTCTATCTCTTCGGAATATCTGTCAAAGGTTTGCCTATAATAAATATTCAATAAATCTTCTATTGACAGGGTAATAGAAGATTTATTGAAGGTCTCCTGTCATTACAGATATTTTTAAAGGTTTGTTATCTTTAGCTCAGATGGATGAGAATGAAGGTCTTCTATCTTGAGAAGATTTAATAGTGGCCTTCGGTCTGTAATTATTAAAGATCCACTTATATAAAGAATATATTAAATAAATCATGTCCAAGGGGCGTTCTGAAAAAAAGAAGTCCGGTAAAAGGTCCTCTCAATTTCTAACCTGCCAAGGGTCTTTAGTCTGTAGAATATATTTAAAAGAGCATATCTCAAAATCAAGGCTTGTTAAAAGTCTGTTGTCTTCGGAAGACGTATGAAATATCCGTTGTATATAAAAGACCTGGTAAAGATTTCCAGTCTATAGAAAATCGTATAAATGTCTGGTGTACATAAATGGTTTATAAAGGGTATTTCGTTTCTATAGAAAAGCTTTTAAAGATTTTCCGTCTACAGAATTCTTCGAAACGGTCTTCTGTCTCTGGAACATCTTTTAACGGTCATCCGCATATAGATGATCTAAAAAATGTTATAGAAGTCTTGTTAGAAGCCTCATGTCTCTAGAAGACCGCTTCATGGATTTATTTTAATGGAAGGCCTATTAAAGGACTTCTGTCTCTGAAATATCTATTTAAGATCGCCTGTCTCCCTTTGAATCCTTTTGAGGGCTTCATGTCCCTAGAAATCCTCTTAAAGGTCTTTTATCTACAGAATATCCATCTTCGTCTTTTCAAAAACATATTTGAGTTCCTTTGTCCTGTCGAAATAATCTGTCTTTAGTAGGACTACCAAAGGTCATATATCAATATTCGACATGACGTGTGGCAAAGAAGGCCTGTCATTTGAAATATGAATCACTAAGACTTATTAGAAGACATTTTTAAAGACCTTCTGTTTCCAGAAGGTCTGCAAAATTTCCTGTGCATATGCAGTCTACAGGAATCTTTTTATAGGTCCCTGATAAAGGCCTTTTGTCTCTAATGGACCTGTGAATGCCCCCCTATCTACAGAAGAGTGTTTGAGGGTCTTCTGAAAATAGAAGGTCGTTTGACTATAGCAGGCCAATGAAAAATCTTCTGACCTGCTAAGCATTTCCTGTCTGTTACAGACATATTGAAGGTCTCCTATATAAATTCGGACTGCTGTCACTTCCAAGCCTCTCGTTCGACAGCTCTTAAAATTATTCCAGTGACAGCTCATTTTATTTGTTTACAGGCGTACAAAAGCATTTTGGTGAGAATTTTCCGGAAAAAAAGTTCTTCGTGATGGAATTACACCGTGATAGTTTGATTTCTTTATATTTGGCTGGAAAACCACAAGTGGCTATCGTTAGAGCACTCCAGCATTTAAATGTGAATAAATCTTTTGTGTCTCGTAACATCGCTCTTTACCGTGATACTAATAGCGTAGCCCGACGTCAAAGAAGTGGACCGTAGAAAACAGCAACATCAGCAGAAATGGTTCAAAAAGTGAAGAAGCGACTTGATCAAAACCCGCCTCGATGTGGCCGAAAAATGGCTCGTGAGCTGAACATATCGCAATATTCCATTCGGCAAATATTAAAAAATGAGCTAGGTGTAAAGCCATTGGAATTCCAAAAAGTAGAAGAACTTACACCGCAACAGAAAGAAAATAGACTCAAAAGAGCTAAAGAGTTGCTTCGCTTGGCCGAAAGTGAAGTGAACTGCCGAATTTCGTTTTCTTCGATGAGAAAACATTCGTTGTCCAGCAGTTTATAAACAAACAAAATTATCGTGTCTACTTGCCAAAGAGGTCAGCTGAAAATGTGCATCTTCGGTTGACCACCTGAACTCAAGTGCCGGCCATGGTGATGGTGTGGGCCGCCATAACAGCCGATGGCCGCTCTTCGCTCGTATCAATCGACCGTGGCATCAGAATAAATGCCGAATATTATGGCGAAAATATTCTGGAGGGTGTATTAAAGCCTTTGGCACGCAAACAATTTGGCCTCAGACCTTTTACATTCCAACAGGACTCAGCACCATCGCACTCAGCACGCGCCTCCCAAGAATTGTTACAAAATGATGTTTCTCGCTTCATTACCAGCGCACAATGGCCACCAAAATCTCCGGATACCAATCCGTTGGACTATTGTGTCTGGAGTATTTTGGAAAGGAAGGTTGGCACTAAAAAATACCAAAGTGTCGATCACCTCAAACAAGCGCTTCGCCAGGAATGGGCCAAAATACCGCAGAGCAACATTCGGGCAGCGTGTGACGATTTCATTGACGTTTGAAGGCCATAATTCGTGCCAAAGGTGACAAATTCGAACAAATCTAAACTTATTCTAAAATTTGATGCTATCTCCAACATTTTTTGCTTTCATTCAATAAAATTAAAAAAAATAAATAAATTATGGTGTTTGACTTTGTTGCAGTTTTTTTATCTTACCCTGTAGATATTAGTTTAGAAAGTTTCAACTTCATGATTTTTATCACTCATATTTACGGAACTACAAGATATATTAGCACCATTTTGAAAGGCAAGAGTACAGGCTATAATGTAGTATCTAAATCGTTTTACCCCATAATGGGTCCACTTTCGACTTGCTTGGGGTTCTCAAAAAGTTTCAGTACAAAAAAAAAACAATTTTCTAGCATTTCTCCGAAACCGCTTCATATGACCCCTTAGTGGATAGATATTTCCATAAGCTTTCAAATGATAACCGAATATGTCTTTCGGGTAGAATAATTGGTCGAATCCGAGCATAGCTTCTTAACTCAACATAAGCCTTGCCTTCTTTCCGAAAAATTTCTGGGACATAATCCCCACAACAAATGGCCATACTCACCATGGGGATTATGTAATAATTCCCACATTATTATGGGGGCTGTGACCAAAAATAAAAACATAATTGCAATATAGATATCCCAAAAATAGACAAAAGGAGGCATTTCATTAAAAAAGAGACGTAGAGAAGGCATTATTTTCGTGGAAAATCTGTAAATAATTTCCAAACATCGAAAAATCGCAGAATATTCTTTTTTTAAAAAAGACCTATAGAAATAAATCTCCTGTTTATGACCCATAAAAAGATATTTTCTTTATTAAATACCACTTTTTAATAGCAGTGTAACAGAAAATCTCCACTAAATCGAAGTCCTTTTAAGTAAATCTTAAAAAGCGAATTTTACTCAAAGTTTTACTGATATTTTGAAATAGTAGACAAGCGAAAAATTTTCTATCTACAAAAATCCTACAGAAAGTATCCTTCCTGTGGAAGATCGGCAAGGATAGACCCCGTAAGACCCGAAAAAGGTCATCAATTCAGAGAAGAACTTTGAGTTATGATTTTAGTCTCTAAAATACTTTTAAGTCTCTATCCACTGGAGACCTACAGAATGTCTTCATTGAAGCCCTTATTCCATAAACGACTTTTGACAGATTTTTCATTCACAAGTAGATCTCCAGAAAATCTTTTATGGTGGACAATTATATCCTTTCATGGAAGACTAGGTGAAAGTCTTCAATCTGTTATCCATACCTACAGAATGAGTTCTATTAATGAAAGATCTACAGAAGCTTTAATATCAATGAAACACCTACAAAACCCATTATATCCATGGAGAAGGTTTAGATAGTTTGCTATCCCCAGAAGACCAAAACTTAATAATCCTTATGTAGAATACCTACCGGATGTTTTCACCCGCATCTACGAGCCAGAGAAGGTCTTCTAACCATGGAATGCCTACAAAGGGTAAGTCATTTTGTAGCCTTAAACATTTTCTGTAGAAAAGACCTGCCAAAGATCTTTTACTAATGCAAATCAAAAAATTGTCTTCGTTCTACAAAAAGGTCCTGTGAAGGTCTTCTATTCTTCAAACAAATAACAAAATGTATATCAATTTTAAATCTATATTCGATCCTGGCTACCAGTAACATTTTTAAAATATACATGAGCGTTTCCTACCCAGGGAACAGTTTCAATTTCAGTTAAGTTGTTATATAGTCTTAAACTAACAACCTTCTAAATGTTTACCATAAAGAGTCCTTCTTAAATGGATACTTTTATTTTTTATTTTTTGGCAATTTTTCTTTTAAATGTGACAAATATAGTTTTTATCACTAATTCTGGGAAGTTTTTATTTGTTTCTCTTTCAGTTTCGACATTCTCCCTGTTGTTGGCCAACAATAAAAAAGGACTTAAATTGAAATAAAATAGTTCGGCACAAATAAAACATCAAATCATGTCCGCTTTCAACTTCGATACAACAAAAAAGAAGACGAAAAAACTACCAAGAAATACCATCCATGCAAGGGTACTGAGATCACAAAGGCAAAAAAAACGGACCCCAAGACGACAAATGAAAAATGTACTTGTCACGATAAAGTCCTTTCTTTGCGCCTTTTGTTCACGTTTCGTGTTAACTGGACTAAGACCTCAATGAGGACTATGTGGCAGCAGTGGCAGTAGCAGCAAAAAAAAGTGGCCAGTTGAAAAGAAATGGAATGTGAAACGCTGCTTTACAGGTACCGAGCGAAGCGGCAATGACTGCGGGGTTTTGTCTTAGATATTTCTTGGCAAATCATGCCTGGTGACATTTGAATTATTACTGTGTTTTATATCAGTTGACATTAGCTTATGCATAAAACAGCTGGCTGGCATTAGTTGTGATGTGGACGAGGTGTGGGAAAGTAAATGAAAAATTTCCAAAAAATATTTGTGACACCATTCAATCCTTGTTTTTAACTTTTTGTGGAATTGTTAAAGGTCCCAGGGGTTCCAGGTATTCTGAATACAGATCTATTTTTCCTTTGGTATGTTAGGTATAATTAAGATCGATTCATAAAGAAATGTCTATTAAGAGGATATATGATCGATAAAGGCAATAATTCTTTGATTAAATGACGTTTGCAATGAGGTTATAAAAATTAAAGACGGTATTACGGTAATATTTTGGGTTATCGTTGAGTAGAAATTAGCCCTACGAAATAATTCCTATATCCGTCCAAGTGTGCTCATGATATAATCAGGAACCCCACTACACTGTCCGAAAAATTCAATTTCTTTAATAATTATGGGGAAAATCCAGCAGATTATGAATGTAGAGCTATAAAAAAGAGACACTTTTGGAAATTTTCGGATTTGTGGTACGGTGTACATTTCAGAAACCCATATTTTGGGTAATATTTAACCCTTACGCTAATTATGTTCGAAATTTCGAAAGTTTTTGGAAAAAATAAAAATCTGAAATTTTTTTGGTGTAAATTAGTGGCCCAAATTACCTTAAAAAGTTATCTTTTTTTTCAAAAACAAAAATAACAAGCAAAAAAGCAGTGCCGATATATAGGGGGATATACGATATTGTGGACCTATATAGACAAATCTATGTCTGGGGGTGAAGTACTCACACAGAACTACTTGTGTAGATTTTCAGACAATTCCGTAGAAAAATGTGGCTAAAATCATCAAAATACCGAATATCGGGGGTTATCGTTATATTGGGGATATACGATATCGTGTACCCATATAGGTAATTATCTTTCAGGGTATAAAGTACTCATAAGGAATTCCTTGTGCGGATTTTTAGACAATTCCGTTGAAAAATGCGTCTAAAGTCATCAAAATACCGAATATCAAGGGGTAGCCTTATATGGGGGCTATACGATATCGTGGACCTTTATAGACAATTCTCTTTCAGGGGATAAAGTACTCACAAGGAACTCCTTGTGTGGAATTTCAGACAATTTGATTGAAAAAATGTGGCTAAAATCATCAAAATACTCAATATTGGGGGTACCGTTATATGGGGGCTATACGATATCTTGGACCGATATAGCCCATCTTCAAACTTGACCTGCCTGCAGACAAAATACAGATCTGTACAAAATTTTATTTTCCTATCTTAATTCGTTTTGACTGTAGCGTGATTACAACAGACGGACGGACGGACGGACAGGGCTAAATAGTCTTAGAATTTTACGCTGATCCAGAATATATATACTTTGTTGGGTCTAAAATTATTATTTCGATGAGTTACAAACGGAATGACGAACTTAATATACCCTCCATACTATGTATGGTGGAAGGTATAAAAATTAAATCTTGGAAGGAAATGGTTTAAGATTCCTCGCAATCCGTGCATTTATAGGCATATAGTGTATTCGAAAATATATAGGAGATTAATTACGAGGAAAAAATCTTGATTTGACACTTTTCCCCAAATAAATTAGGTATAAAGAACGATTTTGACTGGGTGAAGGTTGGAAGATTGTGTGTGTGTGTGTGTTTGTTCCAGAAGAAATAGACAGATATATTCCGTCTTTACACCAAATCTTGTGCTGATAGAAATATTGAGATGTACCAAGTTTGAAAGATATCGGATGCTAATTTCTCGTTTTATGAGAATCATAGTTTTTCAAAATTTTGACCCGTTGCGGTGGAGGTCCCAGAAGAAGTGATCTGATATATTTCATCTTCACACCTGATAATGCGTTAATAGAAATATTGGATATATCCAATTTGAAGAGAATCGAATGCTTATTTCGCTATTTATAAGATATATAATTATTCAAAATTTGTGAGCCTTTGTGGGGAACTACTAGAAGCAGCAGACCGATATCTTCACACAAGGTCTTGTGTTAGTAGAAGTGTTGGGATGTGTGAAAATTGTAGAGAATCATAAGCTAAATTCGCATTTTCTGAGTGATATATTTATTCAAAAATTTTGAACCATTGTGGAGGAGGTACCAGAACAAATCTTGTATTGGTAAAAATATTAAGATTTGCAAAACTTGAAGACGATTTTCAATTTCACAATTTCTGAGAGTTACAATTATTTAAAATTTCGACCCTTTTGTGGGAGAGATATCAGAAGGGAGTAAGCGGATCCCCTCCCCATACTAGATCTTGTGTTGGTTGAAATTTTGCTATTTATGTGGGGGAAGTATTAGAAGCAATGGCCCGATATTTTCCGTCTTCACCCCAAATCTTTCGTAAGTAAAACAAGTAAGTAAAGGCTATAGTCGTGCGGGCCGACCAAGTGATACCCTACAACACTACAATATGTTAGAAGCTCCCTTATATCCAAACCTATTTTGGAAGATTTCGCTTTTAAATTAACGTCACGTAGCACTGCCCAGATATTACCCTCAGCATTTTGAGCATTTACAGCTAAATATAATCCAATGGTCATCCTAAATGCTAGAATTCTTCCTGTCCTTAACTCTCTTCTCAGGCGGGTCGATTGCCTTCAATTGTGTGATCAAGCATTTTGTTCTGTTTTTGGTTCATTTGAACCCCTAAATATTTTGCGACCATCTCCAAAAGCAAGATGTCCTTCTGTATCTCCAAATTTAGACTTATCTATATGATTTGCTGGTCTACGATATTTGGCTATATTCGTCAACGAAATCAGCATAAAGATATCGCCTGTAAGTAAAGTTGGTATTTTTACACACAAAAGTAGTGGTCCATTCTCTCCACTGTCCTAAACCCTAACTTCATGCGAGATTTTGTGTCCTTTGGTTTCTATTTGTGACCTTTATAACGGCTGCAAAATCAGGAACATTTTTAGTTGTTGGATCATTTCAACACCTAAATATATTGCGGGAATCTTTGAAAACAATAGGCCTAGCCCTTATGAGCCTAACCCTACCCTTTCGTGAGGTTCGGACGATAATTGCAATTTGTATATAATAACCCCAACCTGTGTTGTAAGGTAAAAAATTAAAAAATTTCACTTTAATATTTTAAGTCAAATTGAAAAAATCGCATGCGATAAAAAATATGAAAAAATAAAAAAATGTCTCAAAAATTCCAAAATCTATATTGACATCATTGTAGGCATCTTCTTATGCTATATTTTTAGATTTTATACTTTTATGTCAAGAGGGCATTCTGAATTGACAAAATTTGTCAAAATCGTTCCCGCCATTCTTGAGATATAAGCATTCTAGCTAACATCCCCTTCCTTTGTATACACACATTGTCCATATTTCGCTATATATATATGCGATATATTTACTATCGGCATCGACGTAACGGTCAGAATTGACCTGTTCGTCTATTTGTGATTTATCGGGGATCAAAATTATTCGCGGTTTAATGGAAATTTCGAATTTTATTTATCACAAAATTTAAGGTCTGTTTCACCCACTAAATACTATCCGATGACCATCAAAATTGGAAGACTTCTAGCCACCCCTAAGCTCTAGCCCCATACTAACTTCCGCTTCGATTGGTCCATAATTGCGACTTGTAGAGCAACTGCAAAATCAGGAAATTTTTCAGTTTTTGGTCCATTTTAACCACTAAATATTATGCGATCATATCCAAAAGAAATAGGGTTCTATTCTGATCTTAACCCCAACTCCATTCTAAATTTCGTAAAGATCGGGCCATAATTGCGACCTGTAGAGTGATTACAAATTAACATGGACAGACGGACGGATGGACATACATAGCTAGATCGACTTTGCTCGGTGAGATAGGAAGATCCATATATACTTTCCTATGTGGGAAATTAATATTTCGAGGTGTTACATAATTTTTGGCCCAATCAAACTTATAATACCCCCAACATATATTGTTGTTGGGTATAAATATTGGGAAACTTAAGAAATTTAAGGAGAATCGGACTATTATGTCTTATTTTACAAGAGTTATAATTATTTAAAATTTTGACCCTCTTTGGTGGGAGTACTACATGATGGAGTGGGTCGATATCGTCAATTTTCGCACCCGATTTAGCACTGATACAAATATTGGGATTTGTAAAATTTAAGCAAAATTGGATGAACCTTCCTTTTTCTGTGAAGTAATTTTTTTTTACGTTTTGTGGGGGAGGTACCAGAAGGAGTCGACCGAAACAAAAGTTCGGCGAGAGTTTGTTGATGTTTTTTTTTAAAAACCAATACAAAACCCCCTTAACCAATCCTTAGTATACCACCTACTTATTTCTCACTTCTCCAATAAACCATATTGGACTTGGTCGGTTTTTACTTTTTCCTTTTTTTTCGTTTTTGTTGTACTTACGTTGTTGTGAAATTCAAAGAAAGCCGTGATTGTTAGATTGGACTGGATGTCATGGTCTTGTTATTTTGTCCATTTGCTAATACTTTCAACACATCATGAAATCCGTTAAGGATTGCGCTAAGACGTCAAGACACACACACGCACACACACATACACACATACATACTATAGCCAGCCCTACCTTCTCAAATACATCTCACCTGTTTTCATTCAAATGTGTCAGAGTGAATTTTGTGAAGGTAACAGAGAGTGGTGGCAGAGACTGCATGACACGGTAGACGTCCTGTTTGAATGTCGTGTGATATATTGACCCATCGTCATTTGTGTCCTGTCGTGTGACAAATTGTCAAGTAAATATCCTTTAGCATTTCTCACACAAACACCAAGCCGCTTAAAGACGACGACGACTTGTGCCCGTTTTAATCCCTGTGACAATTTCCCTTCAAATGAATTGTGAAGTCATCAAAGGGAAAGTGAATAATGTACAACAATAAGTAAAGAAACACGAATGAAGAAAAAAGGAATATCTTCACTTTATAAGGGACCCAAACAAGTGCCGTTTCGTGTGAGTGAGTCAGGATTTATGCGATGAGCAAAGGGAAAGAGAAAAACCTTTTAAATTTCATTGAAATTTAATTGATGATTACTCGGAAAGTAGTTGATGTTGAAAGCATTGATGGATGGATGTAGTTCTTATTGTTGAATTGGATCACAGGAATTATTCATGTACAGATCCTTGTTTCAATTGATTTCTTTGATGTATAGACATATTTATGTTCCCATATAAATCAATTTTATTTAGTTTATTGATTTGGTTGGACAACAAATGTGTGTTGGGAAAGTTGGGGGTAACATATGTGTCTACAAATAAAACTTGCGGACTAGGTATTGTTCTGAAAGAAGACATTAATTTAGACAGGATTTAAACTATTTCAAAATGATTATCCAGAGAGAATCAACTTATTTATAATAAAATTGGTACTGTCGACATTGTTTTATCGTAAAAAATGACAATAACCTCATTTATAACAGAAACCTTTTCCAAATTTCCGAGATATATTTTAGATTTAGAAAAAACTATCAGCAAATGCTTGATGTTTGTCCATGTTATACCCTCCACCATACTATGGAGGGTATATTAACTTTGACATTCCTTTTGTAACTCCACGAATTTTTTCCAGTAGGCAGATTAATTTTGTAAATGGGTCTTGTAGGTCCACGTTTTCATATAGCCCCCACATAACGTTACTTCCCGATTTTCGGTATTTTGATGATTTTAAGGACATTATTCACCGGAATTGTTTCAAATCTGGTATTTGAAGTTCGAAATAGATACTACAGCCTATGACAGGAAATTGTCTGTGCAGGTCCACGTCTTCGTATAGCCCCCATATATAGCCCCTATATTCGATATTTTGATGATTTTAGCGACATTATTCAACGGAATTGTTTCAAATTTGGTATTTGAAGTTCGAAATGGATACTACAGCCTATGACAGAAAATTGTCTGTGCAGGTCCACGTCTTCGTATAGCCCCCATATAACGGTACCTCCCAATATTCGATATTTTGATGATTTTAGCGTCATTATTCGCCGGAGTAGTTTCAAATTACGTATTTAGAGTTCGTAATGGGAACTACAGTCTTTGACAGAAAATTGTCTATACAGGTCCAGGTCTTCGTATAGGCCCCATATATCAGTACCTCCCTATATTCGGTATTTAGACGATTTTAGGTACAATACCCTCCTAAATTGTTTGAGATGTCGTATTTGAAGTTCGTAAGGGATGCGACAACCTGTGACATAAAATTGTCTATGCTGGTCCGGTATAACGGTACCTCCCTATATACATTATTCACCCTTTATTTCAAGTTTCGAATTTGAATATGGTAATGGCTTGTGACAAACAATGCCTATGTAGGTCCACTTCGTATAGACCTCAATATAACGGCTATATTCGTTATTTTTAAAATTTTAACAGAATATTTTAAGGATTCTATTTTTTTGAAAATTTCCAAATTCATTCCAAATGGCGGAGGGTACTGCTTTTTAACTTGTTTTAGTTTCCCATGCGAATAACAACACACAAGCCTATAGTCCCCATATACATGTACCTCCAGACATTCAGAAAATCAATACTTCCTTGTGAAACCCACATCATATCGGTTAGCCTCAGAATCCAAAAAATCGCTATTTTGGCAAATAAAAAATGATGCGCAAAGTTTCAGAATAGTTTTTTCTTGGTAGATAATCTTCAACATTTGAACGGTTAAAGATATATTCTTAATGTTTTCTTGGGCAGGTGGTTTCATAAAAGTAGGTTCAGGATTATCGTTTAAGGTCAAATCTCAACTTTTACACTTTTCTTATACTTTGAAGTATTAGGAGGGTGTTTTATACCCTACGACACTTTGTGTTGAGGGTATTATTAGTTTGATTGGGTCAAAAATTATAGAACACCTCGAAAAATAGGTCCGAGACATAAGAAACAATATATGAATCTTCCTGGTTCGAGCTGAGCTGAGTCGACCTAGCTATGAATGTCCGCCCGTCCGTCTCTCCATCTTAATTTGTATTCAAGTTACAGGTGGAAGCCATGGCCCAAAATTGAGCAAAGAAGTGGGGCTAAGGTCAGAATAGAAGCCCATTGTTGGGGGGAGATTATCGCAAAATATTTAGCGGTTGAAATGGGTCAACAACAGTAACATGTCTTATTTTTGCAGTTGCTCTAAAGGTCACTAGATTTTATAATTCCAATTTTGGATAGTAATCGAATAATAATTAGCGGTTTAAATAGACCATACATTTTATGTAAAAAAAACTCTATTCGAGCATTATCATGAGTACCTGTCGGACAGACAGAGAGACGAACGGGCATCCCTAGATCGACTACAACTACAGGGTGAGATAAAAAAACTGCAACAAAATCCAAACGTCATAATTTGTACTTTTTTTTAATTTTATTGAATGAAAGCAAAACTGTCGGAAATAGCATCAAATTTTAGAATAAGTTTAGACTTTTTAGAATTGCTCACCTTTGGCATGAATTATGGCTTTCAAACGGCCAATGAAACCGCCACACGCTCCCCGAATGTTGCTCTCCGGTATTTTGGCCCATTTCCGCCGAAGCGCTTACTTGAGGTGACCGACACTTTGGTATTTTTTTAGCGCCAACCTTGCTTTCCAAAATACTCCAAACACAATAGTCCAACGGATTGTTATCCGGAAATTTTGGTGGCCACTGTGCGCTGGAAATGAAGCAAGGAACCTCATTTTGTAACCACTCTTGGGTGGCGCGTGCTGATTCCTGTTGGAATGTCCAAGGTCTGCGGCAAAATGATTGCGTGACCAAGGCTTAAATACCAACCTCCAGAATATTTTCGCGATAATATTCGGCATTTATTCTGATGCCATGGTCGACTAATGCGAGCGGAGAGCGACCATTGGCTGTTATGGTGGCTCACACCATAACCATGACCTTCGCTTGAGTTCTGGTGGCCAATCGAAAACGCGATCATTGTTTTGTTTACAAACATTTGCACAACAAATGTTCTCTCAGCGGAGAAAACCAAATTCGGCAGTTCACCACTTTCGGCCAAGCGAAGCAACTCTAAAGCTCTTTTGAGTTTATTTTCTTTCTGTTGCGGTGCAACAGTTCTTGCACTTTTTGGAATTTCTATGGCTTTACCCCGAGCACAATTTTCAATATTTGCCAAATGGAATATTGCGATATATTTAGCTCACCAGCCATTTTTCGGCCACTGCAATGCGGGTTTCGATCAATTCTTTACTTTTTGAACCATTTCTGCTGATGTTGCTGTTTTCTTCCGTCCATTTCCATGACGTCGGGCTAGGCTACCAGTAACACGGTAATGAATGTCGGTACGAGATACAAAAGATTTATCCACATTTAAATGCTGGAGTGCTCTAACGATAGCCACTTGTGGTTTTCCAGTCAAATATAAAGAAATCACACCATCACGCTTGAATTCCATCACGAATAACTTTTTTTCTGGAAAATTCTCATCAAAATTCTTCTGTATGCTTGTAGACAATATAATGAGCTGTCACTGGAATAATTTTAACAGCTGTCGGACGAGTGGCTTAGAAATGTCAGCAGTCTGAAGTTGGTTTGCAGTTTTCTTTATCTCACCCGGTATTTACCCTCGAATTCCATATAGACTGGTCTAGTTACCTATATATTGAACCGAATTCGATATCGTGTCTGTCCTGGTGACTAGGTACACCCATTAATATTATACTTAATTTTTTAGATATTTGTTTTTTAATAGATGACAGACAAATTGTCATCTCAATATCACAGCATATGAATAATTCATAATGACTTGGCCTACAATGCACAATGTGCGAACACACACACACTTGCAGTCGCATTCACATGCATATCTCACCAAGTTTTATAGCCAGTCTTAACCTCAGGTTTTAACCCCACATTAAATGCTGGCGGAAAGCATAATTCATAATTGTAAGTGTGCGCATTGGCATCATTAGGCAACTTTTGACAAGAGGCTTGAAACAACAGCAACAACAAAAAGCCAACATTTGAAATTAGTAGCTGCAATGACAACAACAACAAACAACAATAGCAGCAAATGCACTGTAATTCAAGGTAAATTTAGCTGCTAGTTAGTCAGGGAGTTGGAGTGACTTGGTGTGACGATATTGATCTCTCGAATATGACAGGCAGGCGGACAGACAAGCGGCCAGCCATATGGAGAGTCGGGGTGTTATTGCAGCATAGAACCCCAAACATGAACTCACGTAAAACTGCAAACTCTAATTCAAACTGAATGAAATGAAAATAATAACTGAAATCACTGCATGAGTGGAGCGATGTCCGTCCGTCCATCCGTCCGGTGGTCTGTCTATCAGTCGTCTATGTATGTTTTGTTTAAACAAAACGTATGTAACCAAAACATATTTGGCTTGCTTACATGTGGAAGAAATGTATTATTAACACGATTTTGGTTGTACCCGCAGACGAGCACATGACAGATATGAGTACAACAACAATAATTATAATCGTACACCAGGAATTCCAAGAATTCTTAGAAATTGAAACAAAACCAAAAAAAAAAAAACTGAAATTACATGGCCCATACTGTGGTCGTTTTTATACCCTCCACCATAGTATGGAGGTTATATTAAGTTTGTCATTCCGTTTGTAACACTTCGAAATATACATTTTAGACCCCACAAAGTATATATAGAGTGAGATGAAAAACTGCAACCAATTTCAGACTGCTGTTATTTCTAAGGCTCTTCTCCGACAGCTGTTAAAATTATTCCAGTACATGTACTATAGTGTGGCGTAGCGTATAATAAGACTATATTTATATACCAAATAATAGCTCTACATTATCTTCAAATCGCTTATTTACGCGAAGTAATCTAAACGGAGATGATTCGAAATTGAAAGTTTTCATAGACTATTTTCGTTGCGGATTTATGTTTAGAGCAACCATTTTTCCTTGAAAAAGTCCAAGGTATTGTATTTTGGTGCAAGAGGACAGCGGTAGGTGCCACGGACTCGAAGCTACATTTGATAATTTTAATAAATTTAAAAAGGCAATAAACAGACAAGTCAAGTCTGGCCCAAAAGTCTGGACTAAAAAAGGACAATATATCATTGTGACAGCCGTAAAAATTATTCCCGTGACAGCTCATTGTTTTGTTTGCAAGCGTACAAAAGCATTCTGGTGAGTATTTTCCAGAAAAAATGATATTGGTAATGGAATTCAAGCGTGATAGTGTGATTTCTTTATATTTGGCTGAAAAACCACAATTGGCTATCCTTCATTTAAATGTGTATAAATCTTTTGTGTCTCGTACAATCGCTCGTTACCGGGACACTGGAAACGTAGCCCGAAGGAAGTGGACGGAAGAAACCAGCAACATCAGCAGAAATGGTTCGAAAAGTTAAAAAAAGAGACTTAATCGAAACCCGCGTCGCAGTGGCACAAAAATGGCTCGTGAGCTAAACATACGGCAATATTCCATTCGGCAAATATTGAAAAATGAGCTCGGGGTAAATCCATTTAAATTCCAAAAAAAGCAAGAACTTACACCGCAACAGAAAGAAAATAGACCAAAAAGAGCTGAAGAGTTGCTTCGCTTGGCCGAAAGTGGTGATCAGCATAAAATTCTATGTCGATTTAGCGATGTCCGTCTGTGGGAATCACTCTGGCTTCCGAACGAAATGAAGTAGGATGATACAATTTTACTCAAATGTTTATTATGTCTGTAGGACTTCTGGTATTGTAGGTCCACGTTTTAGTATAGCCCCCACATAACGTTACCTTTACCCTTTTTCCGGTATTTTGATTATTTTAGCGACATTATTCACCTGGAATTGTGTCTAATTTGGAATTTGAAGTTCGTAATGGATACTACAGCCTGTGACAGAAAATTGTCTGTGCAGGTCTACGTCTTCGTCTAGCCCCCATATAATGGTACCTCCCTATTTTCGGTATTTTGGTGATTTAAGTGACATAATTCACGGGAATTATTTCAAATTTGGTATTTGAAGTTCGTAATGGATACTACAACCTAAGGCAGAAAACTGTCTGTGCAGGTCCACGTCTTCGTATAGCCTCCATATAATAGTCCCTTTCGATATTCGGTATTTTGATGATTTTAGTGAATTTATTCACCGGAATTGTTTCAAATTTGGTATTTGAAGTTCGCAATGGATACTGCAGCCTATGAAAGACAATTGTCTTTGCAGGTCCACATGTTCGTATAGCCCCCATATAACGGTACCTCCCGATCTACGGTACTTTGATGATTTTAGCGGCAATATTCACCGGAATTGTTTCAAATTTAGTATTTGAAGTTCGTAATGGATACTACGGCCCATGACGGAAAATTATCTGTACAGGTTCAGGTCTTCGTATAGCCCCATATAACGGTACCTCCTGATATTCGGTACTTTGATGATTTTAGCATCATTATTCACCGATTTTATTTTAAAGTTTCCCATTTAAACATTCTAATGAATTTTGACAAAAGTTGCCTATGCAGGTTAACGATGTCGTATAGACCCTAATATAACGGTGACATTTGGCATTTTTACGATTTTAACAGAATATTAATAGATTTTTTTTTTGAAAATTGCCAAATTCATTCCAAATGGTGGAGGGTATTCAAAGATCGGCCCGGCCGAACTTACAGCTTGTTTATTTGTTTTTTTTTTTCTTTTTTTGGGTTGATGTGTCCTAACAAGCCATTACACCTGTGCACACTAAAATAGCAGTTCAAAAGGTGACAATATTTTCTCTTAAAATAGACATGTGCAATAATATGTCAAATAAAAAAAAAAAAAAAAAAACATTTTTTTATATTTCAGTCTACATTTTGTGGTTTACCTTTAACAACATCTCACGACTACAACTTTGACCCTAACTGTAGTTGCAAGACGAAAGTTACTAACAACAGTCGTAAAAGAACACACCAATTTAAACTGGTAAAATCAAAATGTACCTATTTAGGGTAACGTTTGTTGAAATGAGAGGAAAACTTTACAACAATTATGTTTAATGACGTTGACAAAATATGAAAACTAAACAATGACGACGAGGATGCTACGAGGGTGGTATGGACATGATGTAATGACATAATTGTTAGCAAGTTTTACTTAATATCCAAATATATAAATTTAAGCTTGTAGAAATATGGTTAATTAGAATTAAAGTGTTTAGGAATTGGTCTGGGTGTGGGAAATTCAATTTAAAGGTAATAAACTAATGTCAACCCTCAGGTTAAACTAGGGCTGTAAACTTGAAATTGGGAATGGAAATAAAGGTCGAGTAGTTTGGACGACGTAAGAAGGTAGTGCGGGAAGTGTATATTCATGTTTACGAAATCTACTAAACGGTACTTAATTTGGTAAAATTCGAATTCGAAGGAACCATGGATCTGATATCCAGAAATTTGAAATTAACATTACTGGCGGAGTAAAGGATTGGGATATGGAAGTAGTTTTCGAGATTTCGTTTACGAAAACTACAAAATGGTACTAAATTTAGTACAATTTCGATTTGGCTGAACCGATAGGGCTGAAATGCTGAAATTAGGAAAAAGGATTACAATTGCATTCGTACTTATGTGTACTAACTGGTACTAAATATAGATCCGGTATAGTTGTAATCTTGAAATTTGGTAACATGATTTCAATTGGATTGAATCAAGTTATGGAACTCTGTACTTATGTGTACAAAGTGGTACTAAATTGTGATTTGGATGAACCAGTGCCGAAATTTGGGGATAAAATTACTATCTGTACTTATGTGTACTAAGTGGTACTTAATTGAGATTTGGATGAACCATTGCCGAAATTTGGGGATAAAATACTTTCGGAGTGTAAGGTTGGGATATGGGATATTTTCCTAAAACCTTGAACGTCCGAAAATTTAGTACGACGTCTGCAGTTTTGATTAAAAAAATTGTTAATCTGAATAAATTCGACCGGACCGAACTTACAGCTTTTTACTTATTTGTACTCAAATTGTACAATTTATTCATTTTGACACATTTTTAATCAAAACCTCAGACGTTGTACTAAATTTTCGAACTTTGAAGGTTTTAGGAAAATATCTCATATCCCAACCCTCCACTATTTGTAACGAATTTGGCAATTTCCAAAAAATAAAATCCGTTAAAAATTCTGTTGAAATTTTAAAAATACCGAATGTAGCCGTTATATTTGGGTCTATACGACGACGTGGACCTGTATCATCAAAATCATCAACATACCGAATATAGGGAGGTAATATTATATGGAGGCTATACCAAAACGTGGATCTGCCCAGACATTTTTCTGTCATAGGCTGTAGAATACATGAAAACCATCAAATACTAAATTTGAAACTATTTCGGTGAATAATGCCGCTAAAATCATCAAAGTACCGAATATCGGGAGATACCGTTATATTGGGGCTATAGGAAGGCATGGTCCGGCAAGAACAATTTTCTGTCATAGCCTGTAGTATCCGTTACGAACTTCAAATACCAAATTTGAAACAATTCCGGTGAATAATGTCGCTAAAATCATCAAAATACCGAATATCGGGAGGTACCATTATATGGGGGCTATACGAAGACGTTGACCTGCACAGACAATTTTCTGTCTTAGGCTGTAGTACCCATTGCCAACTTCAAATACCAAATTTGAAACAATTCCAGTGAACAATGTCGCTAAAATCATGAAAATACCGAATATCGGGAGCTACCTTTATATGGGGGCTATACGAAGACTTGGACCTGCACAGACAATTTTCTGTCTTAGGCTGTAGTACCCATTGCGAACTTCAAATACTACATTTGAAAAAATTCTAATGTCGCTAAAATTATTAAAATACCGAATAACAGAAGGTACCGTTGTGTGGGGGCTATACAAAGACGTGGACCTGCACAAACAATTTTCTGTCTTAGGTTGTGGTATCCATTACGAACTTCTAATACCAAATTTAAAACAATTCCGGTGAATAATGCTGTTAAAATTATCAAAGTACAGAATATCGGGAGGTACCGTTATATGGGGGCTATACCAAAACGTGGATCGACATGACCCATTTTCAATACCATAAGTCCTGTAGGTATAATATACATTTGAGTACAATTTTATCAACCTACTTCATTTCGTTCGGAAGCTAGAGTGATTTCCACAGACGGGCAGACGGATAGACGGACGGACGGAAAAGGATTTCGTCCAAAGAGAATTAGTTCCATGAACGAGGTGTATATAATATAAACGACCCTCGTCGAATATTCTCACATAATTACAACAGCGGTGAAATATGGAGTGTGGTCTGGCGATAATAGGGCTGATGATGGCCTGTGACGATTAGAATGACGTTGCCGATTACTGTGGCTACCGCTTCTGCTGCTGCTGTTGTTTGAAAACAATCTGAAAAATTAAGGCATAGATTTGGCCATTGCCACCGTGATGTTGTTGGTAAAACAAAAACAAAAGCAATGACCATTCCGACAGTTGGGTTGCTGTTGTTGCCCTCTGTTTATACTGTCGGCTTAAAGAGATCACGATGGGGTAACAAAAATAATTAATGTTGTTTTTGGGCCACAATGTTTTCATTTGGTTGGCTAAGGTTTGGTGTTGTTGTTTTCGGTTGCTGTTGTTCTTCTTGTCACTGCTACAACTTAAAGAACTTTATTAGCTTAAAGTCACGTAATAACACTTTATTACAAGAAATGGATAGTGCGAGAGGCAACAGCAGCAACAACAACAACAACACGTATTTACAAGAAATCACCAACAACAACAACAACTACAATAAAGTGTTATGAAAATTACAGTGTCACTGGCAGCAGCAGTAACAACAACAACAACATCATCACGAGCGTAACACTGAATGATTTTTATCATTCATTTCCACATAAATCACTTGGAACGTAGCTAAACACATCTCTCCGAGTGATGAACCTGAGCTATGGCCCGAAGATGATTAAGGAGAAGAACTGACGACGACGTGGAACGTATCAACAAGGAAATCTGACAAATCATATTACCTGACGAACAACGAACGATGATGATGCGACAATGACAAGAAGATTATCACACAATCTCACATACGTATATGACTTGAAATAATGTAGTTCGGGACACGAGTCGAAATATTTACTTTTACTGGAATTATTGCTAATGACCCACAACGTTGGTGGGCGAATAGGGTTAGGCGGGCTTAAATCTCTTGAGGTTTGAAAATAAATGAAATTACGTTTTATTTTAAAGTATTCGAATTCATAACTCTTTGTGGCGGCCACAATCAAATGAAGTAATCAGTGCGAGTATTATTGCGAAAGTAATAGTGAATTATATTCCCTGGGAAACATACCAGCTCTTTTCTGAAGAAGAATTTGGAACATTTTCGGATTAAGTGCCGTTGATAATACTGTGCAGGAAATTTCCAAAATTACAAGACAAATTCAGTAGATTATAAAATTTGAGTTAAAAACAGATGACACGTGTAGCGGTGTTTTGAAAGTTCGCATCTCAAATTAATCGAAATGGAGGGGGCAAGTTCCTCTTTTTCGAAATGTTTTGAAATTCTTGGCCTAAGATTTCTTCGAATCCTTGCACTTAAGGCACATAGAAGGTGAGATAAAAAAACTGCAACAAAGTCAAATGCCATAATTTTACATAAAATTTTAGAATAAGTTTAGATTTTTTCGAATAGGTCACCTTTGGTCACGAATTATGGCCTTCAAACGGCCAATGAAACCGTCACACGCTACCCGAATGTTGCTCTGCGGTATTTTGGCCAATTCCCGGCGAAGCGCTTGCTTGAGGTGATCGACACTTCGGCATTTTTTTAGTGCCAACCTTACTTTCCAATATACTCCCGAAACAATATCCAAGGGATTGGTAGCCGGAGATTTTGGAAATGAAGCGAGGAACCTCATTTTGAAACCATTCTTGGGTGGCGCGTGCTGAGTGAGGTGGTGCTGAATCCTGTTGGAATGCCCAAAGGTCTTCGGCCAAAATGTTCGCGTGCCCAAAGCTTTAATACACCCTCCAGAATATTTTCGCGATAATATTCGTCATTTATTCTGATACCACGGTCGATAAAAACGAGCGGCGTGCGACCATTGGCTGTTATGGCGGCCCACACTATTACCATGGCCGGCGCTTGAGTTTTGGTGGCCAACCAAAGGTGCTGTATTCTAAATGTGGTATGAAAGTTTCTGAGGGGGTGCTGGATAGATGTACCAAAGAATTTTTGGGAAATTCGAACTTTAAGTTTACGAAAAGTTCCAAAATTGTACATACCTTCTAAAATGATACCATTCGGTATTATATGAATGGATGGGGTTTACAACTTGAAATTTGGTATAAAAATCAAGGTTGGAAATAAGTTTATTATATGAGGGTGGTTTTGGAACTGTGTACTAAATATTCGAACTGTACTAAATTTGGAACAATTTGGTTAATGGAACGAATTAAGCTGAAGTTTTTAAAAATTGTATTGAGATCCCTTTTGGTAGTAGGTTTCTGATCAAGGGGTGGTTTTGGAAATGGGTACTACATGTGCAGTACAAGTACTAAAAATAGTACTATATTTGATACAATTGAGTATTTGGTGATCGGATAGTGTTTAAATCTAAAATTTGGTGTTAAGGTCGTTGTTCACGTGTAGCCTGGAGATATGGAGGTGGTTTGTACGAAAAGTACTGAATGGTACTGTATGGTATTGGGTGAAAAATAGAGCTGAAATCATGCAATTTGATTAAGGCCTCTGTTTTTTATCTATTATGTTTGCTCGAAAAGTACTAAATTTGGTGTGGCGTGAAAGGCCTGAAATCTTCAAATTTGATTTTGAGGTTTCTGTTGGTTATTAATTAAATGTGTACTATAATTGCAAGAAAAGTTCTGAATGGTACTAAATTCGGTATTGGGTGAAGGGATAGAGATAAAGTTCTGAAATTGCATACGTTGATTATTTATAGTATCTGTTTTGGAATTTTGGCGGTGATTTGGAAAAGCATCCTATATTTTATACGAAAAGTACTAATTGGTACTAAATTTGGTATTGGGTGAAGAGATTGTGCTGGAATCCTTCAAATTGATAGAGAGGTTGGTATCTGCAAATGAGATATGAAGGTAGTTTTGGTTGTCTGAACTATAAATGTACGAAAAGTACTATACTGTACTCAGTTTGTAATTGGTTTGAGGAATAAAGCTGGAGTCCCGAAATTTGATTTAAGGTCTCTGTTAGTATCAGTGATTAAGATATGGAGTTGGGTTTGAAGATACATACTATAATTGTACGAAAAGTACTGAATGGTACTATATTTGGTAATCGGTGAAGGGGTTGAGACAAAATTTGATATTTAGATTACTGATGGTGTCTGTGTGTGAGATTTGTCTGTAGTTTGAAAATTTGTCCTATTTTTGTACGAAAATTACTAAATGGTACTAACTTCGGTACTGGGTGAAGTGATAGATATAAAATTCTAAAATTTCATATTTTGATTACTGATGGTATCTGTGTTTGAAATTTGGCGGTGGTTTTGATGTTCGGCCTATATTTGTACGAAAAGTACTATATGTTACTATATTTGGTACGGGGTGAAGGAAAAGGACTGAAATCTTGACATTTGACGTGGATGTCACTGTTGATGTCTGATGTACCGTTATATCGGGGCTATACGTTATCGTGGACCGATGTAGCCCATCTTCGAACATGACCTGCCTGCAAACAAAAGATTGATTTTTATGTGCTAAGTTTTGTGTCAATTTGACAATAAATGTGATCTGTACAGACGGACGGATATGCATAATTTGACTCAGAATGTGATTCTATTCTGATAACCAAATGAAACCCTGGATCTATCTCGTTTCCATTTGTATATTACAGAAAAATACACACAGACATAATGTGGGACAGGGTCCCACATTATAGTGTAGAGTACAAAAATTACTTTTATTGTTTTTATAAACGAATAAATATTAAATTTTTTTGCGAGGTGCTTCAACAGTTACATCAATGCTTCACGGTCACATAAGTAATAGCTATGTTGATAATAATTAAAAAAAAAAAAAATATTATAACATAAACTTAAAACGATTTTCATGTTTTCAATGAAAACTTGTTTTACATTAGCATAAAAAAGAATAAAATAGAAATATAAAAATATTTTATAATAGACTTTTTAAAAATTTTATTATTTTGTTATTGTGACCCCTCGATAGGGTCAAATAAAAATGAATTGTATTAAAATTTAATGTAAAAATGTGAAATGTCAGTGGAATTAATTAATTTTACGGTGTGCAATACAAAAAATAATTACAAGAAAAATCCACAAGATTATGAAAGAGTCAAAAACGGGAGATACGAGTATCAGCCTTAAAAAGGTTTACGTCGCAAAGTAACCTAAATAGAGCAGGCCAGTTCTACCTTCTTCAAGATTTTTTGGAAATTTTCAGAATATTACAGTGTGAGATGAGTTGCCACCAATTTCATACTGCTGTCATTTCTAAGCTACTCGTCCGACAGCTGTTAAAATTATTCCAGTGACAGCTAATTATATTTTTTACAAGCGTACAAAAACATTTTAGTGAGAATTTTCCAGAAAAAAATGTTATTCGTGATGGAATTCAAGCGTGATAGTGTGATTTCTTGGCTATCTAACGATAGCATTTAAATTTAAATGTGAAAAAATCTTTTGAGCCTCGTACCACCGCTCGTTACCGTGTTACTGGTAGCGTAGCCCGACGTCAAGGAAGTGGACGGAAGAAAACAGCACCATCAGTAGAAATTGTTCGAAAAGTAAAAGTAAACGACTTGATCGAAACCTGCGCCGCAGTGGCCGAAAAATTTCTCGTGGGCTGAACATATAGCAATATTCCATTCGGCAAATATTGAAAAATGAGCTCGGGGTAAAGCCATTGAAATTCCAAAAAGTGCAAAAACTTACACCGCATCAGAAAGAAAATTGACTCAAAAGAGCTAAAGTTGCTTGGCCGAATGTGGTGAACAGCCGAATTTGGTTTTCTCCGCTCCGATGAGAAAACATTCATTGTCCAGCAGTTTGTAAACAAACAAAAATGATCGTGTTTACTTGCCAAAGAGGTCAGCTGAAAATGTGCACCTTCGGTTGGCCACCAGAACTCATGCGCCGGCCATGATGATGGTGTGGGCCGTCATAATTTCCAATGGTCGCTCTCCATTCGTATTAATCGACTGTGACATCAGAATAAATGCCGTATGTTATCGCGAAAATATTCTGGAGGGTGTATTAAAGCCTTGGGCACGCAAATATTTTCGCCGCAGACCTTGGACATTCCCCAACCACCATCGCACTCAGCACGCGCCATCCAAGAATGGTTACAAAATGAGGTTCCTCGCTTCTTTTCCAGCGCACAATGGCCACCAAAATATCCGGATACCAATCCGTTGGACTATTGTGTCTGGAGTATTTTGGAAAGCAAGGTTGGCACTCAAAAAATACCAAAGTGGTGATCACCTCAAGCAAGCGCTTCGCCGGGAATGGGCCAAAATACTGCAGAGAAACATTCGGGCAGCGTGTGACGGTTTCATTTGTCGTTTGAAACAAATCTAAACGTATTCTAAAACTAGATGATATTACCGAAAGCTTCTGCTTTCAATCAATAAAATTAAAAAAATGTAAAAATGATGGCTTTGACTTTGTCCTTCCGATTTATAAAAAAAAAAAACAAGTAAATAAGCTGTAAGTTCGGCCGGGCCGAACTTTGAATGCGCTCCACCATTTGGAACGAATTTGGCAATTCTCAAAAACAATAAAATCAGTTAAAAATTCTGTTAAAATCTTAAAAATACCAAATGTAGCTGTTACATTAGGGTCTATGCGACGACATGGCATAGGTAACTTTTGCCATAAGCCATTACAATATTCAAATGCGAAACTTAAAAAACCTTATATGAAAGCTATACGAAGACATGAACCTGCACATACAATTTTCTGCCATAGGCTGTAGTATCCAGTAAGAACTTCAAATAACAAATTTGAAACAATTACCAAAGCTTCTGGTAATGTCACTAAAATCATCAAAATATCGAATATCGGGAGGTACCGTTATATGAAGGCTATACGAAGACGTGGGTCAGCACACACAATTTTCTGTCTTAGGCTGTAGTATTCATTTCAAACTTCAAATACCAAATTTGAAATAATTCCGCTGAATATTGTCGCTAAAATCAACAAAGAACCGAATATCGGGAGGTACCATTATATGGGGGCTATACCAAAACGTGGACCTACATGGCCCATTTTCAATACCAAAAGTACTGCAGACAAAATACACATTTGAGTAAAATTGTATCAATCTACTTCAATTCTTTCGGAAGCTAGAGTAATTTCCGCAGACGGACATTGCTCCATACTATGGTGCAGGGTATAATAATTGCATTCAAATAACTGCCTCGGCTGGCCATGCAGTAGCCTACAAGATCAGTCCAAATTTGTCGGTGTGCAGTTGCATTTCACCAATGGCTTCACGATTATTGTCCTTTTATGTATCAGTTGTCTCTGGCTTGTCGCCGTTGCATTTATTTTTAATGACAACCAACAAATAATAGCACAACCGACAGTTCTGCTGTTATCTTCCAAGACAGTACGCAATACATCGAGTGTGGCTTCGACTGTGTAAATATATTCCTCTTCTCTCAATATGGTCCGATAACGGAGCGACCACTCCTTGCACATTTTGGAAGAACAACGGTCCAATTATGCCTCTGTACCAAAATCCGCACCAAACAGTGACTCGTTTTGGGTGCATCGGCTTTTCAATATATGCGTGTAGGGTTTCTGTGCCCCAAAGTCGACAATTTGATCCCAGCCGATGTCTAAGTTATTTATAGAAATTGATATCGCACCCAGTCGATATCGAAGATATTTGGTGTCTATATTCCATCGTGAGTTGTAGTAATTCAAAAACTTTTCTTAAAACATCTCTTAAATAATTTCCACTTTTCCCAACCATTTTAAAAATCTTTTTATTGCACCTCAACTACAACGAAAATTACAAAAAAAAGACATTGCAATTTCTTCCAATCCATCCCGTTGTCTCGTCAAAAGGGGAAATGCCATTTAACCTCTTCGGCGCAAAGTGGATATAAAACTTTGAAGTGTTGAAGCGCCGTAGGGCAAAACGTGTGAGTGAATTTTTGAAGGGTCTCTTCTCAAAATACCATACCACTTGGGTAAAAATAACTAACAATCTCTACATTTCTAACAGACTTTTTGTTGTTTTTATTTTTAAAAAAATACTTCTTTTTTTTGGTACAAAGTCGTAAAAACAATAATAACAATTATAATCATAATGACAATTTCCTTCCGTTTTGTTTTTATTTGAAATTAACAAAAACAAACAACAACAACAACAGCAACACGAATTATTTCCAGAAATTCTCCACAGAACATAACTAATAACTCAGAACTCGGCAAACATAACTAATAACAGCAATAACATCAGCAACAACAACATTTCCAGCCAACAAAAGTGATTTTTAAGCCGACAACAGACACACACACACACACACACACACACACACACACACACACACACACATCCACACATGGACACTAAACAAACATGGAAGATTACGAGAAATTCCAAGCCGAAGAGGATGGAACGTCACCTCTCCATAAGTTTTTTGAAGCCACTTAGGCACGTGTCGGTATTTCAGAAAACTAAAATAGTTTTTTTTTTCATATTTGTTTGGTGATTAGGAGAAAAAAATTAAAAATAATAATTTAAATACGCACAAAGGTAAACAAAAACTCATATTCGGAAAAAAAATTGTGCAGGGAAAAAATCATACATAAATATTTATTGTAGGTAACATATTTGTATGATTCAATGGTTGTAGACATGTGTGTGTGTAGTTTGAAGAAATGCTCTTAGTTACCAAAATGTATGAGGGTGGGACGAAAAGATTTCCAAATCACAAAGACAAATATAGGAAATCGTTCAAAGGATCAAAGTCGAGGTTGTAGTTGTTGTGTAACCAGATGTAGATAAGCAGTTTCCTACAACATTTTTCAAATTCCCAAATAAAACTAGAATGGAAAAGTTAAAAGTCGGGCGGGGCCGACTATATGATACCAAAAGAATTTATTCGAAGTAAACAATACCACCTATCAAAATTTGGCTTTAGAGCGGCTATAGTTTGCACGATGTCACTTGGAGGAGAATTATATTAAATAAATACCGGAATAAAGATATATATGGGAGCTATATCCAAATCTTAGACGAAAAAATTTGGCAAAGGTATTTCCGAGCTTTCTAAGATATCTGGCACCAAATATCATTGTTGTCGAATGCATATTACGTATTTGAGAAATTTAAACACCTAATCGGATGAAACATATATATGGGAGCTACAGCTATATCTGAACCGATTTCCTGTAGTTGCTATATCTGAACCGATTTAATGTAGTTGCTTCTACACTGAATGCAATTGGATATGCCAAAATTCAGGACTTATCGACAGATATTGGCCATTTGGTGCACAATTAACCCGAAATCGCTTGAAGATATATATGAGAGCTATATCCAAATCAGAACCGATCTTGGCAAAATTTGATACACTTATATCAGAGCTTTATCTGATATCTGGTACTAAAGATCTTTGTTGTGGAATGCATATTACGCTTGTGAGGAACCCCAAATTGAATAAAACATGTATATGGGAGCTATAGCTATATCTGAATCAAATTTGAAGTACTCGTTTATGGCATGAATTCAGTCGTAACTGCCAAAATTCGGCCCACTTGGGCTGATATTAGCGATTTAGTGCACAATAAACCTGACATCGAATAAAGATATATATGGGAGCTATATCCTAACCTGAACCGATCTCGATAAAATTTAACTGACGTATTTTTGAGAAGTATATGGATATGTGGAGTGCATGTGAGTGAATTAAAACCCCCAAATCGGATGAAACATATATATGGAAGCTATAGCTATATCTGCACCGATTTTTTCCAAATTTGATTTATCTGCTTCTAGACGGAATTCGGTGGGATATACCAAAAACAGGAAATTTGGTGCGCAATTTACCCGAAATCAGTTAAAGATATATGGGAGCTATATCTAAATCTGATTCGATTATCACCAATTTCAATAGGGTTCGTCCTTGGGCCAAACAAACATTGTTTGCAAAATGTCATCTCAATTGGATAACCTTTGCGGGAGAGGTACAAAAAGAGGCTGGCCGGTATCTATCATTTTCACACCTTTAACTAGCTTTAATAAAAATATTCGTATGTTATGAGAGATATAATTATTTCAAATTTTGGACCTTTGTGGGGGAGATACAAATAGGAGCAGACCGATATATCCCATCGTCCCACCAGATAAATAAAGATTTTCAAACGTGTGAAATTTAATGTAATCGAACTCTTATTTCACATTTTATGACAAAATATAATTATTCAAAATTTTGACCTTTTATGGGGGAGGTACCAGAAGGAGTCGCCTGATATATACCATTTTCACACCAAATTTTATGTTACTAAAAATGTGCGAAATTTTAAGGTAATCGGACTTTTATTTCACATTTTATGAGAGATATAATTATTCAAAATTGTGACCCTTCGTGGGGAAGATACCGAAGGAGGGGACCTATATATTCCATCTTTATAACAGATCATGATTAGGTAAAAATATTGGGATGGGCGAAATTTTAAGAGACTCAGATGTTCAAGTGGCATTTTATGATCCTTTTGGGCATTCAAAATTATGAAAATTTGTGGGGGAGGTACCAGAAGCAGTGCTCCGACATATTCCATCTTCATATCCCTTCTTGTGTTGATAGAAATATTGGGATGTGCCGAGTTTGAAAGGAATCGGATGCTCATTTCTCGTTTTTCGCACATCATGGCCATTCATAATTTTGACCCGTTTTGGGGAAGTGAACCGATTTATCTTACCATCTCATCGGATCTTGTGCGAATATTTTACAAGAGATAATTATTCCAAATTTTGACCATTTGTGGCACCTGACCTGCACTGACAAAAAAATATAATAAGAATGATCCTTTCTCTTTCTATTGGATAAAGTATTTTCTTTGAAAATTTTGAACCATTAGGGGGGAGGTACCAGAAGGAGTGGATCGATATTACCCATCTCTGAATTCAATCTAATTTTGACAGTAATACTACGACCAAATCGGTTAGTAAACTTATTTTTAAATTTCAAAATTCCTACTCTTTCGGTTCACCCAAGTCGAAATTGTACCAAATTTAGTACCATTTAGTACTATTCGTGTACATTGGTACACATTTACAAAATTTCCTTCATATCCCAATCCTACACTCCGCGAGCAGCGATAATTTCAAATCTCAGGATTCCAGCTCCATCCTTTCCTTCAAATTTAAATTGTACTAATTTTAGTACCGTTTAGTACTTTTCGTATACATGAGTACACACTTCCAAAACTACCTCTTTTCATCGACCCCACTCGTCAATCTTGAGTCCCATTCCAAATTTAAAGTTTTTAGGGCTAACCATTCACATGATTCGAAATGATACCAAATGTAGTACTTTTTCGTCCACTTATAGTGCGAATTTCCAAAGACCCTTTCATACACCTATCATGCAATCCATCAGTGCACCTCATTCAAATTTAAGAGTTCTAGCTCTACGAGTTCGTCAAACACAAAGGGTACCATATATAGTACTTTTCGTACCATCTTAGTACGAATTTTCAACAATCACCTAAAATTTCATGATTCTAGCTGTTGCTGTTTCGTTTGGGCGTTGGTGAATCATGAAACTCTGATAAATATGATTAGTGGTGTAAGGGTATCAAATATTCGATATCACCCCCATGCCTGAGTCTTGTCCCCTCCTTCCTATTTTTTATATTGGGATTTTCTCGTATCCCCCTGGAAAACTGTATTGGAAATTTTTTCTTTGGTTTCAGCATTAACTAGTATTAATAAATATTTCCTACCATTACAGGTAATTTCGGTCAGAACAAACTAACAACTTGTTGATAGCTGCAAAAGCCATTTAAACCAATTAACTTCTTTCACATGCGAACTGTACACATGTTTTTATTGCAAAACATTTCATAATTTTCCAAAACCAGACCGTTATGTTGTCATAGCTGAGGTGGTGGTGGCGATGGCCAATATAAATTTCAACTGACATAAAATATTAAATCATTTTTTTTCTTGTGTTCTTTGTTTTGTTTTCACACAATTGGCTACGCATTTTTTCTGCGCCGCTCTGGGTGGCTCAATGGCTCAATTCGTCGTCGATGGTGGTCTGACTGACGGGCTGACAGACTGGCTTGTCTATCGATTATTAAAATTGAAAGTTTCCAGTCAAAATATGTATCTGCGTGTGTTTGTTTTGCCGGTTGCGATTATAATTATTATGTCAATAGCTGAGCACGAAAGGCTATTATCGAGTCGACGGACTAGTAGTGACAGAATGGTAAACAAAACAAAAAACGAACGCAATTCTGACAACTTCCGTTTAACAAGAATTGAGCTGTTTTTGCTCCTGCTTCTGAACCCCTTCAAACAAGCCTTGTTGTTATCGCAAAAAATGGGGTTTATCTCCATCCCACACCTTAGCACTGTTCATAAACGATTAGTGGCCGTTGATGCTTGTCCGTCATTATCATAGACAAGTGTCATATTTGACAATTACTCTTTTTTTGGACAAATGATGTGACAGTTGTGTGTATGGAAATAAGGAGCGAGAGAAAAAAAACGGGGAAGTCATCAGCGGTTGGCCGACAGAGATATACCCTCAACATATGGTTTGATCTTAGTTAGCTTATATTGTGAAAAGTTTGGATATGATTCCTAAAGCCTTTGTAAAATTTATGAATTTTCAAAATTTTCACCTTTGTCGGTGACCGAATCTGTGGACCGATATATCACACTAAAGCAGATATGTTGAGGAACACGAGATATATAGCACTATTTCACATTTTATGTGAGTTATTATTTTTATACCATCCACAATTCTACGGAGGGAGTATTATATATTCTTGATCAGCGTAAAATTCTATGTCGATCTCCGTTTGTCTGTTTGTTGTAATCAGGCTATCTTCCTAATGAATTGAGATAGAAAGCTAAAATTTTGCACACATGTGTATTTTGCCAGTAGTCGTTCGTAAATAGGCCATATTGGTCCACGCTTTCGTATAGCCCCCATATAACAGTACCTCCCAATATTCGGTATTTTGATAATTTTAGCGACATTATTCCCCCGAAATTGTTTCAAAATTTGTATTTGAAGTTCGGAATCCCTATGATAAATAAATTATGCAGATCTTCGTCTTTGTATAGCCACCATATAACGGTTTTCATTTAATCGGTATTGTTCTACGAACTTTTTTTTTAAGTTTGAAACTTTTTCCAACTGGTGGAGGGTACTAAAAGTTCGGCCCGGCCAAACTTAGGCGCTTTTTTACTTCTTAATATTTGTACATTTGTTGTGAGTGGGATTCATTGAGGAGTGGATTGACCTTCTCCGTTTTCGTGCCCGACTGTTTTTCTTCAAAATGTTGAACTTTAGTGGGAGAGGTACCAGAAGAGAGGGATCGGAATAATCTCTCACTTTATAAAAATTATGATTAATTACTTTGGGAGAGGATTAATAAATCTCATCTTCGCAATGTGCCCGGACATAATCCACATTGCAAAATAAAGTTTAGAAAAACTTTGGATCGCTTAGCCGGTATTTGACATATCCCAGAATGACAGAAAAACACAAGCCTCGGCCAAAATCCGGCTACTTAAGAAAACTACAAAGGTTAGGTACATATTAGTGGAGAAAATCTCAATTTCATGACTTTTATCGCTAATATCTTCGGAACTACAAGAGATATCAGAACATTTGATTATGTCCAGACTCCTCAACACCTACTGCTTGCTTTGTGGGTAGCGATAGTGTATACTTTGCCAGTCAAAGCTCAGCAGTTCTCCACGACTTCTTAGGAAGGTATATTCTTTCTTCAAAGAGGCCACTTTAACGACAATCACTTTGTCCTTAACGGAAATATTCAGGACGCGCCAGATTCCATGCAAGCAGGGATAGGTTTTGTTCGTCTTTAAGACTGTTTCCTTTGACGAAGTTGGCAATTCAGCAGACGGTGCGTTCTATGCCAACTCATTGTGGCTACCTCCGTGATCGAAGGCTTAGTGAAGCCTCTGATGAGCTCGCCAGAGCCTTTTTTTGGATTTGTGGTTCCATAGACTTAGCCGAAACCATTTGGAGGATTAAACCTCAGAATCTGGAGCCTAAGTAGTTTTCTTGGAAATCTGCTTAGGACCGATTTCTTTATATACCAAATGTCCAGATAAACCGAAGCTTACTCCTTTCGTCTCCCTTTTGGGGCCTCATTAGCTATTCTGCTTATACGATTTCCCCTTTAATAGTGCCACGTTAGAAAAGTTCTCTATAACTTCGGGTTCGGGTTTTAACTTGTTTTTCGATGAAAATAGATGCTATGGATGCCCTCCGTATTTGCCTTTTTGAATTTAGGGGTGCCAATATGTCTTAACTCTGCCTCGAACGTCTCCTGTCTCGAGAGGAAGGACTTATCGGTACCAGAATTTGTGGGATCACAAGATCAGGCAAGACCAGCTTCATGGTTTACCGTAGTATATACTGTCCTTTTCCGTAGTCTTAGCCGAAACCACAACTTCATTCGGTTTGAAGGATGATACCTCAGGATCTGATGCCTAAGTAGTTTTCTTGAAAATCTGCTTAGGCCGAACTACAACAACTAACAGCCCGACGGAGTGCAGAAATATTGGGCAAATGGGGCTTCTAACATATTGTAATGTTGTAGGGTATAACATAGTCGGCCCCGCACGGCTATAGCCTTTGCTTACTTGTGTTATACCAAAATGTTGGGTTGAAAAGTTACCCACTACAGACATGAAAAAAGCTCGGTCAAAATACATTTGTTACCCTGACTGCAAACCTGTAACACTTGTTGGCATCTCAACATAATGGAGTCCTCGTAATGTCGGAACCAGGTAGAGAGGTTTGTCTAATTCCCTCCTCTTTATGTGGAAACCAGCATCGACGTTAGATTAAATTAATATTTAAATCTTAGCTATCCAATATATATATTGGGCTTCCCACCAAACGCACCCTTGGAACGTGTCCGATAGCAATCAGCTATGCTTCTCAAAGGATAGAGTTGCACCGACTTATGGCAATATTCTCAAATGTGTTTTCCTTCCACCCCAATTTAATAAATTCCAAAATGTTCACTTCTTACCATTTCTTGACCAACGATTCATAATTCCTTCCCAAAAACAAAAACCAGGCAATTTGTGTAAGGTATGCAATGCAAATATTTATTTATTCATTTATATATTTTTGCCCAGATTTCAAATGTTTATAAATAAATGTTTGAACAAAAACAAAAAACTATTGTTTACTTTGTATCAATCAATGGGGTAAACGAATCTCATTAGAGTGGCCATAGAGCGAATAATGGTGCATTAGACAACATTCCGTTCAAATGAAAAATCACTTTCAATTAGAATTCAATGGAATTATTGCTTAAAAATGTGGATTTTATTTACGAGCAGAATTTGTTTTAAGCAGATTTAATTGATTTAAGGCACATAGATAAATTTTATGTAGAAACATTATTTTTTTTTGTCCGAATTGTTTATATTTTTGGAAGCCGAAGGAGTACACGTTTAAATAACATTTTTTTTCTCAAAAAAGAAATCATGAATGAATTGCTGCTAAAAATACAACAGAGCATCACATCATCTGGTGGAAGAATAGAAATGAATTTTTTTTATTCTTTTCTCTGTTTAATGCAAATATTTAGGTATTTATGTTTGTACTAATGCCATCATATGGTTTATATCTCTCGCAAGCCCTTTAGCCCTCTTCTCTGTAACATAAACACGCCACACACACATATCTCACAATAATCATTGATCATGAACTTGAACTTGAGGATTAGCGAAGCAAAATCAAATTCGAAATGAATGATCGACAGCGAAAACATAAACATCAGATATAAATCATAAAGCCATGTCGGTGTATGACGGCATCCGACGGCCAGCCAGCCGCTGGGTGTGTTTATCAATTGACCGTCAATTTGAATAAATTTTCAATCTTGTAACACCTACACACATGTCGAACAACAGCCGTACATACAAAACAGACACATCTACATTATTATGTACGCATAAAAATGTAAAATTTCGCATACCCATATTATAAAACCGCAAAACACAACCTTGACTTCTGAAGGCGTCAAACATTTTGCAAACGGAGTGTTTTGTTAGCATAATCTTGGTTTGAATTACCGCTGCCTATTGCTTTGGTGTCAACACAATTTGACTAAGCATATGATTGACACCAACTCAATGTTAAGCTGGGAAACTGGGAGATTTCTCTATTCCACAAAACATCAAACTTATAAAATGAAACCGAAGCCCCAAAGATGAAATTTATGCCTCTTTAATTTCAAGTAAAAAAGCAGGTAAGTTCGGCTCGGCCGAACTTCTAATATTCTCTGCTGTTTTGTAGGAACTTGAAAAATGTTCGCTCAAAGGAAAACCATTATATGGGGGTTATAGTACCTATTACGACCTGCAGATACGAAGTGTCAAACAATTCTGGTGAAAAATGTCCCTAAATCATCAAAATACCGAATATAGGGAGGTACCATTATATGGGGCTATACGAAGACGTGGACCTGCACAGACAATATTCAGTCATAGGCTGTAGTATCTATTACAAACTTCAAATACCAAATTTGAAACAATTCCGGGGAATAATGTCGCTAAAATCATCAAAGTACCGAATATCGGAAGGTATCGTCATATGGGGGCTGTACGAAGTGGCGGACCTACAGCCAAAATTTTTGTGATATACTGTAGTACCCAATACGAACTTCAAATGTAAAATTTGAAACAATTTCAACGATTAATGTCGCTGAAGTCATAAAAGTACCGAATATCGGGATGTAATGTTATATGAGGGCCATACGAGGAAGTGAACCTACACACACAATTTTCTGTCATAGGCTGTAGTATCCATTACGAACTTCAAATACCAAATTTGAAACAATTCCAATGATGGATATCGCTAAAATCATCAAAATACCGAATATCGGAAGGTACCGTAATGTGGGGGGCTATACGAAGACGTAGACCTGCACAGACAATTTTCTGTCTTAGGTTGTAGTATCCATTACGAACTTCAAATACCAAATTTGAAACAATTCCAATGATTAATGTCTCTTAAATCAACAAAGGGCCAAACGACGAAGTGGACCTGCACAGAGAATTTTCTGTCTTAGGCTGTAGTATCAATTACGAACTTAATACGAACGAAATACGAAATTTCAAACTATTCCGGCGAATAATATGTTTAAAATCATCAAAATAACTACTAAAGGGAAGTATCGATACATGGGGGTTGTACGAAGATGCGGACCTACAGACACAACTTTTTGTCATAGACTGTAGTACCCATTACGAACTTTAAGCATAAAATTGGCAACTTTTTCGGTGAATAATGTTTCTAAAATCATTAAAATACCGAATATTTGGGGTACTGTTGTATGGGGGCTATACGATATCGTGAACCTATATAAATAATTCTCTTTTTAGGGGGTAAATTATTCAGAAGTAACTTCTTGTGTAGATTTGCGGACAATTTTATTGACAAATGTGGCTAAAATCATCAAAATACCGAATATAGGGTGGTACCGTTATATGGTGATTATACGATATCATGGAACGATAAAGCCCATCTTCTACCTTGACCTCCCTGACGACAAAAACCCGATTTGTGAAAAATTTCAATTTCTTATCTTAATTTGTTTTGACTCTAGCGTGATTACAACAGACGGACGGACCAAATTCATTGAGATAAGGTTTACGTTGCAGTACGTGAAGAAATTCGAATAAAGGCACCCTCGGTCCATGTCAACCAGTTCCCAAAGGCTCACATGATCAATGCATCCAATAGTGTAAGGAATACGTCCTCTGATGCAAATATAATGGGGGTGGAGACTTGGAATCCGACAAGACACCAATGACACTCTGTATGGCCTTCTCTTGCCTAAAACCTTCGGTCTCGAAGGTGACAGACCCGCATTGTCCACTCAACAAGCAAAGCCAAGATAAGCCAAAAAAAAGAGCAAGAGTTAGATATTGGCAGGGCAGCTACCTTCAAGAACGGTCTTGAAGACGACAGACAAGTTATGGTTGTCGTGGTGAGAGGAAATGAAAAGTGCACGGGGACCACGACTTTTTCGGTGCCTAGCATTAGAGTCCCTGTGAAGCCGATGTCGCCAATGAAGTCACATTTATCTGGAGAAAGAGTGAAAGTAACTTCAAAAAGTTAAAAAGTATCAGTCGATTTAGCCGGCAGATGTATACCCTCAGCCAATTATTCGATTATTTAAATATATTTTCACTTCTGATATGATTATTGAAATTGTAGACCCAAGGTTCCCAAGGAATGGACCAATATTGTCCATTTCGTATCAGATCTAAATAAATATGATATAACCTATATATGTTCAGCTCACGAGCCATTTTTTGGCCACTGCGACGCGGGTTTCGTTCAAGTCGCTTCATTACTTTTCTGCTGATGTTTTCTGTTTTCTTCCACCCACTTCCTTGAAGTCGGGCTACGCTACCAGTAGCATCATGTTAACGAGCGATGGTACGAGACACAAAAGATTTATTCACATTTAAATGCTGGAGTGCTCTAACGATAGCCACCTGTGGTCTTCCAGCCAAATATAAAGAAATCACACTATCACGACTGTGAAATCCGTCGCCGCTATATATGACGGAGGCATTTGTGACCGAACCGATTTTCACCAAAATCCATTCTATCAGATGGATATATGTCGTGAAGTCGGATGGAGATATATACTGAAGCTATATCGAAATCTAACCCAACTCTATAAAATTTGGCGAGGGTATTTCGGAGCTCCATTAAATATATGTTACCAAATACTATTATATAGATTTCATATTACGAAAATAAGAGATTTAAACACCAAATCTGATGAAACATATATGTGGAAGCTATAGCTATATCTGAAACGATTTTCACCAATTTTGATTTATTTGTTTTTAGATTGAATTCGGTCGGAAGTGCCAAAATTTACTCAATGTGGGCTGATATTAAACATTTGGTGCACAATGAACCTGAAATCGGTCGATGAGATACTTATGGGAGCTATATCCATATCCAAATTTGAACCGATCTCAATATAATGTGGCAAAGGTATTTCTGAGCTCTATTAGATATCTGGTACCTAATACCATTGTTGCAGAGTGCTATATCTAAACCGATTTTCACCAAAATTGATGTAATCACTTCCAAACTGAATCCAGTCGGAACTGCCACAATTCACTCCATTTGGACAGATATTAGTCATTTGGTGCATGATAAACCTGAAATCGAATAAAGGTATATTTGGGGGCTATATCCAAATATGAACCGATCTTGATAAAATTCAAAATTTTGCAGAGGTATTTGTGGGCCGTATCTGATATCTTGTACCAAATATCATTCTTGTGGAGTGCTTGTAACGAATGTGAGGGACTTAAACACGAAATGATGAAGCATTTTCAACAAAATTGATGCACTCACTTCTAGAATGAATTCGGTCGGATGTGAAAGAATTCAGGTCATTTGTACTGACATTGGCCATTTGGTGTACAATAAACACGGAATCGGTTAAATAAATATATGGGAGAATGGTCCGATCGCTACCATCTTTATTACAGATCTTGTGTTGATGGAAATACTGAGATGTGCCAAGTCTTAATGAAACCGAATGTTAATTTCGCGTTTTATGAGCTTCATGGATTTTCCAAATTTGACCCTTTTTTGGGGAGGTACCAGAAGGAGTGGGCCCATATATTCCATCTTCAAACCAGACCTTTTTCTTCCTCTGCAGTATATTTTTTATTTATTTATTTATTATTATTATTATTATTTTTTTTTAAATTTCGACCTTTTTTGGTGGATGTACCAGAAAGAGTCGACCGGTATTGCACATCTCCGAACTCGATCTAAGTTTGATATAATATTACGATGTACCAAGTTTGGACAAAGTCGGATAATCCCTTCAAGAGTTATCGAGTGCACCAACCAGATAGACAGACGGACGGACATCATGAAACGGATTTGGTCCAAAGAGACCTAAGGTCTAAAACCGATCTGAGGTCTTATAAATTGAAGCCCATCATTCGGCCTTTTATGCATAGAAGTCCAAGTCCTCTACGAAAAGAAGACTTCAAAAGAAAGAATTTTTATAGACTTTCTATAGATAGAAAACCCTCAAGAGGCCTTTAATTGGACTTCCATTTATCGAATGGCACTAAAGTGAGTTCTGTTTAACAGGACTTCTAAGAGAGAATCTTATATTGGACAAAACCTTTTGTAGGTTGTCAAGGTCTTAAAATTGTCTTTGGTAGATAGAAAATATATACAAACGCCCTCTTGAGAAAAATTGATGTCAAAAATAAAAGAAAGTTACTAGGTGGTCTGTAAAATTATCTTTAGAAGGACTTCTATTTATAAAACTTTCAGCAGGGTGGATAAACGACTTTTGGTATCAGATTATTCATTGGACTCCTTTTATTAGAAGACCATTACGAGAAATTATATGGAAGCAATGGCTTCACTGGGTCTATAGTAGGTATACAATTTTCAAGGGACCTTCTATAGGTAAAAGAATTTCAATGGGTGTTATATTTCTGTGAAAAAAAAAAAACAAGATGAAGGTATTCTCAAAATATTTGGTTTGAAAAATATTGGTTTTGCAATGAATAACCCTTTTGTTCTGGTCAAAAAACACCAAAAAACGAAAGAAACCACAATAACCAAATGCTTACATGCAAAAACCAAAGAATACATTTTGGTGTTCACTTCAAACCCAGTGGCGTCCGTTTCGTTTAACACCAACTCAGCAGCAGCAGATCAGAGCAAAGCCGCCGACACCCCCACATGAAACATCATCGCAATAATTGGTGAGAAGATGAAACCACTGAACAGCCAACACATGAATGAATGAATGACTGGCTGGCTGACAGACTGACTGCCTGCCTTAGTGAATAAATGGACATTTGACTGTCAGCTTTTGGCCATTACACTTTCATTAACATTGCAATGTCAGTTGTGGTGAGGGTGGGTAATTCGCGGCTGGTTTGTTTTCATTTCACGGGGAGTGAACTGTTTGGCAAGAACAAGAAAATAAAAAACATCTGGGGTTTAGTAACCCTAGAACAAAATATTTACCATCACCCAAAACAAAGGTGAGTAAGATGTGTGATGTTGTCTCAGTCTCAGTCAAACAAAGATTTCATTCATAATTAGAAAGATTCAAAAAAAGTGCCAGGCTTACGATGACATCATGGGTACACAGAGGAAAAAATATGATTTTTTTAAGTTTTAATAAAATAGTAAAATAATTGACCGACTATAAACGCCCAGACGAAACGGTTGAAGCTAGAACCTTAAAATTTTGGTTGGGGTCACTCTTGGTACGAATGGGTCTGGTTAGGCTGTTTTTTGGTAATTCGTACTAGAAACGCACTAAAAACATTAAAAGGTACTAAATATAGTACCCTTTGCATTTGAGGAATGGTCACTAATGGTGTGTATGATAGATCTACCAAAGGGTTTTTTGAAATTTGTACTATAAGTGCACAAAAAGTACTAAAATGTACCACATTTTGTATACTTTCGTATCATGTGAACGGTTGGAGTTTTAAACTAGAAATTTGCAATGGGAATAAAGGATGAGAAGTAGATTTAAGTACAGTATAATTTGAATTTGGAGGAACGGTTGGAACTGGAATCCATTTTGAAATTACCATTCTTGGCGAAGTGTGGGATTGTGATATGGAGGAAGTTTTCGAAATTTGTACTTATGTGCACGAAAAGTTTTAAATGGTACTAAATTTGCTACTATTTCTATTGGGTGAAACGATAGAGCTGTTTTTTTTTTTTTTTTTTTTTTTTTTTTTGAAATTTAGGAATAAGATTACTATTGCTTTCTAGGACTGAGGAATATGGGTACTAATAGAAATTACAATAAAGTGGAAATCCCGAAATTTGAACATAAGATTGCTATTGCATTGCAGGACTGAGGTATGTAGGTAGTTTTGGAAATTCGTACTTATGTGTACAAAATTTGGTGCAAATTGGAATTGTGATGAACCGATGGAGCTGGAATTCTGAAATTTGGTGTGAGAGTCACTGATGGAGTCCAGGATACGTGCACCAAAGGGTTATTGGAAATTCGAACTATAAATTTGGGAAATATTCTAAAATGTTGCTAAACTTCTTAAATTGTACCATTCGATATTATATGAATGGAAAACCAGTAAGGAAAAGTCAAAACCTCTATGTGTATTTAGTAGAGCTCCCATAACAAAAGTATTTATTTTAAGTAGTTCATACCACCTATCAATATTTGGCTTTAGAGCAGTTATAGCTTACTTTCAAAGGGACTGAGACATTTAAATCTTTTATACCAAAAAATGTTGCTATGGAGTGCATGATATTACTTTGGGAAGGATTATATTAAAATATTTATATCGTAGCCAAGTTCCACAAAATGAAAACGTACGTCTTGGAATGCACTCCATTCGGGCTGTTATTAGCCATTAATTGCAAAATAAATCTGAAATCGGAATAAACATATTTAAGAGCTATATCCAAATCATAGCCGATTTTGATAAAATTTGGCAAAGATATTTCCGAGCTATACAGGATACATGGTACCAATTACCATTGTTGTGGAATGGATACTACGAATTTGAGAAACTTAAACACAAAATATGGGAGCTATAACTATATTTGAACCGATTTTCTCCTAATTTGATATATCTGGACTTTTGGGCAAACCTTCGTCATTTGGTGCACAATTAACCCGAAATCGTTTGAAGGGTCAGATAAAAAACTGCAACAAAGTCAAACGCCATAATTTTAATATTTTTTTTTTTTTGAAAGCCAAATGTCGGAAATAACATCAAATTTTAGAATATGTTTAGATTTGTTCGAAGTGATCACCTTTGGCACGAATTATTCCCTTCAAACGGCCAATGAAACCGTCACACGCTGCCGGCGCTTGATTTCTGGTGGCCAACCGAAAGTGAACATTTCAGCTGACCTCTTTGGTAAGTAAACTCGATCTTTTTGTTTGTTTACAAAATGCTGGACGTCAAATGTTTTCTCATCGGAGAAAACCAAATTTGGCAGTTCACCACTTTCGGCCAAGCGAAGCAACTCTTCAGCTCTTTTGAATCTATTTTCTTTCTGTTGCGGTGTAAGTTCTTGCACTTTTTGGAATTTCAATGACTTAACCCCGAGCTCATCTATATCTATAAAAGAGGAAAATGTTTGTATGTTTGTTTGTTTGTTTGTTTGTTTGTTTGTTTGTTTGTAATTTATGGACTCGAAAACCGCTGAATAGATTTTCCTGAAAATTTCCATATATACTGCAACATCGCCTGAAAGTAACATAGGCTATATACATTTTTGAATTTCCACTTGGAACTGGAGATATAGCATCAGAATCGGAGGTACTTCCCAAAAATTTAGATTTTATATGCACATATCTATTGATTGGTTGAAGATATAGTCTCCAAATTTGGAATACGTAACGGAATTTGGAACAAAAATAAGTTTGCCAAATTATATTGTAATCAATTCAGATTTGGATATAGCTCCCATATATATTTTCGACCGATTTCGTTCATTTGATGCCTCAAATACAATATGAATGTTCGATTCCAATGAAATTTGGAATGTGTGACGGGATTTAATCCGAAAATAAATTTGTCAAATTATATTGAAATCGGTTCAGATTTGGATATAGCTCCCACATATATTTTCGACCGATTTCAAGCATTTGATGCACCAAACACGCTATGTATCCCCAATTTCAATGAAATTTGAAACGTGTGATAGATTTTATCTAAAAAATTGATTTCCCAAATTATATTGAAATCGGTTCAGATTTGGATATAGCTCCCATATACATTTTCGGCCGATTTCATGTATTTGGTGGACCCAACACGACATGTATTTCCAATTGTAATGAAATTTAAAATAAGTAACGGAATTGGGAGCCAAAATGAATTTGTCAAATTAAATTGAAATCGGTTCAGATTTGGATATAGCTCCCATATATATTTTCGACCGATTTCATGTATTTGATGCACCAAACACGCTATGTATCTTTAATTTCAATGAAATTTGGAATGTGTAGCGGAAATTAAAACAAATATACATTTGTCAAATTATATTAAAATCGGTTCAGATTTGGATATAGCTCTCATATATATATTTCGACCGATTTCATGTATTTTATGCACCATACACGATATGTATGTTCGATTCCAAAGAAATTTGGAATATGTAACGGGATTTTGATTAGAAAATAAATTAGTCAAATTATATTAAAATCGGTTCAGATTTGGATATAGCTCCCATATATATTTTCCGCCGATTTCACATATTTGATGCACAAAACACGATACGTATTTCCGATTCCAATGAAATTCGGCATGAGTGGCTAAATTTGATACAAAAATAAATTTGACAAATTATATTCAAATACGCTCAGATTTGATTATAGCTCCCATATATATACTCAGCCGATTTCACATATTTGATGCACCCAAAGCGAGAGAGACAAAATCTGGCACCAGAAAAAATTGCCAAATTATATTGAAATCAGTTGAGGTTTGGATATAGCTAACATATATATTTCGGCCGATTTCATACATGTTATGCACCAAACATGATATATATGACCGATACCAATGAAATTCAGAATGTGTGGCGGAATTTGGTTACAATAATAAATGTGACAAATTAATTGAAAATTAGTTAAGATTTGGATATAGCTCCCATATATATATTCTCGGCCGATTTCACATATTTGACACACCAATTTCAATGAAATATGAAAGGTGTGGCGGAGTTTGGTGTAAAAGTAATTTTTTTAAAATTATATTTAAATCGTATCAGATTGGGATATGATTTTAATAAGAACCATTGACCCACAACGCCTTAGGCTAACACTAAAAAACAACACAACAATTTATTTGAAATACGCTTATTACGGCGAAGAATGTTGCTATCCCGAATTCACTAATTGCAATAGAAATGCCACTCAACTTTAAAAGATTGCAGTTTACTGCACGCTTGGTATTTGCTATGAAATAAATAAATCCGAAGGACAAACCCTTCGTGTATGTATGTCATGTTATTGCTTTTCTAATGGTTTTGGTTATTTACGCATTAAAGTAGTGCAATAGTTTTTTTTTTTTAATTTTTAAATTTGTTTTTTTTTAACCAACATATATTCGTAAATAAAATTTTGAATGCATATAAAACCAAAAGGGGTAGCGAAGCGCACCGGGTTCAGCTAGTTTTTTTATATTTGCCGAATGGAATATTGCGATACGTTCAGCGTTCACGAGCCATTTTTTGGCCACTGTGACGCGGGTTTCGATAAATTCGCTTCTTTACTTTTCGAACTATATCAGCTGATTTTTTTCTGAAAATTCTCACCAAAATGCTTTTGTACGGTTGTAGTCAATGTAATGAGCTGTCACTGGAATAATTTTAACAGCTGTCGGACGAGTGGCTTAGATACGACAGCAGTCTGAATTTGGTTGCAGTTTTTTCATCTCACCCTGTATATGGGAGCTATATCTAAATCTGAACCGATCTTGAAACAATGTGGCAGAGGTATTTCTGGGCTGTATCTGATATCTGGTACCAAATATCATAGTTGTAAAGTGATTATGATGCATGTGAGGGATTTGAACACCAAATGTCATGAAACATATATATGGAAGCTATAGCTATATCTGAACCGATTTTCACTAAATTTGATGTACTTGCTTCTAGACTGCATTGGGTTGTATGTGCTAAAATTCAGGTCATTTGAATTTATATTGGCCACAATTAACCCGAAGTCGGTTGAAGATATATAAGGGAGCTATATCTAAATCTGATCTGATTATCACCAGTTTCAATTGGGTTCGTCCTTGGGCCAAACAAATATGCTTTGAACAATTTCATCTCAAGTGGATAATAAATGCGACCTGCATTTTGTTCATAAGAATACATGCACGGACGGACAGACGAACTGATATGCACAAATCGACACAGATAGTAATTCTATGAAGATCCTCAAAAGCAACTATGGGTCTATCTCGCTTCCTTCTCCATGTTACAAACTAATACCACAATGGGGTGTAGGGTATAAATAATAGTGCGATTTTCTTCACATTTAACTCATTCCAATATTTTTACTAACGCAAGACATAGGGTGAAAATGAAATATATCGGTCCACTCCTTCTGGTACCTACCCCACAAAAGGTCGAAATTTCCAAAAAATATAGTTCACGGCACAAAAAATTATCACATATCTCATATAAAATGAAGTAAGTAACCAATATAGTCCAAACCGGGCACGTCGCAATATTTATATCATATTTATATAGGACCAATACGAAATCGACAATAATGGTCCATTCCTTCGGAACCTATTCCACTGAGGGTCAACAATTTAAATAGTCATAAGAGAAGTCAAATTATATTTCAATAATAGAGCATTGGCCGAGGGTATACATTTGTCTACAAAACCGACGAACATTTTTTAACTTGTTTCTATATTTGATCAAATTCTGAGAAAAGCTGAAAAAAAAAATTACAAAATTTTTGCCAAGTGTATTGAAATAAATTGAATAACAAGCCTAACAGTTGTTGGCGTGGGTTTTTGTTTTGGTTTTGGTCTTTTTCACTTACTCTCACTCAGCCTATTGTGGGAATATTTTAATCCCATTGTTGGCGTTCATTTTTTTTGATTATATTTTTTTGTCCCACTAACGAGACAAGGAAAAACAAATGTTGAATTTTGGTACTCCAATTTAGATGAATAATGAAATAACTTAAACAAAACGACCACGCATCTTTGCACTTAAAAGCCATCGTTCAGGGATGTTCAAATTTGAGTATTTTAAAGAGGGTTAAAAAGAAAATTAAATTCCCGCCGGACCAAATATTTAATGTGGATGTCGTATGAAATACCCAATATTCTGGGAAGATAGTCGTCTATCCATTACAAACCCTAAATACCAAATTATAGCCTATTCAGTGAGGTAGATGTGGCCACGACATTACTAAAATTAACAATCGGTGGCAACCGCTATGTGAAGAAAGATATTTTAAAATCTGGACATAGATCAACAATTTTTGCGAGGTTGGCTTAAACTCCTTGAAACTGGACTGGTACCGTGGACAGATATTGGAATTTGAAGGCAGAGAGAATTAAATTTAAGTACAATCCACATATAGAATAAATATCTGCTGTTTCCTTCCCAAGAGGAACTAGAACGTCCTAAACACCGAATATCAAAAGTTATCGCTACATAGATCTTTACTATTTATAAATTATTTTAAAGAATTCGAATGAAACCTTAAAATCGCATTCAGCCCGTTTTCATAATTTTTATGGAGGGTATATAAAGTTTGTCATTCTGTTTGCAACTGCACCAAATATACATATGATTCTATGTCGATTTATCCATATCCGTCCGCCTTTCAGTCTGTCCTTCTAAGAAATCACTTTCTGATGGGAAGGAAGTATGCGGATAAAATTTCACTCCAATGTATTTTGGGTCCATAGACTTTTATACCCTCCACCATGCTATGGAGGGTATATTAATATTGTCATTCCGTTTGTAACTCAACGAAATACTTGTGTCAGACCCAACAAAGTATATATATTCTTGATCAGCGTAAAATTCTAAGTCGATTTAGCGATGTCCGTCTGTCTGATATAATCACGCTATCTTTCGAAAGAATTGAGATAGAAGGGTAAAATTTTGCACACATGTTTATTTTTCCAGTAAGCAGGTTAAGTTCGTAAATGGGCCATGTAGGTCCACGTTTTCATACAGCCCCCATATAACGTTACTCCCGATATTCGGCATTTTGATGATTTTAGCGATATTATTCACCGGAATTGTTTCAAATTTGGTATGTGAAGTTCGTAATGCATACTACAGCCTATGACAGAAAGTTGTCTGTACAGGTCCAGGTTTTCGTATAGCCCCCCTATAACGGTACCTCTCAATATTCGGTATTTTGATGATTTTAGCGTCATTATTCACCGTAGTAGTTTCAAATTACGTATTTAGAGTTCGTAATGGGAACTACAGTCAGTGACAGAAAATTGTCTGTGCAGGTCCAGGTCTTCGTATAGGCCACATATATCAGTACCTCCCTATATTCGGTATTTTGATGATGTTGGCCATGTACGGAAGAAAACAGCAACATCAGCAGAAATGGTTCGAAAATAAAAGAAGCGACATGATCGAAACCCGCGTTGCAGTGGCCGAAAAATGGCTCGTGAGCTGAACATATCGCCATATTTCATTCGGCAAATATTGAAAAATTAGCTCCGGGTAAAGCCATTGAAATTCCAAAAAGTGCAAAAAGTTACACCGCAACAGAAAGAAAATAGACTCAAAAGAGCTAAAGGGTTGCTTCGCTTGGCCGAAAGTGGTTAACTGCCGAATTTGGTTTTCTCCGATGAGAAAACATTCGTTGTCCAGCGGTTTGTAAACAAACTAAATGATCGTGTCAAAGAGGTCAGCTGAAAATGTGCACCTTCTGTTGGCCACCAGAACTCATGCGCCGGCCATGGTGGTGATGGTGTGGGCTGCCATAACATCCGTGGGTCGCTCTCCGCTCGTAATAATCGAACGTGGCATCAGAATAAATGCCGTATATTATCGCGAAAATATTTTGGAGGTTGTATTAAAGCCTCGGGCACGCAAACATTTTGGCCGCAGACCTTGGACATTCCAACAGGACTCAGCACCATTCGCACTCAGCACGCGTCACCCAAAAATGGTTACAAAATGAGGTTCCTCGCTTCATTTCCAGCGCACAATGGACACCAAAATCTCCGGATACCAATCAGTTGGACTATTGTGTCTGGAGTAATTTGGAAAGCAAGGTTGACACTAAAAAATATCAAAGTGTCGATTACCTCAAGCAAGCGCTTCGCCTGAAATGGGCCCAAATACCGCAGAACAACATTCGAGCATCGTGTGATGGTTTCATTGGCCGCTTGAATGTCAAAATTCGTGCCAAATGGTCCAATTCGAAGAAATCTAAATTTATTTTAAAATTTGATGCTATTTTCGACATTTATTGTTGTCATTCATTAAAATTAAAAAAAAAAAATTAATAATTATGGCGTTTTACTTAGTTGCAATTTTTTTATTTCTCCCTGTATCAAAGGGCCAAAACGTGTCTTTTCGAAGTAATGGGTTTAAACCCCAAGTTGCTTTTAATTCTAATAAAATGTGATGTTAGGGTCAGATTGTCTTCAAATTACACTCATCACAATAATTTTATTAACCTAAGGTCTGGTGTGAAGTTGGAATATCTCGGTCCAGTCCTTCTGGTGCCTCTCCCACAAAGAGTCAACATTTTGAATATCCATGAAGCTCATAAAACGAGAAATCACCATCCGATTCCATTCAGACTTGCCACATTTCAATATTTTTATCAGCACTAGACCTGCTATAGAAATGTTAGAAATTAGAAATTAAAGTTCAAAGGACTAAATATGCCGAAGCATTTGTATCTTTTAATTCGGACTTGTATTGCCCATTTGGTGCAAAATTAATTTGAAATCAGAAATATATATATAAGGGAGCTATATTCAAATCTGAAACGATCTCGGTGAAATTTGGCAAAGATATTTCTGAGCTGTATTTGAAATATTTCCTTGAATATCGCTGTTACGGAGTGCATATTACGGCTGTGGGTAACAAATACAACAAATCAGATGAACAATATATATGGGAGCTATAGCTATATCTGAACCAATCTTCACCAAATTTGGCATACTAGCTTCTAGGCTCAATTCTGTCGCATGTGCCAAATTCCATACCATTTGGGCAAATATTAGACGTTTGGTGTACAATAAAAGGTAAATCGGACGAAGTTAAATATGGGAGCTATATCCAAATCTGAACCGATCGCGATAAAATTAAGCAAAGGTATTTCTGAGCTGCATTTGATATATTTCCCCAAAAAATTGTTGTTACGGCTGCGGAGGACAAAAATAACAAATCGGATAAACAATATATATGGGAGCTATAGCTATATCTGAACCGATTTCGATCAAATTTGGCATACTTATTTTCAGGCCTAATTTGGTTCTATGTTCCTGTTCGGGCTGATATTGCACGTTTGGTGCACAATAAAAGGCAAATCGGACGAAGATATATATGGAAGCTATTTCTAATTTTATACCGATTATCTCCAATTTCAATAGGGTTCGTCCTTGGGCCAAACAAATGTTGTTTGGAAAATTTCATCTCTATCGGATAATAAATGCGACCTGCATTTTGTTCACAAGAATACATGGACAGACGGACGGACAGACGGACTGACGTGCATAAATCAACTCAGAAAGTGATTCTATGGAGATCCTCAAAAGTAACTATGGGTCTATCTCGTTTCCTTCTCCATGTTACAAGGACATAATACCCTTACCACAATGTGGTGTAGGGTATAAAAATGAAATACTTCGGTCGACTATCACACCTCACGTACATTTAACATTTTCTAAAAAATTATCACATATCTCATATAAAGTGCAGGAAGTAGTTTATATAGTCCAAACCTGGAACGTCGCAATACATCACATCCATTTAGGACCAATACGAAATAGACAACATTGGCCCATTTCTTCGGAATCTACTCCAATCCAATCTACACAAAATATATTTGAATAATTGAATATTGATTGGCTGAGGGTATACATCTGTCGGCAAAACCGACTGATACTTTGTAACTTGCTATATCCGAAGGCACCATATGTTGGCCGTCTCTGCCTCACCGCATAGCTATAGGACAACTTATTTGCAATGGTATCATCACCCAACCTTATTTCCATATGGATTTGACTACGGTGCGAGGGTGCGTGAGTGAATGACTTTTCAGCGACGTTGAGCTATTAGAAAGTGTAAGCTGGTAAATGAGCGAGTGAGCAAGTGAGTGAGTGGTTGTTGGTTTGTCGCTTGGTTAGATAATTTGTCAGTCGGTCAGTCTGTGTGTGTGTTTTGTTTTTTATCACGTGCTTAATTTGCTTTGCCACTTCCATGCGTCCAGCTGACGGTTGTGGCTAGTCTGTGCGGCCTGGCTTATTTGGTCGTTTAGATCGTCCGATAGATGTGGGTTTTCATATATTTAAACTTTAATTGTGTACTAACAACAGCAACAACAACAACAATGCAAAAAAAACAAATCTGGTTATAGTAACTTTGGCCAAAAACCAAACAAATGAATGAATGAATTACTGAATGAAAATAGAAAAGTACTAGACAGGCCAACAACTCCACACGATTTGCCGGCAACGACGACGTCATTGTACTCCAACCACCACGACCGACCGGCCGACCATGTTCGATTGGTAGTAAAAATGCCAAATATGGTTTGGCGGACAATGTTGTTGTTACCATCGAGAATTGCCGACAATTTTTTGCACACACAAACTTTAAATGGTGCTTCCGTTGTTGCAAAGTTGTTCAAAATTGATTTCGGCTTTTGGAAATTGTTAGAAACTTGGTTCGCAGCTAAAACTATTGAAGGTGGTGGCGGTGATGATGATGACGGCGTCGATGTTACTCACTGTGGCCTTTTCTGTGAGCACAAAAAAGAGGCGTCGTAGTCCATCCTAAAACGGTGTTGAGTGCCTCTCTTTTTTGGTTTGGTTTGACTGCTGTTGATGATGGTGATGTTGAAAAAAATGCGGTGGCGTTTTAATTTGCCTAAAGTTCGGTTTTATCAAGACATCTGTGATTTTTGTGTTGTTGCTGTTATTGTTGTGGGAATGCCTTATTGACCGAAAGATTAATTTATCAATGATTTCATTTAAATCATAACATTTCAAACAGTGGGCCGAAATTGTGACGGACATTTTTGGGGAAGACGATTTTGGAGATTTTGGAAGAAGCCCAGTAAAAGGCCTTCTATCCCTTAAAGTCCTGTCCATGGAAAATATTTGAAAGGTGTGAAAATTTAAAATAAATTCGACTTATAAATAGATGAAATACTTTGAATTAACTTGCCGAATTTTGGAATTAGGACTTTAAAAAATATATATTTTGAAGAAATATCAATCGTAGCCTTGTAAAAGGTTCCCTATATAGAGAATCTAGTACGATTTTTCGATCTACAAAATATCTGTGGCAGGTTGTTTTTACTTAAGGAAGGGTTTTTATGTATAGAACACCTGTGGAAGGTTTTCCATAAATATGAGACTCGTGGTTATATGTGTGAAAGGCCAAAAGAGGTATTTTATCGACAAAACGCCCGTGGAAGGATTGTCAGAGCTTATTTATTCATAGAAGAACTGTAGAAGGTTTTCTATACATAGAAGATCTGTAAAAGGTCTTCTATACGATTAAGACCAATAGAAGTTGTTTTATAGTTGTAACTAAAAAAAGGAAGGACTACCATATGTAGAAGAGCTGTGGAAAAAGGAACTATGGGTCTATCTCGTTTCCTTTTACCTGTTACAAACAAATGCACAAAGAATACATAATACCCTGTGTCCACTTTGTGGTGTAGGGTATAAAAACGATGCCAGAACTTCTTACTGTAGTTTTCTACTGCGGAATTATACTTGAAGAAAAAGGAATGACTTCTTTCGTTAGAAGACTTAAAAGATCTGTTGTGGGTCTTAGGTAGGTCATCATTCTTTAAAGTCCGGCTGAAGTTTTTTATACCCTACACCATAGTATGGAGGACATATTAATTTTGTCATTCCGTTTGTTACACCTCGAAATACATATTCATAAAATTCTATCCGTCCGTCTGTGATAAAATTACAAAATTTTACTCAAATGTATATTATGTCTCCAGCACGTTTGGTATTGAAAATGGGCCATGTAAGGCCACGTTTTGGTATAGCCCCCATATAACGGTACCTCCCAAAATTCGGTATTTTAATGATTTTATGGACATTTTTTCACCAGAATTGTTTCAAATTTGATATTTGAAGTTCGTAACGGATACTACAGCCTATGACAGAGAATTGTCTATGCAGGCCCAGGTCTTCGTATAGGCCCCATATATCAGTACCTCCATATATTCGGTATTTTGATGATTTTAGCGACATCATTCACCGGAATTGTTTCAAATTTGATATTTGAAGTTCGTAACGGATACTACAGCCTATGACAGATAATTGTCTGTACAGGTCCACGTCTTCGTACAGCCCCCATATAACGGTGCCTCCCGATATTCGGTATTTTGATGATTTTAGCTACATTATTCACCGATTTTTTTTTAAGTTTCGCATTTGAATAATGGCTTATGACAAAAGTTACCTATGCAGTACCATGTCGTCGTATAGACCCTAAAATAACAGCTACATTTGGTATTTTTAAGATTTTAACAGAATTTTTAGTGGATTTTATTGTTTTTGAGAATTGCCAAATTCATTGCAATAGAGGGTATTCAATGTTCGGCCCGGCCGGTCATATAGTTTTTTTACGTGTTTTTATCTAAAGAAGGTGGTATTTAAGCCCAATTGTATGACGTATTTTACCCACGTGATAACAGTCGAAGATATTTTGTTCATTGAAGCATTAGGTCATCAATTTGAAGAGGACCTGTGGAAGTCTTTTTTCGAAGGTGTGTATTCTTTTTACGAAAATTTATCTATGGAAGGTCTCCTATACCAAAGAGTTTGGTTGAGGGTTCTCTGAAAAGTCTTCCACCTAAAAAAATATATTTGGGAGGCTTATCTATAGAAGAAAAAGGCCTGTGTGAAGTAATAAGTGGTATTGAAAATGAGCTATATCGATTCACTTTGTCAAAAAGTATTTTCAAGATATAAAACCGTTTTTCTAAATGAATTGTTAAAAATTCAGATAACTTTAAAAGGCGTTCTCCACAATAGTCCTAAACTGTAAATCTATTGAAGGCATTTTCTACACGGTAAACCTGTGAATGGACTTCTCTGCGTATTGCAAACGACCTTATTTCTACAAAAGACTGTTGAATGTCCTACATACACAGAAAATTTGTGGAGTGTATTTCACTACGTTGATCGCCTATGTAATAGCTTTTATGCCTAAAAAGTCCTGCACAAAGTCTTCTCTGTATCGAATTTGATTAAGAAACCCCCAATCATCATTTAACCTAACAGTCAGGAATAAAAAACACACTTTAGTGTTAAATCTGTTCTTTACAAGAATTTATCCAAATTATTTCTCCAAAGAAACATTTTAGAAAGAAGACATCAAAGACAAAAATATTCTGCATTAAATTCCACTATAAGTCACAAAATAAATTAATTCTCTATCTCCATGATATATCAAGAAAATATTGTAGATTCAGAATATTTCAATCTATAAAATTTGATTTAAACTCCCAATCCACATTTGCCCATTCACTTCAGGGTAAATATATCCATTTATTATTCAAATTTCCCTAAACCACTTCACCAGCAACAATACCATCACCACCAACAACAACTCTTTTTATTTTAAATACTTCACAGCATGTACTAAACGCGGTGTCAACACTCCGGTCGGTGCGTGTGTGTGTGTGCGCGTATGTCACACACAAGATTATGAGTTGTGAGTGAACCCGTATAACAAAAAAACCAAAACATGTTCCGTGTGCGGTAGAGTATCGAAATACTTTCTGCTTGTAATTGTAATTTTAATCCCCCCAGCACCAGATCCAATCCTGCCTGACACATTGCCATTGCCACAGAGCGCTTTGATGGTCTTATTGCAACCCCAGCCCAGTCCAGTGCCAGGGATTGGTTGCATGTTAACCCAGGTTGTTGTTGGAGTTAAGGTTCTTTTCGAAAAGAACCACAACAAACAGTAAAAGTGGTAAATAAAGAAGAAGACCCAGAAACCCCAGAGGAGGACGCAATACGAAAATTCGCAAAGAAAGACAGAAGAAGCCGAAGTAGGAGAAGAAAAAAAAAATACCTTGCACTCTTAAATCAACAGTTCGACACATTTGTTTCAAATTGCTGTGGTCTGTCCAATCCTTGCTCGTGTTGAACCACACACAGTTGGCACCTGTTGAATGGGGGGGCAGGAGGCTACCCAACCACCAGCATGTCAATTCATCTCTCACCTCCTCGAATGGAAAATGTGGCACAATTCGCTGTGACAACAAACACAAAAAACAAAACAACAACAACGACAACAGTCATAGAGTTAAGGCTCAAATGTCACTGTAGCATGGAAACTTGAAACTCTCCAGGCTGTATGGTGAGATGTTGCTGTTGCTGTTGCTCAAACCAAAAAATGCAACAGCCAGCCAACCAACCAGCCCTTGGCAAACATACATTCCCACTTAGAGTCGCAAGCGAGTTTGAGACCGTTGTCGTGTTGGTGCCGTTGTTGCTTCACCCCCTCCGGCAAGAAGTGGATCTAAGAATGCAGCCGTGTGGCACTACGTTAACTCCTTTCAAACAGAGTAAACCACTTTCGGTCTAAAGTACCGAAAACAATGGCCTTAAGGGGTTTCTTCCTTTTCACTGTTTGTCATTGTCATAACCGTTCTTTGGCAGTGACACCATACGACCGACCATTGCTCACTTTTTGGTAACGCTTTTCAGTTATTTTTTATTTTTGTTGTTTTTGTTTTTCAAACACTCAATTAAGAAATGGATGTCGTCTATGGGGTGACACTAATTGGCCCCTTTTTGTTTTCTTTCTTACAGGTACTTCTATTTTGTGGTTGGATGACACTTGTTGGTTGCAACTAAAATGTTTTAATTCAAACATAATTGATCAATTAGCTGAAATTATGGTAAGGGAATTTTTTTGGAGAGAGATAGAATTTGGGGAATTTTCAATATTGTTATCGATAATGTTTAAATGATGGGCTTCACTAAGGAGGAGTTGAAACTATTACCTACTGGGAGGCAGTGCCAATGGAAGTAGAATCTTGGGCTACTGAAAGATGCGTTGTGAAATTCCTTCACTAAGCACAATGGGATGGTCGTTTAGGTGGCCACTAATAAAGCCGGAGAGTCATTTATAAAAAGTCAAGGGGAAATGCGGAGGATACACTTTCTCTTCTCAGAAGTGGTGAGAAGTTTATTCGAAATGAACGACAAGAGCTATAGGGTTCTTATACCCTACAACACTATGTGTAGGGGGGCTAAAATTATGTAACACCTCGAAATATTGGTCACCAACATAGGAAACTATTTATAGATCTTCCTATCTCGCCGAGCTGAGTCGATCTAGCTATGTATGTCCGTCCGTCCGTCTGTCCATATTAATTTCTAATCACTCTACAGGTCGCAATTATGGTCCGATCCTCCCGAAATTGAATATCGAGGTGAGGATAGGGTCAGAATAGAAGCCAACTGTTTTTGGAGATGATCGCAAAATGTTTAGTGGTTGAAATGGACCAAAAACAGAAACATTTTGCTGTTGCTGTTTTTATAAACCAATCGACGCAGAATTTGGTTCGAAAAGTATAGAAGCGACCTGATGGAAACCCGACATCGTAGCCGAAAAATGGCTCGTGAGCTGAACATATCGCAATATGCCATTCGGCAAATATTGAAAAATGAGCTCGACGTAAAGTCATTGAAATTCCAAAAAGTGCTAAAACTTACACCGCAAGAAGAAGAAAACAGACTCAAAAGAGCTAAAGAGTTGCTTCGCTTAGCCGAAAGTGGTGAACTGCCGAATTTGGTTTTCTCCGATGTGAAAACATTCGTTTTCAAGCAGTTCGTAAACAAACAAAATGATCGTGTTTACTTGTCAAAGAGGTCAGCTGAAAATGTGCACCTTCGGTTGGCCACCAGCACTCGGTGATGGTGTGGGCCGCCGATGGTCGCTCTCCACTCGTATTAATCAAACGTGGCATTAGAATAAATGCCGAATATTATCGCGAAAATATTCTGGAGGACACGCGAATATTTCTTGGGCACGCAAACATTTTGGCCGCCGACCTTGGACATTTCAACAGTACTCAGCACCATCGCATTCACCACCCATCAATGGTTACCAGTTCAGATTCCTTGTTTAATTTCCAGCGCACAATGGCCACCAAAATCTCCGGATACCTATCCGTTAGACTATTGTGTCTGGAGTATTTTGGAGTTGGTTGGCACTAAAAATACCAAAGTGTCGATCACCTCAAGCAAGTGCTTCGCCGGGAATGGGCCAAAATACCGCAGAGCAACTTTCGGGCATAAAAATGTAAAAATTATGGCATTTGACTTTGTTGCGGTTTTTATACCCTCCACCATGGTATGGAGGGTTAGTTTGACTTTCCGTTTGTAAAACCTCGAAATACACATTTTAGACCCCACAAAGTATATTCTTGTTCAGCATAAAATTCTATGTCAATGCGATGTCCGTCCGACTGTGGAAATCACTCTAGCTTCCGAACAAATTGAAGTAGATTGATAAAATTTCGCTCAAACATATGTTATGTCTGCAGGACTTTTGGTGTTGAAAATGGGCCATGTTGGTTCACGTTTTGGTATAGCCGCCATATAACGGTACCTCCCGATATTCGGTATTTTGATGATTTAAGCGACATTATTTACCGGAATTGTTTCAAATTTGGTATTGGAAGTTCGTAATGGATACTACAGCCTACGACAGAAAATTGTCTGTACACATCCACGTCTTCGTATAGCCCCCATATAACCGTACCTCCCGATATTCGGTATTTTGACGATTTTAGCGACATAATTCACCGGAATAGTTTAAATTTGGTATTTGAATTTCGTAATGGATACTACAGCCTACGACAGAAAATTGTCTGTACAGATCCACGTCTTCGTATTTTGATTTTATCGACATTATAAGAGTTTTTTTTTTTTAAGTTTGGCATTTGAATATTGTAATGGCTTATGGCAAATGTTACCTACCCAGGTTCATATCGTCGTATAGACCCTAATATAAAAACTACATTCGATATTTTTAAGATATATACAGAATTTTTAACGGATTTTTTTTGGAAGAAGTGTCTTACATCTCCACAATATCGAGAGATAATCTTATACTCGTATAGGGGATTTTTCGAAAATGTGGACCGATATAGCTCATCATACCTGGAGCAAACGGACAAAGAGGGTACATATAATTTGACACGGCCAAAACGTGCCTCATAGTGGTGTCTGACTGGCTGGCTGGCTGATGCGGACGAAAACTCTTGAATTTGATCCAAACTTGGTACATCGTAATATTATTATCAAACGTACATCGAATTCGGAGATGGACAATATCGGTCCACTCTTTCTGGTATTTTCCTCACAAAAGTTCATAATTTACAAAGAAACTAATTTACCTCGTGGAAAGAGAAGGAATCATTTGATTTCGTTTAAATTTTGCAAACCCTAATATTTTTGTCAGTGCAAGGTCAGGTGCAAAAATGGAACATATCGACCCACTCACCCACAAAGGGACAACATTTTGAATAACTCTTAAAAATGTGTATCGGGGCGTGCAAAGTGTGAACAAAAATCGAAGAGAAATGTTTCTCTTTCTAGGAGAGTTCATTATTTTATTTCACATTTTATACCTTTTGAGGGGGAGTGGATCGATATTGCCCATCTCCGAACGATATTGTCAAGTTTGGACCAAATCGGATACTCCCTTCAAGAGTTATCGTACGGACCAGGCTGGCAGACAGACAGACAGATGTATATTTACCAAAATTCCCCACACATTCAAAATTGCGAAACAAGAAATATTTGGCTTTTGGGGTAGCAGTAAGAAACGCGATACAAACATACAATTACCGATTGGCCTGTGGTCACCAATTAACCAAAAAAAAAAACACAACTTTTCAATGGGTATTATAGCTGTGGCAGGCGTCAAACTAGAATACACCTTTAGTTTTTTTTCACAATTTTGTTATTCATTCGAAGTGAAAATGAATGTCATTTAAAACAATTGTTTAAACATCAACGAGAAAGGCTGAGCGGGGCACAACAACAATTGACTTCACAACTAGCGATTACGCACCGCACCGTGTGCTTCGGGAGTAGCGCATAGCGTACGTATGACCACGTGCATTTCACCCCTTTTTTTGCAATGATGCATTGCATTTACTACGACTGTAATTATGGTCACATTGAACAGGAGGTACGGCAGTGCGAGAGTTCTTGGCTTGATCTGAATTAGCCAATGTTAAATGGGTTAACAACATAAATTAACTCGCTGGTTGTTGTTGCTGTTGCTGGTGATAATGTTGTTTTAGTTGGCAGAACGAGCCCTCTCGAACGCCTGCTGCCAACTATCAAACTCGATTGAAGTGCGAGCATTTATTCCAGCTGAGTTATGAGAATGATATCAATCAGACCGCTGGGCAATGAATGCAATGTGAAGTGGTTCTTTCAACGAATAACCCAGTGAAATGTTTGGTTTCAGGAGAGAAAAAAAAACTTAATATTCAGAAAAATGCATGAAATCTACATTTGAATAGATAGTGTGGACCCACTGGTAAGAAGAGCCTGCGCTCTTCTATAAGAAGCGCCTGTACTCTTCCGTGAGAAGAGCCTGTACTCTTCCGTGAGAAGAGCCTGTACTCTTCCGTGAGAAGAGCCTGTACTCTTCCGTGAGAAGAGCCTGTACTCTTCCGTGAGAAGGGCCTGTACTCTTCCGTGAGAAGAGCCTGTACTCTTCCGTGAGAAGAGCCTGTACTCTTCCGAGAGAAGAGCCTGTACTCTTCCGTGAGAAGAGCCTGTACTCTTCCGTGAGAAGAGCCTGTACTCTTCCGTGAGAAGAGCCTGTACTCTTCCGTGAGAAGAGCCTGTACTCTTCCGTGAGAAGAGCCTGTGCTCTTCTGTGAGAAGAGCCTGTGCCTTCTGTGAGAAGAGCCTGTGCTCTTCTGTGAGAAGAGCCTGTGCTCTTCTGTGAGAAGAGCCTGTGCTCTTCAATGAGAAGACCTTCTTCTGGTCTTCTATGCGAAGACCTTCTTCTAGTCTTCTATGCGAAGACCTTCTTCTGGTCTTCTATGCGAAGACCTTTTTCTGGTCTTCTATGCGAGGACCTTCTTCTGGTCTTCTATGCGAAGACCTTCTTCTAGTCTTCTTCTTCTATAAGAAGACTTTCTGGTCTTCTATGAGAAGACCTTTCGGTATTCTATGAAAAGACCTTCTGATCTTCTATGAGAAGACCTTGTGGTCTTCTATGTGCAGACCTTCTTCTGGTCTTCTAAGCAAATATCTTTTTCTGGTCTTCTATGAGAAGATCATCTAGTCTTCTATGTGAAGACCCTCTAGTCTTCTATGAGAAGAAGACCCTCTGGTCTTCTAAGAGATAAAGACCCTCTGGTCTTTTATGGGAAGACAATATGAGAAAACCTTCTGGTATTCTATGAGAAGAAGACCCTCTGGTATTCTATGAGAAGAAGACCCTCTGGTATTCTATGAGAAGACGACCCTCTGGTCTTCTATGAGAAGAAGACCTTCTGGTCTTCTATGAGAAGACCTTCTTGTTTTCTATGAGAAGACCTTCTGGTCTTCTTTGAGAAGATCTTGTGGTCTTCTATGAGAAGACCTTATGGTCTTCTATGAGGAGAAGACTCTCAGGTCTTCTATGAGAAGAAGACCTTCTGGTATTCTATGAGAAGAAGACCCTCTGGTATTCTATGAGAAGACGACCCTCTGGTCTTCTATGAGAAGAAGACCTTCTTCTGGTCTTCTATGCGAAGACCTTCTTCTGGTCTTCTATGTGCAGACCTTCTTCTGGTCTTCTAAGCAAAGATCTTTTTCTGATCTTCTATGAGAAGATCATCTAGTCTTCTATGTGAAGACCCTCTGGTCTTCTATGAGAAGAAGACTCTCCGCTCTTCTAAGAGAAGAAGACCCTCAGGTCTTTTATGAGAAGAAGACCCTCAGGTCTTCTATGAGAAGAAGACCCTATGGTATTCTATGAGAAGAAGATCCTCTGGTATTCTATGAGAAGACGACCCTCTGGTCTTCTACGAGAAGAAGACCTTCTGGTCTTCTATGAGAAGACCTTCTTGTTTTTTATGAGAAGACCTTCTGGTCTTCTATGAGAAGATCTTGTGGTCTTCTATGAGAAGACATTCTGGTCTTCTATGAGAAGACCCTCTTGTCTTCTATGAGAAGACCTTCTGGTCTTCTATGAGAAGACCTTCTTCTCTTCTATGATAAGACTCTCTTTTCTTCTTGGAGAAGATCCTCTTGTCTTCTTGGAGAAGATCGTTCATATAAATAAAATCATTTAACTGCAAATGTGTGGTCACAAAGTTTGCTGGGTTATCATTGCACAATAATAAGATGCGTACGAACAAATAATAATTACTATTTTACTAAGTAATTTTTAAATGGAGGCAGGCTAGCTAAACCGTCGTAAAAACAACAACAACAACAACAGCAGCAACGCATCAATCCTATCACTCTGATACTACAATCATAGTAAACGCATTGCTCCCATTGCCTTCGGAGCAGAGATAGATAGCCAACCAACCGTCCAACGGATTGACTGGTCAAGACCATCGTGCACTTGTTTCTATGGAACAGCAAAAAACGACAAGGTGCGTTAGTAAAATGATAAAATAATTTCATTGGAGTTGATTGAGTCCACAGGGGATGGATGGTCGGATGAATGAATGGATGGATGACTGGCTGACTCGTTGAGTGTGGAGTTGAAAGCAGCAATGAAATGCATCAGATCCAAAAGCAGCGGCATCAGCAGCAGTAGTAAATGTTGTTGTTAAAGTTGTTATCAACATTTTTTGTTTCATCTATTGTTGTTGTTGTTATCGTTGTAACAACGCACAATTATAAAGGCATAAATGCATAAATTACACAGGCCACTGACGATCACCGCAGATAGAGAGGCAGACAGACAGACAAACATCACAGACGCACGAACGAATGCACGCATGCCATTGTTGTTTTTGTGTTGTCCGAAGAAAAACTTGCCACCAACAATGTTTAGTGCTTTTCCCCTTTTGTTGTTGTTGTTTTTATAAGCCATCATGGCATTGGTCAAGTCAGTCAGTTAGCTGCCACTAGGCATTAAAAGTGTGAGGCGAATAAATGGGGGGTTTTTATTGATCGGAAGTAAATATTTATAGAAGTTGAAAAAAAAGTAAAGGAAAACAAAATTGCTCCGGATAGGGAAAAACATAGAAAACCTGCAGCGCAATGGAAAAATAAAAGAAAAACACACTTTGTTTTTGTTTTTGTTGTTTTACATTGTGTTGGGAAATCTATTGCAAAGAAATAAACCATAATTAAGTAATACCCACTTAGATATGCAGCAATGTTCGAGGCGGTTGTGTGGAGTTCGGCGTTGCGCCCGAGCCGCAAACAAACTAATTATGGGTGTGTGGTTGGTTGGTCGTTCGTCGTTCATGTTCGCTATTATTATATAATTCATACTCTTTTATATCAATTGCGCAATTATTTATGAGAATAGATAAATAAAAGCTTCTAATTGGCAAACATTTTTCATAAAAAGTGCGCCATTTACATTAAGACATGAAGAGGATATGTTAAATGAGGGAATAGTTGTTTTAGCCCTGCAGGGTCGAGTACTAATTGGACTATTTCACAATTTATCGTACACGAGTGCATATTAAATGGGTATGATTTAGCTTTTGACAGTGAATGGAATTTAAAGACGGTATATGAACTTTCGATAGGAAACCAAACTTAAGTGCAGACTTACGAGGGCAGTTCGGAAACTTCTTAGCATGGCACAAAAGATCCGATATGAAGAGAAAAAAGTTAAGTGTTTTGGAAACAGAAATAATATGCCTTTGAGAAAAATTGTATCAACCTATTTTATGTTGTTCGGAAGCTAGAGTGATTTCCACAAACGGTCAGACGGATAGACGGACAGGTCGGACATCGCTAAATCGATATAGAATTTTATGCTGATCAAGAATATATACAGGGCGAGATGAAAAAACTGCAAACAACTTCAGACTGCTGTCATTTCTAAGGTCCGACAGCTGTTAAAATTATTCCAGTGACAGCTCATTATATTGTTTACAAGCGTACAAAAGCATTTTGATGAGAATATTTCAGAAAAAAACTTATTCGTGATTGAATTCAAGCGTGATAGTGCGATTTCTTTATATTTTGTTGGAAAATCGCGAGTGGCTATCGTTAGAGCATTCCAGCTTGAAAATGTGAATAAATCTTTTGTGTCTCGTACCATGGCTCGTTACCGTGATACTGGTGGCCCGACGTCAAGGAAGTGGACGGAAGAAAACAGCAGCATCAGCAGAAATGGTTCGAAAAGTAAAGAAGAAGCGACTTGATCGAAACCAGCGACGCGGTGGCCGAAAAATGGCTCGTAAGCTGAACATATCGCAATATTCCATTCGGCAAATATTGAAAAATGAGATCGGGATAAAGCCAGTGAAATTCCAAAAAGTGCAAGAACTTACACCGCAACAGAAAGAAAATGGACTCAAAAGAGCTAAAGAGTTGCTTCGCTTGGCCGAAAGTGGTGAACTGCCGAATTTGGTTTTCTCCGAGGAACGAACATTCGTTGTCCAGCAGTTTGTAAACAAACAAAGGGATCGTTTTTACTTGCCAAAGAGGTCAGTTAAAAATGTGCACCTTCGGTTGTCCACGAGAACTCAAGCGCTGGCCATGGTGATGGTATGGGCTGCCATAACAGCCGATGGTCGCTCCCCGCTAGCATTAATCGACTGTGGCATAAGAATAAATGCAGAATATTATCGCGAAAATATTCTGGAGGGTGTATTAAAGCCTTGGACACGCAAACATTTTGGCCGCAGACCTTGGACATTCCAACAGGACTCAGCAGTGGGGTTCCTCGCTTCATTTCCAGCTCACAATGGCCACCAAAATCTCCTGGAGTATTTTGAAAAGCAAGGTTTGCACTAAAAATACCAAAGAGTCGATCACCTCAAGCAAGCGCTTCGCCGGGAATGGGTCAAAATATCGCAGATCAACATTCGGGCAGCGTGTGACGGTTTCATTGGCCGTTTGAAGGCCATAATTCGTGCCAAAGTTGACCAATTCGAACAAATCTAAACTTTTTCTAAAATTTGATGCTATTTCTGAAATTTGTTGCTTTCATTCAATAAAATTCAAAAAGAAACAAGTAAAAAAATATTAAGTTCGGCCGGGCCGAACTTTTAATACCCTCCACCTTAGGGTAATGGAAATATTAGCAATTATGACCCACCCCAATACCAATTTTTAGACATATTCGTGGGAAAATATGGCAAAAATCATCAAAATACCGAACATCGGAAGATACCCTTATATAGGGGCTATACCAAAGCGTGGACCTATACATACAATGTTCCGACACACGAACTATCACCCATTATGAACTACAAATACCAATTATCAGACAAATCCGTGAAAAAATGTGGCAAAAATCATCAAAGTACCGAATATCGGAAGGTACCGTTATATGGGGGCTATACCAAAACGTGGACTTTTACATGCAATGTTTCGTCACCGGAGCTAGAACCCATTATGACCAACAAATACCAATTTTTAGACAAACCCATGAAAAAATGTAGCAAAAATCATCGAAATACCGAATATTGGGAGGTACCGTTATATGGGGACTATACCAAAACGTGGACCGAACAATACAAATTATTCTGCTGAATTTTGACGCTCTTCGTCAAATAATATGGCCTGCATCGTGATTTTAACAGACAGAGGGATATCATCGACTTAGAATTTTATGCTGATTATGAATATATATACATTATGGGGTCTACGACGAGTATTTAGACATGTTACAAACGGTATGACAAAGTGGATGTATAAAAATTTAAAAATTAAGGTGTTTGACTTTGTTGCAGTTTTATTTTATTTTACCCTGTATAGGGGCTATACGAAGACGTTGGCACATAAAATTTTCTGTCGTGGGCTGTAGTATCCATTTCGAACTTCAAATACCAAATTTGAAGCAATTCCGGTGAATAATGTCGCTAAATTCGTCAAAATACCGAATATCGGGAGGTACCGTTATATGGGGGCTATACCAAAACCCCACGTCAAGGAAGTGGTCTATTTTTAATACCAAAAGTCCTGCAGAGATGATATACATTTGAAAAGAAATGTTATCAACCTCCTTCATTTCGTTCGGAACCTAGACTGATTTTCACAGACGAAAGGACTTCGCTAAATCGACAGAGAATTTTGTGCTGATCAAGAATATGTATACTTTGTCCGATCTTAAATGTATATTTCGAGGTGTTACAAACGGAATGACAAACTTAATATACCCTCATACTATGGTGGTGGGTATAAAATGGATGGGTAAATCACCTATAGTCAACCTGTAGCGTGATCATCGTTTATTCAGACACCTTAAAACAATGAGGATATATAAAAAAAACGTATTCTTACTGGGTATGCCCTCGCTGGGCGTAATACCGTATTTAAGTACATTATCATTGGTCCTCAAAAGTAAAACCTGAAAAGTGGTACATATCTCCCATCAGTTATCTGAGTATTCATGACCCCCCACTACTCTACCTCACAAAAAGAAACCCCTTTCATAAATATTTTAGTTTTAAAAATTTCCCCATAGAAACACCAAACAATAGTACATATGTATGTAAAACCCCATCTACCAAACGTTTATTACATATTCCCCTATTGTCGAAAATATAACCACTAGGGGTTTTTTTACGACCAAAAAACTAAACGACTATCAATTCGAACGCAAAATTAAAATTTAAAACAAAAAAAAATTAAACGTTAACAGCATTTATTTTTCGAGTGAATGAATGTGCGCGTTGTCTAAATTTTTGGCAAGTCAATAACCCTTTTCTGATGTTGTTGTTGCTGACGTTGTTGTTGTTATTGTTTGTGGTAGTTCTTCAATTGAAATTTCGGCTTTGTCTTAATTGTATTCATGGCTTGTTGTAGATTATTTTTATGGTCGTTAAACAATTGTTTGGCTGGCGGCTTGAAGTGGTTTTTGTAATTTTGGTCACGTTTTGCCACCAAAATCTACATAAATATTAACACTATTGTTAATTAGAATACTTTCGCAGTTCACCACAAAAAAAATCAAGAAACAAAGAAAAAAATAATGCAAAAAAGAACGATTGTTTGGAAAGGAATGTTATTGCGTATTCTTATTTTTTTTTTTTAATTGTCAATAGAAAATAGTTTAATATTCGCAACAATTTTTTTTATTTTCCTAGGATTCCTTTCTTCGGTTACTCCCCCCAGAATAATTCAAAAGTTTCGAAAAAAAAAGTCATACATAGATCATTTATGAAACGAAAAGAATAGCCGATACAGTCGAAACTTCGTCCGTGCTAATATTTGTATTAAACTTAGGTCAGTAGCGATTATGGAAAATGTTGGTCTAATGCTTCTCGAGCCTCTCCCTAAAGTGCCACAATTTTGAATGACAATAACTCTATAATTAGTGGCCAATCTTTACATCTTCCAATTATAGGGTGAGGTAAAAAAACTGCAACAAAGTCAAAAGCCATAATATTTACATTATTTTTAATTTTATTGATTGAAAGCAAAATATGTCGAAAATAGCATAAAATTTTAGAATAAGTTTAGATTTCTTCAAATTGGTCATCTTTGGCACGAATTATGGCCAATGAAACGGTCACATGCTGTCCGAATGTTGCTCTGCGGTATTTTGGCCCATTCCCGGTACAGCGCTTGCTCGAGGTCGATCGACACTTTGGTATTTTTTAGTGCCAACCTTGCTTTCCAAAATACTCCAGACACGATAGTCCAACAATTAGTATCCGGAGATTTTTGTTGTGATTGTGCGCTGGAAGGTCTGCGGCCAAAATGTTTGCGTGCCCAAGGCTTAAATACACCCTCCAGAATATTTTCGCGATAATATTCCGCATTTATTTTGATGCCATAGTCGATTAATACGAGCAGAGAGCGACCATCGGCTGTTATGGCGCCACACACCATCAACTTCGCCGGCGCTTGAGTTCGGGTGGCCAACCGAAGGTGCACATTTTCAGCTGTCCTCTTTGGCAAGTAAACACGATCATTTTGTTTGTTTACAAACTGCTGGACAACGAATTTTTTCTCATCGGAGCGAAGAAAACCAAATTCGGCAGTTCACCACTTTCGGCCAAGCGAAGCAACTCTTTAGCTCTTTTGAGTCCATTTTCTTTCTGTTGCGGTGTAAGTTCTTGCACTTTTTGGAATTTCAATGGCTTTATCCCGAGCTCATTTTTCAATATTTGCCGAATGGAATATTGCGATATGTTCAGCTCACAAGCCATTTTTCGGCTACTGTGACGCGGGTATCGATCAAGCCGCTTCTTTACTTTTCGAACCATTTTTGCTGATGTTGCTGTTTTCTTCCGTGCACTTCCTTGACGTCGGGCTACGCTACCAGTATCACGGTAACGAGCGATGGTACGAGACACAAAAGATTTATTCACATTTAAATGCTGAAGTGCTCTAAAGACTCTTTGGACCGAATACGTTTCAGGACATTTGGAGTCGATCTAGCGATGTCCGTCCCTTCGTCCATCTGGCTGTCTGATCTGCACGACAGCTCTCGAAGGAAGTATCCGATTTGGTCCAAACTTGGTATATTGTAATATTATTATCAAACTTAGATCGAGTTCGGAGATGGGTAATGTCCAGTCCACTCCTTCTTGTACCTCCCCAACAAAATGTTGAAATTTTCAAAAAAAAGAAATATTTTCTTCACAGAAAGAGAAACGATGATCCGATTTGCCTCCAACTATGTAAATCCTAATAATCAGTTCTAAATCAGGTGCAAATCAGTTCTAAGTCAGGTGCAAAAATGGATTATATCGGACCACTCCATAAAGTGCCTTCCCGCGAAATTAGCAACCGATTCCATTAAGACTTGACATATCTGAATATTTCTATCAACACAAGATCTGTTATAAAGATGGTATAGATCGGACCATTTCTTCTGGTACCTCCCCCATGGATAGGGTACAACATTTTGAAAAATAAAACGCTCAAAGGAAGCGAAATAAGCATCCAACTCTCTTAAAATTTCACACATACAAACATTTTTGCTAACACAAGATCTGTTGTGAAGTTGATATATATATCTGCGAACCTCTTCTGGTACCTCTCCTACAAAGGGTCACACTTTTAAATACTTATATCTGTCATAACTTGTGCGACAAATCAGCGACAATGTAGTCGAAACCTGGCACGTCACAATATTTATATGATATTTATTTAGATCCGATACGAACCTAATCCATAGAGTCAAAATATATTTTAATAATCGAACTTTGGCTGAGGGTATACATCTGTCGGTTAAACCGACTGATACTTTTTAACTTGTTGTAATTAACTAGTTCTTGACGTGTGGTTTCTGAGACCTCTAGTAGAATTTTATGGCAAATAATGTTGAAGAATATTTTGGCTTGTTATGATCCCGTTCAAAGATTGTTTTATACCAAATTTAGAAAAAGATGACTAAAATGTTCGCATTGTTATCAGGTATGCCGCCAAAGACCCATTATTCCTAAAATATAAGAATTTTAAGAAATATTAATCCGAACATTTCAAAAAATCTGGAAGAGGTGGAACTTTCAACCTCTACTTACGTTACTTTACGATGCAAACTTTCATGACAAACTAATAAATATACTACTCTGAGTGTTTATTTATATAAAATAAAAATGTATATGTTTGAGAAAAAACGGCATAACGTGCAATTGAAATGCATGACACACCGATATTTTTTCTGCTAAATGCCGGCCGGCCGGCTTTTTTGACTTTATTATACATTTGAACATATATATATGACAAAACATAATAAAAATAAAAAATAACATATATTTATACACAAATGTACCGAAAATACCAAACAGTTCATGAGTCCATGACGAATGAGTCATGTGTATAGCTAAGTGCTTGAAATGCACTGCAGGTCAGCTTTTATTCAATTGTACAAAGAATTCTATATTCAGGTAGGTATTTATTTAAAGGAAATTTATATATTAAAACGGTGATTTACGATTGTTTTACTCACCTGATTTGTCTGACCACCTAAAAAGAAAAAAGAAAACCATGATAATAGTGTTATTATTACTCTCTTAAAAAATAAAGCTTTAATTATTCAAATATCTTCAGAAATAAAGCGTCCATAAAGTTCATATTCGAATTGGCCAAAGTTTGGACGCGATTAAAAGTAGGGGATTAGGGGATCCAGAAAAGTTTGTGAAATATTTAATTTTTATACCCTCCACCATAGTATGGAGGCTATATTAAGTTTGTCATTCCTCGAAATATATATTTTAGACCCCACAAAGTATTTATATTCTTAATCAGCATAAAATTCTATGTCGATTGTGTGTGTGTGTCGTCTGTGGAAATCAATCTAGCTTCCGAACGAAATGAAATAGGTTGATAAAATTTTACTCAAATGTGTATCATGCCTGCAGGACTTTTGGTATTGAAAATCGGCCATGTAGGTCCACGTTTTGGTATAGCCCCCCATATAACAGTACCTCCCGATATGTGGTATTTTGATGATTTTAGCGACATTATTTACCGGAATTGTTTCCAAATTAATATTTAAAGTCCCTAATAGATACTAAGGCTTAAGACAGAAAATGGACCATGTAGGTCCACGTCTTCGTATAGCCCCCATGTAACGGTACCCCCCGATATTTGGTTTTTTGATGATTTTTAGCGACATTATCTACCGGTATTGTTTCAATTTTGGTATTCAAGGTTCGTAATGAATACTACAACCTAAGACAGAAAATGAGCCATGTAGGTCCACGTCTTCGTATAGCCATCATATAACGGTACCCCCCGATATTCGGTATTTGATGATTTTAACGACATTACTTACCGGAACTTTTTCAAATTTAGAATTTGAAGTTCGTAATGAATACTACAGCCTATGACAGAAAATTGTTTGTGCTGGCGCATGTTTTATAGCCCCCATGGTACATTATAAACAGATTTTTTTCAAGTTTCGCATTTGAATATTGTAATAGCTTGTGACAAAAGTTGCCTATGCAGGTCCACGTCATCGTATAGACCCTAATATACGGCAACATTCGGTATTTTTAAGATTTTTTTAACGGATTTTATTTTTTTGAAAATTGTTAAATTTGTACCAAATGGTGAAGGGTATTCAAAGGTCGGCCCGGCCGAACTTATAGCTTTTTTACTTGTTTTTTTCGAAATAATATATCATGATTGTCCTAATACGAAATTACTTTCAAGTTATTGAGGTTCATAGGATCTTCAGAAATTGAAAGGTGTATTTTAAGGCTAGGTCGACATGCAGTGTCTCGAAAAATGATATTTTCATGCGAGATGAAATGCTGTCTAATTTGGATATGCGATGTGGTGGAGATAAAATTGAAAACTGCTTTTACTAGAGTATCAATGAATATTATTTCCTCTTGGGGCAAGGAAGTATTGAAAGGTTTTTTTTTTGAAATTCTTGGGAAAGATACCAGAGGACAGATATTTTTTATCAGTGTTCGGCGTTGGTTGGTTGTTGGTTCCTTGGGGTAACATATGCAGATGTTAAAATAGTTTTGGACAGAAAAAGTAGATGTGGGTCCATTTTGCAATGGCCTTACTAATATCTTCCTCGGTCAATTTCAAAACGAAAGATTATAAAGACTTTTTGGTGCAAAAAATAAACATTTTCCCCTTATTCTTCCCAAAAGGAAAGGGGAAAAACTTGAATAATATAGAAAATTTTAGAAGCCTGAAAAATATACGATGTATGAAGATATATATGGTGAGATAAAAAAAAACTGCAACAAAGTCAAATGCCAGAATTTTCACTTTTTTTTAATTTTATTGAATCGAAGCATAAAAATTCGGCAATAGCATCAAATTTTAGCATAAGTTTCGATTTGTTCGAATTGGGCACCAATGGCACGAGTTATGGCCTTCAAACGGCCAATGAAACCGTCAAACGCTGCCCGAATGTTGCTCTGCGGTTTTTTGGCCCATTCCCTGCAAAGCGTTTGCTTGAGGTGATCGACAATTTGGTATTTTTTAGCGCCAACCTTGCTTTCCAAAATACTCCAGACACAATTGTCCAACGGATTGGTATCCGAACATTTTAGTGGCCATTGTGCGCTGGAAATGAAGCAAGGAATCTCATTTTGTAACCATTCCTGGGTTGCGCGTGCTGAGTGCGATGGTGCTGAGTACTGTTGGAATGTCCAAGGCCTGCGGCCAGAATATTTTCGCGATAATATTCGGCATTTATTCTGATGCCACGGTCGATTAATACGAGCGGAGTGCGATTATCGGCTGTTATGTCGGCCAACACCATCACCATGGCCGGCGTTTGACTTCTGGTGGCCAACCGAATGTGCACACTTTCAACTGACCTCTTTGGCATTTTGTTTGTTTAGAAACTGCAGGACAACGAATGTTTTCTCATCATGCCAAATTCGGCAGTTCACCACTTTTGGCCAAGCGAAGCAACTCTTTAGCTCTTTTGAGTCTATTTTCTTTCTGCTGCGGTGTAAGTTCTTGCACTTTTTGGCATTGCAATGGCTCATTTTTGAATATTCCCCAAATGGAATATTGCGATATGTTCAGCTCAGGAGCCATTTTTCGGCCATTGGATGTGGGTTTCGAGTCGTTACTTTACTTTTCGAACCATTTTTGCTGATGTTGCTGTTTTTTTCCGTCCACATCCTTGATGCTGGGCTTCGTTACCAGTATCACGGTAACGAGCGATGGTGCGAGACTCAAAAAATATATTCAAATTAAAATTCTGGAGTGCTCTCACGTTAGCCACTTGTGGTTTTCCAGCCAAATATAAAGAAATTCCACTATCACGCTTAAATTCCATCACGAATAACTTTTTTTCTAAAAAACTCTTACCAAAAATAAGCTGTTACTGGAATAATTTTAACAGCTGTCGGACGAGTGGCTGAGAAATGACAGAAGTCTGAAGTTGGTTGCAGTTTCTTCATCTCACCCTGTATATTCAACATCCGAACAAATCATTGCTTACAATAAACATGTTCCATTTTATACCATTTTTAACACCTCTTTCGCCAATTTACGCAAATTAAATTTGGACGACATTAAATTAACAAAAGCATTTGTGTTTCCCCACTTTCACAGGCCAGTGAAAGCACCGAAATCATCCCTTTCACACACATCCCGAACCATCAACTTCATTAGGAATTTTAGGCAGAGACACTTAATTTTTATTAACATCGCGCAATTCATTTCAATTATTTGCAATTTTTGTCATTTTTTTTTTCGTACAATTGCAACTTGGTCGTGACAACAATGTCATTTTGGTATTTTTTTTCTTGCTTTATTTTAAAATATCGAATATTGTTTTGGAATTGATTTAATAATATGTTTCTCTTTTGTTTTGCATAGTTTTTGTTTTGATTCTGATAATTTATAATGGATATAATGATTTCATTCACACAATTGTTTTGGCCGGTAATGGTCCATTAACACCCCTGCCCTACCTCACTGGCAGTGCGCTTTTGTAGAAAAATAAGAAAAAAAAAACAAAAACAAACCAGAAAACAACAACTTCAATTTGGCTTTTCTTGTTGTCATGTTTATTTATTTGATTCGAAATTCATTTTTGTTAACAATTGCCTTTTGTTCGTCGAAATTTGCACAGTGTTTGTTGTTGGGACTGCAATTTCCACTTATTGTACCCTCAACCATAGTATGGAGGGTATATTAGGATTGTCTTTCCGTTTGTAAAACCTCGAAATATACATTTTAGACCCCACAAAGTATAAATATTCTTGATCAGCATAAAATTCTATGTCGATTTGGCGATGTCCGTCTGTCTATCCTTTTGTCCGTCTGGGGAAATTACTCTAGCTTCCGAACGAAATGAAGTAGACTGATAAAATTTTACTCAAATGTCTGTTATGTCTGCAGGACTTTTGGTATTGAAAATGGACCATGAAGGTCCACGTTTTGGTATAGCCCCCCATATAACGGTACCTCCCGATAATCGGTATTTTCATTATTCACCGGAACTGTTTCGAATTTGGTATTTGCAGTTCGTAACAGATACTACAGCCTAAGACAGAAAATTGTCTGTGCAGTTCCACGTCTTCATATAGCCCTCATGTAATGGTACCTCCCTTTCTTCGTATTTTGATATTTTAAGCGACATTATTCACCGGAATTGTTTCAAATTTGGTATTTGAAGTTCGTAATGGATAGTACAGCCCAAGACAGAAAATTGTCTGTGCAGGTCCACGTCTTCGTAGAGCCTCAATATAACAGTACCTCCCGATATTCGGTATTTTAATGATTTTAACGACATTTTTCACCGGAATTGTTTCAAATTTGGTATTTGAAGTTCGTAATGTGTACTGCAGCCTAAGACAGAAAATTGTCTGTGCAGGTCCATGACATGATTTATGACAAAAGTTGCCTGTGCAGGTCTACTTCGTCGCATAGACCCTAATATAATGCTTACATTCGGTATTTTTAAGATTTTAACAGAACTTGTAACGGATTTTATTTTTTTGAAAATTGCCAAATTCGTTTCGAATGGTGGAGTGTCCTTTGTTTTTTTTTTTTTTTTTTTTTTTTTTTGGAAAAGAACCTCATAAAGTACTTCCTGCACAAAGATACAAAATTTTAAATAATTACGACTCTTATAAAATGTGATGTAAAAGTCCGATTGTTTTCAAATTTCACACATCCCAATATTTTTATTAACCCAAGGTCTGATGTTAAGAGGAAAAATATCGGTGCTCTTCTTCTGGTACATCCCCCACAAAGGGTCTACATTTTGAATATTCATTAAACGCATAAAACGCGAAATAAACATCCGATTCGACTTAGATTTGACACATCTCAATATTTATATTAAAATAGGAACTGTTATAAAGGCGGTAGCGATCGGACCATTCCTTCTGGTACCTCCCCCATAAAGGGTCAAACTTGTATAAAATCCGAAATAAGCAATAGGTCATTCTCTTTATTTCACATATTCCGTTTTTTCTACTAATACAAGATCTGTTGTGAAGATGGAATATATCGGCCGTCTCCTTCTTGTACCTCTCCCGCCATGGGTCAACATTTTGAATATCCATTGAGCTCAAAAACGCGAAATTAACATCCGATTCCATTCAGACTTGTCACATCTCAATATTTCCATCAACACAAGATCTGTTAGATAGATTATTAATTATTATCTGTGATAAATTACGAAACAAGTCAGCGATTCTTTAAAATTTGCTATATCTAAACATTTCTCTCAACCCGAAGCTAGGGATGAATATGGATTTTATGATTAAGTTACCGATACAGACCAAACCTGACACGTCGCAATATTTATATCACATTAATTTAGTTCTTATACGAAACAGACAATATTGACCCATTTCTTTAGAACCCACTCCATAGAGGGTCAAGATTTTGAATAATCATAACACAAGTCAAAATATATTTAAATAATCGAACATTGGCTGAGGGTATACGTCTGTCGGCCGAACCCATTGATACTTTTTAACTTGTTCTAAAGTTCGAACAAAACACTGTGCACTGGTGCATTGTTAACTCTTCATTTGGCACGTTTCATGTGTAAATAAATAATAAGTGACACAAAATAACAATAACAACAGCGGCAGCAGCAACAAAAATACAATGCAGACAAATGATTTAAAAGTTCATTTTATTATTATTAGGTGAAGGTCATTCCGTAAATTTATTATTATTTATATAATTTTTTGTTGTTTTTTTTTTTTGTCTGGTTTTATTTGTTTGTATTATTGTTGTCATTGTTTCAGCTCTCACTAATGTCTACATTAGGTAATCATCAGAATCTCATCAATGGATTTGAATTATGAAATATTGTAGTAATTGTTGTTGCTGTTACTGCTATTGGACTCTAATCAAACGACAATTGAAGTTCGTAGTATAACCACAAAACTGATGCAATTCATGGAATTTTTGAATTAACTTTCAATTCAGTGGGCGATTCTAATGAAAGCAAATTTATATTTATATACCTGAACTGATTTTGGGTATATCCCATATAGCTGAATGGATTAATTTGTAGAGATATACTATTCATAATTGTCAAACTAAGAAAGTAGCGGATGAAAATCATAGAATTTTCAAAGATGGTTATCGATTTGTCTTCTATAAATAGAGTTATTGATTTTAAGGTTTTTATAAACAGTCATTATAATATACTAGTTTTATACCCTCCACCATAGTATGGAGGGAACATTAAGTATGTCTTTCCGTTTATAACACCTCGAAATATAAATTTTAGACCCCGTTAAGTATATATATATTCTTGATCAGCATAAAATTTTATGTCGATTTAGCGATGTCCTTCCGTCTATCCGTATGTGCGTCTATGGAAATCACTCTAGCTTCCGAACGAAATGAAGTAGGTTGATAAAATTTTACTCAAATATATATATATATATATATATATATATATATATATATATATATATATATATATATATATATATATATATATATATATATATATATATATATATATATATTATGTCAGCAGAACTTTTTGTATTAAAAAATAGGCCAAGTAGGTCCACGATTTGGACCCCTTATAATAGTACCTCCATATTTTCGGTATTATGATGATTTAAGCTATATTATTCACAAGAAACGTTTCAAATTTGATATTTGAAGTTCGCAATGGATACTACAGCCTATGACAGAAAATTGCCCGTGAAGGGCACGTCTTCGACGCGACACCGGAAATGTTTCTAATTCGATATTTGAAGTTCGTAATGGATACTACAGCCTAAGACAGAAGATTAGCTTTGCAGGTCCACGTCCTCGTATAGGCCCCATATAGCGGTACATCCCTATATTCGGAATTTTGACGATTTTAGCTACATTTTTCACCGATTTTTTTCAAATTTCCATTTGAATATTGAAAAGGCCTATGACAAAAGTTGCATATGCAGGTCCACGTCGTCGTATAGACCCATATATAACGTCTACATTCCGGATTTTTTAAGATTTTAACAGGATTATTAACTTATTTTGTTTTTTGAAATTTGCAAACTTAAATTTTTGAGAACAATCTTTAAGTTTAATTTGAGATTTTTTTATAAATAGTGAGAATTAAATCTAAACCGATCTCTATAAAATTTAGTAGGGGTATTTCTATGCTATAAGTGATAGTTGTGAGAGTATTTTATGGTTGTCTGGAAGGAACGATTTCAGACTGCTGTAATTTCTAAGCCACTCGTCCGACAGCTGTTAAAATTATTCCAATGATAGCTCATTACATTGGTTACTAGTGTACAAAAGCATTTTGGTGAGAATTTTCCAGAAAAAGTGTTATTCGTGATGGAAATCAAGCGTGATAGTGTGATTTCTTTATATTTGGCTGGAAAACTACAAGTGGCTATCGTCAGAACACTCCAGCAAATAAATGTGAATAAATCTTTTGTGTTTCGTACCATCGCTCTTTACCGTGATACTAGTAGCGTAACCCGCTGTCAAGGACGGAAGAAAACAGCAACACAGCAGAAATGGTTCGAAAAGTAAAGAAATCACTTGATCGAAACCGGCGTCGCAGTGACCAAAAAATCGCTCGTGAGCTGAATATATCGCAATATTCCATTCGGCAAATATTGAAAAATGAGCTCGGGGTAGAACCATTGAATTCCCAAAAAGTGCAGGAACTTACACCGCAGCAGAAAGAAAATAGACTCAAAAGAGCTAACGAGTGGCTTCGCTTGGCGGAAAGTGGTGAACTGCCGACAGCATCCGTTGTCCCGCAAAATGATCGTGTTTACTTGCCAAAGAGGTCAGCTGAAAATATGCACATTTGGTTGGCCACCAGAACTCAAGCGCCGGCCATGGTGATGGTGTGGCCCTCCATAACATCCGATGGTCGCTCTCCGATCGTATTAACCGACCATGGCATCTGAATAAATGCCGAATATTATCGCGAAAATTTTCTGGAGGGTGTATTAAAGCCTTGGGCCCGCAAAAATTTTGGCCGCAGACCTTGGATATTCCAACAGGACTCAGCACCATCGCATTCAGCACGGGCCACCCAAGAATGGTTACAAAATGAGGTTCTTCGCTTCATTTCCAGCCCACAATGGCCACCAAAATCTCCGGATACCAATCCGACGGACTATTGTGTCTGGAGTATTTTGTAAAGCAAGGTTGACACTAAAAAATGCCAAAGTGTCCATTACCTAAAGCAAGCGCTTCGCCGGGAATGGACCAAAATATCGCATTCAATAAAATGTAAAAATTATCGCGATTGACTTTGTTGCAGTTTTTTATCTCACCCTGTGTATCCTCAACCGATTTCGGGCCAATTGTGCACCAAATAGCCAATATCAGTTCAAATGACCTGAATTTTGGCATTTCCAACCGAATTCAGTTTCGAAGCAAGTTTCATTTGATGTTGTGTTTAAGTGCCTCAAATTCGTAATATGCATTCGACTACAATGATATTTGGTTCCAGATATCTTATGGAGCCCGGAAATACTAAATTTTATCGAGAAAGGCTAAGATTTGAATATAGCTCCCTAATATATCCTTAATCCGATTTCAGGTTTATTGTGCAAATAATGACTAATATCAGCTCAAATGGAGTGAAATTCGGGACGTATCATATTGTCGGCCCCGCCCGACTTTTGATTTTTCCTTACCGGTTTTATATGCAATATTTCTGAGGACACTATATACATAAAATGGTTAGGTTACGAAGAACCTTAATTCGAAAATAACATTTTTTTGCAATATAAACTTCCAAAACGCCGCTTCACATATCTTCTCGCTCCACTCCGTATCCTGTAATTATTGTAATTATTGTTTGAATTGCAATGTGAAATTAATTTAATACGTTGAAAGACTAAAACTATTCAGAAATAATTATGTGACAAATAATTATTTGATTCTGCACAAAATTCCAAATAAAAACATTCCCCCAAATAACACAACATTTCGCTCTAAATACTCTGAACAATTGCCATTGTTTTTCAAACAGGTCATTGTACGGAATAACGGCATTGTGATTTTAAAGCAATTTATTAAAATAAATATAGTTTTTTTTTATTTTGTTACTACACACACCATTGGCAAAGCTAAGGAAATTAAGAGGTCATAAAATTGTAAATACCTCTCTCTCTCTTATTCTCTCTCCCCCTCTCTCTTTCTCTCTTTAAAAAATAAATCATTTATAGAATGCATCCCAAGAAACCTTATGGCTAATAAGTTCCCCATAAAATCGCCCCATCACAGCAAAACAATTATATCTACCAAAATTCCCATGAACCAATGATATTTCTACGGCGACTCTATTAACCACCATGTCTATGTTACGAACTTTGTTTATATTTAGGTAGACACACACATACATAATTTGCGGTTTTTTATACTTAACAACATAATTAACTTTTATTTGCAAATTACTGCGTGAACATACAATTATCTAACTAAACGCTTCGTTGAATTAAACAAAAAATACTGTAGATACACTCGTATGTAGTTCGAAATAAACTTGAAAACGTAATAAATAAACAACGAATATTCAACAACACAGCTGTCCAATTTAAAATGACATTCATAATTGATTTAAAGTAATTTTTCGGTCAAAATGTGACCCAATTTTTTGGGGGGAAACAATTTAGGTGACCATTCTATTCAACAGATTTTTTTTCTATATTTTATAAAATTTAATTATGCTTTGACTAAAGTTGATTTGGTGGAACGCACAAGTTGCAAGTTGCATACAAGTTGAAACACCATAAACCGCGACAATTATTAAATTGATTTTGTCATCAAAAGGCCTTTTAATGTATGTTGAAAGGAAATTAATGCGAAAGGGCGAATTCCAATCCTAAGTGTGCTATTTCGATTTTTTATACCCTACAACACTATGTGTTGGGGGTAGTATAAGTTTGATTGGGCCTAAATTATGTAACACCTCGAAATATTGGTTTCCCACATAGGAAAGTATATATGGATCTTCCTATCTCACCGAGCTGAGTCGATCTAGCTATGTATGTCCGTCCGTCTGTCAATGTTAATTTGTCAATGTTAATTTATGGTTAGAATAGAAGCCCATTGCTTTTGGAGATGATTGCAAAATATTTAGGGGTTGAAATGAACCAAAAACTGAAAAATTTCCTGATTTTTCAGTGGCTCTACAGGTCGCATTTATAAACCAACCAGAAACGGAAGTTAGCATTGGGCTAGAGCTTAGGGCTGGGCAGAAGCATTCCAATGTGGATGGTCATCGGGTAATATTTAGTGGGTGAAATAGACCATAACATTTGTGTTAAATAAATCACAAATATACGAAATCACAAATAGACGAAAAGGTAATTTCTGACCGTTACTATGCCTCTCGGCTAGAGAGGGTATACAGGGTGAGATAAAAAAATGCAACAAAGTCAAACGCCATAATTTTTACATTTTTTTTTAATTTTATTAAATGAAAGCAACAAATGTCGGAAATAGCATCGAATTTTAGAATAAGTTTAGATTTGTTCGAATTGGTCACATTTGGTACGAAATATGGTCTTCAAACAGCCAATGAAACCGTCACACGCTGCCCGAATAATGCTCTGCGCTATTATAGCCCATTACCGGCGGAGCGCTTGCTTGAGGTGATCGACACTATAGTATTTTTAGTGCCAACCTTGCATTTCAAAATGTTCCAGACACAATAATCCAACGGTTTGGTATCCGGAGATTTTGGTGGCCATTGTGCGCTGAAAATGAATTGAGGCACCTCATTTTGTAACCATTCTTAGGAGGCGCGTGCTGAGTGCGCTCGTGCTGAGTCCTGTTGGAATGTCCACGGTCTGCGACCGAAATGTTTGCGTGCCCAAGACTTTTATACACCCTCCAGAATATTTTCGCGATAATATTCGGCATTTACTCTGTTGCCACGGTCGATTAATACGAGCGGAGAGCGGCCATCGTCGGCCCACACCATCACCATGGTCGGCGCTTGAGTTCTGGTGGCCAACCGAAGGTGCACATTTTCAGCTGACCTCTTTGGCAAGTAAACACGATCATTTCAATTTTAATCAATATCGGTTCAGATTTGGATATAACTCCCTTCCATCTTCAACCGATTTCGGGTTAATTGTGCACCAAATGACCAATATAAGTCCTAATGACCTGAATTTTGGTACATCTTACCGAATTTAATCTACAAGCAGGTACATCAAATTTGGAGAAAATCGGATCAGATATAGCTTTAGTTCCCATAAATATGTTTTATCTTCAGATGCGTAACATGCACTCCACAACAATTATATTTGGTACATAATGTCAGATACATCCCAGAAATACCTCTGCCAAATTTTATCAAGATCGATTCCGATTTGGATATAGCTCCCATATATATCTTCAACCATTTTCGGGTTAATTGTGCACCAAATGGCCAATATCAGTCCGAAAGTCCTGGATTTTACATATCATCCAATTCCGTCTAGAAATAAGTACATTAAATTTGGAAATCGGTTCAGATATAGCTATAGCTCCCATATACCAATTTATCAGACTATAACCGCTTTAAAGCCAAATGTTGATAGGGGGTATGATCTACTTTAAATAAATTCTTTCATTACGGGAGCTCTACTAAATATGCATAGTGGTATAGGGTAGCATCGGTTGGCCACCAGTCAGCCCCGCCCGACCTTTGACTTTTCCTTGCTGGTTGTCATTTCATATTTTGGCATGTGTTTTATTAAAATTTCAAATTTGCAAGCTCTTAGAAAAACACCCTTTATAAGTCCAGGGTTTTAATATGAAGCTTAAAGATCGCGTTATTAAAAAAAAACCTTCCACATTCCCTATATTATTTTGCTCTTCATATTTCTCACAGTTTCTGTCAGATTACCTCTGCCTAGGAACACTTTCCTCGGTTAATAACTTTTAAATAGCCATCACCGTCTTTTTTTCTTTGAGCATTCTAGTCTTTAATTGTCATATCTAACATCGCATTGAGTTCTACGATTTGTTTTGCTTTCAAAACCAAATGTAGACAAAGTTTCTGACATGGAATAAGCGAGCAATTTTAATAAGCGAAAGAAAAAAATTCCAAGAAAACTGAAATTAAATTGTTTTGGCCCATGCTAATTTCTAAGCTACTTCATCAGATTCCTACCAAGACAGGCTACTCACATATAATCCCCGAACAAGTACTCTTTACCAAAACAAACAAAAATTCATAATAAACCATGTTTTGTCGTTCGTTTTTCTTTCTTTCTTTCTTTCTTTCAAATGAACAAAATAAAAGAAACCCCAAAAGAAGAACTAGAAGAAGGCCTCAACCATTTCGACGGAAAGAAAACAATAAAGTTGCCAACAACAACGACAACATAAACAAATGAAATAACTCACGCAAAAAGGAAGCTGAAGTACTTTCGTTTTCAAATCATCAGCAAAAAATGAAGACTTGTTCAAACCCATTTTTGGGGTTTTATTTTGTCTTCAAACTTTGGCTTTGTTATTCCCAAGGAGGAAAATTTGCGCAGAAAAATAAAAATAAAATTAAATGGCCGACTATGGCGACCAACAAAATCCGGCAGGCCATTAGACGAGTGACAACGTTTTTATGCAAAACAATCAAATCATAAGTCTTTCGACCCCATCCGCTTCCATTGTCTGTCTGCTCGTCTGTATGTCCGACTGCCTGCCTGCCTTCCATGTCTGCCTACTGTCTTCGCTGTTCAAGTGCGAAATTAAATTAAAACCTGTTGAATTTCGCTAGAAATTTAATAATAAGACAAAACGACCAAATTAAACGAATTTAATATCCGCGAGAATATTTGAAATTACATTGTTTTGTTGACAAAGAGAGAGAGAGAGAGAGAGATAGAAGAGCATCTTGTTTTTATTATTGAAAATTGAATTGAGTTTAAAGTTTATGATTCGCAGAATTAAGGTACGCTTCTTTTTTTGCTTAAACTGGGCAATTCATTTGAAGGCATTAAAAGCCTCTATATTAAGAACTGGTTAGTTTCGTACAATTTGGTTTTATTTTCGTGACAGATGACGAATAAAAAGAGCGTTACATCGTTAAACTTTAGTTGTTGGCAAAGTTTCATTATTATTTTTATTTAATTAAAAAAACCCGGCCTTTTACGCGATGCGAAAATATATATAAAACTGATCTCCTAATAAAAATTGTGGACGGAAGGCTACTCCTGTGTGGTCTAATTAAAAAAAAGGTAAAACGTGTAAAAAGCTGAACTTTGAATAAACTTGGACGAAATTTGGCAATTTTCAAAACAAGAAAAAAATCCGTTTAAAATTCTGTTAAAATCTGAAAAATACCGAATATAGCACTTATATTAAGGTCTATACGACCAGGTAGAGCTGCACAGCCAATTTTCCGTCTTAGGCTGTATTATCCATTACGAATTTCAAATACCAAATTTGAAGCAACTCCGGTGAATAATGTAGCTAAAATCATCAAACTACCGAATACGGGGAGGTACTATTATATGGGGCTATACCAAAATGTGGACCTGTACAGATAATTTTCTGTCTTAGGCTGTAGCATCCATTACGAACTACAAATACCACATTTGAAGCGATTCCGGTGAATAATGTCGCTAGAAACATTAAAATATTGAATATCGGGAGATACCGTTATATGGGGGCTATACGAAGACGCGCACCTGCACAGACACATTTCTGTCTTAGGCTGTAGTATTCATTACGAACTTCAAATGCCAAATTTGAAACAATTCCGGTAAATAATGTGGCTAATATCAGAAAATGTCGAATATGGGAAGGAACCGTTATGTGGGGACTATAAGAAGTTTTGGACCTCCATAGACAATGACAGAAATGTCATAGGCTGTAGAATCCATTACGAACTTCAACTACCAAATTTGAAACAATTCAGGTGAATAATGTCGCAAAATCATCAAAATACCAAATATCGGGAGGTTCCGTTGTATGGGGGCTATACGAAGACATGGTCCTGCAGAGACAATTTTCTGTTATAGGCTATAGTATCCACTACAAACTTCAAATACCAAATTTGAAACAATTCCGGTGAATAATGACGCTAAAATCATCAAAACACCGAATATCGGAAGGTACCGTTATATGGGGGCTGTACGAAGACGTGGACCTACACAGACAATTTCCTGTCGTAGGCTGTAGTATCTATTACGAAGTTCAAATACTAAATGTGAAGCAATTCCGTTGAATAATGTCACTAAAATCATCAAAATACCGAATATCGGAAAGTACCGTTAAATTGAGCTATACGAAGGCGTGGACCTGCACAGACACTTTTCTGTCTAAGGCTGTAGTATCCATTATGAACTTGAAATACCAAATTTGAAACAATTCCGGTGAATAATGTCGCTAAAATCATCAAAATACCGACCATCGAGAGGTACCGTTAGATGGGAGCTATACGAAGACGTGGAGCAGCACAGACAATCCCCTCCCAATTCCCGTTAGATGGGAGCTATACGAAGGCGTGGAGCAGCACAGACTGTCATAGGCTGTAGCATCCACTACGAACTTCAAATTCCAAATTTGAATCAATTCCGGTGAATAATGTCGCTAAAATCATGAAAATACCCAATTTTGGGAGGTACCGTTATATGGGGGCTATACGACGACGTGGACCTGCACCGACAATTTTCTGTCTAAGGCTGTAGTATCCATTACGAACTCCAAATACCAAATTTGAAACAATTCAGAAATGGTTAGAAAAGTAAAGAAGCGACTTGATCGAAACCCGCATCGCACCGGCCGAAAAATGGCTCGTGAGCTGAACATATCGCAATTTTCCATTCGGCAAATATTGAAAAATAAGTTCGGGGTAAGGCCATTGAAATTCAAAAAAGTGCAAAAACTTACATCGCAACAGGAAAAAGAGGTCAACTAAAAATATTGGCCAACAGAACTCAAAAGCCGCCCATGGTGATGGTGTGAGCTGTCATAACAGACGATAGTCGCTCTCCGCTCGTATTAATCGACCGTGGCATCAGACATGCAGACCTTGGACATTCCAACAGAACTAAGTACCATCGCACTCAGCACGCACCACCCAAGAATGGTTACAAAATGAGGTTCCTTGCTTCATTTCCAGCACACAATGGCCACCAAAATCGCCGGATACCACTCCGTTGGACTATTGTGTCTGGAGTATTTTGGAAAGCAAGGTTGGCACTAAAAAATACCAAAGTATCGATCACTTCAAGCAGCAGCAGCATTCGCCGGGAATGGGCCAAAAGACCGCAGAGCAACATTCGGGCAGCGTGTGACGTTTTCATTTGCCGTTTGAAGGCCAGATTTCGTGCCAAAGGTGACCAATTCGAACAAATCTAAAATTATTCTAAAATTTGATGCTATTTCCGTTTTTTTGCTTTCATTCAATAAAATTTAAAAAAAATGTAAAAATGATGGCGTTGGACTTTGTTGCAGTTTTTTTATCTCACCCTGTATTGTGTTAGTACTAAAATCATAAGCTGACAAAAAAAATTGCTTAAAAATGTTCCAAGCTAAGATCCGGCCAAATACTTGAATGTTTGAACCAAAATCGAAATAATTATGACTGGCAAAAAGACACATTGGTATCTTTCATTAGTCCGATCTTCATTTGTTAAACGTTAAAACAAAAAGCTTGAAGCTAATGCAGACAGACAAATCGTTTATACAACTATTTATTTATTTATTTATTTTTTTTTTTTTGTTCGGCTCATTACGCTCTGCTTATTTGTAGAGTCTTCTGAGGCCCAAAATATCACATTTAATATAATTATTGGTGATTAATGAATTGCTTAAATCTCGACATTATGCCAATCTGGAATTCTATAGTTATTTCTTCGTTTCTTTTTCTTTCTATTTTTTTTTTGTCTGTGTGGCCTATGGCTTTTTCGTCGAATGTCGATTTTTTTTTTTTTTGATCCAGCGTTTAAGTAGTTAGCCAAGTGTATTACTATTTTGAGATTCATATGTCTGGCTAGGCCATTGGCTTTTTTTATTGCCAACTTTGTTTTTTGGGTCGCTTATTTGTTTGCCGGCTTGACCATTGTCGGACCTGAAAAAAAAAACTTGAATATCATTGATTGTTCAAATTATGAAATTTCAGAATGTGATTTGTTATGCTTTAGTATTTTGATTGGTTTGATTTAAATGATTACTCATTGAAGTTAAGAGAAATACAAGAAGTTAATGCCAATAGGTAATGAGTGTGGCCATAGGCTACTTTTTGGAGCATCATATGTATTGTGAACAATACAAGTGAAAGCAGTGTTCAAATCTGTTGAAAATTGAATTTTTTGTTATGTAAGGGGATTATCATAGAGCAGAATATAACAAATTTTAGGTTCCTTGAAAACTAAAGTCCATTAAGTAGCAAAATGCGGTCAAACCTTCAAAATGTCTTAAATTGGGCGGCTACCGTTCAATGGGGGCTATTCCGTAAACTTGATCTGAAAAAAATCCTGCGAAAATGTTTTCAATTCCTTAAAATTTAAAACAAAAATTAAAATATAAAACTGCAGCTACTTCGATGTGAAAATTTGACCAGGACCGGTACGTCACCGAAACCTTCGCAATACAGAATATCGCGACTTTATATGTAAAGAGTAACGGCTGTCCAGAGTGAGCACGACCGACCACAAAAACTGAAGTAGTGACAGCTCATTATATTGTTTACAAGCGTACAAAAACATTTTGATGAGAATTTGCCAGAAAAAAAGTTATTCGCGATGGAATTCAAGCGTGATATTGTGAATTTTTATATTTAGATGGAAAACCACAAGTGGCCATTGGTCCGGCATTTAAATGTGAATAAACCATTTGTGTTTCGTACCATTGCTCGTTAGCGTAGCCCGACGTCAAGGAAGTGGCTGAAAATGTGCACCTTCGGTTCGCCACCAGAACTCAAGCGCCGGCCATGGTGATGGTGTGTTCCGCCATAACAGAAGATGGTCGCTCTCCGCTCGTATTAATAGACTGTGACATCAGAATAAATGCCGAATATTATCGCGGAAATATTATGGAGGCTGTATTGAAGCGTTGGGCACGCAAACATTTTGGCCGCAGACCTTGGACATTCCAACAAGACTCCGCACCATCGCACTCAGCACGCGCCAACCAAGAATGGTTACAAAATGAGGTTCCTCGCTTCATTTCCAGCGCACAACGGTCACCAAAATCTCCGGATACCAATCCGTTGGACTATTGTGTCTGGGTTATTTTGGAAAGCAAGGTTGGCACTAAAAAATACCAAAGTGTCGATCACTTCAAGCAAGCGCTTCGCAGGGAATGGGCCAAAATACCGTAGAGCAACATTCGGGCAGCGTGTGATGGTTTCATTGGCCGTTTGAAGGCCATGATTCGTGACAAAGGTGAACAATTCGAATAAATCTTAACTTATTCTGAAACTTGATGCTATTTCCGAAATTTTTTGCTTTCATTCAATAGAATTAAAAAAAATGTAGAAATTATGGTTTTTGACTTTGTTGCAGTTTTTTTTAATCTCACCCTGTATATCTGCTACAGTCGACCAAAGTATTTTTCACACACATTTTAACGTTTTCTACAAATTATCACAAATCTCACATAAAGTGAAGGAAGTGACCAATATAGTCCATACCAGTCATTGTTATTTAGGTCCGATACAAAATGGAACCCTTTCAAAACCTCCTCATTCAGAGGGTCGAAATTTCAAATAACTATAGCACAAGAGAAACGAATATGCGGTGAGGGTAAAGATCTGTCGACATAACTGAATGATACTTTTTAATTTTTTTTTGTTTTTTTTTTTTTAATTTGTAGTAATACTGTAGTGGGAAATCGGAAATCAATTGCAGTCAATTTCACTGGCAAAAATGTAAGTGGACCCAATAGTAAATTCCGATAATTTTATTTCTAAAGGTTTTCTTTACCTCATGTTGGAGAGTTCACAAAAATCCAGCCTGGCAGATCTTTACGCATTTTTTATTTCTTTTATTTGATAAGGATATCTTTACTTTGTTACCCTATGGTATATTCAAGTAAATGACCTAAATTAAATTGTATGCCACCAAAATGGTGTAGGGTATTCGAGAACATTTAATCTTATTTTTTAAAATAAATTTCTTAGAGACGGAATACCATATATATGTTGACAAAACCAAAAGCACAGAAATGTAAAAAAAAAAACACAGATTTCTATTACAGGTCTGTCTGATCATAATTAATCAATTTTAATTATGGACACAAACCACAATCATGGGCTTTTCACCAATGATTATAGCCTTAAATATTGGTTTCCTTCTTTGGCGATCAGACGTTTTCCGTTCATGTAAGAAGTTGGTACTCTCTTAATTATGCTACAGCAAATACCCCCGTGTCCAGCAACAACACTCAATTAGTTGGCTGTTTGTTGTAACCGAGAGGTTGGATCGCATGGCCAACATACACACACAGTCTATACTTACTGTGATCTACATATGGACAAACGGAGTCTATCATTTAAAATGAAAAACGATATTGAAAAATCATTAATTTATTATTAATGCGTTTCGGAGTTTTTTTTTTCTTTTCTGCTTGATTTCAAAACACTACTAATTATCCGCATTAAAAGAGAGAACAGGAACATCAACGAAATGAAAATAAACTTTGATTACAATGTTACCTTAGACCCAAGTAGTGGTACGCTCAACTATCATTGTGAAGAGTACAGCGTGTGAAACCACCAATTGAGCGTGTGAAAATCGTTTTGTACAGAGTACGGCTAGGTGTTGAACCAATTATCCTCAAAACGAAATTTTACAAAAACGGAAAGGTCAAAATGTCAAGATCATCATCTGGGCATGAGAAAACAAAAAGTAGATTTGTAACAAGCGTGGAAAAATGTAATTGTTTTAGCTTGGCTAATCGATGGTTTTTGGGGCGTGCCACTGTCTGGCTCGCCTAATTACGTGTTTTTTTTTTTTTTTTTTTTTTGGAAAATTTTACGTTGCCCAAAAAATAATTGCAATACATTATTTTTCTCCATGAACTGAGTCAAATAGTTCGTTTTCAAGCAAAAGAGCTTATTCTGTTTCAAATAATTTATCGATTCCCATCAATAAGTAGTTCTGATGCGTAGGAATGTCTAAATATTTATAGGTTTATTGAAAAAGATCAGCCGGTGGCAATATTTCCGAAATTATTTTTAAATGTTAGATGACAAAAAGTTATCTGCTAAACAAGTAAAAAGCTGTAAGTTCGACTGCCCGAACTTTGAATACCCTCCCCCATTTGGAACGAATTTGGCAATTTTCAAAAAAATAAAATCCGTTAAGATTCTGCTAAAATCATAAAAATAACAAATGTAGCCGTTATATTAGGGTCTATACGACGACGTGGACCTGCATAAATGCGAAACTTGAAAAAAATTAGGTGAATAATGCGGCTAAAATCATCAAAATACCGAATATCGGGAAGTGACAATATATGGGGCTATACATGGACCTGCACAGACAATTTTCTGTCATAGGCTGACGCATCCTTTGCGAACTTCAAATAGCAAATTTGAAACAATTCCGGTGAATAGTGTCGCTAAAATCATAAAAATACCGTGGACCTGCACAGACAATTTTCTGTCTTTGGCTGTAGTATCCATTACGAACTTCAAATTCCAAATCTGAAACAATTCCGGTGAATAATGTCGCTAAAATCATCAAAATACCGAATACAGGGAGGTACCGTTATTTGGAGGCTATACGAAGACATGGATCTGCAAAGACAATTTTCTGTCATAGGCTGTAGTATCCATTACGAACTTCAAATACCAAATTTAAAACAATTCCGGTGAATAATGTCGCTAAAATCATAAAAATACCGATTATCGGGAGATGACGTTATATGGAGGCTATACGAAGACGTGGATCTGCACGGACAATTTTCAGTCTTAGGCTGTAGTATTCATTACGAACTTCAATTACCGAATTTGAAACAATTGCGGTGAATAATGTCGCTAATATATTCAATATACCGAATATCGGGAGGTGCCGTTATATGGGGACTATACGAAGACGTGGACCTGCACAGACAATTTTCTTAATTAGGCTCTAATATTCATTATGAAATTCAAATACCAAATGTGAAACAATTCCGGTGAATACTATCGCTAAAATCGTCAAAATACCGAATATAGGGAGGTACTGTTATATGGGAGCTATACGAAGGCGTGGACCTGCACAGACAATTTTTTGTATTATGCTGTAGGGTCCATTACGAACTTCAAATAGCAAATTAAAAACAATTCCGGTAAATAATGTGGCTAAAATTGTCAAAATACCGAATATCAGGAGGTACCGTTTTTTGGGGGGATATACGAAGACTTGGACCTGCACAGACAATTTTCTGTCTTAGGCTGTACTATCTATTACGAATTTCAAATACCAAGTTTAAAACAATTCCGGTGAATAATGTCACTAAAATTATTAATATACCGAATATCGGGAGGTACCGTTTTTTTTGGGGGATATACGAAGACGTGGATCTGCACGGACAATTTTCTGCCTTAGGCTGTAGCATCCATTACGAACTTTAATTACCAAATTTAAAACAATTCCGGTGAATAATGTCGCTAAATTCATCAAAATACCGAAAATATGGAGGTACAATTATATGGGGGCTATACCAAAACGTGGGCCCATATTGTCCATTTTCAATACCAAAAGTGCTGGAGACATAATATGCATTTGAGTAAAATTTTTTCAATCTACTTCAATTCGTTCGGAAGTTAGTGTGATTTCCACAGCCGGACAGACGGATAGACGGACGGACATCGTTAAATCGACAAAGATTTTTATGCTGATCAAGAATATATATATGTTTTGTAGTTTAAAATGTATATTTCGAGGTGTTTCTAATGGAATGACAAACTTAATATGAAAAATGTTCTGGTCATTTCATAATTTGGCATGTGTTTTTATTTCAATTTCAAACCAGCAAACTCTTGGAAAACCCCCCTTTATTAATTTGAAATAGGAACATCTAAACCTTTGCGGGTTTTGTTTTACAAAACTCGTATATTCCACCATGCAATTGATATTCAAATAAAGCCAATAATCACTGTTTCCAGGGTAAAAATAACAGAATGAGAAAAACTTACTCTGTTTTTATTGCCTTGAAACGGTTGAAGCGATACAACCAATTGATGAATGGGGAAGTCTGCAACAACTGTTGCTATAATTGTTTTCTAATTACCCAAAACACACAACGGCGAATTTGTTTCTATTTTGTTGTTGTGGTTGTAAATTCATTCCGATTTATTATCGGCAATCGCATGGCAGCGGAAAAAAAGTTGCCAAAAGTTGATGATTTATATCATGTGTTTGATTGGCACATATGCACAAACATTATGACATGGCACATAAACATTGCCCACGAACCGAAAAGGTCAGTGGGTAAAAAACGATTCAATGTTGCGCTACTCAGATGGCAAGGTTGGAAATGACATTATTTAAAATAGAAAATATACCTATAATACTATGGGATCACCCATCCAAGAGACCTTTTGCAAGAAAGTCAATAAATCTTCTATTGGCTGACATACTGCTCTTCTATGAAAATATATAAAATTTTTCTGAAAAAAAAATCCTAGTTATTTTCTACGAGAAAATCTACAAACATTCTATGAGAAAATCTGGAGATTTTTTAAGAGAAGAGCTACAGATGTTCTTTGCCAAAACTCACGGATGAAAAATTAAATATATTGAGACTAGCAATTGCCCACTATTTCGTCAACGAAAAGTCCGCCATTTTAGATTCGTCCCAAATGGTCGTGTTAGGCTTTTTTGGCACCTATGCAAAATTAGTTTAGTTTGACAACATTTTTTAATTAAAATGTTCTGCATCATACTAATTTTTCAGAGTTTTCTATATTATATTCCAGTTTTTCTTTTTCGGAACGAATAAAAAATGGACCTACAAAAGGTTTTTCTGTCCAAAACTATTTCAACGCCTCCATATGTAATCCCTTGTAACCAACTACTAAATATTTAGTACGCATATCTGAAACAATCTGCATCTCTCCATCCTAGACCCCAACCAACCAAAACTTGTAGCACCTTCATACCTCACTCTCAGATACCATCGGAGACTTTAACATCAAATTTGAGGATTTCAGATCTATTCCTTCACGCAATACCCAATTTAGTACTTTTTGAAAAATTATAGAACACATTTACAAAACCACCTCAATATCTCAATTCTAGATCCCAACAGGGACCTCAATACCGAATTTGAGGATTCCAGAAATATCTTTTCATCCAATACCAAATTTAGTACATATAGTACTATTTGTATGAATATAGGGCGGATTTCTTAAACACCGCAAAATCACAAACGCAGATACCATCAGGAATCTAAATATCAAATTTCAGAATTTTATCTTTATCACTTCGCCCAATATCAAATAGAGTACCATTCAGTACTTTTCGTACAATTCCAGAAGGCCTTTGCAAAACCACTTCCATGCCTCACTCCCAGATAACAACAGAGACCCTAATAAAAGATTTTGAGATTCCAGCTCTACTCCCTTTAGGCGAACCCAAATTTAGTACCACTTTGTACATCAACGGGTGAGATGAAAAAACTGCAACCAACTTCAGACTGCTATCGTTTCTAAGCCACTCGTCTGACAGCTGTTAAAATTATTCCAGTGACAGCTCATTATATTGTTTACAAGCATACAAAAGCATTTTGTTGAGAATTTTCCAGAAAAAAAAGTTATTCGTGATGGAATTCAAGCGTGATAGTATGATTTCTTTATATTTGGCTGGAAAACCTCAAGTGGCTATAGTTAGAGCTCTCCAGCATTTAAATGTGAATAAATCTTTTGTGTCTGGTACCTTCGATACTGGTAGCGTGATACTGTTAGCGTAGCCTGACGTCAAGGAAGTGGACGGAAAAAACAGCAACATCAGCAGAAATGGTTTGATAAGTAAAGAATTGAATTGATCGAAATCCGCGTCGCAGTGGCCGAAAAATGGCTCGTGAGCTGAACATATCGCAATATTCCATTTGCAAATATTGAAAAATGATCTCGGTGTAAAGCCATTGAAATTCCAAAACGGTGCAAGAACTTACACCGCAATGGAAAGAAAATAGACGTAAAGAGTTGCTTCGCTTGGCTGAAAGTAGTTAACTGCTAAATTTGGTTTTCTCCGATGAGAAAATATTCGTTCTCCAGCATTTTGTAAACAAACAACATCATCGTGTTTACTCGCCAAAGAGATCAGCTGAAAATGTGCACCACGTCGGTTGGCCACCAGAACTCAAGCTCCGGCCATAGTGATGGTGTGGGCCGCCATAACAGCCGATGGCCGCTCTCCGCTCGTATTAATAGAACGCAACATCAGAATAAATGCCGAATATTATCGCGAAAATATTCTGGAGGGTGTATTAAAGCCTTGGGCACGCAAACATTTTGGCCGCAGACCTTGGACATTCCAACAGGATTTAGCACCATCGCACTCAGCTCGCGCCACCCAAGCATGGTATCAAAATGAGGTTCCTCGCTTCATTTCCAGCGCACAATGGCCAATAAAATCTTCGGATACCAATTCATTTGACTAATAATACCAAAGTGTCGATCATCTCAAGCAAACGCTTCACCGGGAATGGTCCAAAATAGCGCAGAGCAACATTCGGGCAGCGTGTAACGGTTTCATTAGCTGTTTGTAGGCCATAATTCGTCCCAAAGTTGACCAATTCGTACAAATCTAAACTTATTCTAAAACCTGATGCTATTTCCGACATTGTTCGCTTTCATTCAAAAAAATTTAAAAAAAATGTAAAAATTATGGAGTTTGACTTTGTTACAGTTTTTTATCTCACCCTGTATTACTATTTAGTACTTTTCGCACAATCAATGGACCCGCATCCAATTTTTCTTTCTAAAACTATTTCAACGCCTCCATATGTAAACCCCAGAAACCAATAGTGACTTGGTCCACATTTTCAAAACCAGATTCATGTCTCAGTTCCAGATACAAAAATAAAGCTCAATATCGAGTTTGATGATTCCAGCCATGTCCCTTCATCCAATACTAAATTTAGTACCATTTAGTACTTTTCGTACAAGTATATTTCCGAAACCACCAGGGTACACATAAACAGCGACCCCAATACCAAATTTCAGGATTCTGAGCACAATCTGTACAGCCAACACCAAATTGTACCAAATATAGTACCATATAATTTTCGTGCACTTGTAGTCCACATTTCCAAAACCACCTCTTTATCACAAACCTGCCACCAACGTGGACCGAAATACAAAATATCAAGATTCCAGCTTCATCCGTTCACCCTATACCAAACTTTTTGCAAATTTAGTACCATTTATTACAGTTCGCACGCTTAGTACATATTTCCAAAACCAGCTTCATATACCAAACTTACTTTCCAACTTTGATTCTCATACCATGTTTGAAGTTTTTAGCTCTCTTTCGTTCACATAATACCAAATGGTACCATTTGAATAGTTTAGTACCATTTTAGAACTTTTTGAAACTTTATATTTCGAATTTCCAAAAAGCTTTTTGTACATCTATCCTGCACTCCATTAGTGTTACTTCAATTCCAAATTTCCATTTGTCCAGTACCAAAAAAAAAGCATTTTTAATACATTTTAGTACTTTTCGTACCCTTTTTGTACGAATTTCCAATTTCCTATGTACCAAGACTGAATCTCATGCAAAATTTCAAGATTCTAGCTGCGACCGTATCGTCTGGGCGTGGATTCTTAGTCAGTTATTCCACTACTCCTTTATGTGCATTGATCACAATTTAATTTCAAAATTCTCCCATCCGAGTGTAGGGTACACCTAACATAAAATTCCCAACGGTATGCCCCATGAACACAATTCTGCATACAATAGTACCAATCGGCAACAACAACTAGGTATTTGCAAATTTTTAACTGCAATTCCCAAGAAATGCAAATTAATTCGAAAAACGAATCTCAATTAAATGAATGACTAAGAAATGTGTGAAAGGAGGTTTTTTCTGCAATTTCTTGGCCCATATGTATGGGTCATACAAATGTATGTGTGTATGTAAGTTTGGTATGAAACACAAACACCATTACAAATATTGGCAATAATTTTTCCTGTCGACTGACTAAATGGCTGATTGATTCAACGTCTAGCGGGGTTACCCCGCTAAACTTGTTTCCAAAAATTCAACGAAATTTTTGCCAGCAACTCAAACATGTCGTAGTTGTTTGTTGTTTGATATTCTCTTGTTGCTCAAATGTTAAATGTCAGTTTTTTTGGGGGGTTTTGTCATAAATTGTCGTAGAAATTCAGATTTCAGATCAATGTCTGTCATTACATGACCCCTTTGAATTTGCTTTAAAAATTGGCGGTTTTTGCTAACGAATTGAAGTCAAGTACATTTTCAATGAGTGTTCGGGAACCCACCGAAAATTGTTGTACAAAAAAGAAAAAAAACCATGACACACACGCTAGCAACAGACAGCGACTATGAAAGTGCATTAAATCTGTGTCGTTTCTTATGCAACGACAAATATCGTTATTGGTGTCATTAGACTGACAATTGGATATCCGCATGACCAGAGCTGAACAAATCGCGTTTGGGGAAAAATGCATAAGAAATATATGCTTCCAAAGAAAAACCAACGTCAAACATATGTGACGTGCCCAAAATTGCCCCGCTTCGAAAGACCTTCAAAAGCTTGTAAATAAAAATCTCTAACAACATTTGTTGAGCATTTTGAAGAACGCCAACGTTGAACGAACAAAGTGTCGAAGCGGAAAATGTCATGGTAGCTCAGATTTCCTTTGGTGTCATGGTGCTGCTGTGCCGCCGTTGAGATGATTAAGCGCCATGGCTGCGCCTGCCCGTTCGCTGTGTCACGAATTTTCTGGGATTTTCCGAGTCTTGTTTCATTTTCTTACAATACTATTGACCTGGCCAATATTGAGTGTTTATTTTGGCATAATCAGTGTGTCGGATTTTTTTTTTTTTTTTTTTGGTTTGCCAAATTTGTACCTAATGATGACGACATCAAACAGTGGTTGTTACAACAAAAAATTAAGAAAAATGTGAAAAAATCGACAAAAATGCGACAAAAAATATAAAAAGAAATTTGTGAAATAAATGACTGACTGACGGAGAATCAACGCTCAAACGAAACGGCTGAAGCTAGAACCTTGAAATTTTGGGTGAAGGTCACTCTTGGCCCGATGATGTCATATACAACTAGGTTTTTTGGAATTTTGTACTAGAACGGAACTAAATATCGTACCCTTGGTATTTGAAGAACCAATAGGACTAAAGCTCTTAAATTTGGAATGAGGGTTATTGATAGTGTGTATGATGCATGTACCAAAAGGTATTGGAAATTCGCACTATAAGTGTACGAAAAGTACTAAAATGTACTATATTTGGTACTAATTCGTATCATGTGAACGGTTAGAGCTAAGAACTTGCAATTTAGAATGGGAATCAAGGTTGATGAGTAGCGTCATTTTAAAGAAATAGTTTTGGAAGTGTGTACCCATGTATACGAAAAGTACCAAACCGTACTAAATTTGGTACAATTCGAATTGGGAAGAACGGACAGGGCTGGAATCTTGAAATTTGAAATGAAAATTACTGGCGGAGGATAGAATTGGGATATTGAGTTAGTTTTCCAAATTTGTATTTATGTGCTCGAAAAGTACTAAATGGTACTAAATTTCGATTTGGGTGAACCGGTAGAGCTGGAATTATGAAATTTGGAATAAGATTACTATTGCATTCTAGGACAGAGCTAGTTACACGAGGGTCAGTCTTGTGGCGTAGGCGCGTTGTAAGACCGGGTTTTTGGAAATTCGTATTACAAGGGTACAAAAACTACTAAAATGTACTAAAAATTAAATACTTTTTATTGGAAATACGCAATGAGCCTGAATTCTGAAATTTGGAATGAGAGCCACTGATGAAGTGCAGGAAAGATGTACCAAAGGGTTTTATTGGAAATTCGAACTTTAAGGTAACGATATGTTCCAAAATGGTACTAAACTTTTAGAATGGTACCATTTGGTATTATTAAAATATGGCATTAGAATAAAGATGGAAAGTAAGTTCGATATATGAAAGTGGTTTTGGAAATGTGTACCAAGTGCAAGAACTGCATCAAATTGTACTAAATTTGGTACAATTCCGTTTTGGCTGAGCGAAAATAGCAGGTAATTTGAAATGTTGGTATTGATGTATCTGTTGGTGGTAGGTTTGTAATAAGGAAGTGGTTTTAGAAATGTGTACTAAAAGTGCACGAGAAGTCCTAAATAGTACTATATTTGGTTCAATTCGGTATTGGGTGAACAGATAGTTCTTGACATCTGAACTTTGGTATTGGGTAGCCTGCACATTTGGAGATGGTTTCGGATATGTGAACTATAATTGTACTTAAAGTACTGAATAGTACCAAATGGAACTGAATGGTACCAGATGGAAATAGCTGGAATCCTCCCTTTCGATATTGAGGTCTCTGTTGGTATCTGAAACTGAGTTAGTACGAAAAATACTAAATTTGGTATTGGCTGAAATTTGGCTTTTGTTGTTAAGATATGGGAGCGACTTTAGAAATGTGTACTATAATTGTTCAAAAAGTACTAAGTGGTACTAATTTTGGGTATTGAGTGCCGGAATCCCGAAATGGGAGCTGGAATCCCGAAATTTTGATATTGAGGTCTGTTTGGTATCTGGGAGTGAGATATGAAACAATTTTGATTGAATTTGAAAATGACTACTATAATTGTACGAAAAGTACGAAATGGTACTATTTTGTTTATCGGGCGAAGGAATAAAGATAAAAATCTTATATTTGATAGTTAGATTACTGATGGTATCTGTGTTTGATATTTGACAGTGGTTTGGAAATGCGCCCTGTTTTTGTACGAAGAGTACTAAATTTGGTATTGGATAGATAGATATGGCTGGAATCCTCAAATTCGTTATTGAGGTCTCTGTTAGTACCCGGAATTGAGATATGTATCTGGTTTTAGAAATATGTACTATAATGGTACGAAAAGTACTAAATTTGTAATTGGCTGATATTAGATATAGATGTCACTGTTGATGTCTGTGGTTAAGATATGGGAGGGGTTTAACGAAATGTGTACCATAATTGATCGAAAAGAACTAAGTTGTACTAAATCTGGTATTGTATGAGGGGATAGAGCTACAATCCCGAAATTTGATATTGCAGTCGCTTTTGGCATCTAAGAGTACATAAAGTACTGATAAGAAATATGAAACAATTTTGCAAAATGAGTACTATAATTGTATGAAAAGTACTGAATGGTACCATATTTGCTAGTGGGTGAGGGGGTAGAAATAAAATTCTGAAAATTGATATTTAGATTTCTGTTGATATCTGTGTTTGAGATTTGGCGGTGGTTTTGAAAGTCGTTAAATATTTCTACGTTAAGTACTAAATGCTACTAAAATTGATATTGGATGAAAAGATGTGGCTGGAATTCCCAAATTCGATATAGAGGTCTCTTGATATCTGGGATTAAGATATTGAGGTTGTTTAGTGTGTACTATAATTGTACTATAATTGTAAACAAGTGCCAAATTTGGAATTAGGTGAGAGGTAGGGCTGGAATATTCAATTTTTATATTGGAGTCTCTGTTGGTTTCTGGGGTTTACTCTTTATTCCTCCTTTGTGGAGGAGTTATCAGAAGGAGAGGACCGATACATACATACCATCCTCTCACTAGATCTTGAATTAGTAGATATATTGGGATGCGTGAAATTTGAAAATAGCCGAATGGCATTTTATGAGCGCTTTGGCAATTACAAATTTTGACCTCTTTGTGGGAAGGGTACCGTAAAGAGTGGTGTAATACATTCCATCTTCACACCTGATCTTGTGTTGATAGAAATATTGAGATGTGCCGAGTTTGAAAGTAATCGGATACTCATTTCCCTTTTCATGATCTTCATTTTTATTCAAAATTTCGACCTTTTGTGAGGAAGATACCAGAAGGAGATATCCGTTCAATTCGTTTTTCAAATTAGATCTTATGTCGGTAGAAATAGTGAAATGTGTCAAATTTGACGATGGATATATCACATTTTATAAAATTTATAATTACTCAGAATTATTACCTTTTGCGGGGGAGGTTCTTGATAGATTTTTTCGATATTATTCAAATTTCGCACCATGGCACTGATAAAAATATGGAAATATTTAAAGTTTGCACAAAATTGGGTTATCCTTTCTTGTTAATTATTTTCTATGGAAATGTTGAAATTTTGTGGGGGAGGTACCAGAAGTAGTGGAACGATGTTGCCAATCTTCGAATTCGATGTAAGTTTAAAAATAATATTACGATGTACCAAGTTTGTACCAAATCGGATGCTTCCTTTGAGAGTTATCGTGCGCGCCAAGTAGCCAGACAAACAGACGGACGAACATCTGTAGGTCAACTCTAAATGTCCTGAAACGGATTGGGTCCAAAGAGATCTAGGTTCCTAAATCGTTAATTCGATAAGGCTCGTCTTGGTCGCATCAAATGATATATATACTCTCTAGCCGTATAACTGTGGGTGTAATAACATTGGCCGATGGACGGACACACATATCTACATCGGCCCAAATCGTCGCGACATGAAGATCGAAATACTGGGACAAAAACATTGAGTTTTTGGCCCAAACAAATAGCGATGACAATGACATCCACTCAAACCACCTATTGGCATCAGTTTTTTTTTTTTTGCATTCATTATTCGCCGAAATGCATTAGTATTCACTGTGCAACATCATCAGCCTGAGAGAGGGGAATATTTTGTTGTGGTCTCTGTGTGCCGCACATACTAATCACGATGATGATGATGCTGCCGATGACGACAGCGCCACTGAGTATGACGGGATGATGCTTACTTATAATATTTGCAGCCGGCTAGATGACTCATTGGCAATAGAATGCAGATCAAATACAAGTACATACATTGCGACATACATATGTGCATGTATGTAATAGTTGTGTTGTAGGAAATTAGCCATTAATAGCTAAACCATTTATTCCCAGCCACTACACTACCGAGCTTAACGATCTATACTATGAACCCGTTTATCTAGATATGTCTAGGGAGTGAGTAAGATAATGAGAGAGAGAACTACTTCTGGCATATGTGGGCTTTCAAAGAAAGCTTTGGCCACAATTTGTTTATTGGTTGACCAGAGTTACCGTTTTCTTGGGTTTTTAGCATTTCGAAAAAAATGGTCGATTTTCATCCTTATTAATAAAAGAGTAAAGTAAATAAGTGACTGACTGTCTTAATAATTCATCAACGGTCAGATGTAATGGCTGATGCTAGAATATTGAAATTTAGGGTGAGGGACATTTTTGGTGCGAAGAGGTCAGACAAGGCTGAGTTTCTGGAAATTAGTACTAGAACGGTACGAAAAGTATTAAAAGTTACTAAATATGTTACCCTTTGTATTTAAGGAAGCAGTAGAGCTAGAACTCTCATATTTGGAATATGGATCCCTGATGGAGTCTATCATAGGTCTACCAAAGGATTTTTTGAAATTCGCACCATAAGTGTGCAAAAAGAACGAAAATGTACTAAATTTGGTACCATTTCGTATCATGTGAACGGTTAGAGCTAAAAACTTAAAATTTGGAATGGGAATCAAGGTTAAGTAGTTTGTACTAATGTAAACGAAAAGTACTAAACCGTACTAAATTTAGTACAACTTTAATTTGGTGGAACGGATGGAGCTGGAATCGTGAGCTTAGAAATTAACATTACTGGCGGAGTGTAGGATTGCCATATTGGGAGGAAGTTTTCGGCATTTGTACTTATGTGCACGAAATGTACTAAACGGTACTAAATTTGGTACAATTTCGATTTGGGTGAACCAATAGAGCTGGAATTAAGAAATTTAGAAATGAGATTACTATTACAGGGTGAGGTGAAAACTGCGTCACGTCGCAGTGGCCGAAAAATGGCTCGTGAGCTTAACATATCGCAATATTCCATTTGGCAAAAACTGAAAAATGAGCTCGGGGTAAAGCCATTGAAATCCCAAAAAGTGCAAGAACTTACACCACAACTGACAGAAAATAGACTCAAAAGAGCTAAAGAGTTGCTTGGCCGAAAGTGGTGAACTGCCGAGTTGGGTTTTCTCCGCTCCGATGACTCAGCACCATCGCACTCAGCACGCGCCCCAAGAATGGTTACAAAATGAGGTTCCTCGCTTCATTTCCAGCGCACAATGGCCACCAAAATCTCCGGATATTAATCCGTTGGACTATTGTGTCTGGAGTATTTTGGAGAACAAAGTTGGCACTAAGAAATAGAAAAATGTCGATCACCTCAAGCAATCGCTTCGTCGGTAATGGGCCAAAATACCGCAGAGCAATATTCGGGCAGCGTGTAATGGTTTCATTGGCCGTTTGACTTTGTTGTAGTTTTTTTTTATCTCACCCTGTACATTCTGAGGTACGTAGGAAGTTTTGGAAATACGTACTTATATGTACTAAATGGTACAATTACACAATACACTTTGAGAAAACCAATAGAGCCGGAATCCCAAAATTTGGGATCAAGATGACTGTTGAAGTGTTAGATTCGAATAATTGGGGAAATTTTTGAAATTTGTACTTATGTGTACTAAAAAGTACTAAATTTAGATCAATTTGAATTTTTAGGAGCGAATGGGGTTAGAATCCTGAAATTTGAAATTAACGTTACTGGCAGAATGTTAGATTGAGTTATGGAGGTACTCTTCGAAATTTGTGTTTATGTGCGCGTAACGTACTAAATGGTACTACATTTGGTACAATTTCGATTTTAGTTAACAAGTAGATCTGGATAAGATTACTATTACATTCGATGAAATACTAAATTGTACTAAATTTGGTATAATTTATATTTTGGGAGAACCAATAGAGTTGGAATCCTGAAATTCGAAAATAAGACTGTACCATGTGATTAGTTATAAAAAATTGTACTTAAGTGTATTAAATTTGGTACAATTTGGTTTAGAGTGAACGTACAAAGCTCAAATTTTGAAATTTTCCCTGTTGGTGGTAGGTTTGTGATAATGAGGATGGTATGGAAATGTGTCTTCTTCTAGTACTATATTCGTCTTCTTGTGTATATAAAACATCATATTTCTTTCCCAACGAGGTTGAGAATTAATTTTGTGTAATATATATGATTTATTTTTTAGTTGTACTTGGCAACCCTACCTTTGTTAACATTGCTTTTATTGTTTTTTTTTTTTCTAATTCAATTTTTTTGCACCCAGAATTTTTTGAAAGCGAAAGTGCATTTCTATTGTTTTGATATTGTCTCGTTTTGTTTTTCTCACCTCAGTACTGCCATTGGGGGGATGCCGTTTCGGAATTCGCATCGGAATTCGAATAAATGTTTGTTTGACAAACGCCAACAACATCATCACCGTCGTCGCCATCGATGCAAATGTATGAATAAGCCATGTGTAAATAGATATCATTTCGGGCGATGACTAATCGTTCGAATGCAATTTCTTCTCGTAAATTACTAATCTGGAAATTTTAATTACGTACAAGTCTTAAAACAATTTCACAATTCAAAAAATTGGTATTAGACAGTTCATAGAAAGATTATTTTGCATATTTTTGTGTGAAAACAAAACTGGATGTTGAGACTTCTTGAGAAATTACGATTCACCGAAACGGGATGATTTAATGATTGTATGACGTGGCAAAGGCTTGTTGCACTTTGCACTATTCCAGAAATATGGTACAGCTACATGCAACAGTTGTAGTGTTAACCTCGATAGGAATGTAATATGAACTGTTTTAAATACAGTATGAAAAGAACAAAAGTCGGAATGCACGGAATATATACTAAATTTTTATACCCTACACCACAAGATGGTCAGGGTATTATGTCTTTGTGCATTTGTTTGTAACAGGCATAGTTCATTTTGATGATCTGCATAGAATCACATTCTGAGTCGATTTAAGCACGTCCGTCCGTCCGTCTGTCTGTCCGTCCATCTGTACATGTAATTTTGTGCACAAAGTACAGTTTGCATTTATTACCCGATCCAGATGAAATTTTGCACAAATCATTTGTTTGGCCCAAGGACGAACCCTATTAAAATTGGAGATAATCGGTCAAAATTTAGATATAGAAATACCTTTAGATTAGAAATAACTTTGCTAAATTTTATCGAGATCGGTTCAGATTTGGATAGAGCTCCCACATATATCATCGTCCGATTTGCCTTTTATTGTGCACCAAACGTGTAATATCAGCCCGAATAGTAAGAAATTTTGCACATACAACCAAATTAGGCCTGAAAATGAGTATGCCAAATTTGAATGAAATAGGTTCAGATATAGCTATAGCTCCCATATATATTGTTCATCCGATTTGTTATTTTTGTCCTCCGCAGCCGTAATATGCATTCTGTAACAACAATATTTGGGGAAATATATCAAATGCAGCTCAGAAATACCTTTGCTAAATTTTATCGAGATCGGTTCAGATTTGGATATAGCTCCCATATATATATATCTTCGTCCGATTTAATTTTTATTGTGCACCAGACGTCTAATATTTGGGGATGGAATTTGGCACTTACGACCGAATTGAGTCTAGAAGGTAGTATGTCAAATTTGGTGAAGATCGGTTCAGATATAGCTATAGCTCCCATATATAATGTTCATCCGATTTGTTATATTTGTTACTTACAGCCGTAATATGCACTCCCTAACAACGATATTCAGGGAAATATATCAAATACAGCTCAGAAATATCCTTGCCAAATTTTCCCGAGATCGGTTCCAATTTGGATGTAGCTCCCATATCTATCTTTATCTGATTTAAAAATAATTGTGCACCAAATGGGCAATTGAGCAAGCCGAGCTGAGCCGATCTAGATATGTATGTCAGTCCCACCGTCTATACGTCCGTCCATGTTAATTTGTAAGCAAGCTATAAGTCGCAATTATGTACCGATCCTCATGAAATTTGGCATGGAAGAGGGTTAAGGTCAAAAGCGGTGCCTATTGCAATTAGAGACGATCGCAAAAATATTATTTGAAATTGACCAAAAACAGAACAATTTGTTGATGTTACAGTTGCTCCAAAAGGACACAATTGTAGACCAATCGACACCGAATTCTGCATGGAACTAGAGCTTAGCGTGTGAATAGACTCTAACTTTAATACGAAACAAATACGGAAATTAGCACTAAACAGGGGATTAATTCCGGCGAGATTTTAAAGGCACGAAAGGTAACTTCTGACCGTTACATTGATGCTGATATGCAATATATCGCATATGAAAAAAATACAGGGTGTGATAAAAAAACTGCAACAAAGTCAAACGCCATAATTTTTACATGTTTATACAACTACAACACTATGTATTGGGGGTATTTAAAGTTTGATTGGGCCAAAAATTATGTAACACCTCGAAATATTGGTTTCCCACATAGGAAAGTGTATATGGATCTTCCTATCTCACCGAGCTGAGTCGATCTAGCTATGTATGTGCGTCCATCCGTCTGTCCACACTACAGGTCGATCTTCACGAAATTTAGAATGGAAGTGGGGCTAGGGCCGGAATAGAAGCCTTTGCTTTTAAAGATGATCGCATAATATTTAGGGGTTGAAATGGACCAAAAACAGAAAAAAATTCCTGATCACACAATTGAAGCCAATCGACTCGCTGAGAAGAGAGTTAAGGACAGGGAAGAATTTTATCATTTTGAATGACCACTGGATTGTATGTAGCTGTAAAATGGACCACAACAACTAAGAGCACGACGGAGTGTCTAAATATTTTGGAAAATGTCCCTGTTGAAAATGCTAAGGGTAATATCTGGGCAGTGCTCCGTGCAATCTTCCAAAATGGATTTGAACATAAAGAGACTTCTAACATATTGTAGTGTTGTAGGGTATCACATGGCTATAGCCTTTGCTTACTTGTTTTTTAAATTTCATTGAGTGAAAACAAAAAATATCGGAAATAGCATTAAATTTTAGAATATGCTTAGATTTGTTCGAATTGATCACCTATGGCACGAATTATGACCTTCAAACGACCAATGAAACCGTCACACGCTGCCCGAATGTTGCTCTGCGGTATTTTGGCCCATTCCCGGCGAAGCGCTTGCTTGAGGTGAGTCGATCGATGGTATTTTTTAGTGCCAACCTTGCTTTCCAAAATACCCCAGACACAATAGTCAAACGGATTGGTATCCGGAGATTTTGGTGGCCATTGTGCGCTGGAAATGAAGCGAGGAACCTCATTTTGTAACCATTCTTGGATGGCGCATGCTGAGTGCGATGGTGCTGAGTTCTGTTGGAATGTCCAAGGTCTGCGGCCAAAATGTTTGCGTGGCTATATATAATGGACCCTTAAAAATAGTTTGGCCTAGGAATCAAAAATCTTTTGCTAATTTGTATCTACTAACCGAATACTATTACCTCTACTTAGTGTTTCCTACCTTCCAGATTCTCTATTGCACAGTGTTATTTTAGAAGTCTTCTACATTTCAATTACTTCCATAAAAATATACCCCACTGTGCATTTGATTCTGCACCCTATCATTTAATTCATCATTGAAATTGTGTGTCTGTCTCTCTGCCGATCGCTTGTTTGTAGCCCAATTAACAATGATCAGAATAGCTTTACGATTTGTTGTTCCCTCTATTTTTCAATTGTTTCCAAGTTCGTTGTACATTTTGTCAGTTTGTTGCGTGTAGTTTGCAAAAAATAAAACTGCTGAACAAATCCCCCTTTTCAATAAAAACGACACACCATTCAAACAAATATTTTTGTAAATAAAGAAAAGATTTATGACTTTTGTTTGTAAATCATCAAAATCATCGACAAACAATGGCCAAAGAAGTCGTGATTTACGTTAAAACAAAACTGGCAAACAATTGTTAATTGAAATATATCGAGGAGAGAAATCTCTGCTTTTTGCAATGTTGCCTCCCACTACTATTTTCGGTTGCTGAAGGAAAAAACAGCAGGAAGTATTAGACAAATTTTGTGGATTAGTGCGGTGTGCGTGGCTTGTGAGTGATAAGGATTGGCGCCTAGGCACACCCCCTTTATTGACACTTTTTTGTTGGGAGAGAGAGAGCGAAAAACTATAATTGGCAAACATTTTGTTTTGTCTCCTTCAATTGAAGTTTAATTTTTTACGTGGGGGTTAATCTGTGAAATATTTGTGTACACCTACACATTGGAATTAAAGAGTTAATTTTGAATATTGAATTGGGTATTGGGTATTGGGTATTGTGACACCATTTTTTTTTTTGCTGGTTGATGTGTGTATTTTTAATTATTATCGACAATTTCTTTGTAGTTCTTATCAGGAGTTAATACTAGAAAGTGAAAGTCGATCGATGGAATTGTGTAAAGTTATCTAAGCATATGTGCAGGAGAACCTTTAAATTAGCCCAAGAGGTTGATATATTGGTAATCATTTTTATATAATTTATAAGTATTTTGTTTTAAAATATTGAAGATTTGATTAAAGTTGCAACTAACATTGCAGTTATTTTCATATTAATCATGGAATTTTATATCCTTAGTATTATATCTGCATTTGTGTCATCGAAATAATCGGGGTGGTCGTACGCCTGTCTGGCTGACCGGTGCGCACGATAACTCTGAAAGGGAGTATCTTAACAGGAAAGATCATCCAATTTTGCGCAAACTTTGCAATTTCTAATATCAGTTCTAGGACAGGTGCAAAATGGGATAATATTGAGCCACTACTTTGGAACCTCCTCTATAAAACGTCAACAGTTTGAATAATCATAACGCAAGTCAAAATATATTTTAACAAGACAGATGTATATGCCCCCAGCCTTGCGTTATGACTATTCAGACTGTTGACCCTTATGGACAAAGCTCCGTAGAAGTGGGTTAATATTGTCAATTTCGGATCTGAACCAGATTTGGGCGCAATATTTACTACTTTCTTCACATTTTATGATAAGTGTCATAATTTTTAATTGCGGACCGAAGAATTCCACTTGATCTAAAGCTGATGAAAATTTAAAGAATATAAAACGTTTATTTCCAATTCTATGCAAATAAATAATAATCAAAAGGTTCATCTTTTGTGAGAAATAGACTCAAAAGAGCTAAAGAGTTGCTTCGCTTGACCGAAAGTTGTGAACTGCTGAATTTGGTTTTCTTCGATGAGAACACATTCGTTGTCCAGCAGTAAGTAAACAAACAAAATGATCGTGTTTACTGCCAAAGAACAGCCGATGGTCGCTATCCGCTCGTATTAATCGACCGCAGCATCAGCTCGTATTAATCGACCGCAGCATCAGCCTTGGGCACACAAACATTTTGGCCGCAGACCTTGGACATTCCAACAGGACTCAGCACCATCGCACTCAGCATGCGCCACCCAAGATTGGTTACAGAATGTGGTTCCTCGCTTGATTTCCAGCACACAATGGCCACCAAAATCTTCGGATACCAATCCGTAGGACTATTGTGTCTGAAGTACTTTGGAAAGCAAGATTGGCACTAAAAAATACCAAAGTGTCGATCACCTCAAGCAAGCGCTTCGCCAGGAATGGGCCAAAGTACTGCAGAGCAACATTCGGACAGCATGCGAATGTTTCATTTGCCGTTTAAAGGCCATTATTCTTGCCAAAGGTGACCAATTCGAACAAATCTAAAATTTGATGCTATTTTCGACATTTTTTGCTTTCATTCAATAAAATTAAAAAAAAAAAAAATTAAAAATGATGGCTTTTGATTTTGTTGCAGTTTTTTTATCTCACCCTCACCACCCACATAAAACTCGAAATATTTAATTCATTCTAAACTTCACACATTCCAATATTTTGACTAACACAAGATTTGTTGTGAAGATGGTAGATATCGACCCATCGACACAAGACCTGGTGTAAATATGGAACATATCGGACCACTCCTTCTGCTATGATCTCCACAAAGGGGTCAAAAGTTTGTGGAAAACTAACGGATTGATGGAAGGTCTACTGTCCAGAGAAGTGCTGTCTTCTGTCTATAGAATATTTATCGAAAGATTTATGTATATGAAAGACCCCTTCATGCCCTTCTTTCGTAGAAAATCTTTGAAAGGATCTTCGTCTTCAGGAAATCTGTGGAATTTTGTCCAGGCGTATTTTGTCTGAAGAAGGTCTTTTCCCGTAGAAGTTTCGAGAAAGATTTTCCATTTATGGAGGACTTCTGAAAGAAGACGGGTGAAAATTCCTTTTTTAAAAGAAGACGTATATAAGGTTTTTTCCCATAGAAAACAAGCGGAACGTCTTTTATTTAAAGAATATCAGTGGAAAATCTTCTGTCTAAAGAAGTTTTTCTGTCTATGGATTATCTATGATGGACTGAAGGGAGACCTTTTCCGTAAAAATTCTTTGAAAGGATCACTGTTTACAGAAAATATGTAGAATTGTGTAGGTATGTAGAAAACCTGAGGAATATGTTCTGCCGTAGAGGATTTGTGAAGGTGTTCTATTTGTAGAGTATTTTTGGAAGGAAACATATGATCTATGGAAAGTCTTCCGGCTGCAGAAGTTCTGACCATATAGAAATTGTACAAGTCTGAAAAAGGACTTGTGGACGTTCTAGTGTTTATAGACAAATTATCGAAAGTTTTCTGTGGAAGACCTTTGATTCTGTCCATAATGACCTGTAGTTGTCCTCCTTCCGTTGAAATTTTTGGAAAGAATTTTTTTCGAAAGATCTCTATGGTACCTGGGGAAGCTCTTGTACCTCTGTCTAAAGCCTAGACAAACAACTTCTAAAGAAAATTTTCTAGCTTCAAATGTCCTGTGAAAGATCTTCTGTATATAAAATACTTCTATGAGCTCTTTAGTCTGAGGGATATTTGTGGAATGTCCTCTGTCTAAAGAAGACCTGTGACGATTCTCCTGTATTTTCAAGGCCCGGAAAGGTATTCGGTGTAAATGAGACTTGCAGATGGTCTTTTGTGTATATGATTCTGAGGAAGATATGTACTCATGGAGAGTCTCTGAGTCCTGTTTGGTGAACTTCTTACTTTTGCAAAAGACCGCTGACAAATCATCTGTCATAAAAAAAATATTCAAAGGTTTTCCGCCTACATGAGACCTTATTCTATCAGTCGAAAAGCAAAAATATGAGACGTCTTCGGTATATTGAATACCTGTGAACACTCTTATGTTTGGAGCAGACGAGCTTCCAGCCGTCTGCCAATAAGGAAGCTGTTGTGAAGATCTCTGTTCACAAAAACCTCTAAAATGACTAATGTCTGTTATTGACATGTGGACCGACATTCCTTTCGAGAATTCTCGTGCTCCCAGAGAGAATGTCGGACGGACATGGATGTTTCTTCTAGAAAAATTTTGAAACAATTCCGTCCAAAGACTCTTAACATGTTGCGGGTTTAATATTTGTTCTACAATTTATTATCTTCATATTACAAATCAGCAATGTCAGATGACTGCTCGTTCCTACAATTAGTCGATTGAATATGTTGGTATTTGATTGTCGCTTTGTGGCGTTATGATTTCAGCAACGAGTAATAAAAATACGCACCTCAAAATTCACACTCTTACGTTTCTACCACTACCGCACACACATAGCAACTCAACAAGAGAGCAACAAGTCATACGGCCAACAAACATTTGCAAAATATTAGCCAACATTTGTGTGTTTCAACAATCAGCCAACATTGTGTTGTACGCATGCGCACAAGCGTTGACTGTTTCTTTTTGGGTGGTTCCACCGAATATAGTCATTGCCAGCCCGTCGAGAACACTGTCTAATGGCTGTCTGTCATAACAGTTGTCACTTTCATGGGCTTGCACATGTCACACATACTTTTGTGTGTTTGGATATGAGATTTTGGGTAGATAGGCAGGTCAACACCTAACACGAAATTGAATGAATTATTACATGACGCATGTGTGAACCAATAAAAATTCAAACCAAAAGATCGGGTACATTGAATCACTGGCCACTGTTATAGAACTTCAAAATTTCAAATGGGGAAAATTAGTCAGAACTGCGCAAAAAAATGTAATGGTAGAAATATGTATAATTCAATATCTCACCCAGAATTTTCAATGGACGAATTTACCCCTCAAGAAGTTTGTTCCCATACAGAAACCCCGAAAAACGAAAGTTCAGCATAATTATTTTTAAGAAGTCTCATATAAATATGTCTGTCTATGTGTGCAGCAGCAACCACCCGACCGTCATACATATTTGTTTCTTACCTCCTTGACACTAAATATGCATTGCGGTAAAACATTCATTTGGAGGATATTGACACACATTGACTCACAAATGACCACTTCGGTGAACAACAACCACTGCCACTTGAGGTTGTTGTTCAGTCTTATGTTTTGTCTTTTTTTAAGCCTATGCCAACGCTGAGGTTATTTTTGTGTGTTTCGTTTTCTTTTTTCTCTTTGGGGTCTTGTGTTTTATGCCATTGAATAGTTCTTAAACATATTTTTTGGATTTCAGTTTTTTTTTTGTGGTTCGAAACATTGACAGTGCATTAGTCATGGACAATTGATTTTATGAAAATTCAAACACAAACATTTATAAGTGACATTTTTTTGCTTTCAAACATTTTACCAGCAAACATTTTTTGTCTGATCTTGGGGGTCGGAGAAAGTGTATTAATGTTGACAAACATTTCAAATATAGTATTTAAAATATGTACATGTTATGCCTTTGGTCAGAATCGAGGTCGGGTAGATCATAAGACATAATAGTTTCAGAAAAAAAAAAAAACATCTAACATCGAAACATTTCGAAAAGCAATGTGGTGAACAACCTGATTTTAGCTTATGACTAAAATCGGTTCAGATTCTGATACAGCTCCCATAATATTAATATATTTTACAAGTAAACCATACAAGCCTACTAATCGTACTAACAACAAGTAAGCAAAGGCTACAGTCGAGCGGGGCCGACCGTTGAATACCCTACAACACTATAATAAATGATACTGTTTATATAGGCCAGATACTCGAAAGAATTCCACAAGATATTGTGACAAATAATAAAAGAAAATCATCAGGTTTCGTTCTATTTTTCGAATAATAGAAACTTGAACTAATTTGCTCATTTCCAATTTATAGGTAGATGTTAAACGTAAATGGTCTTCCTAGATCTGGAACCAATATTTCCCAAAGACCTATAATCTCTCAGAAGTGGCAAAAGATTAACATTTATTATTGGTTTTTGACTGAAACGCATCTATATGAGATACAAACATTTGACTATATTCTTCAACGAAATCAGCGTTAACGAAATAGTCAGAAGTGCGTCTTTCCTGTATTTGTGAATTCTCCAAAAAGTCACTGGAATGGACATTTCGTATTTTGTCTACAAAAGTTGGCAAACTATTTCACACATTGAATATTTTTGGATGGCCATCCAAAACTGTCCGGTAACCCCCATTCAAATGTGCGTGAGGATCGGTTGATAATTACGACCTGCTGACAATTTTGCAGTTTTTTGGTCCATTTCAACCCCTAAATATATGGCGATCATCTCCAAAAAGAGTAGGCTTCTATTCTGACCCTCATCTGATCCCCATGCAAAATTTCGTAAGGATCGGGCCATAAATGCGATCTGTATATGATATCCTGATATCCTAACTACTTAGTTTTGTTAGCTGTAGAAATATTACCAGATGTTTAATTCAAAATGAAAATATGCCAAAAATATGACAAAACTGAAAAAATATGGGAAAATTTTACAAAATCAATATTTTCATCTTTAGAGAGATATTTTTATGCGATTTTTTTAGACGTTTCTTCTTTCCTGCCAAGAGGCCATTCTGAATTAATGAGAACTGTCGAAATCAGTTCAGCCGTTCTCGACATATAAGAGATCTTTCAAGCATATCTTCTTTGTTAGACATATATATCGCACATATTTCGCTATATATCCGATTTGTTGGATGTTAACATCAATGTAAAGGTCAGAAGTAACCTTGTCATGGCTTTGTGATTTCGCCGCGATTTAAAATATTCGCGGTTTAATGAAAAATTTTGAATTTTTTCAACACAAAAGATATGGTCTATTTTACCCGCTAAATATTATCCGATGACCACCCAAATTGGTAGGCTTCTTCCCCGCCCTAAACTCTAGCTACATGCGAAATTCTGCGTCGATTGGTCTATAATTGCGACCTGTATAGCTACTGCAAAATCCGACATTTTTTCAGTATTTGGTCCATTTCAACCCCTAAATATTATGCGATCATCTCCAAAAGAAATAGGGTTCTATTCTGACCTAATCCCCACCTCCATTCTTAATTTCGTGAAGATCGGGCCATAATTGCGACCGGTAGAGTGATTACAAATTAACATGGACAGACGGACGGACGGACATACATAGCTAGATCGACTCAGCTCGGCGAGCTAGGAAGATCCATATATACTTTCCTATGTGGGAAATCAATATTTCGAGGTGTTACATAATTTTTGGCCCAATCAAACTTATAATACCCCCAACACATAGTGTTGTAGGGTATAAAAATTGTTTATTCAAATAGTTTAAAATATTATAGGAGCATATGGAGGGTAATTATAATTATGGGAGGAATATTCCAATACGAAACCAGTCCAACTTAGATCATTAGTAAATACTGTGTTGAGGTCATGAAAAAAACAAGAAGTTTTTGATTGTTTCTGATTTTTGATCCCAACACTTTATCCACACTTTTCATGAGCTTTTATTTCTCAAAGAAACTTTTTTGTAGTTATTATTACAGGGTGAGATAAAAAAAACAAACAAAAAGTGGAAATAGCATCAAAATTTAGAATAAGTTTAGATTTGTTCGAATTGGTCACCTTTGGCACGAGCTATGGCCTTGAAACGGCCAATGAAACCGTCACACACTGCCCGAATTTTATCTGCGGTATTTTGGCCCATTCCCAACGAAGCCCTTGTTCTAGGTGATCGACACTTTGCTATTTTTTAGTGCCATCCTTGATTTCCAAAATACTCCAGGCACAATAGTCCAACAGATTGGTATCCGGACATTTTGGTGGCCATTTTGCGCTGGAAATGAAGTGAGGAACCTCATTTTGTAACCATTCTTGGGTTGCTCGTGCTGAGTGCGATGGTACTGTGTCCTGTTGGAATGTCCAAGGTCTGTGGCCAAAATGTTTGCACGCCCAAGGCCACGGTCGATTAATACGAGAGGAGAGCGACCATTGGCTTTTATGGTGGCACACACCATCATCATTACCGTCACTTGAGTTCTGGTGGCCAACCGAAGGTGCACATTTTCAGCTGACCTCTTTGTCATGTAAACACGATCATTTTGTTTGTTTACAAACTGCTGGACAACGAATGTTTTCTCATCGGAGAAAACCAAATTCGACAGTTCACCACTTTCGACCAAGCGAAGAAATTCTTTAGCTCTTTCGAGTCTATTTTCTTTTTGCACTTTTTGGAATTTCAATGGCTTTACCACAAGCTCATTTTTCAATATTTGCCGAATGGAAATTGCGACATATTCAGCTCACGAGCCATTTTTCGGCCACTGCGACGCCGATTGCGATCAATTCGCTTCTTTACTTTTCGAACCATTTTTGCTGATGTTGCTGTTGCCGTCCACTTCCTTGAGGTCGGGCTACGCTACCAGTATCACGGCAATGAGCGATGATACGAAACACAAAGGATTTATTCACATTCAAATGCTGGAGTGCTCTAACGATAGCCACTTGTGGTTTTCCAGCCAAATATAAAAAATTACACTATCACGCTTGAATTCCACCACGAATAACTTTTTTCTGGAAATTCTGGATTTCTCACAAAAATGCTTTTGTACGCATGTATACAATGTAATGGGCTGTCACTCGAATAATTTTAACAGCTGTCGGACGTGTGGCTTAGAAATGACAGTAGTCTGAAGTTGGTTGCTGCTTCTTCATCTCACCCTGTATAGACAATAATACAAAATCTCTAGAACTTCTATTTTTAAATCACCTTAGACAGCTCTATTTATCGGATGTCTATTATTCGTATATGTCCCTTCGGTCTTCTATTTAGTAAATTCCTTAGGGTCTTCTATTTTTAAACGATCCCTGCCCCTCTAGCTTTAAAAGTCATCTAGATATGTAGGATCTCTATTTAAAGACTAGTTCTAGGTGTCCTATATAGAAAAGACCTCAATATATTTTTTTATAGATGGCATTCCATCTATAGAATCTCCGTTGGTCTTCTGTCTACAACAGACATTTGGGGCGTATATCTCTTGATAAGGAATCTCGTGAATTATCCATGTTCGAAGAATACGAATAGGTGTCGATATGCTCGAATTAGAGTAAGAGTTTACTCTAAAAACAAACAGGTTTTGATATTGCTGTGGCTGGAGATCGTGTACAGTAACCAATAAGAGAGATAAAGCCGAAGCTGTAAGTTCTTGTGGGTTTTGTAGTAAAAAAAGAACCATATGATTGGAGACAATTGCTCTTCAGGGTGGCTGGTCGGTTTCAATTGCAGACAAAGAAAATGCATAATCTGTTTTGTTTTTAGTAAATTTATTACGTACCACCCTTCCCGCCAACTGTTACCTACAGGCTAAAGTTCAACATTCTAGCTGTAAAAGGTGCAAGTACATAAAGAACTTTTTTTCTGGCTTAAGTCACCAGCTGGCTTCTTCGTAAAGAACAGAAGAATTTTATGTCGATTTATGTCGTTGATTTCCATAACACAAAATGTATACCTGCTTAGCATACGCTCCTTTGTTCTTTTACAAAAAAGCCACCCTGGTAATATTCATGTATTTTTTAAAATAATAACTCAGACACTTCAAGGATACCTCAGTAATTTTATTTAGGATGGACACGATTGAAATATCCAATACATAGTCTTTCCGATTGCTTACAAGAGTTTGAGCTATGTTAATAGCTTTATGAAATTCCAATGAAAAGCGCATACTGCTCTACAAATTATGTTTATTAATTCTTTTCGTATTAAGTTCCATATTTACGTAAACTAATAACGTTGCTAATTTCATATTTCGAAGAAAAATGTATTTCTCATTTCCAATCCTGCCTCCCCCTTCCACGATTATCGATTCGAAACAACTTTAATTAAAAACTCTTCACTTTGGGATATCACCATAAATTGTTGGAAATTATGGGAATATTTTCTACATTTCTCTCTGGATTCTCGTCATCAACATCATCGGATGTGGCTCTTTGTGTGTGATATTCGCCGTAAATATTTTGTAAATTTCAATTATGTTTAATCTTTATCACCCGTTGATTTCTTAATCGTTTCACTTTGATTTGACTTCATTCACTGTCACCGCAAGCCGTGCGGTGGCCTTTTAATTCGTCGTCCGTCCTGGACCCTTTGCTCGGACCAGCATTCCCTCCATAATACACAGTGTCAAATTAATAACCATAAAAGAATCTTAATGTCTCTGAGACGAAAATTCCAAAAAAAGCCAGCACCAACCAACACCACCAAGTCAAGTAACAAACTAATCTAAGTAGTTGGATTTATTTGGATTTTTTCCTATGTGGTATTTTGTTTCATCAAGGATTTCTGGCGAAAAAACGCACCATGGAGCACAGCCAAAGCGACAGACAAATTTACAGGGACTACCATTAAGAAAAGAGAAGAGGAACGAGAAGTTCCTACTTATCCCCCGTGCCGTGATGCAACAAATCAGCAAAAAAGGAGCCGAAAAAGGCCGCCACTTAAAATTTATTTACTTTATGAGTGTGAACTTTATGCCCATGGCAGCCAATTTGGTTGTTGTTAAGACAATGTAGAGGTGGGTATGATAATGTTGGGAAAATGAGATATGCATGGAGTGTAAGTTTAAAAAATTAATCGTATTTTATGAAGCCATGAAATTAAATTGTCAAAATACCGGAAATCGGGAGGTACTGTTATATGGGGGCTTTACCAAATAGTGGACCTGAATCGAACACTTTTTGCCAGGAGAGAACAGACCCATTGAGGACCCAAACTGTCAAATTTCAGCTAATTTGGTTGGAATTTGTGGCAGAAACCTTGAAAATACCGAAAATCGGGAAGTACTGTTATATGGGGTATATACCTAAACGTGGACTTGAATCGAACACTTTTTGTCAGTAGAGAAGAGACCTATCGAGAACCCCAAATATACATTTTCAGCTGATTTGGTGGGAAAAATGTGGCAGAAACCTTCAAAATACCGAAAATCAGGGGGCTATACCTAAACGTGGACCTGTAGCGAAGGAGGAGGAGAACAGACCTACCGATAACCCCACATGTAAGGTTTCATCTAATTTGGTTGGAAATTGTGGCAGAAATCTTCGAAATACCAAAAATCGGAAGGTATTGTTATATGGGGGCTATACCGAAGCGTAAACCTGAATCGGAGAAGACCAAATGTAAGGTTTCAGCTAATTTGGTTGGAATTTGTGGCAGAAACCTTCAAAATACCGAAATTCAGAGGGTACCGTTATATGGGGGCGTGGACCTGAATCACACATTTTTTTGCCAGGAGATAACAGATCCACCGAGAACCCCAATTGTCAAGTTTCAGGTAATTTTATTGGAATTTCTGGCAGACCCCTTCAAAATACCGAAAATCGGAGGGTATCGTTATATAGGGTCTATACCTAAACGTGGATCTGAATAAAGCAGTTTTTTGCTAGGAGAGAATAGACCCACCGAGAATCACAATGGTCAATTTTCAGCTAATTTGGTTGGAATTTGTGGCAGAAACTTTCAAAATACCGAAAATCGGCAGGTACCATTATATGGGGGCTATACCTAAACGTGGACCTGTAGCAAATATGTTTTGCAAGAGGGAATATACCCTCCAAGAACCCCAATCGTCAATTATTGTCTTATTTGGTTCGGAATTGTCAAGTTTCAGAACCCCAATTGTCAAGTTTCAGCTAATTTGGTGGGAATTTATGGCAAAAACCCAAAAATTGGGGGGGGGGGGTTGTGGCCGTTATATACACCAATTAGGCGACCTGTGGCAAATACTTTTTCCAGGAGAAAACAAATTTACCGTTGACCCCAACTGCCAATTCCCATCTATTTTTGTTGGAATTTGTGCCAGAAACCTTCAAAATGCCGAAAATCGGAAGGTGCCTTTATATTGGGGCTATACCAATTAGTGAATCAGAATCGCACATTTCTTGTCAGAAAATATCAGATTTACCCAGTAACCCAATTGCTTGTTTCAGCTAATTTGGTTGAAAATTGTGGCAGAAACTCAAAAATATCGAAAATCTGGAGGTACCGTTACTACGAGGAGGAGGAGGACTACTAAAGCTAAATCTTGACCAATATAACCTATTTTCAACACCAATCAGCCTGCATATAATATAAACCTTTGTGCCAAATTGTATAGCTATAGGAAACAGAAGGACGGAGATACCGACATATAAAGAGGAGAGTGAGGAATGACTGATTTCAGCCAAAATTTGGGAGCTGTTGAAGAACTCTATTATTTTACGGATACTAAATATTGTAGCGATAGGATAAGGGTAGATATCTGAAATTTAAAGTATTGATTGACTATAATATGCTGGTGTAGGAATGCGAATAAAAAGGGTACGAAACGTACTAAAATGTACTGTAAAAGTTTGTATTCTAAAATTTTGAGTGGGGAACACTATAGCTGGCGGGTGTGGGATACGACAACATTTTGACAATTTGCTAATGAGTATGCCTCAAAAATGCATACGATCCTCGTAACGTAACATTATCTTAGCCGAAACGAAAAAAAGAACTCATCATACTAAAACCAACCAAAAAAAAGAGGAACTACTTTGGGCACATTCTAAGATGCACGTCCTCAAATTACCAAAAGCAAATCAGCAACGCACCAAAAAAAAAGAAGCAAAAACGAATGAAACGAACTCCGGCAACTTTAAGGCCAAGATAATGTCCTATAAGCATAAAACTCCGCTTGAACTGTAACATAATGTTTTTCATTCGTCGTTTTTTTTTCTCTTTTCAAATATGCTCTGTGAACCACGAACGCACAAAAAACGGATGAACCGGACTTGAGCAGACGACAACGAAACAGCCGCAAAAAAAAAACTGGAAACAAAACAAAATTGGAGTTAACTAAGCGAAACAGAAAAGAAATTATCAACATTATACATTAAGTCGCCAGGACCAGAGTAATGGTCAATGTGGGACAGACAGTCGGACAGACATCAGCGTTTCTTCCCTTCGGCGAGCAGGGGAAGATCTCCCATCTCCAGTAAAATGACCAAAGTCTTGGGATTTTCTTGAGAGTAGAGCCCCAACTTTTTAGCCACCAAAAAGTACAGCATCGAAATGAATGAATGAAAGAAAGAACATTTTTTGGATGCTGTTCCATTGCCATCATTTATTTTTAATGTTGTTGGCTGTTTTTTTTACTTCCATTCGATTTTTTATTCGGGGGAATGATGCTGCTGACCGTTCTTCATCTTGTTATGTTTAAATTTATATTGGCCACTTTGTGCGTCTGTACGCCAGTTATGTTTGAGTGTCTATGTGGTAATCTGATTCCAATTTAAAAACGGCAAAGGAAACGGATTGTTTCTTTAACGATTTTTTAAATTTTAATTCGAGGAATTGCAATTATTAATGCGGGGTTTCTAGTAAGTCAAGGTGTCCATATTAACACCTTCATAGAAAATTAAAACTATGAATAATTGAAACTAAAAAATATCTCCAAGAAGATATTTATACCCTACAACACTATGTGTTGGGGATATTATAAGTTTGATTGGGCCAAGAATTATGTAACACCACGAAATATTGGTTTCCCACATAGGAAAGTATATATGGATCTTCCTATCTCGCCGAGCTGAGTCGATCTAGCTATGTATGTCCGTCCGTCCGTCCGTCCGTCCGTCCGTCTGTCCATGTTAATTACTGATTTTGCAGTTGCTCTACAGGTTGCAATTATAGACCAATCAAAGCGGAAGTTAGCATGGGGCTAGAGCTTAGGGCTGGGCAGAAGTCTTCCAATTTTGATGGTCATCGGGTAATATTTAATGGGTGAAATAGGCCACAACATTTGTGTTAAATAAAAGTCAAATTTTCCATCAAACGGCGAATATTTTTAATCCCGGCGAAATCACAAATAGACAAACAGGTCAATTTTGACCGTTACGTAGATGCCGATAGTAAATATATCGGTTATATATAGCGAAATATATAATATGTGTATATACAAAGGAAGGGGATGTTAGTTAGAATGCTTATATCTCAAGAATGACTGGACCGATTTTGACAAATGTTGTGAGTTCATGGCCCAATATTGTAAATTTCGTATCGGGCCTAAATAAATATGATATAAATATTGCGACGTGTCTATATCGACTATATCGACTATTTCCATTCGACCATTTTCATGCGAAATCATATATTCCATTTTCATCTGGTATCTGGTTGAGAAAAAAATTTATAAATAGAAATTTAGCACGTTGTAAAGAATCGCCGACTTGTTTCGCAATTTATGCAGATATAGGTATTGAAAATTGTGACCTTTGAATTGTGACCCTATGTGGGTTAGGGTTCGCACATGGGATTCGCAGATATACATCATCTTCACAATAGATCTTGAGGGAGGAATAATATTTGTATGTGTGATATTTGAAGAGAATTTCATGCTTTTCCACTTTCTTTGAGCGTTTCATTTTTCAAAATCTTGAACCCTATGTGGGAAGGTACTATATAGAACGGTCCGAACTCTATCATCTTTATGACAGATTTTGTGTTGATGAAAATAATGAGATGTACCATATCTGACTGGAATCGGATGTTAATTTCACGTTTTATGAGCTTCATGGATATTCTACATTCTGACCCGCTGTAGGGGAGGTACCAGAAGGAGTGGACAGATATATTCCATTTTCACCCCTGACATTGGGTTAAAAAAATATAGTGATGTATGCGATTTGCAGACAATCGGACTCTTACATTGTAGGGGAGGCGCTTGATGGAGTGGACCGACATTGTCCATTTTCGTTTAGCATTAGCATTGATGGAAATGTTAGGTTCTGAAAATTGGAGCGAATTTATCCTTTCTCTTTCTGTACAGTAAAATAATGTTTTTGAAAAATTCGAACTTTTGTGGGGGAGGTACCAGAAGGAGTAGACGGATATTGTCCATATCCGATCTCGTTCCAAGTTTGATAAAAATAAAACAATGTACAAAGTTTGGACCAAATCTGATTCTCCTTTTGAGAGTTATCGTGCGCTCTAGCCAGCCAGACAGAGAGACGGACGGACGGACGAAAGGGCATCGCGAGATCGGCTCCTGAAACGGATTTGGTCCAAAGAGACCTAGGGTCTAAAAGCGTTATTTCGACTAGACACTTTTTGACCGTATCAAAATCTAGCAATATGGCTGAGGGTATCAAAATTTTTGAAACATCTTTAATTAAAACAAGAGTCTGACCTATTTTCAGAGCAGTTATTTGAATATTTTTATGTACTCAGCCTTATGGCTACAGAATGTGTATAACATTCGATACGGTTGCAATGTTATCCAACGAAAACCCAGATTTAAAGCCCAGCCTCTTTGTGAAACATTTATAGACTACAAATTTGTTTCAACACATTTGTAGTCGATTAAATACCATAAAGAAAGCGAAGAGATTAGACTTAGGTCATATGGGAATTTAGATTTTGTTGACAGATCACCCAGAACAGATTGAATTTGTAACAAATTATTTGGGATATCCCTAGATCCTAGGTCTCTTTGTACAAAACCCGTTAGAGGTCATTTGGAGACGATCTAGCAATGACCGTTCGCCCGTCCATCTGTCTGATGGATGCGCACGATAATTCTCGAAGGGAGTATCCGATTTGGTCCAAACTTGGTACATCGTAATATTATTATAAAATTTAGATCGAGTTCGGAGATGGGCAATATCGGTCCAATCTTTCTGGTACCTCCACAGAAAATGACAAAATTTTCAAAAAAAAAAAAAAAAATACTGTAAGTTTGGCTGGGCCGAACTTTGAATGCCCTCCACGTTTTGGAACGAATTTGGCAATCCGTTAAAGATTCTGTTAAAATCTTAAAAATAACCAATGTAGCCGTTATATTAGTGTCTATACGACGACGTGGACCTGCATAGGCAACTTTTGTCATAAGCCATTACAATATTTAAAATCGGTGAATAATGTAGCTAAAATCATCAAAGTACCGAATATCGGGAGGTACCGTTATATGGGGGCTATACGAAGACGTGGACCTGCATAGATAATTTTCTGTCATAGTCTGTAGCATCCATTACGAACTTTAAATACCAAATTTGAAATAATTCTGGTGAATAAGGTGGCTAAAGTGATCAAAGTATCGAATATCGATTTTAAAAACCAAAATGTAAGTATTTGGCGGAACATTTACTTTATTTGTTCGGCTCTCTTCGTGCAACGAAATATATAAAGACTAAAGGTACGGTATGTTTCTACCTCGATCGAAATTTGGCTAATTTATTTTCATTGAGATTCATTCAGATCTACATTAACCAGCAATCATATATGAAGTCGTATAAAACTTGTAGATTTTCGATAGAAAACTGTAACTGTTTCAGCTTTCAGAATTTACGGGTATGGGTTTGAAAATAATTGCCCCCCTTTTGTATTGACTGCTAATCGAACTCTAAACATTTGAAATTCGATGGTGTATATATTTAACATCGGCATCTTCGTAACGGTCAGAATTCTCCTGTTCGTCTATTTGTGTGTTTCGCCTGGATTAAAAATTTTCGCGGTTTAATGGAAAATTTGAATTTTGTTTTCACAAATGTTATGGTCTATTTCACCCACTAAATTTTACCCGATGGCCCGATGATTGGAAGGCATCTACCCAGCCCTAAGCTTTAGCCGCATGCTAACTTCCGCGTCGATCGGTCTATAATTGCGACCTATAGAGCAACTGCAAAATTAGGAAATTTTTCAGTTTTTGGTCCATTTCAACCCCTAAATATTATGCGATCATCTCCAAAACTAAAACCACAACCCCACCTCCATTTTCAATTTCGTAAGGATTGGGCCATAATTGCGACCTGTAACATGGGCAGACGGATGGACGGACTTACATAGCTAGATCGACTCAGATCGGCGAGATAGGAAGATCCATATATACTTTCCTATGTGGGAAACCAATATTTCGAGGTGTTACATATTTTTTTTGGCACAATTAAATTTTTAATACCCCCAACACATAGTGTTGTAGGGTATAAAAAGGTTTGGAATATTTTTCGATAGAGTTGTTAGTGTTGTAGTTCCTTTCGGCCCTGCCTAAAAATAACGTTTAATAAATTAAATGTCTTCTCATTTAAATACAATACAATTTAATATTATAGTTGATATTTTTATTATCGCTTTAATTTCTATAAATACACATTTATGATAGGCCCATAAAGCCGGGCTCTCTCTATTCACAGTCTTTTGTTACCAAAATCCGTGTTTTCAACAATCCATTGTAAATCTCTGACGAGGTGGTCTAGTATTTATGATTGGATTTGTATTGTCTTTATAAATTTATATTATAAAAAAACATAAATCCAATTAATTGTTAATGAATGCAAAATTCATGTAGAGTGGCAGGCAGGTTTAGAGTGTAAAAATTGACCAAGTCGCAAAAGAGAAATCATGTGTACACAACATAATACCAATGAGAACACGAAGGAGGTTTGTGGCTACCAATCCCTAGACCTTCAACATGTCTATGGAATTTCATTTCACTTTATGTTAACAATTTAAGAAAGCTTTAATAGGGTTTTTCGTCGTCGGAAGGGAGGCTCAAGCCAAAATCAGCCCCAATCACAGAATTACAAACAAAACTAATCCTCTCCGGTATGTCGCATAGTTGCCTGCCTGCCAGCCTACCTACCTGCCTACCTACCACAATATCGCCAAGTGCGTTAATTTAAAGCCAAACAATTGCTGACACAACAATGACAATTAATCAAAAATATTTAACTGAGATTAAATTAAAACATAACAATGACAAACATACGGCCAGACAGACATGGCAACAAGCCTACAAGAATCGAACAATTACAACAACAACAACACTTGTGTCGCGTAATGCCAACAAAACGAACGACAACAATCAATTTTAAGATCGATCGTTTGAGAATCAAGCTTTGACTGCCAACAACAATAATGAAATTACCGCCGCCGCCATTGACAATAGCATGAATCGAAGTTACCACCTGAAATAGTGCGTAAGTGCTCCGAATCGAACATTCCTCATGTACATATGTAGATATATACTTACATATATACATACATATTATTTTTGTCAAAATCATATTTATGGTGTAGAAAGATACTCCATCGAATTTTAAATGTTTAGAGATCGATTAGCAGTCAATACAAAAGGGGGGCAATTATTTTCAAACCCATACGTAAATTCTGAAAGCTGAAACAGTTATATTTTTCTCTCGAAAATCTACAACTTTTATACGACTTCATATATGTTTGCTGGTTAATGTAGATCTGAATGAATCTCAATTAAAATAAATTACCCAGATTTCGATCGAGGGAGAAACATGCCGTACGTACGGTAGCCACTTTTGGTTTTCCAGTCAATAAAGAAATAACACCATCACGCTTGAATTCCATCACGAATAACTTTTTTTCTTGAAAATTCTCACCCAGCTGTCACTGGAATAATTTTAACAGCTGTCGGACGAGTGGCTTAGAAATAACAGCAGTCTGAAGTTGGTTGCAGTTTTTTTCATTTCACCCTGTAAGCGTAAAATTTGAAGAGAGTTGGATGCTTATTTCGATTTCTTTGGGCGTTTTGTTTCTCAAAATCTTAAACCCTATATGGGGGAGGTATCGGAATAAATGGCCCGATCTCCACCATATTTATAACATATATTTTGTGTAAATGGAAACATTGAGATGAGACCAAATTTGAATGGAATCGTATGTTAATTTCGCATTTTATGTGGGGCAGGTACCAGGAGGGGTGGGCCCATATATTCCAGCAGATTTTGTGTAAGTAGAAATAAAGGGATGGGTGAAACATGAAGAGAACCTGATGCTAATTTCGGATTTTAAAATCGTTTTTGTTATTCAAAACTTTAACCCTTTGTGGGGGAGGCACAAGAAGTAATGGTCTGATCTCTACCATCTTTATAACAGATCTTGCATTGAGCGAAATGTTGAGATGTAATAATTCTGAATGGAATCGGATGTTACTTTTGCATTTTATGAAAATGTTGACCCTTTGTGAGGGAGATATCAGAAGGAGTAAAGCGATATATTCCATCTTCACACCAGACCTTGGGTTAATCTTACATCATGTTTTATAAGAGTTATAATTATTCAAAATGTTGAGCCTTTGTGGGGGTGGTACTTGATAGAGTTGTCCATTGTCCTTGTCCGCACCTGAGCTAGCATTGTGGCAAATATTAAGATTTGCAAAGTTGGTGCAAAATTGGATTATTATTTCTCTTTCTGTATGTTCTGGAAAAATTCGACCTTTTGTTGGGGTGGACCGATCGCCGACCTCAATCCAAGTTTGATAATAATATTCCGATGTACCAGGTTTGGACCAAATCGGAAACTCCCTTCGAGAGTTATGGTGCGCACAAGAACACCAGACAATTTGTGGTTAAATTATAAACCAAACTGAAGATGTTGGACAGTGAAACAAAACTCGAAAGTTTCGGGAGCTGTTTAAATCGGTGTTATGAGAAAGATAGTAAGTGAAAAATCACCCCATACCAACACCCCCCCATACCCATTTGAACTTTAAATTGTCAATATTCGAAGTTGATTTGAAAAATCGAGAAAAATACAGACTTATCGAACGCTTCAATAAAAATAAAATTACAGTATTTGATGTACGTCGAATAAGTCTGAAGTGAGCTAAGTACATTTCTTAAATACACTCTGTAAAATTAGTAACTTATAGAACAATCTTTTTTTAGGAAATACCGAAAGTGATATTGAATTCCCACGACCAGTTAAAAAAGCCTACAACATTACGAATTTACATTTTTTTTATTTTTTAATTTACAAAAACAAAAAATCGCTTCATTTTGTGAAAAATTAATGAAACATTTGACCTAATTTTTAGTAAATTATTGAAGAAGGCAAACTAGAAATATTCCCAGGGCGAAGGGCGGAACATGCCATAAAACGTCGACGCGGTGCTGCGACTAAATTGCGCCTAGGCTAATTTTAGATTCAATTCATAAACGCTCAAATAATATATTTCAAATCATTTATTTCCAAAGGTTTCTGGTTAGGCGCATAATTCGCATTAATTTTAGCAGAAGATTTATGTTTTTTTTTTTTTCATTGGTATTTGTTTTGGCGTTGTTGTACCAATATTTGTACTATATTTTTTTTATTTTTGGACGAAACCAAGAAAAACTCATTTATCATATTTATACGAAATAAAGAAAGGCCGGGAGGTTGCCCCTGCAAGCCACTACCCTCCTTTTCCTCGCACACATAAATCCAAACATAAGACCATGACAAATATCCAAACCTCACATTAAAGTGTAATATGTGAAAGTTTTTCTAAGTGTCTGGCTCAGGAAGACATTTGACCAAGTTTTGTTGGTGGCCACGAGATTAGGTTTTTTTTTTTTGTTTGTTTGGAAAATTCAGTCATTTATCAATTATTTGAAGGCATTGCTATAAATATGCCGTATAGCTTACGGACAAAGTGTGTAAATAAAAGTTATAAATGAACATCTAGATGTGGTTGCTATGCACAGAATTTTTATTCCAGACTAGATATAACTCGATAATGCCAATTACAACAAGTAAGTAAAGTTTACTGTTGTTTCAAATTGTTGACCTCTATGACGTAGGTTCCAAAGGAATGGTCCCATATTGACCATTTCGTATCGGGCCTAAATAAATATGATATAAAAATTTCTACGTGCCAGGTTTGGACTTCATAGACTTTTTCCTTCACTTCATGTGAGATATGTGATGACTTTTAAAAAATGTTAAAATGTGGCTGAGGTATCAGATCTAGTGACAGAAGTATTCCATTTTCATACTTCACCTAATACAGATAAAAATATTGGTATGGGCAAAGTTAAAAGAAAATCCAACATTTAAATCAAATTTTATGCGAAATCATAATTTCTATATTCATCTCAGGTTTCAGGTTGAGAGAAATATTTAGTTGTACAGATTGACTAATTTCTTTCGCAAGTTATGACATATAAAAGAATTGAAAATTGTGATCCTTTGTGGGTGAGGTCCCAGAAGGGGTTCATAAATACAAAGTGAGATGAAAAAACTGCAACCAACTTCTGCTGTCATATCTAAGCCACTCGTCCGACAGCTATTAAAATTATTCCAGTCATAGCTTATTATATTGTTTACAAGCATACAAAAGCATTTTGGTGAGAATTTTCCAGAAAAAAAGTTATTCGTGATGCAATTCAAGCGTGACAGTGTGATATCTTTACATTTATTTGGCTGGAAAACTACAAGTGACTGTCGTTAGAGGACCCCAGCATTTCAATATAAATAAATCGTTTATGTCTCGTACCATCGCTCGTTTCCGTTTTCGATACTGGTAGCGTAGCCCGACGTCAAGGAAGTGGACGGAAGAAAACAGCAACATCAGAAGAAATGGTTCGAGAAATAAAGAAGCGACTTGATCGAAACCCGCGTCGCAGTAGCCGAAAAACGGCTCGTCAGCTGAACATACCGCGATATTCCATTCGCCAAATAGTGAAAAAGAGCTCGAGGTAAAGCCATTGAAATTCCGAAAAGTGCAAGAACTTACACCGCAACAGAAAGAAAGTAGACACAAAAGAGCTAAAGAGTTGCCTCGCTTGGCGGAAAGTGGTGAACTGCCGAATTTGGTTTTCTACGATGAGAAAACGAACATCCAGTAATTTGTAAACAAACAAAATGATCGTGTTTACTTGCCAAAGAGGTTAGCTGAAAATGGGCACCTTCGGTTGGCCACCAGAACTCAAGCGCCGGCCATGGTGATGGTGTGGGCCGCCATAACAGCCGATGGTCGCTCTCCGCTCGTATTAATCGACTGTGGCATCAGAATAAATGCCGAATAGTATCGAGAAAATATTCTGGAGGGTGTATTAAAGCCTTGGGCACGCAAACATTTTGGCCGCAGACCTTGGACATTCCAACAGGACTCAGCACCATTGCACTCATCACGCGCCACCCCAAAAATGGTTACAAAATGAGGTTCCTCGCTTCATTTCCAGCGCACAATGGCCACCAAAATCTACGGATTCCAATCCGTTGGACTATTGTGTCTGGAGTATTTTGTAAAGCAAGGTCGGCACTAAAAAATAGTAAAGTGTCGATCACTTCAAACAAGCGCTTCGCCGCGATTGGGAAAAATACCGCAGAGCAACATTCGGGCAGCATGTGACGGTTTCATTGGCCGTTTGAAAGCCATAATTCGTGCCAAATGTGACCAATTCGAACAAATCTAAACTTATTCTAAAAGTTGATGCTATTTCCGACATTTTTGGCTTTCATTCAATAAAATTTAAAAAAATGAAAAATTTTTTGTTGCAGTTTTTTTATCTCACCCTGTTGTGTTATTGGATATAAAAACTGCATGTCCAAAGTTTTGACAATCCAAAAGTTAAAAGTTATTTTGACCTGCTTTTTTTCTAATTTAGATCTGCGTTTTTTTTTTACCCACATGGTATTGTCCATCATTCGAAAGGAACTGTAAACCAACTTCAATGAGACCGAAAACATAAGTGTCAATATGTCAAAAGTTTGTTTCCTTGCATCCTTTTATCTTGTCCGGAAGAAATTATTACAAATTACCTTCAATACTGCTGCAGGATTAACTTCAAAGCGTAATGACTTACCTGAAAAAAAGAATTAAATATAAATTAATGAAATAAATGAATATAAAAATTAATATAAATTACTATATCTATAATACTACAGCGAACTATATATATTGACCCCCTATAAAGATAAGGAAGCTTATAATTCCAAGACAACACAACTGTACAACTGCCAAAATTTAAGGTAAACTTTAAAAACACACATCCCTTTTTCTTGATTACCATGCCAAATCATCATCACACCTCTGAGTGAAATACTAAACCCATAATGACCGTAACTATAATTTGCGAAAAAATGCAAATGAAATTTAATATTTACATTAATTCACTCCTTCTGAGTGAAGGATGGAAGCAGCTAAATAAGAAGCGAACTGCACAAAAAAAAATTAAAAACAAAACAAAGAAATGCAAATTTATTTTGTTTCGGCAGTTCCTGATGTATTTTTATGTAATTTTTTTTCTGCCTTCTTCCTTTAGAAGAAATAAAACGAAATTCGTTTATCATCGTCATTATTTATGGATAAGACGAGTGTAGCACATAGCCAACAACATTCGTATAATCACATACACAATACTAATAACCATCAAAATAATAATCAGAAGAATAAAATGGGAATAACAAAAAAGAACCAAAAAAAAAAAAAATAATAATCAATACTAAATACAAGAAAACGAAACAAAGCTAAAAAAGCTGTAAGTTCGACCGGGCCGAACATTGAATACCCTCCACCATTTGGAACGAATTTGGAAATTTAAAAAAAAAAAACAAATCCGTTAAAAATTCTGTTAACACATTAAAAATACAGAATGTAGTCGTATCGTCTATACGACGACGTGGACCTGCATAGGCAATTTTTGCCATAAGTCATTCCAATGCGACACTTGAGAAACAAAATCGATGAATAATGTAGGTAAAGTCATCAAAATGCCGAGGTATTGTTATGGGGGGCTATACGAAGACATAGACCTGCAAAAACAGTTTTTTGCCTAAGGCTGTAGTATCCATTTAGAACTTCACATACCAAATTTGAAACAATTTCGGTGAAAAATGGCGCTAAAATCATCAAAATACCGAATATCGGGAGGTGTCGTTATATGGGAGCTATACGAAGATGTGGACCTGCAAAAACAGTTTTTTGCCTAAGGCTGTAGTATCCATTTAGAACTTCAAATACTAAATTTGAAATAACTCCGGTGAATAATGTCGGTATAATCATCAAAATACCGAATATCGTGAGGTTCCCTTATATGGGGGCTATACGAAGACGTGGACCTGCACAGACAATTTTCTGTCATAAGCTGTAGTATCCATTACGAATTTCAAATACCAAATTCGAAACAATTCCAGTGAATAATGTCGCTAAAATCATCAAAATACCGCATATCGGCAGGTGCCGTTGCATGGGGGCTATACGAAGACGTGGACCTGCACAGACAATTTTCTGCCTTAGGCTGTATAATGCATTAAGAACTTCAAATACAAACTTTGAAACAATTCCGTTGAATAAAGTTGCTTAAATCATCAAAATACCGAATACCTGGAGGTGCCGTTAAATGGGGGCTATACGAAGACGGAGACCTGCACAGACAATTTTCTGCCATAGGCTGTAGTATCCACTGCGAACTTCAAATACCAAATTTGAAACAATTCCGGTGAATAACGTCGCTAAAATTATCAAAATACCGAATATCAATGGGTGCCGTTATATGGGAGCTATACGCAGACGTGGACCTGCACTGACTATTTTCAGCCATAGGCTGTAGTATCCATTACGAAATTCAAATACCAAATTTGAAACAATTCCGGTGAATAATGTCGCTGAAATCATAAAAATACCGAATATCGGGAGGTTTATATGGGGGCTATACGAAGACGTGGACCTGCACAGACTATTTTCTCTCTTAGGCTGTAGTATCCATTGCGAACATCAAATACCAAATTTTAAACAATTCCGATGAATAATGTCGCCAAAATCATCAAAAATCCGAATATCGGAAGGTACCATTATATGGGGCTATACTAAAACGTGGACCTGCACAGACAATTTTCTGTCATAGGCTGTAATGTTCGTTTCGAACTTCAAATGCCAAATTTGCAACATTTCCGGCGAATAATGTTGCTAAAATCATCAAAATACCAAAATCGGGAGGTTCCCTTATATGGGGGCTATACGGAGACGTGGACCTGCACTGACAATTTTCTGCCTAAGGCTGTAGTATCCATTACGAACTTCAAATACCAAATTTGAAACAATTCCGGTGAATAATGTCGCAAAAATCATAAAAATGCCGAATGTCGGGAGGTGCCGTTATATGGGGGCTATACGAAGACGTAGACCTGCACAGACAATTTTTCGCCTTAGGCTGTAGTATACATTACGAACTTCAAATGTACCAAATTTGAAAGAATTCCGGTGGATAATGTCTTTAAAATCATCAAAATAGGCTTAGGTATCCATTGTGAACTTCAATTATCAAATTGGAAACATGTCCGGTGAATAATGTCGCTGAAATCATTAAAATGCCGAATATCGGGAGGTACCGTTATATGAGGGCTATGCCAAAACGGGGCCTAATAAGCCCATTTTCAATATCAAATGTCCTGCAGACATAATATACATTTGAGTAAAATTTTATCAAACTACTTCATTTCGTTCGGAAGCTAGAGTGATTTCCACAGACGGGCAGACGGACGGTCATCGCTAAATCGAATAGAATTTTATGCTGATCAAGAATATATATACCTTGTGGGGTCTAAAACGTAAATTTCGAGGTATTGCAAACGGAATGACACTCCTAATATACCCCCCATACTATGGTGGAGGGTAGAACAACAACAACAACACTTCGCCATACAACAATTCAAGTTTTGTAGAAAAATACAAAACCATGGAATGCTGAAATGCCAAAAAAAAAACAAAATAAAAATAAAACATATAAAACACGCGAATTAAAGTACATTGAACTTCGGCGAACTTCCTGTGCTTTGTTGTTGTCGTCACCGTCCTCATCGTGTCCTCCTGCCACGAAGAAACTACCAAAAATGCGACAAAGATGGCGTTTACCTTTTTTTGTCCTACAAGGAGCTAAGAAACAACACCGTTGCCAAAAAATATGTGCACACACACACACCGACCGACCGACCGAGCGACACACACACGCGAGGTTTAGGCACAACAACGATTTGAGTGAGCGAACCCTCCTTAAGACATAATAGGAACAACAACATACGGCGGCAGGCAGGCTTTTTTCCATTCACATGGCAATGCAGTCAATTTCTTTAAGGATTCAAACAGACAAGCCAACACACACACACACACACTCTTAAACGAACAACAACAAAAAATATGTCATGTCAGCTACAGGAACAAAAAAAAAAAAAAACAAAACAACACAACAAACAATTCAACGATGGTATTTAAAAATCAAATCCTTGTTCGAAAGCTAACCTGGTGTGTCTGTTGCTCGCCGTCATCTTCTTCTCCTGTTCTTATCCTTATTGTCCTTACAACTTGGCTGTGGCAAACAAACAAACATTTTTGGGGTGGTGCTGCAACATCTTCAAGTTTCATTAGAGAGCGAGACAATACAGATTGTTATTCATACATAGACCGAAGAGTGTGTGTGTGCGAGTGAGTGTGTGTGTGTGCATGTCTCTTCCATGAATAATAATAAGAACGTCTCATCTGTTGTTTTCCCTATTTGCCCATTTCAAATGATTTAAATACAAATTTCAATTGCTTTTGTTTGAAATTGGTACAGGCTTGGCATAATTTATGTTCCGAAAATAAATCGTTAAATGCGATCTGTTTTCCCAGATTCAAGTACAGTTAAATTTAGTCTAAAGAAGAAATATAGCATTGAAACCACAGCACTGGGATGCGGGATGAGGAATGAAATGTCCAACGGGAGTAAGGAATGAGGAAAGGTTTTGTGATTTTAAGTCAGATACAAGACATTGATATTCTTTTATCTGTTCCTCAATGGAATAAGTAAATTGTTGACCACAAGACACCACAGGTTGTCAATTAAAGCCGTGGCCTCAACTACACTCTGCAACTGAAAATATAAACTTCTTTTTTTGAAAAAGAAAAAAAAAAACAAGCCAAACGGATTGATTAACCAATTTCGTTCCGAGATTTAATTATACCCTCAATCATATGGCTACAGAGGGTAAAATATCATTTGATACGGGTAAAACGTGCTTCATCGAAATTTTTAGACCCTAGGTCTCATTGGACCAAATACCGTTTCAGAACATTTGGAGTCGATTTAGCGATGTCCGTCCGTCCGACGGTCTGTCTGGCTGGTCGGTGCACACGATAACTTTCAAAGGGACTATCCGATTTGATCCAAACCTGGTACATCGTGATATTATTGCCAAACTTAGATTGAGTTCGGAGATGGGCAATATCGGTCCACTCCTTTCGGTACCTCCCACACAAAACGTCAACATTTTTAAAGAAAACAAGTAAAATGGTATCAGTCGGTTTTGCCGACAGATGTATACCCCCAGCCTTGAGTTATAATTATTCAAACTATTGACTGTTTATGGCGGAGGTTCCGAAGCGGTTGGCCAATATTGCCCAATTCGTATCTGAGCTAAAACTGATATAAATATTACAACGTGCCAGATTTGGACTATATCGACTACTTCCTATACTTTATATGAGATATGTGCAAATTTTTGGAAAATGTGGAAATATGCGTGAGGTAACAGATAAAGTGACCCGAAGTATCCCATTTTCATATTTCATATAATACAGATAAAAGTATTCGAATGTGCAAAATATGAAGGAAATCAAACATTTATATCAAATTTTATGCGAAAACATAAATTTCGATAAGCCACACATTTATTTTAGATTTGTGGTTAAGAGAAATATTTAGATATCGCAAGTTGTAAGTTATGACATTTATAAATATTGTAAATTGTGATCCTTTGTGGGTAGAGTTCCAGAAGCGGTTCGCTGAGACATACCATCTTTACAACAAATCTTGTGCTAGAAAAAATGTTTTTATGTATGAAATCTGAAGAGAGATGGATGCTTATTTCGCCATCTTTGAGCGTTTTGTTTTTCAAAATCTTGAACCCGGTGTGGGGGAGGTACCAGAAGAAATGGTCCGATCTCTAACATTTTTATAACAGATCTTGTGTAGATGGAAATATTGAGATGTACCTAATCTGAATGGAATCGGATCTTAACTTCACGTTTTATGAGCTCCATGGCTATTAATATTTTTGACCCTTTGTGGGGTAGGTACCAGAATGATTGAACCAATTCCATCTTCACACCAGACCATGAATTATTAAATAAATTGTGATGTGTGTAATTTAAAGACAATTGGACTCTTACATCACATTTTATAAGAATTATAATCATTCCAAAATTTGATTCTTTGTGGGGGAGGTACTTGATGGAGTGGAGTATGTCATGGCAGAAAGGGAATTTTGACTAGGAAAATCGATGGCAATATTATGGACCAAAAAAAGACAAAAAAAATGATCTTGCTTTAGTGGGATCGAATAAAATACTACCAGTCCAACAAATTTGTGATAAAGAACTTTATGAAAATTTCTGGATGAATGCTTCAATCCAGCATCCCAATAGCATTTTAGATGCTTCATTGATTATTTTCCAGGGTTTTGAGATGATGATGAAATCATCGCAAATGGTTGTCATCAAAGATGAAATACTGCAACCAACTTCAGACTGCAGTCATTTCTAAGCTACTCGTCCGACAGCTCTTAAAATTATTCCAGTGACAGCTCATTACAAGCGTACAAAAGCATTTTGGTGAGAATATTCCACAAAAAAAGTTATGATATATCTGTTGGCAAGCCGACTGATACTTTTTAATTGTTTTTGTCGAACATTTTTTAAAATTTCCACCATTTTCGTTCTGTTGGTCCTTACAAAAATATAATCAATAAGTCCACGCTGGTGTGTGACAAAATACTTTAAAAGCTTTTAAATATCGGTCTTTGAAAAAATCTTATAAAATCCATGTTCATCGGTCTAAAAGTTCTTTACAAAATATTCTCAAAGTCCACTTTTGTGGATTACTCGAGGATTTTAGATAAATTATTTTATTTTATTTATTTTTTTTTTGAAAAATATTCCTCTATTATTACTATTATTGCTTTGACTGGCCTAGAAACATGTTCTTCAAAACTCCTTAAAAATCCACAATTATTGATCTATTGGTCCTGAAAACATGTTTTGAAAAAAATCTACATTTACTGGTCTGTTCGTCCTTGTGAAAGTATTCATCGAAAATCATCGATTCCGTTGGTCCTTGGAAAACTATTCTTAACAAACTTCATAATTATAGAACATTGATATTTGTAAATAATTTCTTAAGAAATCGACTTTGGTCCATAAAAAGGTATTCTTAAAATCATCGAAGGCTTTTGGAAAAATATTTTAAAAAAATCTAATTTGACCTGGACAAATATGTTTAAAGAATATGCGTTTATTGGACATACTGTAAACAATGGACCAACATAAACAAATATTCTAAAAAAAAAAATATTCCTTAAATACCTTGTTGTTCCTGGAAAAAAATATTCTGGAAATTTTGAGAGGATTCTTTACAAATTTTTCAAAAATGAACATATTGATCCTTGAAAAATTATTCGCAACCTCGACGACATTAGTCCCCATGCTCCCAAATGATCCATGTTGGTCCTTGAACATAATCTTGAATAATCTATATTTTTTGTTCTTTTGGTCCTTAAAATAAAATTATTGAAAAATCCATGACTAAGAACTCTGCTATTACTATTCAGTTTTCGGAAAATTCTCAGAAAATATCCTTTAATATTTCTTCAAAAATTTGCCCTAATAATCTTAAATTTCCATGATTTCTGCTACGTAAGTTCTTCGAAATGTTTCTTAAAATATCCTCCTAGAAATCCCTACATATATACTGACAGCCCTTCAAAATATGGTTTAAAGTTCGTGGTCGACGTCCCTTAGTACGATATTAAATCCAAACAAGAAAAATTCACTATAGTATTTTAATTTTCCCTAAAAATAGGTCCTTTATTATTACTTATCCTGCTGGCATTATGTAAATTCCTTCTTATATTGAAGAGCATTATTCTTAAGAAATAAGATTTATCTAATCAGATTCTACTTCCACTCCATACACACTTGCAAGGAATTTCGACATTCTTTTTTAGGTTTTCAAAAACAATGTCAAGGTATTTCATCATTCTTATTCAACACTTTCGTAAGGCTCCGAATTCCGAAAAATTCTCATTGAAATTGCTGTATAGAAAGCCGGATCAAAACAAACCCCATACAAAAATAAAAAAAAACATTTCGCTTGAACTGCACACACACAAACACTAGGTCTGAATATTGTAAAGGGAATAATAGGGAACCAACACAAAGCAATTATGATCACTTTTATTTTGGGAAATCGGTGGCCATCAAATCGGGAAAGAAGACGTAAGTAAACCGTAAATTGAATGAAGATTAAATGAGTAGTTAAATATGGGATTTGATATTTAAGACAATCAAGAAATACTTACAGCTCTGATTTAAAAAATAGCAAATAATTAAAAAATAAGGAAGCAGTAAGGAAAAGTCAAAAGTCGGCCGGGACCGACTATATGATAACCTACACCACTATGCATTTTTAGCAGAGCTCCCGCAACAAAATAATTTATTTCAAGTAGATCATACCACCTATCAACATTTGGCTTAAGAGCAGTTCAGGTTGCTCAGGAGAAGGATTAAAAATATATATATCGCAGCCGAGTGGAAGAGAGTGGAATGGAAACGTGCGTCCCTAAATTCACTCCATTTGGGCTAATATTAGCCATTATTTGCACAATAAACCTGAAATCGAATTAAGGATATATACGGGAGCTATAACCAAATCTAAGCGAAATTGATAAAATTTGGCAAATGTATTTCCGAGCTATTTTTTGCGATAATATTCGGCATTTATTCTGATGCCACGGTCGATTAATACGTCGGCCATCACCATGACCGGTACTTGAGTTTTGGTGGCCAACCGAAGATGCACTTTTCAGCTGACCTCTTTGGCAAGTAAATACGATAATTTAGCTTGTTTACAAACTGCTGGACAACGAATGTTTTTCTCATCGGAGAAACCCAATTTCGGCAGTTCACCACTTTCCGCCAAGCGAAGCAACTCTTTAGCTCTTTTGAGTCTATTTTCTTTATATTGCGGTGTAAGTTCTTGCACGTTTTGGAATTTCAAAGGCTTTACCCCGAGCTCTTTTTCCAATATATGCCGAATGGAATACTGCGAAATGTTCAGCTCACGAGCCATTTTTCGGTCACTGCGATGGGGTTTCGATCAAGTCGCTTCTTTATATTTCGAACCATTTTTGCTGATGTTGCTGTTTTCTTCCGTCCACTCCCTTGACATCGGGCTACGCTACCAGTATCACGGTAACGAGCGAAGACACAAAAGATTTATTCACATTTTAATGCTGGAGTGCTCTAACCATAGCCACTTGTGGGTTTCCAACAAAATATAAAGAAATCACACTATCACCCTTGAATTCTATCGCGAATAACTTTTTTTCCTGGAAAGTTCTCACCAAAATGCTTTTGTACGCTTGTAAACAATATAATGAGCTGTCACTGGAATAATTTTAGCAGCTGTCGGATGAGTGGTTTAGAAATGACAGCAGTCTGATTTGATTGTAGTTTTTTCATATCACCCTGTATATGGTAGCTAAAGCTATATCTGAACCGATTTACACTATTTTTGAAGTACTTGTTCCTACTATGAATTCAGTCGAAATGGCCAAAATTCAGTCCATTTGGACTGATATTATCCATTTGGTGCACAATTAACCCGAAATCGTTTGAAGATATATATGAGAGCTGAATCGAATCTGAATCGATCTTCGTGCAATTTTGCTGAGGTATTACTGAGCTGTATCTGATGTCTGGTACCAAATATCATTGTTGTAGAATGCATATTATGAATGTGAGGAACCTAAACACCAAATTCGATGATACATATATAAGGTAGCTATAGCTATATCCGAACCGATTTGATGTACTTGCATCTAGACTAAATTAGGTTGGATGTGCTAAAATTGTGCATTTGGGCTGATATTAGCCATTTGGTGCAGAATAAACCCGTATATCGGATAAAAAGATATATGGGAGCTATTCCTAATCTGATCCAATCTCGATAAAATTTGGCAGAGATATTTTTGAGCTCCATAAGTTATCTGGTACCAATTATCATTCTTGTGGAGTACCTAATACGCGTGTGAGGAACTTAGAGGGACACCAAATCGGATAAAACTCATATATGGGAGCTAAAGATATATCTGAACCGATTTTCTCCAATTTTGATGTACCTGCTTCTAAACTGAATTCGGTCGAATTTGCCAATATTCAAGTCATTTGGATTGATATTGGCTATTTGGTGCACTATCGACCCGAAATCGGTTGCATATATATATGGGAGCAATATCTAAATTTGAACCGATTTTCACCAATTTTAATAGGGTTCGTCTTTGGGCCAAACAAATATTGTTTGAATAATTTCATCGCAATCGGATAATAAATGTGACCTGCATATGATTAACAAAAATAATTTGACAGACGGGCTGACAAGCATAAATCGACTCAGAAAGATATTTTATGAATATCCTCAAATGTAACTATGGGTCTATCTCGGCTCCTTCTCCTTCCTCACCACTATGTGATGTATGGTACAGATACTATTGAAGGACTTCAGGCCCCAATTATTATTCCCACCATCAAATAAGGCAATGTAACACCCTTAAAAAATTAAAAAAGAACATGAGGTGGAGCTATTCCTTGATATGAGGTTTATACTTCTAGAAAATCCAAATTCCAAAAAAAAAAATAAATAAATAAAAATCACTTTATAAAAATGCCACTAATTCTTCAAGAACCAACCAACCACTCCCATTTCTTTATTCTCTTACAATTGCCAAGGATATAATAAATATTACACTTTAAAATCGTTCCAAATTTAACACATGTAGTCTAATTAAATTGTGTTAACATCATTGCAAACGTAACTCTCAAACAAACCACAAAACAAAAAAAAAAAAAAAAACAAAAATCCAACTCAACACACCTTACAAAGGATGCCATTAAAAGAAAACAACAAACTTTTTTATTGCCCAACAAATGTTGAAAAAGAATTGCTGTCTTGCTACAATTTTGGTTTTATGTTTGTGAAATGCGTGTAGTTGGGTTGTAGACCGAGAAGACGAAGAAGAAGAAGACGACGAAGGCTTTATGCGAATGTCATGTGCGAGGATAATTTCAAAAGCGGGCATGAGTGTGCGTGCATTCGTTTGTTGTTGATTATGAAAAAAAATAAAGGATAATAAAATGTTATGTACTTGTACTTGAACTCACGCGTTAGAGCAAGCATATTGTTATTATGTTCATCTTCGCAGAAGGAATATTTTTTTTGTCGGAATGCCTCTTAGGGTTGCCAATTCTTGGGTCCATAATCACGTTAAAAAGGGACGGGCTAAATGATGATTTTTTAAAATAATGACAATTTTTCCTATTATTTAAAAATTAGCCAAACAAGACAAGAAGGACAAGTCAGACCATCCAAGAAGAAAAATATATGACCCAGATTTTGTAGAATACCAATAAAAAACCTGTAAAGAAAGTCTTCAAGTCGGGCGGGGCCGACTTTATGATACCCTACACCACTTTTCTGATTTAGTAGAGCTCCGTATAACAATTAAAAGTTTTTATGGGAGAATTCAATCATACACGCTATGATTATAATTATAATTTAAAGTTCAAAGGACTAAATATGCCGAAGCATTTGTATCTTTTAAATTCGGAATTGTATTGCCCATTTGGTGCACAATTAATTTGAAATCGGATAAAGATATATATGGGAGCTATATCCAAATCTGAACCGATCTCGATAAAATTTGCAAAGATATTTCTGAGCTGTATTTGATATATTTTCCCAAATATTGTTGTTACAGAGTGTATATTACGGCTGCGGAGGACAAAAGTAACAAATCGGATGAATAATATATATGGGAGCTATAGCTATATCTGAACCGATTTCGATCAAATTTGGCATACTTATTTTTAGGTACAATCTGATCGTACGTGCAAAATTCCATACTATTCGGACTGATATTACATGTTTGGTGCTCAATAAAAGGCAAATCGGACAAAGTTATATATGGGAGCTATATCTAAATTTTGACCGATTATCTCCAAATCAAATGATTTGAGCAAAATTTCATCTGTATAGGGCAATAAATGCGAAATTACAAAATACCTGGACTTACAAAAATACCTGGACAGACGGACGGACGGACGGATGGGCAGACGGACATGCATAAATCGACTCAGAATGTGATTCTATGCAGATCATCAAAAGGAACTATGGGTCTATCCCGTTTCCTTTTGCCTGTTACAAACAAATGCACAAAGACATAATACCCTAACCACTTTGTGGTGTAGGGTATAAAAACATCTCTCTGCAAAAGAGCCGCACAAAAAATTATATCAATGAAAGACCTACAATAGTCTTTACACAATAGCGGAGCGATTTTCTTCTATCCATAAATGACTTGTAAAAAACTTAAATAATGAATTAAATGTCGATTAGAGGTGTTCTATCTATAGGACCAGGATATAGAATCATTGCAGATGATCTTATCAACGGAGGATTTAGAACATCCTTTCTCTTGAAGATCTGCAAATTGTCTCCAGTGCTTAGATCTTCTGTAATAGTTCTACTATATAAGGGACAATGAGAGACTTATAAGATGTATTTTAAAAGTACGAGAATTGTGAAGAGTCTCATTAACGATTGGGCGAGGGCCCTTTTGGTCCGTAGGTGTCAGATAAGGCTGGGTTTTTCGAAATTCGCACTAGAACGGTAGGAGATGTACTAAACGTTACTATATAAGTAAACATGGTACCTTTTATGTTTGACAGATCAGTAGGGCTAGAAAAAATTTGGAGTGAGGGTCACTGATGTAGTGTATGAAGGATGTACCAAAGAGGGCTTTTGGAAATTCGCAAAACATGTGCACGAAAAGTACTAAAATTTACTTTATTTTGTACCATGGTACAATTTGGATAAGTAAGAACTGATATGACTGAAATCCTGAAATTTGGTAAAGGGTTACTTTAGAAGTGTAGGATTTAGGATTTGGGTATATACTAACTAGTACTAAATCTAAATATAAAGGGTGATATAAAAAAACTGCAACCACCTTCAGACAGCCGTCATTTCTAAGCCACTCGTCCGACAGCTGTTAAAATTATTCCAGTGACAGCTCATTATATTGTTTACAAGCGTACAAAAGCATTTCGGTGAGAATTTCCTAAAAAAAAAATTATTCGCGATGGAATTCAAGCGTGATAGTGTGATTTCTTTATATTTTTGACTGGAAAACCACAAGTGGCTATCGCTAGAGCACTCCAGCATTTAAATGTGAATAAATCGTTTGTGTCTCGTACCATCGCTCGTTACCGTGATACTTGTAGCGTAGCCCGACATCAAGGAAGTGGGCCGAAGAAAACAGCAACCTCACCAGAAATGATTCGAAAAGTAAAGAAGGGACTTGATCGAAACCCGCGTCGCAGTGGCCAAAAAATGGCTAATGAGCTGAATATATCGCAATATTCCATTAGGCAAATACTGAAAACTGAGCTCGGGTTAAAGCCATTGAAATTCCAAAATTACATCGCAACAGAAAGAAAATAAAAGAAATAAAAAGTTGCTTCGCTTGGCCGAAAGTGGTCACCTGCCGAAATTGGTTTTCTCCGCTGAGAAAACATTCGTTGTCCAGCAGTTTGTACACAAACAAAAGGATCGTATTTACTTGCCAAAGAGGTCAGCTGAAAATGTGCACCTTCAGTTTTCCATCAGAACTCAAGCGACGAGCATGGTGATGGTGTGGGCCGCCATAACAGCCGATGGTCGCTCTCCGTTCGTATTAATCAACCAAAATAAATGCCGAATATTATCTCGAAAATATTCTGGAAGGTGTATTAAAGCCTTGGACACGCAAACATTTTAGCCGCAGACCTTGGACATTCCAACAGGACTCAACACCATCGCACTCAGCACGCGCCACCCAGGAATGGTTAAAAAAGGAGGTTCCTCGCTTCATTTCCAGCCCACAATTGGTACCAAAATCTCGGGATACTAATCCGTTGGACTATTGGCACTAAAAATACCAAAGTGTCGGCGATTATCTACCATCTTCACAACAGATCTTGTGTTAGCAAATATGTTTGTATGTGTGATATTTGAAGCGATTTGAATGCTTACTTCGTTTTCTTTGAGCGTTTTGTTTTTCGAAATCTTGAACCCAATGCGGGAGAGGAACCAGAAAAATTGGTCCGATCTATACCATCTTTATAACAGATCTTGTATTGAGGAAAATATTTACATGTACAAAGTCTGAATGGAATCGGATGTTAATTTCGCGTTTTATGAGCTTCAAGGATATTTAAAATGTAGACCTTTTGTCGGGAAGGTGCCAGAAGGAATGGTGTGATCTCTACCATCTTTATAACGGATCTTATGTTGACAGAAATATTGAGATGTGAAAACTTTAAATGAAATTGGATATTAATTTCGCGCTTTATGAGCATGGGTATTCAAAATATTGACCCTTTGTGGTGAAGTATCAGAGGGAGTTTACCGATATATTCCATATTCACAGCCAGACCTTGGGTTGATAAAAATATTATGATGTGTGTAGTTCGAAGACAATTGGACTCTTACATCACATTTTATAAGAGTTATAATTATTCGAAACGTTGACCCTTTGTGGGGAGGTACTTGATGAAGTGGACCGAAGTTGTCCATTTTCTCACCTGAGCTAGCAGTGATGGAAATATTAGAATTTGCACAGCATATGCATAATCGGATTATCGTTTCTCTTTCTGTGCGGTAAAATATATTTTTTATTAATTATTTTTTTTTTTTAATTTCGATCTTCGGATATTGCCCATCTCCGGTTACTGAAAGATTTAAGTTTGATAATAATATTACGATGTACCAAGTTTGGACCAAATCCGATACTCCCTTCGAGAGTCATCGTGCGCACCAGCCAGACAGACAGACGGACATCGCTAGATCGACTCCAAATGTCCTGGAACGGATTTGGTCCAAAGAGTCCTAGGGTCTAAAACCGTTATTTCCCTCTCTAGCCATATGGCTGAGGTTATAATTATTTAACTTCCTTCGATTCATTGATTTTGGGAAATCCCAAAATATTTGGTCTTTTTGAAATCGTGAAGTCCCGACCAGCAACCCTGCTCGCCATTGCGAGTTATGAGCAAACCCCTCCGAAGAAACGTTTTAAGTTATGTAGGACATTCGGAGATGTTTATGCATACTTGTTGTGGCTGGTACAACGCGAACATATTCTTTTGTTCGGTCTCTGCTTTAGCGTGTGTTATAGTATCCTTGACAAAGAAATTTAGCTTTTCTCTTGTGCGTCGTCGTCTCAATGCTACGAGCGAGCATTGAAATGAACTTTTTCAATGCTGTTTTTGTTTTAGACCAAACAAAACCAAGAGTAAAAAACACAAATTGTGACGCGACCATAGTCAAGTCCTTTTGCAAGCTATTTTTGAATTCTACTCTACTCTCGTGGTTGTATTTAGCATTGAGACGTGTGTATGTGTGTGTGTGTGAATGTCTGCATCTGAATCTTATAAGAAAGAGAAGCCTGTGGTTGATGTGTGATGAATAAATCTAAAGGAAATTCAAGTCAAGACCAAACAGGCGTAAATAAATCACAATGTAAGCATCGGCTATGCTCAAGTACAGTCTGAGTGTGTTTTTATGAAGGTTCTTTATGTGACCAGTCTGCCGTTTTTTTATGGGCACAACAGTCCAATTCGAATTAAATGCAAATGCAAGGAAATGCTGAAAGTGTGAATTTGGTTTTAGGTTGAGGTTTTATTAATTTCATAATTTCGTAGGTAACATCTGGGTATAGTAACCGGAGATTTCATAAAATATTTATGCGCTTTTATTAGCATTTTTATCCTCAGCGCATAGACTGCAAAGAATATACAGGGTGAGATAAAAAAAACTGCAACAAAGTCAAACGCCATAGTTTCTACATTTTTATACCCTCCACCTTGGAAAGGAGGGGATATTAACTTTGTCATTCCGTTTGTAACATCCCTAAATATTCGTCGTAGACCCCATAAAGTATATATATTCATAATCAGCATAGAATTCCAAGTCGATTGTCTGTTTGTCCGTCTGTCTATTGAAATCACGATACAGCCCACATTATTATTTAGCAGAACAATTTGGTTGGTAGTAAATATGAGATATATCGGTCCACGTTTTGGTATAGTCCCCATATAACAGTACCACCCCATATTCGATATTTTGATGATTTTGGATACATTTTTCAAGGATTCGTCTGAGAACTGGTATTTCTGGGTCATAATCGGTTCTAATATTTCCTTTACCCTAAGATGGAGGATATTAAAAGATTGGTCAGACCGAACTTAATGTTTCTTATTTTTTTTTTTAATTTTATTGAATGAAAGCATTCAATAAAATTTTAAAATTTCGGTTCGACCGAACTTAATGTTTTTTACTTGTTTTTTTAATATTATTGAATGAAAGCAAAAACTGTCTGAAATAGCATCAAATTTTAGAATAAGTTTAGATTTGTTCGAATTGGTCACCTTTGGTACGAAACAGCCAATGAAACCTTCACACGCAGACCGAATGCGGTATTTTGGCCCATTCCCGGCGAAGTGCTTGCTTGAAGTGACCGACTCTTCGGTATTTTTTAGTGCCAACCTTGCTTTCCAAAATACTCCAGACACAATAGTCCAACGGATTGGTATCCGGAGATTTTGGTGGCCATTGAGCGCTGGAAATGAAGAGAGGAACCTCATTTTGCAACCATTCTTGGGTGGCGCGTGCTGAGTGCTACGGTGCTGAGTCCTGTTGGAATCTCCAAGGTCTGCGTCCAAAATGTTTGCGTGCCCAAGGCTTTAATAAACTCTCCAGAATATTTTCGCATTAATATTTGGCAATTATTCTGATGCCACGGTCGATTAATACGAGCTGAGAACGACCATCGGCTGTTATGGCGTGAGCCACAATCGGCATGGCCGGCGCTTTAGTTCTGGTAGCCAACCGAAGGTGCACACTTTCAGCTGACCTCTTTGGCAAGTAGACACGATCATTTTGTTTGTTTACAAACTGCTGGAGAACGAAGGTTTTCTCATCGGAGAAACCCACATTCGGCAGTTCATCACTTTGGGTCAAGCCAAGCAAAACTTTAGCTCTTTTGAGTCTATTTTGTTGCGGTGTAAGTTCTTGCACTTATTGGAATTTCAATGGATTTACAGCGAGCCGATTTTTCAATATTTGCCGAATGGAATATAACGATATGTTCAGCTCACGAGCCATTTTTCGGCCACTGCGTCGCGGGTTTCGATCAAGTCGCTTCTTTACTTTTCGAACAATTTCCGCTGATGTTGCTATTTTCTTTTGTCCACTTCCTTGACGTCGGCTTACGCTACATGTATCTGGGTAACGAGCGATGGTACGAGACACAAAATATTTATTCACAATTAAATGCTGTAGTTCTCTACCGATAGCCACTTGTGATTTTACGGCCAAATATAAAGAAATCACAGTATCACCCTTGAATTCCATCACGAATAACTTTTTTTCTGGAAAATTCTCCCCCAAAATGCTTTTGTACGCTTGTAAACAATATAATAGCTGTTACTGGAATAACTCTAACAGCTGTCGGACGATTGGCTTAGAAATTACAGCAGTCTGAATTTGGTTGCAGTTTTTTAATTTCCCTCTGAACAAAAATTATGGATTCCAAAAACCACAAATATTTCAAAAATTTTAATGACTTCAAGCCAAGAAATCACGGACCTGGGAAAAATATTTATTCTAGGACTTAATGACAATGATTAGCGGATTTCGTAACAGCATTTTGGAAAGATTTTGTTTTTTTTTGCGAAGAAATCGATGGTTTTGATGGAGATTTTTTGCTGGACATTCAGGCAAAGACGTAAATCTGATGATATTTGGAACTCTCTTGGCCATGAAATGGTGATCTTTATATCCTCCACCATAGTATGGAGGGCATATTAAGTTTGTCATTCCGCTTGTAACACCTCAAAATATATTTTTTATTTTAGACCCCACAAAGTATTTATATTCCTGGTCAGCATAAAATTCTATGTCGATTTAGCGATATCCGTCCGTCTGTTCATCTGTCCGTCTGTAGAAATCACTCTAGCTTCCGAACGAAATGAAGTAGATTGTTAGCATTTTACTCAAATGTGTATTATGTCTGTAGGACTTTTGGTATTGAAAATGGGTCATATAGGTCCACGTTTTAGTATAGCCCCTATATAGTTTTACCTTCCTTTTTCAGTATTTTGGTGATTTAAGCGACATTATTCACCGAAAATATTCCAAATTTGGTATTTGAAGTTCGTAATGGATACTACAGCCTAAGACAGAAAATTGTCTATGCAGGTCCACGTCTTCGTATAACCCCCATACCATACTCCATACCTCCGGATATTCGGTATTTTGATAATTTTAGTAACATTATTCGCTGGAATTGTTTCAAATTTGGTATTTGAAGTTCGTAATGGATACTACAGCCTAGGACAGAAAATTGTCTGTGCAGGTCCACGTCTTCGTATAACCACCATGCAACGTTACCTCCCAATATTCGGCATTTTGATGATTTTTGCGACACTATTTGTTGGAATTGTTTAAAATTTGCTAGTCGAAGTTCGTAAGGGATAATACAGCCTAAGACAAAACATTGTATGTGCAGGTCCACGTCTTTTAGCTACATTATTCACCGATTTTTTTGAAGTTTCGCATTTGAATATTCTAAGGGCTTATGACAAATGTTACCAATGCAGGTCTACGTCGTCGTTAGACCCTAATATAACGACTACATTCGGAATTTTTAAGATTTTAACAGAATTTTTAAAGGATTTTATTTTTTTTGAAAATTGCCAAATTCGTTCCAAATGGTGGAAAGTATTCAAAGATCGGACCGGCCAAACTTACAGCTTTTTTACTTTTTTTCAAATTTTTAATCACCAGAAAGGAATTTTCAGTAATTTAAAAACTTTTTATCAATTTCCTTACCATGGGTAGTATCATAACATTTCTTTACCACAAATCCGCAAAACTACACTTCGTATTCAAATTTAAGCTAAAAGCACCACCAAAATCAAGACGAAAAAGAAATGAAAAATAAAACTTAATTACCGAACGAAATGCCTTTAAATGCCAATATCTCTAATGATTGTAGACAAATATCAACACTGAACAGATAATTAATTGCCAATAATATAATGTTTGGCCCATTTGCTCGACCAGACTATGGGAACTGGAGAACTTCAAACCCCATGTGATGGCAAACATTTTCAATGTTTGAAGATGATTACCCGAAGATGAGGAGATGAATGGAGGGCCAAAAAAAGTGGAGTCCAGGTTGAACGAATCATTTGTGGAAACACCTTAAAGTCAAAATATAAAGCGCAATTTTAAAACTACCGAAGGCATTAAAAGGCGTTTATACCGAGACCCCCAAAAAAGGTTCATAAGACAACAACAACACACTCGCTATATTCTTAGCCTTTGGGAAACTTTGGGCAAATACAAAAAGTTCACAGAAACAGGCAACACGACTAAACGCATGCTGATGATGTCGATGACGACGCTGCCGGGGGAAGAAGCCAATACCAAGCAACCAACCAACCAACCAGCCATCCAACCATTGACCGCACAGAGGAAGATGTTGAACAGAAATGTAACTGATGTGTGATAATTAACATAAAACATTAATTAATAATAGCAACAACAACAACAGCAACAGCATCGGCGAACATCTAGCCCCTCTTCCAGCCAGCTAATTCATATAGCCACAACAGAGATAATCTTTCAAAGACGATAAGATAATCAGGCCTGGGGACGTAGTTGAAGACAGGAAAGAAGTTGCTTTAGGGGTTGTATGGGTTGGAAGACCATTGGATGAAGCGGGCAAATCATGAATGAAAAAATCTCAAATTTCAAGATTTTGCTTATGATCGTTTTTTTTCGACTGGCCCGGTCGGTCACAGTCTCTATGAATTGTACAATGAATCCCAGACTAATGATCGCTTGGTACGAAGAAGAAAGGAGAGGAAAGGCGAAAATGCGAGAACAGAAACCCAAAATTAATGATTAAGATTTTACAAGCGTTTAATTCTTGTGGAGATTTAAATGTTGTTTCATCTTTTGATGATTTGTCGTATGAGGAGATGATGAGGAAGAGTTTGATAAATCGGTTTAGAATATACAATGATTAAAAAGGAGAGCCCTGTCCATGTATTCTTGTGACCGAAATGCAGGTTGCATTTATTATCCGATTAAGATGAAATTTTGCTGTCAATATTTGTTTGACCCCAGGACGAGCCCTATTGAAATTGGTGATAATCGGATCAGATTTAGATATAGCTCCCATATATCTTTAACCGATTTCGGGTTTATTGTGCCCCAAATGGCTAATATAAGTCCCAAAGACCTGTATTTTGGTACATATCAACGAATTCAGTCTAGAAACAAGTAAGTTAAATTTGGAAAAACATTTTTTCGAGATTGGTTCAGGTATACCAATAGCTTCCATATATATGTTTTATCCGATTTGGGGTTTAAAGTCCCTTTCAAGCGTAATATGCATTCCAAAAAATGATTTTTGGTACCAGATATCAGATACAGCTCTGAAATATGTGTATCAAATTCAGTTTTGGATATAGCTCCCATCCGACCGAATTCGAACTAGAAGAATGTACTGAAAACCGGTTCGGATATAGCTCCCATACACAGGGGTGAGATAAAAAAAAAACTACAACCAACTTCAGACTGCTGTCATTTATAAGCCACTCATCCGACAGCTGTTAAAATTATTCCAGTGACAGCTCACTATATTGTTTACAACCGTACAAAAGCATTTCCAGAAAAAAAGTCATTCCTGATGGAATTTCAGCGTGATAGTGCGATTTCTTTATATTTGGCCAGAAAACCGCAAGTTGCTATCGTTAGAACACTCCAGCATTTAAATGTGAATAAATATTTTGTGCCTTGTACCATCGCTCGTTACCGTGATACTGGTTCGTAGCCTGACGTCAAGAATGTGGACGGAAGAAAACAGCAACATAAGCAGAAATGGTTCGAAAAGTAAAGAAGGGACTTGATCGAAACTCGTGTCCTAGTGGCCGAAAAATGGCTTGTGAGCTGAAGATATCGCAATATTCCATTCGGCAAATATTGAAAAATGAGCTCGAGGTAAAGCCATTGAAATTCCAAACACTGCAAGAACTTACACCGCAACAGAAAGAAAATCGACTCAAAAGAGCTAAAGAGTTGGTTCGCTTTGCCTAAAGTGGTGAACTACCGAATTTGGTTTTCTCCGCTCCGATGAGAAAATATTCGTTGTCCAGCAGTTTCTAAACAAACAAAATGATCGTATTTATTTGCCAAAGAGGTCGGCTGAAAATGTGCACCTTCTGTTGGCCACCAGAACTCAAGCGCCGGCCACGGTGGTGGCGTGGGCCGCCATAACAGCCGATGGTCGCTTTCCGCTCGTATTTATCGACCGTGGCATCAGAATAATTGCCGAATATTATCTCGAAAATATTCTGGAGGGTGTATTAAAACCTTGGGCACGCAAACATTTTGTCCGCAGACCTTGGACATTCCGGCAGGACTCAGCATCATCGCACTCAGCACGCGCCACCCAGGAATGGTTACAAAATGAGGTTCCTCACTTCATTTCCAAAGCAAAAATTATTTTTTGACAGACCCTTAGAGCAATAATCGTGAATTTTCAAAGAATAATTTTTGATAGGCCCTTGAGCAATAATCGTGGACTTTTAAAGAATATTTTTTGACCGACCCTTAATCGTGGATTTTGAGGAATAATCGTGGTTCTTTAAAAAATATTTTTCAACCCAAGAATGGTTACAAAATGAAGTTCCTCGCTTCATTTCCAGTGCACGATGGCCACCAAAATCTCCGGATACCAATCAGTTGGACTATTGTGTCTGGAGTATTTTGGAAAACAAGGTTGGCACGAAAAAAATATCAACGTGTCGATCATCTCCAGCACGCACTTCGCCGGGAATGGGCCAAAATACCGCAGAGCAACATTCGGGTAGCGTGTGAATGTTTCGTTGGCCGTTGGAAGACTATAATTGGTGCCAAAGAGGTCAATTTGAACAAACCTAAACTTATTATAAAATTTGATACTATTTCCGACATTTTTGCTTTCATTCAATGAAATTAAAAAAAATGTAAAAATCATGGCGTTTGACTTTGTTGCAGTTTTTTATCTCACCCTGTAGATTAGTTCCCTCTGAAACCAAACTATAACTGCTCTAAAGCCAAATGTTGATAGGTGGTATGCTCTACTTTAAATAAATTCTTTTGTTACCTGAGCTCTACTAAATATGCATTGTGGGTGTAGGGTATCATATAGTCGGCCCCGCCCGACTTTTGACTTTCCCTTACTGGTTTTCAAGCTGCCATAGAGCAGTTATCGTGGATTTTTACAGAATTTTTACTGAAGGACTAACGAAAAAAGATCGAGGATTTTAAAGAATATTTTTAAAGGAGCATCTATGCAATAATTGTCGAGGAGTATTTTTTGAAACATAATCGCTCCCTAATAATGGGGGTACGAAATAGAGAGAATTTCGAACAATGAAATTTCTGCATTATTTCAAGCTAAGTAAGAAAATATACAGGGTGTAGAGTGAGATTCTATTACCATTTCAATGAGTTACAAGCTAGAGGAAAAATCCATTATTTTATGGTAGGGTGTATGGATAGAGAGGATTAAAGTCATTTGAGAAGAAGGCCAAATTGGCCTCAAGATCTAGAAACTACATTCAAACATACATATGTATGTCATTAAGCTCAGTTCCGAATTTATTAATGTATTCCTTCTCAAAGAGTTATTAATAGTTATAAAATCTCAAAAATTTCCAACAAGGTAAAAAGACGATAAAAATTCCTTTTCCAAAAATGGTCATTGCGGAATTGCCAAAAAAAATCAACAACGACGACTTGTTAATGAAAAGTGAATTTGATTTACAACAACAATTTAATTTCATTCATTCAACCCCGAATCATTGAGACAACTTTTGCTTAAGGCCTACCGAAATGTATTTATTTAAAGTGGATTTTGGGCTATTTGCTATGGCCAAAAGCATGGTCAGGGACACAATGGCCAAAAATTTATTCATCAATGAATGAAGAGAAGAGTCAATAACTTTGTTTGAACAGCGACTGATGTTTGTTGCTGTGCGAAAAAAGTGCGTGAGCTTGTTTTAGTTTAGGCTTGGCAAATAGGAAAAAAAATATTGAAATATTTTTTTTTTAATTTATTACTCTTGTGCTAATTTATGCGTCAAAGTCGTTTTCATTATAGTTTAGCATTTTTTTCTTGTTGTTGCCATGTTCAAAAATAGAAGACAAACGAAATAAAAAAACGCTAAAACATAATTGTTAAGCAAACATTATTAAAAATGTTCACAAACTTCAAATGGTTATAATGGTCGGTGGTAGGCCTCTGCTTTTTTTGGATTGGTAGCAAAACACACACACACACACATACATGAGCAGAAATACAGACCATCATTCGTGGAGGAACGAAGGAAAAAAACTAAAATAACTCTCAGTTTCTATGTTTGTTTTACTAAATAATCAAAATACTGTCCCTCTCGTCAAGTGGTAAAAAAAATTCGACAAACATTTTTTTTTTGCTTTTGTAATGGCTTGTTCGTAATTTGGGCATAGATTGGTTGGAATTAAAACTATGGGTACTAAAAATGCACAGAGAGAAAAAATCGGTGGATTTTTTTTATTGAAAAATTGAGTAATTTTCTTGGATTTTTTATGACCTTTGAAGAAAACTCACAAATTTTTAGGAATATTAAAAAAAAAAAATTAATCATATACATTTATAGGTTTTATTTGAAGAACCTTCAGGGCAAAATCCGGCATTTCTAAATATTTTCTTCTAAGGATCTTTGGAGCAATAATCATGGATTTTTAAAATATATTTTTTCAAATAACTTCAAGGACCTTTCAAGCAATAATTGTGGATTTTAAAGAATACTTTTTCAAGAACCTTCACAACAATAATCGTGGATTTTAAAAGATTTTTTTTCTAAGGTCCTTTGGAGCAATAATTGTGGATTTTTAAATAATTTTTCTAAGGACCTTTGGAGCAATAATCATGGATTTTTAAAGCAATAATCGTGCATTTTTAAAGAATTTTTTTCTAGGGATTTTTAGAGTTAAATAGTGGACTTTTTTGGAAGAAAATTTAAAGTATAAATCGTGGATAGTTTCCCAAGGACCTTTAGAGCAAAAATCGTGGATTTTTAAAGAATATTTTTAGGTAGACCCTCAGAACAAAGAATATTTTTAAACCCTCAGATCAATGATCGGAGATTCTTAAAAATATTTTCTAAAGAACCTTTAGAGCAATAATAGGAGAAAGAATATTTTTTGACTGACCCTCAGATCAATAATCGTGAATTTTTAATTATGCCATAATCGAAGATTTTTAAAGACTATTTTTTCAAGGACCTTCACAGCAATTATTGTGGATATTTAAAGAATTTTTTTCTAAAGGACCTTCACTGCAATAAACGTGGATTTTTAAAGAATTTATATCAAGGTCCTTGATAATAGTGGATTTTTAAGGAAATTATATCAAGGACCTACACAGCACTGTAATAATCGTGGATTTTTAAAGAATATTTTCTAAAGAACCTTTAGACCGAAAATCGTGGATTTTTAAAGAATTCTTTTCTCAAGGTCCTTTAGACCAAAAATCGTGGATTTTTAAAGAAAAGAATTTCTCAAGGACGTTCACAGCAATAATCGTAGATTGTCAAAGAATATTTTCTCAAGGACCTTTAGAGCACAAGTCGTCGATATTTAAAGAATAGTTTTTTTCGAGGAAAAAAAGCAAAAATCGTGGATTTTTAAAGAATATTTTCTCCAGGAAAAAAAGCAAATATCGTGGATTTTTAAAGAATATTTTCTCCAGGAAAAAAGCAAAAATCGTTGATTTTTAAAGAATTTTTTCCAAGGACCTTTGGATCAATAATCGTGGATATTTAAAGAATGATCTTCAAGGACATTCACAGCATTAATCGTGAATTTGTAGAGAATTTTTTTCTAAGGACCTTCACAGCAATAATCGCGGAATTTTTAAAAATATTAAAGGATCTGTACAGAAATAATCGTAGATTTTTAATGAATATTTTTTCAAGGATCTGTACTGAAATAATCGTAGATTTTTATTGAATATTTTTTGTTGTGAATTTTGAAAAATACTTTCTCAACCACCTTTAGAGCAATTATTGTGGATTTTAAAAAAAAAATTATAAGGATCTTCACAGCAATAATCGTGGATTTTTAAAGAATATTTTTTCAAGGACCTTAACAGCAATATTTTTTGAGCGACTCTCGGAGCAATAATCAGAGACTTTTGAAGAATATTTTCTCAAGGAACTTTAGAGTAAAATTCGCGGATTTTCAAAGAATAATTTCTCAAGGACGTTCAGAGATAATTTTTAAGGAACTTCACAGTAATAATAGTGGATTTTTAAAGATTTTTTTCAAAGGACCTTTGGAGCAGTAATTGTGGATTTTTAAAAAATATTTTCTCAAGGATCTTCACAACAATAATCGTGGATTTTTAAAGATTTTTTTAAGGACATTTGGAGCAGTAATTGTGGATTTTTAAATCATTTTTTCTAAGGGGGTTTTAAAGAATATTTTCTCAAGGACCTTCACAGCAATAATCGTGGATTTTTAAGGAATATTTTTTCAAGGACCTTCACAACAACAAATTTAAATAATATTTTTTTCAAGGACCTTCACAGCAATTCATCGTGGATTTGTAAAGAATATTTTTGAACGACCCTCAGAGCAATAATCGGACACTTTTAAAGAATATTTTTTGAATGACCCTCGGAGCAATAATCGAACACTTTTAAAGAATATTTTTTAATCGACCCTCAGAGCAATAATTGCAGATTTTTAAAGAATTTTTTTCTAAGGCCCTTTAAAGCAATAATTGTGGATTTTTTAATTTTTTTTTCCAGGACCTTCACAGCAATAATCGTGAATTTTTTAAGATTATTTTCTCAAGGACCTTTAGAGCAATAATCGTGAATTTTTAAAGAAAATTTTTTGAAAGACACTCAGAACAGTAATCGTGGAGTTTTAAAGAATAATTTTTCATCGAATAATTGTGGATTTCTCAAGAATATTTTTTCAAGGGCCTTCTGAGTAAAAATCTTGGATTTTTAAAGAATATTTTTCAAGGATCATCTGAGTAAAGATCTTGGATTTTTAAAGAATATTTCTTCAAGTCGCCTTAGAGCAATTATACGTTCATTAAATTGTGGACCCTCAGATCAAAAAACGTGGATATCGGCTGAGGTAAGCTAACCTTATGAAATAAGAAGAGTAGTTTCCCCTTTTTTTCTGGTGGTCTAAATAAGGTATTTATTGGTTTAAATACTAAATTACAATGTCCTCGTGTAAGCTAAGTTGAATACGGAAATGCTCGGGAAATCGAAGTAGAGTTGTTCTGTTAATGGTCGGGAATTTGACGTTTCCGATGTTTCGTTTGCAGTGATGTTGGGTTGTTTACGATTGGTACTCGGGTGAATGATTGGTACTCCGATGACTGTAGAGATAATCGGAAGAACATTTCCAAGTCGTCTTAGGTTTTTTGGGTTCAGCAGATCACTGAAGGTATATTCAAGTGAATAATCACGGAAATCCATATATATCTGCATTATCGGGTTCTTATACAAGAAAATATTTTTCCTGTGTAAATTCAATTTCATTTATCCTTACCAAAAAAAATCGTTAAGTTTAGCGACCATTTTGCTGATTGTTTTAAGCCGGAAACGCTTAATGATTGTCAATCTTAGGCACATAGTAGTAAGTGACGCTGATGGGCTTTTGAGTTTGTTTTAAACGTTTTTGTTTTTGCGGGTAGACTTTATTTATTTTTTTTTCATCTTTGTTCATTTCAAACTCACATCAGATCTTCAGGCTACTTTTGTAAAAATTCGGCTAAATGATTTTTATGACACAAAGAGTTTTGACAAAGATTTCAATTTGTGATTGCCATACTATCCAAACATTTACCAAAAAATGACGCAGCAGCAGCAGCAAACAAGACATCTCAAACAGAACGACGAACGACTGGCATCTGCGTTAGGTAGTTGATTGTCATCTTTAGGCAGACAATTAACAACACTTTAATTCCACCCAGAAGTTACTGAACATAAGTTTTGCCTTATGTGAATTTCTTGCTTACTTGGTTCGCATTATTTTCCATAGAAGATGTGCTCGAAGTGGTAACATAAATATTCTACAAAAAAAAATACACGAGAGCCTCTCTGCTAGCTTAATATATCTACATTTTTTATTCGGAGGGTCCATCTAGAATGCCAAAGGGTCTTCCTACAAGGAAGTTTTCTCATATAAGGTCAGAGTTCCTCTCATGAAAGGCAGAAAGGTCTTCTCATAGAAGTGCAGAAGGACTTGTCATAGAAAGGTAGTAGGTCTTTTCAAAGAAGGCCAGAAGGATTTTTTATAAAAGAGGGCGAGAATGTCTTCTTCTAAAAGGCCAGAATGTCTGCTCATAGGAAGCCGGAAGCTTGTCTTATAGAAGGCAACATATCTTCTCCTACAATTCCAGATGGTCTTCTTATAGAAGATCAGAAGATTTTCTTACAGACGGCTAGAAGGTCTACTCACAGGAGACCAGAAAATTTTCTCATAGGAGGACAGAAGCTCTTTTCTTCGAAGGTCTGAAGGACTTCTAATTCAATACCAGAAGGTCTTCTTACAGAAGTTCCGAAAATATTCCAATAGGAGGCCAGAAGGCCTTCTCATCGATGGCCAGAACGACTACTAATCGAAAACCAAAAGGTCTTCTCAAAGAATGCCTGAAGGTCTTATCCGAGGAGGACTGAAGGTCTTTTCCTAGAAGGACAGAATATTTTCTCGTAGAAGGCCGGAAGATCTTCTCATAGAATGCCTGAAGATCTTCTCATAGAAGGCCTGAAATTCTTCTCATTGAAGGCTAGAAGGTGTTCTCGTAGAAGACAAGAAGGTCTTCTGCTGGTAGGCCAAAAGATATTCTTATACAAGGCCAGAAGGTCTTCTTTTAGATTGCCAGAAGATCTCCCCCTAGAAGTCCAGAAGGTCTTCTCTTAGAAGGGCAAAAGGTCTTCTCATAGAAGACCCGAAAGTCTTCTCTTAGAAGGGCAGAAGGTATTTTTATCGAAGGGCAGAAGGTATTCTTATCGAAGGCCAGAAGGTCTTCTTAACGAAGGCCAGAAGGACTTCTCATGGAAGGCCAGAAGGTCTTCTCATAAAAGACCCGAATGTTTTCTCATCGAAGGCCAGAGGGTCTTCTCAGAGATGACCAGTAGGTTTTCTCATCGAAGGCCAGAAGGTCTTCTCAAAGAAGGCCAGAAGGTTTTCTCATCGAAGGCTAGAAGTTCTTCTTAACGACGGCCAGAAGGATTTCTCATGGAAGGCCAGAAGGTCTTCTCATCAAATGCCAGAAGATCTTCTCAGAGAAGGCCAAAAAGTTTCACAGAGAAGACCAAAAATTTTCTCAGAGAAAGCCACAAAGTCTTCTCAGCGAAGAACAACACGTCTTCTTATAGAAGGGCGGAAGGTCTTCTCAGAGAAGAACAAAAGGTCTCCTCAGAGCTGGGCAAATGGTCTTCTCAGAGAAGGTCTTTTCATCGAAGGCCAGAAGGTCTTCTCATGGAAGACCCAAAGATTTTCTCACAGAAGACTAGAAGGTTTTCTCACATAAGACCCGAAGTTATTATCACAGAAGTTCCCAAAAAAAGACCCCAAGGACTTATCATAAAAGGCTTGAAGGCCTAATCATGAAAGACCAATAGGTCTTCTCCTAGAAGGCCAGAAGGTCTTCTCATATCAGGTCTCAGTTATACAGATTCTTGCTCTGGGTTCCCCAAAAATTCTCTTTAAATATCCAATTTATTCAGTTTAACATATGACCTTTAAACACGTTGCCAGTATTATGACAACACGTTCCGAAGAAAACCAAGAAAAAATATCCTTGAAGGCCTGTAAAAACAAATCCTTTCAATTTTCTCCATCCCCACAAATAAACACTACGGTTATATTAACTTCCGTTTCCTGTGGCGGTTATTTTACAAGCTCCTGAGTGGATATACGTCAGTGGTGTGTGTGTGTGTGTGTTTATTGTGGGAGTATGTAAATATATAACGTATGTTTTTTGAGCGATATTCTAACATGAATCTCCGAGTGTGTGTGTGTGGATATGTGTGTTTGCCAGGCAATATAAAGTTACGGTCTTTATAATTTAAATTGCTGCCAAATTAAATGCCAACAGCGCACGATGTTTCATTTTTACTCGTCATCTATGGCCGCGACGGTAAATCTGCCTTTTGAGCTGAAAGGTATGCTCTGCCATCCCACCCCACACTTCCCCCATTCTCTGACAACATGAGAAGAAGATGATTATTAAATAAACAACAGTTAAAACACGAAGAACAGGTAGAGTAGACGGACGGACACATTCTAAAACCCAACCGATTTCACACATACATAAGGTAGCTGTGTAAAGTTGGTAATCAAAAGGCAGCCGAGAGGTGGTGTGGGGGTGAGGGGGGCCTTTGAAGCTGTTTCACCGGCAAATTGTATTCATAAATTTAGCTACAAAGTCACGATTCCATTTCAACGCTCTGTTGCCAAGAAGACGTTACTTTCGTTCTTTCTTTTGCTCATTTGTGTAAAATGACGTGTTGTAATGAGGTAGGACAACAGGAACAACAAAAAAAAAACGAAAGAAAAGAAAAGAAAACTGAATGGCAGACGCAGGACGGATTATATTTGCCAGCAGATAAACAGCATTCCTACTTATCCAGATATACACATGTATGAATGTGTGTCTGTGTTGTTGTGGCCATAAAGATATTTAGAGAAAAATGAGTAGAACAAGAAAACAAACCGACACTGTTGCATGAAGTACAAAGCAACATTGTTGCATGTTAAATATGAATATTAAACGGCCAGAATAAATAAATGGTGGGGTGAGGTGGGGAGAGATGCGACGACTTAATATATGCGCCGCAATGTTGTAACACTTTTTCTTTGTAAAACCTTAACATTTGTATTTTCATCAGGTTGTACTATTTTCCTAATTTTATTAATTTGCAGTAATTGCGATACTTGGTAGGGTATGAAAGTGGATCTGTTTCTATTGGGAAGAGTTTGTTTTGTAATTTAAATACACCAACGTAGGATGAGAGGGAACGAAATCCCAATAAAACAGGAATTGTTCATCTGATCGAGTCGTACAATGTTATATGTATCAATATGTTCGAACCTTTGGCATTCGACCAATATTTATACCCTACACCACATAGTGGCAAGGGTATTATGTCCTTGTGCATTTGTTTGTTACATGGAGAAAAAAGCGAGATAGACCCATAGTTAGTTTTGAGGATCTTCAAAGAATTACTTTCTGAGTCGATTTACGCATGTCAGTCCGTCCGACCATCCGTCCGTCCATGTATTCGTGTGAACAAAATGTAGGTCGCATTTATTATCCGATTGATATGAACATTTTGTGCACCAAATGGCTAATCTAAGTCCAAATGACCTGTGCTTTGGTACACCCGACCGAATTCAGTCTAGAAGCAAGCAAATCAAATTTCGGTTCGATTGGGTTTGGATAAGCTATAGCTCCCATACATATGTTCTATCCGGTTTGGGGTTTTAAGTCCCTCACATGCGTAATATACACTCCAGAAGAATGATATTTGGTATCGGACATCAGATACTGCTCGAAAATACCATTGTTAAATTTTATCGAGATCAGTTCAGATTAGGATATAGCTAGATATATCTTTATCCAATATCAGTTTTATTTTACACCAAATGGCTAATATCAGCCCAAATAACTGAATTTTGGCATTTACGACTGAATTCATCCTATAAACCAGTACTTAAAATTTGGTGTAAATCGGTCAGATAAAGCTATAGCTCCCACATATATGTTTTATCCGATTTGGGGTTTAAAATCCCTCACTAGCGTAATATGCATTCCACAACAGCTCTGAAGTAAGTGTTTCAAATTTTGTCAAGATCAGTTCAGGTTTGGATATATATTATCAACCGATTTCGGATTAATTGTGCACCAAATAGCCAATATCAGTTCAAATGACTTGAATTTTGGCATATCCAACGGAATTCAGTCTAGAAGCAAGTACGTTAAATTTGTTGAAAATCGGTTCAGATATAGCTATAGCTTCCATATATATGTTTTATCCGATTTGTTGTTTTAGTCCCTCACATTCGTAATATGCATTCGACAACAATCATATTTGGTAGCAGATATCTTATAGAGCTCGAAACAACTCTGCCAAATTTTATCAAGATCGGTTAAGACTTAGATATAAGTTTCATATATATCTTCAACCGATGTCGGGTTCATTGTGCGCCAAATGGCCAATATCGGTCAAAAAGTCCTGAATTTTGGTATCCGACTCCAATTTGGATTTAAGTTCCTCACATTCGTAATATGCATTCGACAACAATGATATTTGGTACCAGATATCTCATAAAGCTCTGAAATACCTTACCAAAATTTTACCGAGAACGGCTAAAATTTGGATACAGCTCCCATATATATCATTGATCCGATTTCAGGTTTATTGTGCAACTAATGGCTAATATCAGCCCAAATGAAGTGAATTTCGGGAATTACGTTTCCATTTTGTGCAACTCGGCTCCGATATATATTTTTGAGTAAAAAAATTACAAATTTTCATTCTACCGAAACGCTGAAAATGAGTCACAGCGAAATTCAAAATACACAAATGTCGAACTTCTGACTTTTTTATGCTTAATATAGATAAATATCGTAGACAAGCAAATCAAATAGATGAGTCTAAATTTAGAGAAACGGAGGGCCTCTTGCAAAATATTTAGGGGTTCAAATGAACCAAGAACAGAAAAATTTTCTGATCACAAAATTGAGACTAATCGGCACGGAATTTTGGATGAGAAGTGAGAAGTCTAGCATTTTTGATGGCCATTGGATTATATTTAGCTGTAACCAACATCAAGACAGAGTGCGTAAATATTAGGTAAATGCCCCTGGTCAAAGAGCTAAGAGTAATATCCGGGTAATGCTCTATGACATAATTTCAAAAGCGAAATCTTCCAAAATGGATTTGTGAGACTTATTGGCATTCAAACATTTTGAATTTTTGGCTTGACTTTTGACTTTGTCCGCTCCCTTTTAATATAAGACATAAGCCTCATTTTACCAAAACAGGTCGAAAAGTATCAGTCGGTTTTTCCGCCAATGTTCAATTGTTTAAATATATGTTGACTTCTATTATGATTATTTAAATTGTTGACCCTCTATAGAGTAGTTTCCGAAGGAATGGGACAATTTTATCCATTTCGTATCGGACCTAAATAAATGTGATATTAATATATAGTTTACTTCCTGCGCATTATATAAAAAATGTGATAATTTTTAGATAAAGTTAAAATGTTCATGAGGTACCAGATATATTCGACCGAAGTATGCCATTTTCATAATTTATCTAATGCAGCCAAAATGGGCAAAATTACAAGAAAATAGAATATTTATATTCATATTTTATGTGAAATCATAAATTCCGATCTCAGGTTTCTGGTTGAGAGAAATATTTAGATATGGCACGTCGTGAAGAATAGCCGGTTTGTTTCGCAAGTTAGAAGAAATAAAAATATTGAAAATTGTGACCCTTTGTAGGTGAGGTACCACAAGGGGTTGGCAGATATATATCATCTTTAAAACAGATCTTGCGTTACCACAAATGTTTGTATGTGTTGAGTTTGAAGAGAGTTAAATGCTTATTTCGCTTTCTTTGAGCGTTTTTTTTTTTTCAAAATCTTGAGCCCTATGTGGAGTAGGTACCAGAATGAATGGTCCGATTTCTACTATCTCTATTAATGATATTGTGTTGATGGAAATATTGAAATTTACCATGTCAGAATGGAATTGAATGGAATAATTTCCCTTTGTATGAGCTTCATGGGTATTGAAAATTTCGAACCTTTGTCGGGGAGGTACCAGAAAGGGGTGACTTATGAATCCCATCTTTACAACAAATCTTGTGTTAGTAGTAATAATGGGATGTGTAAAATATAAAGAGACCAGATGCTTATTTTGCGTTTTATGACCTTCAAGGATATTTAAAATGTTGCTCCTTTGTAGGGGAGGTACCAGAAGAAATGGTCCGATCTCTACCATCTTTATATTTGACAATGTGTTGATGGAAATATTCAGATGTGTCAAGTGTAAATGGAATCGCATGTTAATTTCGCGTTTTTTTTTTTTTTTTTTTTTGAGCTTAGTGGATATTCAAAATTTCGACCTTTTGTGGGGGAGGTACCAGAAGGAGTGGAACACCAGATGATGAATTTATAAAAATATTGGGATGTGTGAAATTTGAAGACAATCGGATTCTTACATCACATTTTATAAAAGTTATAATTATTCAAATTCCTTTGATCCTTTGTGGGGGAGTTACGTGATGGAGTGGACCGACATTGCTAATTTTAGCACCGGACCTGGCACTAATGAAAATATTGGGATTTGCAAAGATGGAGCAAAATCGCAAATTATCCCTTCTCTCTCTCTCAGTGCAGTAAAATATTTTCTTTGAAAATTTTGAACTTTTGTGGCGGAGGTGCCAGAAGCAGTGGACCAATATTACCCATCTCCGAAATTGGTCTAAATTTGATAATAATATTACGATGTACCAAGTTTGGACGAAATCGGATACTCCCTTCGTGAGTTATCGTACGCACCAGCCAGACAGACAGACGGACGGAGAGACATCGCTAGATTGACTCCAAATGACCTGAAACGGATTTGGTCCAAAAAGACCTAGGGTCTAAAATCGTTATTTCGGTGAGGCACGTTTTGGCCGTGTCAAATGAGATATACCGTCTCTAGCCATATGTCTGTGGGTATAATAAATGTTACCCTCAAAATTCGCTTAAATTTCCCGCAAAAAAGAAAAAAGCCTCCATTGCTGCCAACTTAATCTTGATTTGTGAAGTGGTATTTAAAAGACTTTTTAATACTCCATCAAAATATTTAATATTTACTTTACCCTCATCTAAAACACATTCTAGCAGACATTGTTGTAGAACGGTGATTGTCGTGTTGACTGGCTTGCCGACTCGTTGGCTGGTTGCTTGGCCAAGGATATAATAAGACCTGACATGGATAATGTTCTCTTCTTGGTGTGGCCTATGCAAAGCATGTGAGAATATGTTGCAAATGTGGTGTGATGGTGTGCGCTTGTTGTTATTGCCGCTGTCAAGTCGTTTTTTTTTTGCGCACCATTGAATTATGAAGAAAATTTGCATAATTATTTTTTGTTAGCATAATTTTATGGCTTGTAATTGAATTTGTGGTTAGTAAAGCCAAAGGAATGATGACGGTTGAATAAGAGTAATAATAGCAGATATGGGGGATATGAAATATGAAGTTGCGATATTGTTGTTAAATGGTTACTTTCTCTTTAAAGGAGTAGGAATTTTGTTTTTAGGGAGAAATTTGTGGTAATATATAAGTTAATGGGGAGTTTGATAAAGGAGGAATTTATAAATATCTTTGTTTTAGAAAAGTTTCTCATGTAAGGGAATAGACATTATGAACGTGCCGTCGATAATATACTCATAAAATGATGGGATTGCGAGGAATCTTAGTCCGAAAATGTAAAAAAAACAAAACAGTAAGTAAAAGTCAAAAGTCGGGCGATGTCGACTATATGATGCCTTAAACCATTATGCATATTTATTAGAGCTCCCGTAACAAAAGAATTTATTATACCCTGCAACACTATGTGTTAGGGGTATTATAAGTTTGATTGGGCCAAAAATTATGTAACACCTCGAAATATTGGATTTCCCACATAGGAAAGTATATATGGATCTTGCTAGCTCGCCGAACTGAGTCGATCTAGCTATGTATGTCCGTCCGTCCGTATGTCCATGTTAATTCGTGATCAATTGCCACAGGTCGCAATTATGGCCCGATTCCCACGAAATTGAAAATGGAGATGAGGTTAGGGTCAGAATAGGAGCCTTTTGTTTTCGGACAAAAATCCTTTACAATGTATTCTTCAGTGAAAAAAGAGATCTTCTTTAGGAAGGCTATAGTCAAGCTACAGGTCGCAATTATGGCCCGATTCCCACGAAATTGAAAATGGAGGTGAGGTTAGGGTCAGAATAGAACCCTATTGTTTTTGGAGATGATCGCAAAATATTTAGAGGTTAAAATAGACCAATAACAGAAAAATACGTGAATTTGGAGTTGTTCTACAGCCCACAAGTCTTCCAAAATGAATTTGGACATAAGGGGGCTCTCAACATATTGTAGTGTTGTAGGGTATCACATGGTCAGCCCGCATGACTATAGCCTTATTATTATTATTATTATTATTATTATTATTATTATTATTATTATTATTATTATTATTATTATTATTATTATTATTATTATTATTATTATTATTATTATTATTATTATTATTATTATTATTATTATTATTATTATTATTATTATTATTATTATTATTATTATTATTATTATTATTATTATTATTATTATTATTATTATTATTATTATTATTATTATTATTATTATTATTATTATTATTATTATTATTATAATTATATGAGCTGATATTATCACTTATTTGCACAATAAAATCGGATTAAGGACATCTATGGGACTTATATCCAAATCTGAACCGATCCTGAAAAAAAAATTGCCAGAGGTATTTCCGAGCTCTATAAGATGTCTGGTACAAAATATCATTTTTGTCGAATGCATATTACAAATTTGAGGGACTTAAACACAAAATCGAATGAAATATATATGGGAGCCATACCTATAACTAAACCGATTTTTTCCCAATGCGATGCACTTCCTTCTAGACTCAATTAGGCCTCATATACCAAAATACAGGTCATTTGGACTGATATTGGCCATCTATATCCAAATCTGAACGGATCTTGAAAAAATTCTATATCTGAACCGATTTTTTCCATTCAGTTGTAATTGCCAAAATTCAGTCCATTTGGGCAATAAACACGATATCGGATAAAGATATATATGGGAGCTATATCATTATTTGATGTCCGGTACCAAATATTATTCTTCTGGAGCACATATATATGGGAGCTATAGCTATATCTGAACCGATTTTCACCAAGTTTAATGTAGTTGCTTCTAGCCTGAATTCGGTCGGATATGCCAAAATTCAGGTCATTTGGGCTTATATTAGATCTTTGGGGCACAATTAAACTGAAATCGGTTGAGGATACATATGGGAGCTATATCCAAATCTGAACCATTCTTGATAAAATTTGGCAGAGGTATTTCAGGGCTGTATCTAATAACTGGTATCAAATATCATTGTTGTTGAATGCACATCACGCTTATGAGGGACTTTAAACTCCTAAGCGGATAAAACATATATATGGGAGCTATCTGAACCGATTTTCACCCAGTTTAACGTACTTGCTTCTAGCCTGAATCCGGTGGGATATGCCAAAATTCAGGGCATTTGGGCTTATATTAGCCCTTTGGAGCACAATTAACCTGAAATCGATTAAAGATATACGGGAGCCATTACCATTACGTGGGGTAGGGTATACATATGGAAGAGAGGTTCCCCTTGTATTCAAAATACTTAATTCGCTCGGCTTTACAATCTGCTTGAGATAATCGCTACTTTGGTATTTTTTAGTGCCAACCTCGCTTTTCAAAATACTCCAGACACAATAGCCCAACGGGCAATTTTGTGCTGGAATTGAAGCGAGGAACCCCATTTCCTAACCATTCTTGGGTGGCGCGTGTTGAATGCGATGGTTCTGAGTCCTGCTGAAATGTCCACGGTCCGCGGCCAAAATGTTTGCGTGTCCAAGGCTTTAATACAGCCTCCAGAATATTTTCGCGATAATATTCGGTATTTATTCTGATGCCACGGTCGATTAATACGAGCGGAGAGCGACCATTGGAAGTTATGGCGACCCACACCATCACTATGGCCGTCGCTTGATTTCTGGTGGCCAACCGAAGGTTCAAATTTTCAGCTGACCTCTTTGGCAAGTAAACATGATAATTTTGTTTGTTCACAAACTGCTGGACAACGAATGTTTTCTCATCGGAGAAAACCACATTCGACAGTTCACCACTTTCGGCCAAGCGAAGCAACTCTTTGGCTCTTTTGAGTCTAGTTTCTTTCTGTTGCGGTGTAAGTTCTTTACCCCGAGCTCATTTTTCAATATTTGCCGAATGGAAAATTGCGATATGTTCAGCTCACGAGCCATCTTTCGGCCACTGCGACGCGGGTTTCGATCAAGTCGTTTCTTTACTTTTCGAACCATTTCTGCAGATGTTGCTGTTTTCTTCCGTCCACTTCCTTGACGTCGGGCTACGCTACCATAGTATCACGGTAACGAGCGATGGTACGAGACACAAAAGATTTATTCACATTTAAATGCTGGAGTGCTCTAACGATAGGCACTTGTGGTTTTCCAGCCAAATATAAAGAAATCACACTATCACGCCAGAAGTCCATTACGAATAACTTTTTTTCTGGAAATTCTGGAATTCTCATCAAAATGCTTTGTACGCTTGTAAAAAATATAATTAGCTGTCACTGGAAATATTTTAACAGCTGTCGGGCGAGTGGCTTAGAAATGACATCAGTCTGAAGTTGATTGCAGTTTTTTCATCTCACCCAGAGTACTAGTTTAGTCCAAAGATTTAAACAAGTAGTGTAAATTATTTTAAAATTATTAAATTATTTGTTCTAGCATGTTCGTTGATATCTGCAGATGATAAATAAACCTGTATCAGGTATATGGCAAACCCAAATTTTCCATTGTTATTTTATTGAATATTTGTAACCATGACAAAGCACCTAGAATTACTTATCATCTATTAAAGTTCTAAGAAGTTTATAATTAATTAGTTCAACTAACATTTTTTGGGAAGAAACCTGTGCGCAGGCGTACCGCAGCAAGAGTAACACAAGTCAATGGTCAATGGCTCGAAAAACGCTACAGAAAAGTGATAAAAATCAATTAATGAAATCTAATTTACGGCAGGTTTCTAATGGTGGCAATTTATCAATAGCTTTTATTTAAACTATCTGGAAATATATTACAAAACGTGATATCTATGTGTGTGTTTGTGAGATAGTATTCAGATTTTTTACGATTTGAATATTTCATTTCGCTTCGACCTGTTCTCAAACCGTGTCTTGGAAATAGTGATCGAAATTTACACTCACACTTTAATTTCTATTAAATTATGATAATTTGTTTGATCAGTTTGTTGTTATTGTTTTTATAAACCCTACCGACTACCCCTATCACCCCTTTGAAACAGCTCCATATAATTTTTTACCTTTATTAGCCATAAAAAACCATCTAATTTATCTTAATTAGGTTATGTTTGAACAAACTCCAAATGTTTGGCATTGTTTGAAAGGAAAACAAACACGGAATGTCTATTTGAAACATCGCAAATATATGTTTGCCGTCTAAATGTAAACAGTTTGGAGACGACTAATTAAGTCGGTATTTGTTATGGATATTTGATTTTATAGCCTAAAATCGCAAAAAAAAACAAAGTGAAAAAAATTGGATGCTAATAAAAGTCCTAAAATGTTTGCCAATAAACATTTCATCGGAATTTTAATGAGTGTTTGCCGAAATCCACATTTCAAACTAGGCCTCACAGGTGAATGTTTAAATACCAACCTGGAAATGTTATTCACACTATAAACCTGGAATGATATAGAAAAGTCTAGTATTTGAAATTATAATACTATGGAAATTTTCGTTGAATGAATGACAGGGCAATTTGATGTGATAATTAATTAGTCGTGGACTTATGCTTTTTATCTCATACAAAAAGAGGTCGGTGAATTTTATGACCACCTTCATAGAAGTGAGGTGTTATAATTTTATTTACATCAATACAGTTGTAACATATTGAAATATCACGAAGGGAGAATTATCATCAAAAGGTACGAAATATTATGCCAATGTCATTGAGGGATAGGTAAAAGCCAAGGGTATGTCCGATGTTTGGACAGAACAACACCCCTGCCTTTCGTTATTATTATTCAAGCTGCTGACCCTTTATGGGGGTGGTACCGAAGAAATGGGTTAATATTTTCCATTTCGTATCTGAACTAAGTATAACATAAATGTGACAAAGCATCAGATGTGAGCTATATTGACTATTTTCTTCAGATTTTATGAGACATGTGATATTTTTTGGAAAATCTGGAAATAGGTGTGAGGTATCGTATATTCAGGGTGATATGAAAAAAACTGCAGTCAACTTCAGACTGCTATCATTTCTTAGCCACTGGTCCGACAGCTGTTAAAATTATACAAGTTACAGCTCATTTTATTGTTTACAAGCGTACAAAAGCATTTTGGTGAGAATTTTCTAGAAAAAAGCTATTCGTGATGAAAATCAAGCGTGATAGTGTGATTTCTTTATTTTTGGTTGGAAAACCACAAGTGGCTATCGTTAGAGCACTCCAGCATTTAAATGTGAATAAATCTTTTGTGTCTCGTACCATCGCTCGTTACCGTGATGCTGGTAGTGTAGCCCGACGTCAAAGAAGTGGACGGAAGAAAACAGCAACATCAACAGCAGAAATGGTTCGAAAAGTAAAGAAGCGACCTGATCAAAACCCGCGTCGCAGTAGCCGAAAAATGACTCGTGAGCTGAATATATCGCAATATTCCATTCGGCGAATATTAAAAAATGAGCTCGGGGTAGAACCATTGAAATTCCAAAAAGGGCATGAACTTACACCGCCACAGAAAGAAAATAGATCCAAAAGAGCTAAAGAGTTGTTTCACTTGGCCGTAAGTGGTGAACTGCCGAATTTAGTTTTCTCCGATGAAAAAACATTCGTTGTCCAGCAGTTTGTAAATAAACAAAATAATCGTGTTTACTTGCCTTCTTGCTTGCTTAAAATGTGCACCTTCGTTTGGCCACCATAACTCAAGCGCCGGCCGTGGTGATGGTGTGGGCCGCCATAACAGCCGATGGTAGCTCTGCGCTCGTATTAATCGACCTTGGCATCACAATAAATGCCGAATATTATTGCGAAAATATTCTGGAGGGTGTATTAAAGCCTTAGACACACAAACATTTTGGCCGCAGACCATGGACATTCCAAGAGGACTCAGCACCATCGCACTCAGCACGCGCCACCCAAGAATGATTACAAAATGAGGTTCCTCGCTTCATTTCCAACGCACAATGGCCACCAAAATACCCGTATATCAATCCGTTGGAGTATTTTGGAAAGCAAGGTTGGCACTAAAAAATACCAAAGTGTCGATCACCTCAAATACCGGGAATGGGCCAAAATATCGCAGAGCAACATTCGGGCAGCATGTGACGGTTTCAATAGCCGTTTGAAGGCCATTATTGGTGCCAAAGGTGGCCAATTCGAACAAATCTAAACTTATTCTAAAATTTGATGCTGTTTCCTATATTTTTTACTTTCATTCAATAGAATTAAAAAAATAGAAATTTTGGCTTTTGATTTTGTTGCATTTTTATACCCTACAACACTGTGTGTTGGGGGTATTATAAGTTTGATTGGGCCAGAATTTATGTAACACCTCGAAATATTGGTTTCCCACATAGGAAAGTATATATGGATCTTCCTAGCTCGCCGAGCTGAGTCTATCTAGCTATGTATGTCCGTCCGTCCGTCTGTCCGTCTGTCCGTCTGTCCATGTTAATTTGTAATCACGCTACAGGTCGCAATTATGGCCCGATCCTTACGAAATTTTGCACGAAGGTGGGGTTAGGGTCAGAATAGAAGCCTATTTCTTTTGGAGATGATCGCCAAATGTTTAGGGGTTGAAATGGACCAAATACTGAAAAAATTTCGGATTTTGCAGTAGCTATACAGGTCGCAATTATAGACCAATCGACGCGGAATTTCGCATGTAGCTAGAGTTTAGGGCGGGGTAGAAGCCTACCAATTTGGGTGGTCATCGGATAATATTTAGCGGGTAAAATAGACCATATCTTTTGTGTTGAAAAAATTCAAAATTTTTCATTAAACCGCGAATATTTTAAATTCTGGCGAAATCACAAAGCCATGACAAGGTTACTTCTGATCTTTACATTGATGTTAACATCCAACAAAACGGATATATAGCAAAATATTTGCGATATATATGTTTATCAAAGAAGATATGCTTGAATGATCTCTTATATGTCGAGAACGGCTGAACTGATTTCGACTGTACTCATTAATTCAGAATGGCCTCTTGGCAGGAAAGAAAAAACGTCTAAAAAATCGCATAAAAATATCTCTCTAAAGATGAAAATATTGATTTTGTAAAATTTGCTCATATTTTTTCAATTTTGTCATAGTTTTGGCATATTTTCATTTTGAATTAAACATTTGGTAATATTTCTACAGCTAACAAAACTAAGTAGTTAGGATATGAGGATATCATATACAGATCGCATTTATGGCCCGATCCTTACGAAATTTTGCATGGAGATAAGATGAGGGTCAGAATAGAAGTCTACTCTTTTTGGAGATGATCGCCATATATTTAGGGGTTGAAATGGACCAAAAAACTGCAAAATTGTCGGCAGGTCGTAATTATCGCCCGATCCTCACGCACATTTGAATGGGGTTTACCGGACATTGCAAAAGCCGAGCAGTTTTGGATGGCCATCCAAAAATATTCAATGTGTGAAATAGTTTGCCAACTTTTGTAGACAAAATATGAAAATGCCCATTCCAGTGACTTTTTGGAGAATTCACAAATACAGGAAAGACTCACTTCTGACTATTTCGTTAACGCTGATTTCGTTGAAGAATATAATCAAATGTCTGTATGTCATATAGATGCGTTTCAGTCAAAAACCAATAATAAATGTTAATCTTTTGCCACTTCTGAGAGATTATAGGTCTTTGGGAAATATTGGTTCCAGATCTAGGAAGACCATTTAAGTGTAACATCTACAAATAAATTGGAAATGAGCAAATTAGTTTGAGTTGCTATTATTCGAAAATTAGAGAACGAAACCTGATGGTTTTCTTTTATTATTTGTCACAATATATTGTGGAATTCTTTCGAGTATCTCGCCTATATATGAACTGTATCGTTTATTATAGTGTTGTAGGGTATTCAACGGTCGGCCCCGCTCGACTGTAGCCTTTGCTTACTTGTTTTATCTCACCCTGTATGCCCTCTCTAGCCATATGACTGAGGGTACACAAATAATAAAATATTTTGAAAAAGTCCGCATATTGTACTTGAAAAATAACAAAAAAACGAGTAAGCAATGGCTATAGTCGTGCAAGGCCGACCATGTGATACCCTTCAACACTGCAATATGTTTTAAGTCCCCTTTGACAGAAGTCACCTTTTAATGTATTCGTGATATGCCTGAAATAAAAAAATTCGCGGTTTAGTGAAAATTTTCGTATTTTCTTACAAAAAAGTCAGAGTCTACTTTACCCGCTATATATTATCCAATGGTAGACTTCTGCCCAGTCCTAAACTCTGACTTCATTTAAATTTCTGCGTGGATTTGTTCATAATTGTGGCCTATAGAGCAACTGCAAAGTCAAGAAATTTTTCTGTTTTTGGTCCATTTCAACCCCGAAATATCGTCTATTTCAATTTCTATTTTCAATTTCGTGAGGATCGGCTCATAATTGCGACCTGTAGCTTGATTACAAATTAACATGGACAGACGAACGGACGGACACACATAGCTAGATCGGCTCAGCTCGGCGAGATAGGAAGATCCATATATACTTTCCTATGTGGGAAACCAATATTTCGAGTTGTTACATAATTTTTGGCCCAATCAAACTTATAATACCCCCAACACATAGTGTTGTGGGGTGTAAAAATCATCAAAATACCCAATACTGGGAGGTATCCTTATATGGAGGCTATACGAAAACTTGGACCGACATGGCGCATATACGAATTTAACCTGCCTTCTGGCAAAATGCACACGTGAGCAAAATTTAAGCCTTCTACCTTAGTTCAGACAGACCGATATATATACGAACATCGCCAAATCGATGAAGAATTTTAATTTTACGCTGATCAAGAATATACCCAATTTATTGGGTCTAGCATGAGTATTTCGAGGACTTACAGCATGGTGAAGGGTATAAAAATACACAACCAGCTGGGCCATTGAATTATGTAGTTAAAATATAAGGTTATCATATTGGTGGTAGTGAAAAAACCATTAAAAAAATTCACGATAATGGTAGTTCGGATAAATATATATTGTTCAAAATATCAAATTTTAAGAATCCTTATAATTTGAGAATCCTTAGATTCTCAATCTTTGTCGTAATGATTCTTCAATGACCATGTTTAAAAAAATCCCATTTGTGACCCTGGTGGTCATTAAGAAGTCCACAATTAGAGCATTAGTAGGGGTTGAAAAAATATTTTAAGATATACTCAATTATTGTCCGGAAGTTTGTTTAAATAACTCTTTCTAAAATACCACGGTTAAGCCCAAGATTTTCTTCCACCATAAAACTGTAACACTCAAGAAAATCCACTCAAAAAATTCCCACACAATTAGATATTAAATATTTTATGATAATTGGAAAAATGAGAATTCCAAATCGACGGTGAAAGTCATTCCATAGTGATTGGCAGATCTCCATGACTTCCATTTACACGCGTTAAATGTAACGATTTATTTGTTACCTTTTTATTTGCATTGTAAAGGTGGTGCGTGAAAATATTTTTCGTAAGCTTTACAAAAGAAATATAGTCACCAATGGATTTGCATAAATTTGCGTCTTCTTCTTTTTCTTTCGTACAAATCATGAATTCTTAATTTTTTTTCTCGAATTTAAATTCGTTACAATTTTTTTGGTCTGTAGATCAGCGTAACAGGTTCGACCGACCAAACAATCGAACACCCAACAATGGACTCAATTTGAATAATGACTTTGTTAAGAAATACCAGCGATTTAAAGCAAATCAGATCAAGAGAACCAGTGTGCTTTATTTTTTCTTTGTTGTGTAGATTGTGACGTGATCGTAAAGCAATTCCATCAGGTTTTTACATGTGTAATGTTTAATTTCTTATTCATTTGAAGAATTTTTAAATCGATGATAGAGGGTCAATGGCTATGTTTAATTTATAACCTCAGCATTAAGGCCAAAAGGGTATAGGTTTATGATTTGATAGAACAATTAAAAAAAAAATCACGTGTTTTTGACAGAACTTCATTAAAATAAGTTAAAAAATATGAATCAGTTATGCCTACAGACCTGAATCCTCAGCCATTGTTCGATTATTTAATTATATTTTGACTTCTGTTATGATTATTCATACTGTGGATTGTGTTCTGAGGGAATGGGCCAATATTGGCTATTTCGTGTCGGACCTAAATAAATACGATATAAATATGGGGTAACTTGGTAACAGGTTGGGAACTTCGTTCATTGTACATGATATTTGTGATAATTGTGAGTTACCACGTATAGACGACCGAAGTATTCCATTTTCAAGCTCCACCTAATATATATAAAAATATTGGTATGGGCAAAATTACAAGAAAATCGAACATTTATATCCAATTTATGGGAAATCATAAATTCCATATTCATCTGAGGTTTCTGGTTGAGAGAAATATTTCGGAAGTTGTAAAAAATCGCTGACTTTTTTTCCCAAGTTATGGCCGATAAAAGTATTGAAAATTGTGCCCCTTTGTGAGTGGTGAGGTACCAGAAGGTACAACAGATCTTGTATTCGAAAAAAAAGTTTGTATGTGTGAAATTTTTAGGAGAGATGTATGCTTATTTTGCTTTCTTAGAGCGTTTAGTTTTCCAAAATCTTGGTTTGATCCCTATCATCTTTATAGCAGATCTTGTGTTGATGGAAATATTGAGATGTACCAAGTCTTGAATGGAATCGGATGTTAATTTCGCTTTTTATGAGCTTCATGAATATTCAAAATTTTTAACCGATATATCCCCTCTTCGCAATAGATATTGAGTTAGTAGAAATAATGGGATGTGTGAAATATAAAAAAAAACCTAATACTTATTTCGCGTTTTATGACCATCATGGATGTTGAAAATGTTGAACCTTTGTGGGGGAGGTACCAGAAGGAATGGTCCGATCTTTACCGTTTTTATAAAAGATCCTGTGTTGATGGAAATATTCAGATGTGCCAAGTCTAAATAGAATCGGATGTTAATTTCACGTTATATGAACTTAATGAATATTAACAAGTAAACAAGCTGTAAGTTCGGCTCGGCTGGAACGACCACCATTTGGAACGAATTGGGCAATTCTCAAAAACAATAAAATCCGTTAAAACTTCTGTTAAAATCTTAAAAATACCGAATGTAGCTATTATATTAGGGTCTCTACGACGATATGAACCTGCGTAGGTAACATTTGTCATAAGCCATTGCAATATTCAAATGCGAAACTTAAAAAAATCGGTTAGAATGTCAATAAAATCAATATACCGAACATCGGGAGGTACCGTTATATGGGGGCTATACGAAGACGTGGACCTGCACAGAATATTTTCTATCGTAGGCTGTAGTATCCATTACGAACTTCAAATATCAAATTTGAAACAATTCTGGTGAAAAATTTCCCTTAAATCATTAAAATACCGAATATCGGGAGGTACCGTTCCATGGGGGCTTTACGATGAGGTGGACCTGCGCAGACAATTTTCTGTGTTAGGCTTTAGTATCCATCACGAACTTCAAATACCCAATTTGAAACAATTCTGGTGAATAAATGTCGCTAAATTCATCAAAATACCGAATATTGGGAGGTACAGTTATATTCAATGCCAAAAGTCCTGCAGACATAATATACATTTGAGCAAAATTTTATCAATCTACTTCAATTCGTTCGGAATCTAGAGTGATTTCCACAGACGGATAGACGGACGGATATGGCTAAATCGACATAGAATTTTATGCTAATCAAGAATATATACTTTGTGGGGTCTAAAATGTGTATTTCGAGGTGTTACAAACGGAATGACAAACTTAGTATACCCTTCATACTATGGTGGAAGGTATAAAATTTTCGAACTTTTGTGAGGGAGGTACCAGAATGAGTGGACTGATATATTCCAAATCTTGGGTTTATAAAAATATTAGGATCTGTGAAATTTGAAGACAATCGGATTCTTACATCAAATTTTATAAGAGTTATAATTATTCAAAATTTTGACCCTTTGTGGGGAGATATTTGGATCGATATTGTCCATTTTCGCACCTGACGTAGCACGGATGCAAATGTTTACATTCGTAAAGTTTGGAAGAAACCGAATTATAATTTAAAATATTTTTTTCGAAAATTTCAACCTTTTGTGGGGGAGGTACCAGAAGGAGTGGACCGATGTGCCCATCTCCGAACTCGATCTAGGTTTGATAATAATATTACTATGTACCAAGTGTGGATACTCTCTTCAAGAGTTATCGTGCGCACCAGCCAGACAGATGGACGGACGGACATCTCTAGATCGCCTTCAAATGCCCTGAAACAGATTTGGTCCAAAGAGACCTAGAGTCAAAACCCGTTATTTCAATGAGGCACGTTTTGGCTGATGATATAAAAAGACAGGTATATTTTATTTGTTTCGTTTAGATGTTCCAAAATGACTTTGGCAACGTTTAATGCCGTTTTAAATAAAAATGTGAGACATTTTGTGTCGATCGTTGTAATATCGGAAATTTTGAGGCCAAAATCTGCAAATCCCCTTTTCCCATTTTTAGGGTGAAAAATCGTCAAATGCGAATAAATTGGCAAAAAATGGCAGCCCTGATCACAATCAGAACCATTAAAGAATAATGTAATCAGAGAAGAACAAAATTGCATTAAAAGTGAATTTCTTAATTATTCTAACCGTAAATAGACTATAACTTTACTTGTCGGCCTTCAACGTATTCATTTATACCTGATTTTTACACATTTAAAAAAAAACGCCTTTAAGGAAACCTCCCTGATAATGTCATTACATTACCTTTACTATTTTCCCTATACCTACATTAATGTGATTGGCATTACTTCATTATTACAATAACACTAAAGTCGTTATTTCTTCACTTACCACAAAACTTCAAAATCGATTGCACCAGCCTATTTGATTTTTCATTCATAACTCAAACTTTGAGTCTCAAAGCATAGCGGCACATACACACGAATTAGAGAGAGACCCACGAAGAGAGAGAACCACGATTCGATAATTTTCCATAATCTCTCTCCTTTGCAACAATTGGCCGATTTAATTCCAATAACAACAAATAGTTCATTCACAAAACGGAGGAATAGAAAACGCGCCACATGCACACATACAGACACACAGACACATACATTGCAGCACTGCATTCGGCAATTTATTAAACGAAACTTGCACTAGTAACAACTGCGAGGACTTGCAAAATACATTATAACCCGCACTATCATTCATCAATTTATTGCAAAATGAACTTGAAATAGAATTAAACTAGATTTACAATCAAAAACTTAACAATGGATCAACGAACCACAACCGACCTTGACCGAATAACAAAAGAAACTAACGAAGGAGTAATTTATGTAAATAATTGAAATGCGACATGTCATTGCAAAAATGTAACGGAGAGAGAGAGTGGCAGTGAGAATTAGATCTCCAATGGGGAGAATAAAACGGGGTGGTGGAGCAAACATTTTTTACTAGAAGAAAATGAATCAAAGTAGAAACCAATAATCAATACGATCATTGAACTTGGCACTTTTAAAAATTTTTACTATGGTCAGAAGATCTTTACAAACACCCAATTTTTAACTTATTTCAAGAAAATTCAAATTTAGAAAAACATTAACATTAATTTCCCTTACTATGTTCCAATTACAAAAAATCGGCATTACTACATTTTTAAAATAACATCAGGAAGGTTCTTTTTTCACTTACCATAAGATTTCAATGTTGATTGCATCAGCCTATTCAATTTGTATTAATAACACAAAGCAGAACACTACATGCACACGAATTAGAGAGAGAGGCACACGACGAGAGACTACCGCAAAAGGCATGGAATAGAAAACGCGTCACTTGCACACACACGCACACAAATAATGCAAAACTGCAATGGTCTAATTATTAAATGAAACTTCTTGCACTAAAAACAAAATATATTCCCGAAACGAGGACATGTAAAATGCATTAAAAACCGCACAATTATTAATCAAAAATAATAATACTAATTGAAAATGGAATTTAATTAAATATACAATTAACAACTTTACAAAGGAAAACAATTTTCTATCATGGATCAACGAACAACAACCGAGCTTGGCCGAATAACAAAAGAAACTAAAGACGGGGTAATTGGTGTCAATAATTGAGATGCGGCATGTCAATGCAAATATGAAACAGAAAGAGGGAGAGAGTGGGAGTGAGAATTAGATCTCCAATGAGGTGAATAAAATGGGGTGGTGGAGTTAAATTTTTGTTAAGCAAAAAAAAAATCATAGTGAAATGCCACAAATGCTATGGACTATGGTAGAAGAATGCAGGTAGATGCATTTGTTTAAATGAGTCCATATTCCAAATTTAAAGTTTTTTTCACCCATGAAATTAATAACGAAATTTGGTTTACTTACACAACGCCATTTACAAGTTCTTATAAAACGTTATAATAAAGAATTTTTTGTTGGTGTTAGAGATACTTTAGCTTATATAAAAAAAGTCATTCGTTTATATATAAGCTAAAGTATCTCTAACACCAAGAAATAATGGCCCAAGGCCAACCATATAGTATACCCATCATTCTAGATCAATGGGGTGAGTTAACTTTGGTATTTGCAAAATTACAAGAATATCGAACATACCTATCCAAATTTTATGCGAAATCATAAATTTCATATTCATCTCAGGTTTCTAGTTGAGAGAAATATTTAGACGTAGCACGTCGTAAAGCTCTATCCATGACTTTCGCAAGTTATGACAGATAAGAGAATTGAAAATTGAGACCCTTTGTAGGTGAGGTAGAAGGGGTTGGTAGATATCTATCATCTTCACAACAGATCTTGCCATAGCAAAAATGTTAAGGTATGTGAAATTTGAAGAATGTTGGACGATTGTTCCGCGTTTTATGAGCGTTTTGTTTCTTTTTTTTCCAAATTTTGAACTCTATGTGGGGGAGGTGCCAGATGGAGTTCTCCGCCATATCCCATCTTCAAAGCAGATCTTGTGCTAGTAGAAAACATGAAATGTGTGAAACTTAAAGAGAATCGGATGCTTATTATGCCCATAGCTATATGGCTAGAGAGGGTATACAGGGTGAGATAGAAAAAATTGCAACAACAAAGTCAAACGCCATAATATTTAATTTTTTTTTTTTAAATTTAATTGAATAAAAGCAAAAAAAAATGGAAATAGCATCAAATTTTAAAATAAATTTAGATTTGTTCGAATTGGATACCTTTGCCATGAATTATGACCTTCAAACGGCTGAGTCTTGTTGGAATGTCCAAGGTCTGCGGCCAAAATGTTTGCGTGCCCAAGGCTTTAATACACCTTCCAGAATATTTCGCGAAAATATTCGGCATTTATTGTGATGCCACGGTCGATTAATACGAGCGAAGAGCGACCTTCGGCTGTTGTGGCGGGCCACACCATCACCATGGCCGACGCTTGAGTTCTGGTGGCCAACCGAAGGTGCACATTTTCAGCTGACCTCTGTTGCGGTGTACGTTCTTGCACTTTTTGAACTCGGGCTTTACGAGCCCGAGCTCATTTTTCAATATTTGCCGAATGGAATATTGCGATATGTTCAGCTCACGATCCATTTTTCGGCCACTGCGACGCGAGTTTCGATCAAGTCGCTTCTTTAATTTTCGAACCATTTCTGCTGATGTTGCTGTTTTCTTCCGTCCACTCCTTGACGTCGGGCTACGCTACCAGTATCACGGTAACGAGCGATGGTACGATACACAAAAGATTTATTCAAATTTAAATTCTGGAATGCTCTAAGGGTCTAAGTACATAAGAAGCTTGAAGTCATGGCTAGGCATATTTTGTGGCATTTCATAAAGGGATTACAGAGCCGCACTAAAATCCTACCGTCGTTTTCCATTAGCAGCTGTCGGGCGAGTGGCTTAGAAATGACAGCAGTCTGAAGTTGGTTGCAGTTTTTTCATTTCACCCTGCATATGGGAGCTATAGCTATATCTGAACCGATTTTCTTCAAATTTGAAGTACTTGTTCCTAGACTGAATTCGGTCAATTGTGCTGAAACACATCCTATTTGGACGAAAATTACACATTTGGCTCACAATAAAATTGAAATCGGACGAAGATGTATATGAGAGCTATACCTAAATTTGAACAAATTAATACCGATTTCAATAGGGTTTGTCCTTGGGCCAAACAACTGATTTGTGGAAAGTTTCATTTCAATCAGACAATAAATGCGATCTGTACTTTGTTTACAAAAATACATGGACAGGCATGCATAAATCGACCCAGAATGTGATTCTATAGAGATCATCAAAAGGAACTATGGGTCCAACTCGCTTCCTTCTCCATGTTACAAACAAATGCACAAAGATCTAATAACCTGACCACCTTGTGGTCTGTGTTTAATGTTCACAAGACTTCATGCATCTACCTGTTTTATTCTACCAAGCCAAAGAAAAACATAAATAAATGCAATGCATTAAGTTCTCTGCTCTCGCATTTTACCGCTCTTGTTACAATTTGACCTCTTTTCCAATTATTGGGAAAGGGAATGGTGAACTTTCCTATTCTCTCCCATTCTCTTTGAAAAAACGCAATTTTGGTTATTCCATTCAAACTTTCCGAAATGACCAACAGACGATAAACAAATAAATTGCTTTGCTATGACACACTCATTTGTTTATGTTTTGAAGTTCAAAGTCAATGAACTTCGCAAAAGAGATAAATAAATAAATAAACGGATTCTTTCATTTGCCACGTAATTCGCAACACTTGTTGGTCTGTTTGTTTACCACAAACGGCGTAGTAAGAAACCAGAAAGGCGAAAGGCAACAAACTCACCAATCACGGTTGTGTGTTTTTTTTTTTCTTTTTGAACAAATACCTTTTTTGTTGGTAGTGACAAATATACCACCAGTCAAAATTTAAAAAAATATTTTAGGAGTCTATTAGCAATCGTGGATTTATTAAAAAAAATGTTTTAGGAGATTATTAACTATCGTGGATTTTTTTTAAAAATATTATAGGAGACCAAAATACCCAAATGGCGAACTTTTGGTTTTTTTGTGCTGATTTCGTTGACGAATACAGTCAACTATAATAAACAAGCGAATCATACAGATGAGTCTAAATTTGGAGATACAGATGGGCCTCTTGCATTTGGAGATGATCGCAAAATATTTAGGGGTTCAAAAAACCAAAAATAGAAAAATTTTCCTGATCACACAATTGAAACCAATCGACACAGAATTTTTCCAGAGAAGAGAGTTAAAAACAGCGACACATACACATAGTAACCTATGTATATATGGATCTTCCTATCTCGCCGAGCTGAGTCGATGTAGCTATGTATGTCGGCCCGTCCGGCTGTCCATGTTAATTTGTTATCAAGCTACAGGTCGTATTTATGGCCCGATCCTCACGAAATTGAAAATGGGAGTGGGGTTAGGGTCAGAATAGAACCCTATTGTTTTTGGAGATGATTGCAAAATTTTCCTGATTTTGCAGATGCTCTATAGGCCACACTTATGAACCAATCGACGCGAAAACTTATATGGAGCTAGAGTTTAGGTCTGGACAGAAATTTACCAATTTGGGTCATCGGGCAATATTTAGCGGGTAAAATAGACCCTAACTTATATGTAAGACAATACGAAAAATGCTACTAAACCGCGAAAATTTTTAATGCTAGCCAAATTACAAATACATTAAAAAGTCACTTCTGACCATTAAAGTGATGCTGATAGCCAAGAAATCGGATATATTGCAAAACAATTACCGAACATATGGAGGTACCGTTATATCGGGGCTATACGAAATCGTGGACCAATATAGCCCATCTTTGAACTTGACCTGTCTGCAGACAAAAGACTGATCTGTGTAAAATTCTAGCTTCCTATCTTTATTCGTTTTGACTCTAGCGTGATAACAACAGACAGACAGGGCTAAATCGTCTAAGAATTTTACGCTGATCAAGAATATATGTACTTTGCTATATCTAAAATTATTATTTCAATGAGTTACAAACGGAATGACGAACTTAATATACCCTCCATACTATGTATGGATGGTGGAGGGTATAAAAATCGATAAATCGGCAAAAAATGCAGCCCTGACCTCCCGTGCCCAAAATGTTTTTGAAAGATAAACGTTCTTTTCTTTTTCAAACGTAAATATCAAAAAAAAAAATCATCAACTTCACCTTCACCACCCACCGGTCAACTTAATTTCTCCCCATTAGTGAGACAGCTTAATGTTACTCTCCTTCTCCTTCACTTGCTCTAACAATCCTTCTCTTCTACTTTGACATTTCATCATGCGTTTAGTTTCTCGAACTTTTCGGTCACGGCCGGTAATGTTTTTGGCATCGTCTCTTAAAACAATCGTTGAAAGAAACAAAATAGATATTTGTAAAATTAGTTCATAGCAAAATATTAACTCCTAATAAAAAAGGGAATTAAATTCGTTGCTAAAACTCCTTTTAGTTTTGCGTAATGTCTGAATTCAATTTAATTAAATTTAGCAAAGAAAAAACGGCGTCCGCGTCCATGGTAGTAGTTTCTCGTGTTTGTTGTTGTTATTGCAATGTGGATAATTGATTGACGATGGCTCTTTGATTGGGAAAGAGAAAAACAGTATTTTAATAGTGCTCTGAGAAAGAACTATTGGGATCTCTCACTTAGAGACAAGGAAATGAGATGCGTTTTTGCTGGAGCTCCTTTTTTTAATATGTTATTTACTCCAAATCTTTGGTAAGTGAGCATTTTTTTTGTTTTATTTTCATATGCATTTATTAAAAAAAATATTCCCCCTCAAGGAAGGCAAAAGTAACAAATAAAGCGGGAAATTTTGGAAATAAATCCATGCTCTTCTCCTATCAAGAGAAATCATAAAGCAAAATATAATGAGAAAATTATCTTACTCTCCATACAAATAACACTCCACCTTTCCTCTCACATTTAATGTTGTTATTGTTTGGATGAGATCTATTTAGCTTTAATTGGGGGTATACCCCGTAACAATAACAACAACTACATAATTTAAGAACTGCAATATTTTTGCTGCTGCTGTTATTCCCATTGTCGTTCATACATACATATACACACACACAGACCCCTTTAGTAAAATAGTGCAGTTGATGCAAATAAAGCACGTCGTACCCATATTTCGTCATTCACTTTGCGGAATGAAGTTCAATGACATTCTCGATTGAAAAACGTAAACAAAGAAAGTGTGCCGCTTCATTCGCGTGCCGTGTTGGTGTGTGGTTGTTCTTACTACTGAATAGAAAAACAAAATAGGTTGAGGAAGGTAATGGAATGCGAGTGCATTTTTTTTAGATTGCAGGCAGAATACACTTACGTACATACTAATAGCGAAAGAATTTAATAAATAAAACAATAAATATCTACCAAATAAGAAAACAAAACAAAAAACAAAAACACGGTACATTTGTACCCATCCGATATTAATGTTTTAAGTCATATGAAAATGATATTTTCGGGCCGTGCCACTGAAATTTATTGGTTATGAAGCGATCTGCAATGTGGAATTTGTTAAAATCTCTTGCCATTTGGGAAAAGTTTCACCTTCAAGGTCAAAATCGAAAACAAAACCCGACCCTAGAAAGATGTACTCTTAATTAATGGTGGTGGATGATAGAATAGGTTTACACCATTGTCGTAACCAAAATGGTAAAATTTTAGACATTTGTCGTGCAAAATAGTTAGAGTTTTTTTTGTTGTTTTTTTTTTTTTATAAAAATAGCGTTTATTTATTAGAGGATAGCGATGGTAATGTTTACGAGGGCGTAAGGAAGGGAAGGAACCACCAGTTCCCTTGGTTTTTATCTGGAAATATTTTCCCCAGTAGTTTTCACCAAATTTGACGCACTTGCTTCTAAGCTAAATTCGGTCGGATGTCTATCCAATTTGGCCTGATGAAACACATTTGGTGCATGCTAAACTTGAAATTGGATGAAGGTATATTTTAGAGCAATATCTACACTTGGATTGATTATCACCAATTCCAATAGAGTTCGTCGTTGGGCCAAACAACTGGAATGTAAAAAATGCTATTTTAATTGGGCTATAGATCTGACCTGTACTTTGTTTACGAAACTACATGGTCTGGTGGAAATGCATAAATAAACACAGAATGTAATTCTCTGAAGATCTTCAAATAGATGTCTTTCTATCTTCCGAATACTACAAAAAAAAAAAAAAAAAAAAAATGCACAAAAACATAATGCCATGTATCACAGTGTGGTGTAGGGTGTAAAAGTAAAAAAAGGAATAAAAAAAATCACCAACTTATGGCAAGCATATATTCCTCGTTTTTGACTGGAACCAGATTCTACTCTTGCCGAGAATTCTTTTTGAGTTTCATATTTTTCTCTACAAGATTCCCCTTCTTCTACAGTACACAGCAACGTCAAGCACACACGCGCACACAAAGCAGAAAACCGCATATTTTCCCCACTTATTTACACTCTTAGGTCCGATTATGAGCAACTCTGCTCCCACTCTAATTTTTCAAACAGAAGTGATTCTGGAGCGCTCCCACACAAAAGAATAAGGAGTAGGCTTCGTAAAAAACTCTTATTCTTCGATCCTGCTTGCAACCGATCCTGCTTGCAATCAAATTTTCTCTTCTAAGTGAAAATGAGCAAATCTGTGAAATAAACCCGCCGAATATTATCTATGGTCATTGCTGTCATTATTACATCACTTTTTTCAAAAATGAGCAGTGCCTCAAGTGGCAAATCCGCTAGCAGTTGCTTTCGTACTCAAACCACGCTCAAAGTTAAAAATCGATTGGTCTATAATTGTGACCTAGGGAAGCGAGATAGACCCATGGATACTTTTGAGAGTCTACAAAGAATCACTTTCTGATTCAATTGCGATAAATACGACCTGAATTTTGTTAACAAATATGCATTGACAGACGGGCGGACTGCCATGCATAAATTGAATCAGAAAGTGATTCTATGAAGAAGTAAGAGCTCAAATTTTGGTGAAGATCGGTTCAGATATTGCTATAGCTCTCATATATAAGTTTCATCCGATTTGGGGTAGAAGTACCTCACATGCGGCCCGCCCGACTTTTAATCTTTCCATATTTGTTCAAATATTATTTATTTTTATATCTAAAATAGTTACGCATGGCAAGTGGCGGATTTTACAAAAAAAAAAAAAATATATATAAATAATCTCTAATATTCGATGTTCCTTGGCACGTTCCATACTTGTTCCTAGGCTTAATCAAGCAAAAATAGAGATTTTATACGCTTTATCTTAAGAAAACGTTCTCCGTAATGATAATTCTTGTGTCGCCCTCGATCGACGTTTTATTTAAAGTCCGCTTAAAATCCACAGAATTATCAGCACAACATGTTACCAAATTCTTCATAATACCTATTATATGGATTTTTTACTAAAACTTAATTTCCTGCAATGAATTTAACGCAAATTCGACAGAAAATGAGGGATGGCAATCTTCTAGCAATTCTGCAGCAAACATGGTGTGAAATTGTATTTGTACTTGTCGTAGGCGAAACACAATTCAACAATTCCATAATTAATTCTTACATGGCTTGTCAGACTTATATTTTAGTTTTCTGTTTTAGATTAAATTCTTCCTTGATTTTTGGAAAAAAATACAAAATATTTGGTCAGAAATAAATGCAAAATTCTGCAGCCCATTTTAAAGGATGAATTTCGGAATTTGGAAAATAGCAGATCTCCTATGTACCGACTACTAGTACATTCACTTTACATCCTTTTCATAAAATGTCGTCTGTATGTATGACACATTCACATATTGTATCCCCCAGCGTTAGAGAGCACACAATTTTCACGATTTCTTTTCACTTTAACTTTAATTTATCCTAATTTTAAACTACAGAATTTTTGTTCTCTAATTTTCCACATAAAATCTTTAAAATATATACATGCAAAATAAAAGTCTATTAAAATGTTTCCAAAAAGATTTATTAGTTGCGGTAAAAGGTTATTGACAACCGGTCTTTGTGCTACTCTGCAGCATGTTGTTATGTATATCACCTCGACTCGGCCAATGGGTAATAAATTATTTTTGCATAGAAATGCCACTTGAGCAACGAAATCAAACGAAATCAAACATATGTAGCATATCAACACCCCAAATGGAATCAACTAAATGGATTGACTTTCCAGCGGGTGTACACTGGATGCAAAAAGTATTCTTACATTAATGTTAGATACAATTAAATGGCTAACAAATAAAAAAGCAGCTTTAATAACCTCAAACATTTTTAGGGGAGTTGAAAATTTCCAAAAAACTTTCGTCGAAAAATACCGCTTTAAGAAAAACCATTATATGGGGGCTATACGAAGACGTGGTCCTGCGTATACACATTTTTGTCATAACCTATAGTACCCACTTTAAATGGGAAATTTGAAACAATTCCGATAAAAAATGTCTCTAATATCAAACTGGAAACAATTTCGGTGAATAATGCCGCTAATGTAATCAAAATATCGAATATCGGAGCTGCCGTTATATGGGGAACCTACTACATTGTGGACCTTATATGTGGGCATTATGAAGACGTGAGTCTGCATAGAAGATTTTCCGTCATAGGTTTTAGAACCCATTACGAGCTTCAAATACGACATCAAAAAACTAAGTTTGAAACAATTCCGTTGAATAAAATCATAAAAATACCGAATATCGGGAGATATCGTTATATGGGGGCTATACGAAGACGTTGGCCAGTATTCGCAATAATTTGTCTTAGGCTGTAGTACCCATTACGAATTCTAAATATGAAATTTAAAATAGCTCTGGTCGCTAAAATCATGAAGATAGTTAATATCGGGGAGTGCCGTTGTAAGGGGGCTATACGATATCGTGGACCTATATGGGAAAATTCTCTTGCAGAGTGTAAAGTACTCACAAAGAACTCCTTGTGCAGGATTTCAGACAATTCCTTTGCATAATGTAACTAAAATTATAACATAAAACCATTAAGTTCGCCGAACTTTTAATACCCTCCACCTTAGGGTGAAGGAATCATTTTTATATAAAAGTATCTAAATTAAAGCTTGCTCCACCTTAAACTATAAATACCAGTAAGACCTTTTGCATAACGCAGTTAAACTTATCAGAAAACCGTAAAGTGGGTGAGGCCGTTATATATACCAAAACGAGAACCTCTACAGACAATTTTAAACTTCAAGGATTTTATCTTTCAAATCTTCTAAAATACCAAAATTGAAACAATTTCATGGGTAAAGGTGACTAGGTTTATCAAAATACCGAATATCGGTGGGTATCGGTTTATGTGCGCTAGTGGAAAACATGGGTCTAAATATTCAATGTTTCCCCACCGGAGCTAGAACCCGTTATGACCCACAAATACCAATTTTTAGACAAATCCGTGAAAAAATGTGGCAAAAAATATCGGGCGGTACCGTTATATGGGGGCTATACCAAAACGTGGGCCTATACATACAATGTTTCGCCACGGGAGCTACAACCCATCATGGCCAACAAATTCCAATTTTTAGACAAATCCGTGAAAAAAATGTGGCAAACTCATCAGAATACCGAATATCGGGCAGTACCGTTATATGGGGACTATGTCAAAACATGGACCGATATGTCTCATTTTCAATACCAAGCATCCTAGGCACAATACAAATTTTTCTGCTAAATTTTGACGTTCTACGAAATAAACATCCGATTCCATTCTAGACTTAGTACATCTCAATATTTCCGTTAACACAAGATATGTTATAATATATACCTCCCCCAGAAAGGGTCAAAGTTTTTGAATAACCAAAACGATCATAAAATTCGAAATAGGCATTCGGTTTTCTTCATGTTTCACACATCCCATTATTTCCACTAACACAAGAGCAGCTGGGTCAAAGTCTTGAATAACCACAACGATAATAAAATCCGAAATAGGCATCCGGCTCTCTTCATATTTCACACATTTCATTATTTTTACTAACACATAATCTGCTGTGATAATGGGATATATCGGTCCACTCTTTCTGGTACCTCCCCCACAAAGGGTCAACATTTTCAATATCCATGAAGCTCATAAAAAGTGAAATTAACATACCATTTCATTGTAGACTTAGTACATCTCAATATTTCCATCAACAAGATCTGTTATAAAGATGCTAGAGATCGGACCATTCCTTCTGGTACCTCCCCCAGAAAGGGTCAAAGTTTTTGAATAACCAAAACGATCATAAAATCCGAAATATGCATCCGCTTCTCTTCATATTTCACACATCTCATTATTTTTACTAACACAAGTTCTGTTGCGAAGATGGGCTATATCGGTCCACTAGTTCTGGTACCTCCCTCACAAAGGTAAACATGTTAAATAACTATGAAGCTCATAAAACACGAATATTTCCATCAACACTAGATCTGTTATAAATATGGTACAAATCGGACCGTTCCTTCCGGTATCTCCCTCACAGAGGGTTCAAGATCTTGAAAACCGTCTAAGAAAGCGAAATAAGTATCAGATTCTCTTCGAATTTCACACACAAACATTTTGGATAACAGAAAATCTGTTGTGAAGATGATTTATATCTATGAACCCCTTCTGGTACCTTAACCAAAAGTGGTCACAATTTCCAAACTTTTATCTGTCATGACTTGAGAAACAAGTCAGCGATTCTTTACAACTTCTTACAACTAAATATTTCTCTCAACCTAAAACCTAAGATGAATATAGAATTGGATATAAATGTTCGACTTTCATGTAATTTTTATACCCTACACCACATAGTGGTAAGGGTATTATGTCTTTGTACATTTGTTTATAACAGGCAAAAGGAAACGAGATAGACCCATAGTTCCTTTTGATGATCTCCATAGAATCATTTTCAGAGTTGATTTATGCATGTAAGTCCGTCTGTTCATGTATTCTTTTGAACAAAATGCAGGTCGCATTTATTATCTGATTGAGATGAAATTTTGCACAAATCATTTGTTTGGCCCAAGGACGAACCCTATTGAAATTGGAGATAATCGGTCAAAATTTAGATATAGCTCCCATATATATCTTCGTCCGATTTGCCTTTTATTGTGCACCAAACGTGTAATATCAGTCCGAATAGTATGGAATTTTGCACGTACGATTGGACCTGAAAATAAAAATGCCAAATTTGATCGAAATAGGTTCAGATATAGCCATAGCTCCCATATATATTGTTCATTCGACTTGTTATTTTTGTCCTCAGCAGCCGTAATATGCACTCTGTAACAACAATATTTGGGGAAATATATCAAATGCAGCTCAGAAATACCCTTGCTAAATTTTATCTGGATCGGTTCAGATTTGGATATAGCTCCCATATATAACTTCGTCCGATTTACCTTTGATTGTGCACCAAACGTCTAATATTGGGCCAAATTGGAAGAAATTTGGCACTTACGACCGAAGTGAATCTAGAAGCTAGTATGTTAAATTTGGTGAAGATCGGTTCAGATATAGCTATAGCTCCCATATATATTGTTTATCCGATTTGTTGTATTTGTTACTTACAGCCGTAATATGCACTCCGTAACAACGATATTCAGGGAAATATATCAAATACAGCTCAGAAATATCTTTGCCAAATGTTATCGAGATCGGTTCAGATTTGGATATAGCTCCCATATATATCTTTATCTGATTTCAAATTAATTTTGCACCAAATGGCCCATATAAGTCCGAATTTAAAAGATACAAATGCTTTGGCATATTAGTCCTTTGAACTTTAAATTATAATTATAATCATTGCGTGTATGATTGAATTCTCCCATAAAAACTTTTAATTTTTATGCGGAGCTCTACTAAATTAACAAAGTGGTGTAGGGTATCATAAAGTCGGCCCGCCCGACTTTAAGACTTTCTTTACTGGTTTTATTTAGGTCCGATATGAAATGAACAATATTGACCTATTCCTTCTGAACCTACTCCATAGAGGGTCAACAAACAATAATCATAACAGAATAAGCTGAGGGTATACATCTGTCGGCAAAACCCGTCTAATACTTCTTTTTTCATTTTAAAACCATACCATTGCTCCGTAGTGTTTAAAAAATTATTTTCAAATATTTTATACAAAAATCACTTATTTATATGTGCATATGTATGACCACCGCCAATGGTTCTGCCTGTAAATTGGTGAAAATGCGGAATTTAAAATACCTACCTGGGTAGTCACCAAAAAAATTTAATTGCGTTCACATGCCGTAACACATGACTGATCATAGCTTTACATTTGGGTTTTTGTAATTCATTGGTTTTTTTTTGGAATCCCAATGAAACACCAAAAACAACAAAAGCCCAGCCAAAATGTAATAAAACATTCATACGCAGATACCAACATGCGTTAAAATGCGTAACAAGAATTTTTTGGGTGCAGAACGTGTGAGTGTGCGAGTGTGTTTAGTATGCGGTCGAGTTTATGGCTGTTAGATTAACATCATTTAAATTGTTTCTAATTAAAATTTAAAAAAATAAAAAAGAAATACACACACACAACAATGGCGACTCCATCCATGATCTGACAGAACCCCTCGACAACAATCAACAGCCGAAGACAAAGAATTACCATTTATGAATGAAGGAAGAGGTGCCAAGTATTTAGCACCCAATTGTTACCTCAAATGAACAAAATAAATTTCGTTCAAGTCATCCGCGTACACGCTTTACCAATCAACATTCTCCCCGTAGTAGCCTAAGTCCCTACCCCTCAAAACACGTATAACACACACACAGATGTCATATAGATATGTCGCCAAATTGCTCATCGGAAATTTTACACACGTAATGTTTGAAACATAAAAATTAACAATAGTTTTTGGTGTTCTACAATATATGTTTGTAGACAATTTTTATTAATCGGCCAATGGGTAGGCCTGAAAAAAATATGGCAAATTCAAGAGGTTACCAGTGAATTATAAAAATCATCAATGAACAAGCTAAAATTGGAGAATTTCAGTTTTTATACTCTACAACACTATGTGTTGGGGATATTATAAGTTTGATTGGGCCAAAAATTATGTAACACCTATGTATGTATGTTCGTCCGTTTGTCCATGTTAATTTGTAATCACTCTACAGGTCGCAATTATGGCCCGATCTTCACGAAATTTAGAATGAAAGTGGGGATAAGGTCAGAATAAAACCCTATTTCTTTTGGAGATGATCGCACAATATTTAGCTGTTGAAATGGACCAAAACCTGAAAAATTTCCTGATTTTGCAGTTGCTCTACAGGTCACAATTATGGATCAATCGACGCGGAAATTAGCATGGGGCTTAAGCTTCGGGCTGGGCAGAAGCCTTCCGATTTTGATGGCGAAAATCATAAATAGACAAATAGGTCAATTCTGACCGTTACGTAGATGCCGATAGTAAATATATCGGATATATATAGCGAAATATATACAATGTGCATATACAAAGGAAAGGAATGTTAGATGGAATGCTTATATCTCAAGAATGGCTGGACCGATTTTGACAAATTTTGTCAATTCAGAATGCCCTCTTGACATAAAAGTATAAAATCTAAAAAAATGGACCACTACTTTTGTCTGAAAAATACCAACATTACTTACAGGCGATAGCCGAAATACACAAAATGCGAACTTCTGCCTTTTTTGCTGATTTCGTTGACGAATATAGCCAAATATCGTAGACAAGAAGATCGTATAAAAGAGTATAAATTTGGAGATACAGAGGGGCCTCTTGCTTTTGGAGATGATCGCAAAATACGACGGAGTGTGTAAATATTGGGCAAATGTCCCTGGTCAAAATGCTGAGGGTAATATCTGGGCAGTGCTCCGTCACATAATTTCAAAAGCGAAATCTTCCAAAATGGATTTGGACATAAGGGGGCTTCGAACATATTGTAGTGTTGTAGGGTTTCGGTTGGTCGGCCCCGCACGACTATAGGCTGTGCTTACTTGTTTTTTCATATTTTTTTATCGCATGCGATTCTTTCAATTTGACTTATAATATTGAAGAATACATTTTGTGATATTTTTTCACCTTACAACACAGCTTGAGGTTATTATATACAGATTGCAATTATCGTCCGATCTTATTCTTTTCAAAGATGTCCGCAATATATTTAGGGATTGAAATGGACCAACAACTTAAACTGTTCCTGATTTTGCAGCCGTTATAAAAATACACATAAAGCGAACTTCTGGCTTAGTTATGTAGATTTCGTTGACGAATATAGAAAAATATCGTAGACATATAGTTGAGACTATATTTGGAGATACAGATGGGCCTCTTGCTTTTGCAGATGATCGCAAAATAATTAGGAGTTGAAATTAATTGAAATTGAAACCAATCGACAGAGAATCTTGCATGAGAAGAGAGTTAAGGACAGGCAAGAAGTCTAGTATTTTGGATGACCATTGGATTATATTTAGCTTTAAAATAGATCACAACCACTAAAAGCACGACGGAGTACGTAAATATTGGACAAATGTCCCCGGCCAAAAAGCTAAGAGTAATATCTGGGCAGTGCTCTATGACATAATTTAAAAAGCGAAAACTTCCAAAATGGATTTGGACATAAAGAGGCTTCTAACATATTGTAGTGTTGTAGGGTATCACATGGTTGGCGCGGCACGACTATAGCCTTTGCTTACTAGTTTTTAAATTTTTTTGAATGAAAGCAAAAAATGTCGGAAATAGCATCAAATTTAAGAATAAGTTTGGATTTGTTTCTCACGAATTATAACCTTCAAACGGCCAATGAAACCGTCACACGCTGCCCGAATGTTGTCCTGCGGTATTTTGGTCCATTCCCGGCGAAGCGTTTTCTTGAGGTGATCGAAACTTTGGTATTTTTTAGTGCCAACCTTGCTTTCCAAAGTACTCCAGACACAAAAGTTCAACGGATTGGTATCCGGAGATTTTTGTGCGCTGAAAATGAAGCGAGGAACCTCATTTTGTAACCATTCTTGGGTGCCGCATGCTGAGTGCAATAGTGCTGAGTCCTGTTGGAATGTCCAAGGTTTGCGGCCAAAATGTTTGCGTGCCCAAGGCTTTAATACACCCTCCAGAATATTTTCGCGATAATATTCGGCATTTATTTTGATGTCACGGTCGATTAATATGAGAGAAGAGCGACCATCGGCTGTTATGGCGGACCACACCATCACCATAGTCGGCGCTTGAGTTCTGGTGGCCAACCGAAGGTGGACATTTTCAGCTGACCTCTTTGGCAAGTAAATATCATAATTTTGTTTGTTTACAAACTGATGAACAAGGAATGTTTTCTCAGGGGAGAAAACCAAATTCGGCAGTTTACCACTTTCGGCCAAGCGAAGCAACTTTTTAGCTCTTTTGAGTCTATTTTCTTTCTGTTGTGGTGTAAGTTCATGCCCTTTTTGGAATTTCAATGGTTCTACCCCGAGCTCATTTTTTAATATTCGCCGAATGGAATATTGCGATATATTCAGCTCACGAGTCATTTTTCGGCTACTGCGACGCGGGTTTTGATCAGGTCGCTTCTTTAGTTTTCGAACCATTTCTGTTGATGTTGCTGTTTTCTTCCGTCCACTTCCTTGAAGTCGGGCTACGCTACCAGTATCACGGTAACGAGCGATGGTACGAGACACAAAATATTTATTCACATTTAAATGCTGGAGTTCTCTAACAATATCCACTTGGTGTTTTCCGGCCAAATATAAAGAAATCACACAATCACGCTTGAATCCCATTACGAATAACTATTTTCTTGAAAATTCGCACCAAAATGCTTTTGTACGCTTGTAAACAATATAATGAGCTGTCACTGGAATAATTTTAACAGCTGTCGGACGAGTGGCTCGTTTAATTCCGATTTTCTTCAAATTTCTTATGTTCTAATAAAAAAATTCATCTTCTTATTCCTTTCCCACAAAGGTTCACATTTGTACGCCCCTCAGCCACATGGCTACATGGCTAGAAGATATCAGTTGCAGGACATTTTGCCAATCAAGCCATGTCCTTTTGTCCGTCTGTCTGGTTGGTCCAGACGATAACTCTCAAAGGGTGTATGCGATTTCCTTCAAACATGGTACATGGCCTTTTTGGGGTTAACATCTTGAATAATCGTAGAATATTTTCGGATCGGACTTTAATTTTCGTGATATTCGTATCACTTACTCACTACTAAAAATCGTAAAAATTCAAATATGAGTCAAAACAGTGACAAGATTTTCACTTTGTTCCATTTAGGCCTTTAAAGTTTATATCCCAAAGGTTATTCACTATCAAAGATTGTAGTTTCTTAGTATGAGTTCATTAGAGACTTCACACAGCCCTTTCAACTAATCAAGCCTATCCCACGAACACATTTCGTGATATGAGTTTTTGTGTGTGTGTCGATTAAAACAAGTGTAAATCAACGACACACGTACATATCGATGATGTTCAAAAAAATTATCGACCGGTTACACTTATTAAGCTACCACTTGCGCTTCAACAAAACCATGCTCAACATTTGATTGGGATTCCTTAATGTATAACCACGACAGTGCGTAGAACCCATAAAAATGGTGCGCAAACGCAATACTTAATTAGTTGTTTGGAGCAGCAGTTGTTGAGCGATCAATGATGCGTTTGAAATTTTAAATAAAATATTACAAAAAATAGGTAGACAGGCAAAGGCTTAATTTGGATCTGGCTCTGGAAAAAAATCCAATTGGAATTCTCGTTCGTAGAGAACATTAAAATGTTACGATGTGAGTGGAAAGAATATTTTGAAGATTGGACCAACAATGTATGAGGTTCGATCCACCATTGATGAGATGGTATGTTGATGGTTCGAATGATAAAAAAAAATTGGTTGGGTGGAGTTTGTTATCACACCAACACTTGTTAGAGGCTATGGCTCATAGAATTTATAAGGGATTAGATTACAAATTAAGACAAATATCTTTTTAATTATTCAAGGGAGGGGTTTGAGGATTTACTGTAATTTATTTATTTTTTTTTTTGTTTTAATTCTTGAAACTTTCTTATGAATGATAATTATTTAAAATTACTTCGACCTTGTAAGGTTGGTATTACTTTTCATTATACCTGCATGTAATTCTAATTAACTTCTAACAATTATCATGATTGAACTCAGTTTTTTTTTTCTAGAAAAACTTTTCACGTACATTTTATATTGTAAGCAATATTTGTAATTCCTTGATGTATTTGGGTGTGTTCCATACAACACTGTCTGCGTCATCGACAATTTTCAGACAGAAGACAATTTTTAAAATTCCTAATGCGAAGTTTGGAATTCTGCAAATTTTTTTACAACTATGAGTTATGCGCCTACTCACATTCCAATAGAAATAAGTATTTACTCTATCATTAATCTATCAAATTAAGAAGCTACGTTTTGCTAACATAAACACATTCACTCGCATTTAAACACAATTGTTAAACATTTATATTATATAACATTAAATTATTTGATTCCAGAGGGAAAAAATTACAAAATATTAGTCGGTTGTTGTTGTGGCAGTAGTACATGCAAGTGTTTGCGTTCTGCTAATCTGGTTCCAGCTCAAGGTTTAGAAATTCGGCTACTTTAATGGGCTATAAGCAGACATCATCTGGAGTGAGTTGGGTAGGTTTGGCTGTGCAATTGATAAGGTGCAGCGCATTGTGCGGGCCTGTATCACACGCCGCGCAGGCGTCACGCACATCTTCCTCAATTCGTGCCCAATACGAATAGAGACGACTACACCATCCTGAACATAATTGCGCTAAAATTACCCTGGTTTGTCTAGGCCGCTGACGTTGTTCAGCTGCAATGGATGGGCGTGGACTCCGAGGACGACATTCATTTTGTGACTGCTAATAGCATCTGCGACTGCATCGGTATGAATGCCACTCAGACTTGTCTGATAGGCTTCTTGATCTAGATGTTCTTTCTTGTAGCGTTGGACCTCCCTCTCTAGATCGTGTATGTTCCTTCTGACACGCCTGGGTGGGGGAGATTTATCCACCATATGATGGGTGGGATGTCTCACACGGTAACACCCAAGCGGGTACTGCAACGAAAGCATATGATTATGCTGACGTAAGGGGAGGACTATCGCTTCTCCATGAAGATGCTCCACTGGTGTCATGAGAAGGCACCCTGTCGCAGTTCTCAGGGCAGCGTTCTGGCAGGTCTGGATGTGTTTCCACTGCGTAGCACTAGTATTCGCAGATCACACTGGAGCCGCATAGCTGACCACAGACCGATCTATCGCGTTATAAGAGGTCAACAAGGTTTCCTTGTCCACACCCCAAGTGCTGCCGGCTAGCGCCTTGAGGACCTTGTTCCTACTTTTCATCTTGTCGCAGATAGCTGTGGCTTGCGCGGACGACTTGAACATGCTGTCGAATGTAACCCCTAGAATCTTGGGGTAGTTCGTGGTCGGTATTAAATTCCCCTGGACCTGCACATTCAGCTGTGTTTTCATCTATGCAGACCATGTGGTAAAGAGTGTGGCCGTTAATTTCGTGGCGGATATTTTCATATTCCTCGCGTGGAAGTATGTGGCAAGCTCCGCGAGATAGGGGTTCAGCCTTTCACATATGTCATCGACCACTGGGCCCGACGCCATGATCGTACAATCATCCGCATACGTTATGATCTCTATGCCGTCTGGAGGTTAAACAGTTATGGAGATATCAGCCCACCTTGGGGAACTCCCTGTTTCACTCCACGGGCTTTGGACCTCTTGTTCTGGAATTCCACGTACGACTGGCGTCCACACATATAGTTGATTATCCAACGTTTCAAACTTGGCAGGAGGCCTCAAACAGTATGACATGTTTGACCGTCAAATGCCTTTGATAGGTCAAGGGCTACCAACACGGTTCTGTCACACGTCCTGGGGAGGACTGAACCTTTTACTGGCATCCTTGCCTGGCTTCAGTAGCGGGACCACCCGGCCCATTTTGCAGGTTTCGGGCACTATGTGGGTGGCTAGCGACAAGTTGAGAACTTTATATTTCTGATCTCAAAGGGATGCAACAACCCTTTGCAAATCCTAATATTTGCGTCAGTTCTAGGTCAGGTGCACTTGATGGAGTGGACCGATATTATCGATGGCCCACTCCATCAAGTGTCTCTCCAACAAAGGGTCAAAATATATATTAATATATTTTTTTTTTTTCTTTGAAAATTTTGACTTTTTGTGGGGGAGGTATTAGAAGGAGTGGGCCTATATAATCGATCTTAACAACAGACCTTGGGATAATAAAATGATTGGGATATGTGAAATTTGAAGACAATCGGATGCTTATATGACATTTTATAACAGTTGTAATTATTTAAAATTTTGACCCTTTTTGGGGGAGGTACTTGATGGAGTGGACCGATATTGTGCATTTTCGCACCTGATGTTGCACTAGCGCAATTGGGATTTGCAAAGTTGAAGCAAAATTCCTTTCTGTGCAGAAAATATTTTTTTTTGAAAATTTCGACTTTTTGTGGTACCAGAAGAAGTGGGTCGATATTACCCATTTCCGAACTTGATCTAAGTTCGACAAAAATATTATGATGTATCAAGTTTGGACCAAATCGGATACTCCCTTCCTGAGTTATCGTGCGCACCAGCCAGACAGACGGACGGACATTGCTAGATCGTCTTCAAATGTTCTGAAACGGATTTGGTCCAAAGAGACCTAGGGTCAAAAACCGTTATTTCGACGAGGCATGTTTTGACCTATCTAATGATATGTAACCTCTTTAGTCATATGGCAGAGGGTATAAAAAGAATTGCAACCAGAATTTGGGCAACACAATCGTAATGAAAAACTATTACCTCTGCAAGATAGGAGAATCCATATTCTAAATTTTGGGTCGATGACCAATATTTTGAGGTCTTGCAAATGTTTTGGCCCAATCAGACTTATAATATTCTTACAGCATAATGTAAAAGGGCACATATTGTTTATCATCAGGGTCTAATGTCCTGTTTTTTTTGGGTATATTTACATTTCAACTTTCGTTCCCTAATACCATCGAACTTAAAACCGAATATATTATGTATATACAAACGTACATGTAAAAGCATAACCCCACTTGTCTCTTTTTTAATTTCCAACAAAATAAAAGGCAATTTCTAATCTAATCTAAAAATGTCAATCAAATCAATGCCCATTTTCTTGGTAATAATCTCTGTCTGTTTGTATTTGTGTTGGGTAATTTTTGATTATCTCTCTCTCTCTCATTGCCATTTGGGGGCGAAGAGTACCCCAAAACTGATTGACATTTTTTTGCGGCATCAATTTTTCCAAGTGATTTATTTTTGTTGTTGTGATCTTTGGTGGCCTGATATGAGGTACATTGGTCACCATGGCACACACACAGTTTTTGGGGCTTACATAAATATCCAATGATAAAGTCTAATTGGTTCTATTTTTATTAAGCTGGCCAGACTGTGTGATAAGGGATGTCAATGGGTAATAATATTGGCGCACATCGCCCATGAAAAACGGGATGTCAAAATTAAACTGAAATGTCAATCAAAAAATTACATGGGAATTGTGAGGAAAATATTCGGTCTTCCGTTGGGAAAATATAAATAACATATTTTCACCCCGCATTTGAATGGTATATAAGAGGTAATAAATGGTATTTTTTAAATTATTGAATTTACTCTTATCTCAACAACACGTTCTTAAGATAGAACAAGTAGATAAACTGTAAGTTCGACCGGGCCGAACTTTGAATGCCCTTCACCATTTAAAACGAATTTGGAAATTTTCAAAAAAATAAAATCCGTTAAAATTCTGTTAAAATCTTAAGAATAACGGGGACCTGCATAAGCAACTTACGCCATAAGCCATTAAAATATTCAAATTCGGAACTTAAAAAAAAATCAGTGAATAGCTAAAATCTTCAAAATATCGAAAATAGGGAGGTACCATAATATATGGGTCTATACGAAGTCCTGAACCTGCACAGACAATTTTCTGTCTTAGGCTGTAGTATCTATTACGAACTTCAAATACCAAATTTGAAATATATTCGGTGAATAATGTCGCTAAAATAATCAGAATACCGAATATTGGGAGATACCATTATATGGGGGCTATACGAAGACGTGGACCTACATGACTCATTTTCTGTCTTAAGCTGTAGTACCCATTGCGAACTTCAAATACCAAATTTGAAACATTTCCGCTGAATAATGTCGCTAAAATCATCTAAATATCGAATATCTGGAGGTACCTTTATATGGGGGCTATACGAAGACGTAGACATGGACAGACAATTTTCTGCCATATGCTGCAGTATCTATTGCGAACTTCAAATACCAAATTTAAAAAAAATCCGGTGAATAATGTCGCTAAAATCATCAATATACCGAATATCAGGAGGTATCATTATATGGGGGATATACGAAGGCGTGAACCTGCGTAGACAATTTTCTGCCATAGGCTGCAGTATCTGTTGCGAACTTCAAATGTAAAATTTGAAACATTTCCGGTGAATAATGTCGCTAAAAATATCAAAGTACCGAATATCGGGAGGTATCGCTGTATGGGGGCTTTACGAAGGCGTGGACCTGCGTAGACAATTTTCTGCCATAGGCTGCAGTATCTATTGCGAACTTCAAATTCGAAATTTGAAACATTTCCGGTGAATAGTGTCGCTAAAATCTTCAATATACGTAATATCTGGAGGTACCCTTATAAGGGAGCTATACCAAAACGTGGACCTATATGGCCCGTTTTAAATACCAAAAGTCCTGCATACATAATATACATTTGAGTCAAATTTTATCAACCTACTTCATTTCGTTCGGAAGCTTGAGTGATTTCCACAGACGAACGGAAATCGCTAATTCGAGGTGTTACAAACGGAATGAGGAACTTAATATACCCTCCATACTAGGGTGGAGGGTATAAAAACTACTTGTAACCAGTTAAAGGTAGTCTACAAAAATATAAGAAAATCCCCAAGTAAACTGATTAGATATTGACTTAGGGAAATGTCCAGTTCGGATTGCCACAAATCATCAAATGTGACAAAAGCTGAAAATCAATTGCCAGCACTTGACATTTTCAGATAACTCTTGGGGCTTTCGAAAGCGAAGAACAAAAATTCTAACTAACTCCAGCGACGAGTGGTTCATAAATTTATTTTTGGTATTTCATCTAAGACAAGCGTGTGACAGGCCACGATTAGTATGCGATAATTGTGCACACATCTAATCTGGCAACTCAAGTGTGCCCAAAAATAGTTAGAGAATACCAATTGTTTGGGGTGGTACTTGAAGACATGATAATACCAAGGAGAAGTGGATTCTATTTGGTTCGGTTTTGAGAGGGCTATCTGTATCTTGTAGTACTGATTTAATTTTGAAAGTATACTTTCTTCTCTAATCATGATAATAAGTTTGAAATTGAAGAATATTATCATATCATCTCACTTGAGAGCTAAAACTTTAATTGCCGTTTTATACACTTTTTCCAAATTATCAATAACCAGAATTTTTTGAAATCAGCACCGTGCCTGATAGTCGATGCTGCTTTGACATCCATCTTACTGCATATGGAGCTCCTATATCAATGTGCAACACAAAAAAAAAAATAGTTCCTGGAAAAACTCAGTGGATGGTGAAGGTAGAGCTCACAACTAACTTTCAATACCCTTCAGCATTTTGGAAAATAACCTTTTATACCCTCCACCATAGTATGCAGGCTATATTAAGTTTATCATTCCCTTTGTAACACCTCGAAATATACATTTTAGACCCATAAAGTGTATATATTCTTGATCTGCATAAAATTCTATGTTGATTTAGCGATGTCCGTCCGTCTATCCGTCTGTGGAAATCACTTTCGAACGTAATGAAGTAGGTTGATACAATTTTTCTCATATGTATACTATGTCTGCAGGACTTCTGGTACTGAAAATGGGCCATATTAGTCCACGTTTTGGTGTAGGCCCAATATAACGGTACCTCCCTATTTCCGGTATTTTGGTGATTTAGCGACATTTTTCATAGTAAATAGTTCAAATTTGATATTTGAAATTCGTAAGGGATACTACAGCCTAAGACAGAAAATTGTCTGTGCAGGTCCACGTTTTGGTATAGCCCCCATATAACAGTATGGGGGCTATACCATGATTTTGCTACATTTTCCAACGAATATTTTTTCAAGTTTCGCATTTGAATATTGCTCATGATAAAAGTTGCCTATGCAGATCCTCGCCTTCGTATAGACCCTAAAATAAAGGATACATTTGATATTTTTTAAATTTTAACAGAATTGTTAACGGATTTTATGTTTTTTTGTTAATCGCTAAATTTGTTCCAAATGGTGGAGGGTGGAAGTTAAAAAAAAATATACATTTTTTGCACTGAAAGATAAACGAGAATCCGATTTTGCTCCAATTTGCGTCAGTGCTAGGTCAGGTATGAAAATTGACAATATCGGCCCACTCCATCAAGTACCTCCCCCACAAATGGTCAACATTTTGAATAATTACAACTCTTATCCCTCCGATTGTCTTCAAATTTCACACATCCCAATATTTATATTAACCCAAGGTCTGGTGTTAGGATGGCATATATCGGTCCACTCCTTTTGGTACCTCCCCCACTCCTTCTGGTACCTCCCCCTGCAAATCGTAATATTTATGTCAGTGCTAGGTCGGGTGCGAAAATGGACAATATCGGTCCACTCCATAAAGTGCTTCCCCCCACAAAGGATCACAAATTTGAATAAGTATAACTCTTATAAAATGTGACGTAAGAATCCGATTGTCTTAAAATTTAACACATCCCAATATTTTTGTAAACTTAAAATCTGGTGTTAAAATGGAAGATATCGGTCCACTACTTTTGGTACCTCCCCCACAAAAGGTCGAAATTTTGAATATCCATTAAGCTCATAAAATACGAAATTAACATCCGATTCCATTAAGACACGGTACATCTTAATATTTCCCTAAAGAAACGATTTTTTATAAAGATGGTAGAGATCGGTCGAATCATTATGGTACCTCTTCCACAAAGCGTCAAAATGTTGAGTAACCGAAACGATCATAAAATCCGAAATAAGCCTCCTGTACTCTTCATATTTCACACATCCCATTATTTCTACTAACACAAGATATGCTAAAACAAGATGGGACATATCGTTCCACTCCTTCTGGTACCTCCCCCACAAAGGGTTAAAATTTTGAATAATCATGAAGCTCATACAAACTTAACATCCGATTCCATTTAGTATTGGCACATTTCAATATTTCCATTAACACAAGAACTGTTATAAAGATGGTAAAGATAGCACCATTTCTTTTGGTAGACCAACCCCCCCCCCCCAAAAAAAAAAAAAAAAAAAAAAAAAAAAAAAAAAAGGTTTAAATAGCTAAATTCTCATAAAATCCGAAAAAAAGCATTCGATTCTCTTCAAATTTCACATATCTCATTATTTTTACCAACACTAGATCTGCTGTGAAGATAGGATATATCGGTCCACTTCTTCTGGAATTTTCTCCTCAAAAGTAAAATTTTTTGAGTATTAATGAATCTCATAAAACGCGAAATTAACATCGGATTCCATTCAGACGCGGTACATCTCAATATTTTCATCAACACAAGACCTGTAAAGTGGTAGAGACCGAACCAATTCTTGGTACCTATTCCACATAGTTTAAGATTTTAAAAAACAAAACGTTCAACGAAAGCGAAATAAGCATCCAACTCTCTTCAAATTTCCCACACACCAACATTTTTTCTAACGCAAGGACTGTTGTGAAGGTGATATATTTCTGCGAACCCCTTCTGGTACCTCATCCACAAAGGGTCACAATTTTCAATACTTTTATTTGTCATAAATTGCGAAATAAGTGCTATATCTAAATTTTTCGCTCAACCAGAAACCTGAGATGAATATGGAATTTATGATTTCCCATAAATTTGGATTTTTATCATTTTAACATTTTCTAAAAAATATCACATATTTCATATAAGGTGAAGGAAGTGGTCGATATAGTCCAAACCTGACACGTCGCAACATTTATATAATATTTATTTAGGTCCGATACGAAATGGCAATATTGGCCCATTTTATCGGAACCTACTCCATAGAGGGTTAACAATTTTAATAATCATAACAGAAGTCAAAATATTTTAAAATAATCGAACATTGGTCAGGGTATTATATCTTTGTGCATTTGTCTGTAACAGGCAAAAGGAAACGAGATAGACCCATAGTTCCTTTTGATGATTTGCATAGAATCACATTCTGAGTCGATTTATGGATGTCCGTCCGCCCGCCTGTCCATGTATTTTTGTAAACAAAGTACAGTTCGCATTTATTGCCCTATCCAGATGAAATTTTGCACAAATCATTTGTTTGGCCCAAGGACGAACCCTATTGAAATTGGAGATAATCGGTCAAAATTTAGATATAGCTCCCATATATATCTTCGTCCGATTTGCTTTTTATTGTCCACCAAACGTGTAATATCAGTCGGAATAGTATGGAATCTTGCACATACAACCAAATTAGGCCTGAAAATAAGTATGTCAAATTTAATCGAAATCGGTTCAGATATAGCTATAGCTCCCATATATATTGTTCATCCGATTTGTTATTTTTGTCCTCCGCAGCCGTAATATACACTCTGTAACAACAATATTTGGGGAAGTATATCAAATACAGCTCAGAAATACATTTGCTAAATTTTATCGAGATCGGTTCAGATTTGGATATAGCTCCCATATATAACTTCATCCGATTTACCTTTGATTGTGCAGCAAACGTCTAATATTTGCCCAAATTGGATGAAATTTGACACTTACGACCGAATTGAGTCTAGAAGCTAGTATATCAAATTTGGTAAAGATCGGTTCAGATATAGCTATAGCTCCCATATATACTGTTCATCCGATTTGATATATTTGTTACCCACAGTCGTAATATGCACTCCGTAACAACGATATTCAGGGAAATATATGAAATACAGCTCAGAAATACCTTTGCTAAATTTTATTTGGATATTGCTCACATATATATTTTTATCCGATTTCAAATTAATTGTGCACCAAAGGGGCAATACAAGTCCGAATTTAAAAGATACAAATGTTTCGTCATATTTAGTCCTTTGAACTTCAAATTATAATTATAATCAAAGCGGGTATGATTGAATTCTCCCATTAATACTTTTAATTGTTATATGTAGCTCTACTAAATTAGCAAAGTGGTGTAGGGTATCATAAAGTCGGCCCCGCCTGACATTAAGACTTTCTTTACTGGTTTTATTAATCGCAATACAACTTTAAATACTGTTAAACTATATCCCAGCTATGACGAGATAATGAAAAAATTCAGTATTTGCCAGAGGATGGAATGGATTTTCAATTAACGAGTTGAGTACACAAAAGGTACTTCAACAATTGCGCTTTTCTTTTTTCACAATAGAAAATCCGAAAATAATTCTGAAAATTAAATTCCATTATCATTTAAGATGAAATCAAAAATAGAACAAGATTTTTGGTGTCAAACAAACTAGTAACAAGCAAATAAAATGAAAAAAAAATCTCCCTTTTTTATTGACAACTTCTATGCCAAGGTTGATGATGACAAGGGTCAAATGTCGGAATTAATAAAAGTAGAACAATTAAATTAGAAATTATTCAAAAGCAAATTAGCAGTTGTTGGCGCATACTTGAAAGAAAAGGTAACCGCTTTTCCGAACTGCGTGCCCTTACATCTTTTGTTGATTTACAAGGGGAGGAACAATCACAAGATTTTAACCCTTATTGCATTATTTGTGAAATTGATATGGAATGTCTTTGAAGAAGGAAAACCAAAAAACCCTTTAAAATTGCGTTGTATTCCGACCATTTTTTTTTTTTCACATTCTATCAAAAGGAACAACGAATTTGTTCTCCCATATCAATGAGAAATGTAAATATTGAATATTTGATTTGGGAATTTTTGTTACCTTTCGCTTAGAATTTGGTGTGTTGGCTATTCACACCTGCTCCCGGTGTGATTTGGACTACTTATCCGTTACTTATTGCGATGAATACTATTGTGAGAATGTCGGCTATCCTTTTGAGCAATGATTAGCGTTGAAATTAACCCTTCAGTAGTTGGTTGATAATCATTGTTAAATGAAGGGATTATCACACTTTCAACAAAATAAAGGTTGAGTGTGTGTGAAAATAAAATGAAAATCTGTTGAGAACACAAAGCTAATGAAAATTGTTGTTGTTTAGAGGCTCTAGGATTTAAAAAAAGTGTAAGCAAAGGCTAAAGTCGGATTAAACGCTAATTTCCGCATATATCAAAAATTCTTTCAAATATGATGTGGCACATTAGTTCAGAAAATAAACCAGTAAAGAAAGTCTTAAAGTCGGGCGGGGCAGACTTTATGATACCCTACACCACTTTGCTAATTTGGTAGAACTCCGCATAACAATTAAAAGTTCATAAACGCTATGATTATAATTTAAATTCAAAGGACTGAACATGCCGCAGCATTTGTATCTTTTAAATTCGGACTTGTATTACCCACTTGGTGCACAATTAACTTGAAATCGGATAAAGATGTATATGGGAGCTATATCCAAATCGGAACCGATCTCGATAAAATTTGGCAAGGATATTTCTGAGCTGTATTTCATATATTTCCCTGAAAATCGTCGTTACGGAGTGCATATTACAGCTGTGGGTAACAAATATAACAAATCGGATGAAGAGTATTATGGGAGCTATAGCTATATCTGAACCGATCTTCACCAAATTTGACAATCTAGCTTCTAGACTCAATTCGGTCGTAAGTGCCAAATTCCATCAAATTTGGACAAATATTAGACGTTTGGTGCACAAAAAAAGGTAAATCGGACGAAATAATATATGGGAGCTAAATCCAAATCTGAACCGATCTCGATAAAATTTAGCAAATGTATTTCTGAGCTGTATTTGCTGTATTTCCCCAAATATTGTTGTTACAGAGTGCATATTACGGCTTTGGAGGACAAAAATAACAAATCGGATGAACAATATATATGGGAGCTATAGCTATATCTGAACCTATTTCGATCAAATTTGGCATACTTATTTTCAGGCGTAATCTGGTTGTATGTGCAAATTTCCATACTATTCGGGTTGATATTACACGTTTGGTGCACAAAAAAAAGCAAAGCGGACGAAGATATATATGGGAGCTATATCTAAATGTTGACCGATTATCTCCAATTTCAATAGGATTCGTCCTTGGACCAAACAAATGATTTGTGCAAAATATCATCTGGATAGGACAATAAATGCGAACTGTACTTTGTTTACAAAAATACATGAACAGTCGGACAGACGTACGGACGGACATGCATATATTGACTCAGAATGTGATTCTATGCAGATCATCAAATGGAACTATGGGTCTATCTCGTTTCCTTTTGCCTGTTACCAACAAATGCACAAAGACATAATACCCTGACCACTTTGTGGTGTAGTGTATAAAAAAGAAAGACAAGTATTTGGGACGAATTTGGCAATTAAAAAAAAAAAAAAAAATAATAAAATAAAATCCGTTGAAAGGTCTCTTAAAATCTTAAAAATACGAAATGTAGCCATTATAGTAGGGTCTATACGACGTGGGCCTGCATTGGTAATTTTTTGTTATAAGTCATTAGAATAACATAGCTAAAATCATCAAAGACCGAATATAGGGAGCACCCATTATATGGGGGCTATACCTAAACGAGGACCTGCACAGACAAATTTCCGTCTTAGACGAACCTCAAATACCAAATGTCAAACAATTCCGGTGAATAATGTCACTAAAAACATCAAAATATCCAATATCTCGAGGAGGATATGGAGGCTATACCAAAACGTGGACTTGCACAGACAATTTTTCTGTCATAAGCTGTAGTATCCACTACGAAATACAAATACCAAACTTGAAACGATCCCGGTGAATAATGTCGCTTAAATCACTAGAATATCGAAAATTGGGATGTACCATTATATGGGGGCTATACCAAAACGTGGACCTACATGACCCATTTTCAATACCAAAAGTCCTGCAGACGTAATATACATTTGAGTAACATTTGATCAACCAACTTCATTTCCTCCGGAAGCTAGAGTGATTTCCACAGACGGACAAACGGACGTACATCCCTAAATCGACATAGAATTTTATGCTGATCAAAAATATATGCAGGGTGAGATAAAAAAAACTGCAACAAAGTCAAACGCCATAATATTTACATTTTTTTTTTAATTTTATAGAATGAAAACAAAAAATGTCGGAAATTGCATCTAATTTTAGAATAATTTTAGACTTGTTCGAATTGGTCACCTTTGACACGAATTATGGCATTTAATTGGCCAATGAAACCGTCACACGCTGCCCGAATGATACTTTGCGGTTTTTTGGTCCATTCACGGCGAAGTGCTTGCTTTCCAAAATACTCCAGTGCTGAACCGATTTTCTCCAAATTTGATGTACTTGCTTCTTGACTGCTCTTGCTCTTTGACAGATATTGGCTATTTGGTGCACAATTAACCTGAAATCGGTTGAAGATATATATGGGAGCTAAATCCGAATCTGAAGCGATCTTGATAAAATTTGACAGAGGTATTTTCGAGCTCTATAAGATATCGGATACCAAATATCATTGCTGTCGAACGCATATTGGGAATGTGATGGACCTAAAAATTGGATGAAACATATATATGGGAGCTATAGCTAAATATAAACCGATTTTCACTAAATTTAATGTACTTGCTTCTCAACTGTATTCGGTCGGATGTGCAAAAATGCCGGCCATTTGGACTTATATTGGCCATTTGGTGCACAATTAACCCGAATTCGGTTGATGATATATGGGAGCTATATACATAGACGGAAGGACGGACTGACATGCATAAATCGACTCTGATTTTATGAAGATCCTCAAAAGAAACTATGGGTCTATCACGCTTCCTTCTCTATATTAGAACAAATGCACAAAGACATAATACTCTTACCACAATGTGGTGTAGGGTATAAAAGTGTAGTAAGTTTAGACCAAATCGGACACTCCTATTGAGAGTTATCAAGAGCTCATACAAGGATCAAGCCGAAAGATACCTAAGATCGAAAACCGCTATTTCGATGCGGCACATTTAGACAAATGACATATGAGCCCCATAGCATAAAAAATGAAAAAAAAAAATAGAGCATAAAAAAATCCGACTCTTGGGGCATATCGATTTTTAGAAAATTTTTCTAAAAATAATTATTTTATATTGACATGAAATTGCCACCTAAGATCGGATATAGTCTGTAGTCAATATCTCAATTATTTTCATGTTAGTTAATTATAAAATCTGAAATTGTTAGAGACAAAGCCGAGTCATTTTAAAGATTAATATTTTTACAATATCCCCATTCAAACAAAGACACCATCACACACACACCCTTTCCGGATTGCCCTTATGTTTCCCTTTTTTTACATTTTACAAGAAACGATGACGTATCAGAAATAGAACATCCTAGACAACTAATAATACCATTTTCCCCTCTTCCGAGAACACATACTATCCCAATAATAATTTAATGCGTTTTTAATAAACCCAAATTGAAAAATCTGTGTCGAAATAGGATACAACTACACATATTTGGGTAACAATAGGTTTCCATTTCTCAATCAGACCTTTGAAATGAAATCACTTCCGTGTGGCAGCAAAAAAAAAAAGACATGATAAGCAAAAAAATCGAAGTTGGAGAATTGAAACTCAAGTGAAATATAATAAAAGATCTGTTGCTTACCTTCTGGGTAGCTTGAGGGGTTGACTTTTCTTGTTTCGCATATTTCTCCAGATGTTCAATGAAAGGATTTGGAAGGCTCCCTTTCATTAAAAAAAATAATATGAATAGTAATGTCATGTGAATGGCTCACCCTATGATTAAACGCTGTGCCAAGGGTGCTTCTTTAAATCTCTGCTCTGTGTGTGTGTGACCTTTGGTGTAAGCATTTTTTCGGGGTGTTTTATTTATACCAAAGTAAATTTTCCCCGGAGATAGTGAAAACATGCTTATTCATGCCGCTGTTGGTACAACACCTGAATTTATGGGTCGTCACAACAAACTGTTGCTACTTCGTTCTTCGCTTGCCACTGTAACCCATTTCAATTGGTTGTCCTCTTTTTTTCCTTCCATGACTCAATACCCACCATTGTTTCTTCTTCCATTTTGTTTTAATTTTTATTTTAAAAAATTCTATTCTATTTCCATTTAGTGCCTGCTACCGAAGAAATGAGAGTTTGATTTGTTTCTGGTTCTCGGTAATTTATTCAAAATAATTTTACACAAAACTTGGAAAGGTTCTTGTCGGTGTTTTTGTTTTGTTTTGTTTCATAATTAACATTCCATTATTCGCATACATTAGACAAAGCAAAGGAGTAGCTGGGGGGATTTCGTATTGGCAATTTGGTATTTTTCCATGGTAATGTAGTCGCTCGCATTCATGCCAAGGCTTTCGAATACTAACCCTTTCTAATTATGTTGAACTTTTTCAAGAATTTCTCGAAGGAAATTTGTGCGAACATTTGATGAATGAAGTAAAACTAATTACAATTTAGTTTCTATTGATTGTTTTAAACTTGTTGTTTTTCCAAAGAAGCTTTGCCTTAATCAATAGGATCCTTGGCTTGTTGTTCCACAAGAGTTTCGGCTCGCTGTTTCATAGAAGTTTTTTTAAAAAAAAGTAAAAAAATCTGTTAGTTCGGCCGGGCCGAACTTTGAACACCCTCCACTATTTGGAACGAATATGGCAAATTTCAAAAAAAAAAAAGTCCTTTAAAAATTCTGTTAAAATCTTAAACTTTTGTTATAGGCTGTAATATCTTTTACAAACTTTAAATACCAAATTTGAAACAATGCCAGTGAATAATGTCGCTTAAATCGCCAAAATACCGAAAATAGGGAGGAACAATTATATGGGGACTATACGAGAACACGGACCTGCACAGACAATTTTCTGCCATAGGCTGTAGTATCCATTACGAACTTCAAATACCGAATTTGAAACAATTGCGATGAATAACGCCGCTAAAACCGTCAAAATACCGAATATCGGGAGGTGCCGTTATATGGGGACCTACATGGCCCATCTTCAATACCAAAAGTCCTGCTGACATAATATAAATTTGGGTTACATTTTATCAGTCTACTTTATTTCGTTCGGAAGCTAGATCGAATTCCACTGACGGACGGATATCGCTAAATCGACATAGAATTTTATGCTGATCAAAAATATATAGACTTTGTGGGGTATATTACGAGGAGTTACAAACGGAATGACAAACTTAATACTATGGTGGAGGGTATAAAATTCGGCTTTCGGATTGTAGTTCCACAGTATTTTCTGATTGTTCCACTCGGTGTTCGGCTCGCTGTACGACCAGAGTTGGAAAAAATTCAATTGTTTCAATAATTACTAAGAAAAGGTCAAAATTCGGGCTGGGTCGACAATAGATATACCGGGCCGAGTTTTGGTTGAATATGAAAAATCTATCAAAATGCTTTTGAATGCATGTAAATAATATAATGAGCTGTCACTGAAATAATTTTAACAGCTGTCGAACGAGTGGCTTAGTGGTTTATATAAAAGTTATGTTTTATTTCACCAGCTAAATATCATTCGATGACCGTACAAATTAGTTGTCCCATGCTCAAGGTACAAAGATCAAATCAAGCTCTATTTTGAAACATTTAACTTTTTCAAATAGTGATTTGAAACGCACATAAAAAAATCGGCACAATACAATAACATTTTGTTATTATTATTACAGTTATTGCCATTATGTTCTCATTAGAGCTTTTTGCGGTATAATATCCTTTATAATTATTTATTTGATGTGTATTCAATGGAATTGCCAATTAAAATCCATTGGGCTTATAAAATTGCTAAACTCCAAGCATATGTATTATAAAGAAATAATAGAATATTTTATTTTAATTCACCCAAAAAAACGCTTAAATGCAACACTTTTCTCTTTATCATTTCAGGCTGTTTGTATTCAAAGGTGACCAACTTAATCCCACCATCAGCCTCCAAACAACTGACTATTTGTGCTTTCATTAACGAAGCACATATGGCCACCCCACAACATACTCTCCCGCTCTCATTGCTATGAGAAAAAGATAAACAGCTGTTGACTAACTCGTGTTTGTGTGTTTATTATCGTTTTCTGTAGTTCCTTTTGTGTTTCTCGCAAGATTCGGTTCGTTGTCGTCGCGTGTGATTATTTTAATTAAATATTCTTGTGTTTTTTCTTTAAATAAAACATTAAAATATACAGTGGAAATTGTGTTAAACAATGTTACGAAAAGTGCCATTAATTGTTATTTTGGGTTCTACCGGTACCGGCAAAACAAAATTATCTTTGGAATTGGCTGAACGTTTTGGTGGCGAAATCATCAGTGCCGATTCAATGCAAGTAAGTGGCTGTAGGTTGAGTAGAATAACAACAAATAGTAAAAACAACGTGCATGTTTGGTTTGTTGCTCTCTGAATGAGAGAAGAGTGGCGAAGCAAAACAAATTTAACAGTGTGGTATACTTGAGTATTTAAATGGATATTTTTGAGTTTTTTTATACCCTCCACTATTGTATGAAAATTTTGAATGAAAAATTATTGACATTTGTAAAAATTGCTGAAAAATGCATATCATTACAACCTCCGATTTGCGTCGTATAAGAAAAACATATAAAGACCCACATATTTTTGATAACACGCTTTAAAAAAAAAAATTGACATATCAATGTTCCCAAGCGTTGTTGCATCTACTTATATTCTTCTACCATGGAGCGTATATTAAGTTTGTCCGTTTTGTCCTCAAAATATACATTTTAGACCCCAAAAAGTATATATATTCTCGATTAACATAAAATTCTATGTCGATGTAGCGATTTCCGTCCGTCCGTTTGTGTGTCTAACTTCCGAACGAAATGAAGTAGGATGATAAAATTTCACATTATGTCTGCAAGACTTTTGATATTTAAAATGGGCCATGTAGGTCCACGTCTTCGTATAGCTCCCATATAATGGTACCTCCCGATATTCGGTACTCTGATGATTTTAGCGACATTATTCACCGGAATTGTTTCAAATTTGGTATTTTAAGTTCGTAATGGATACTACAGCCTATGACAGAAAATTGTCTGTGCAGGTCCACGTCTTCGTATAGCCATCATATAATTGTACCTCCCGATATTCGGTATTTTGAAGGTTTCTGCCAAAATGTCCAACCAAATTGGATGAAACGTGACAATTTGGGTTCTCGGTAGGTCTGTTCTCTCCTTGCAAAAAAAGATCTTTGCAAAAAATTGGTTAAGCCCCCATATATCGGTACTTCCCGATTTTCAATATTTGAAGGTTTCTGCCACAATTTTCAACAAAATTAGCTAAAACTTGACAATTGGGGCTCTTAGTAGGCCTGCTCACTCTCTGTAGAAAACTACAGATCTATTAATTGGTATAGCCCCCATATAAAGGAACCTCCCGATTTTCGGTGTTTTTAAGGTTTCTGCCACAATTTTCAACCGGATCAGCTGAAACTTTACTCTTATGGTTCTCGGTAGGTCTGTTATCTCCCTGCAAAAATTATTCAGATCAGGTTCACAAATTAGTTTAGCCCCCATAGGACGACACCTTCCAATTTTCAATATTTTGAAGGTTTCTGTCACAATTTCTAACCAAATCAATTGAAACTTGACATTTGGGTTTCTTAGGATGTTTGCTCTATCGTTGCAAAAAAAACCTTAGATTCAGGCCCCCGTCTTCGTATAGCCCCCATATAAGGGTTCCTCCCGATTTTCAGTATTTTGAAGGTTTCTGCCACAATTTCCAACCAAATTAGATGAAACTTGACAATTTTGGTTCTCCGTAGGTCTGTTCTCTCCTCGCAAAAAATGAGCAATTTAGGTCCACTATTATATATAAACCCTGATTTCGGTATTTTAAAGATTTCTACCACAATTCCCAATATTAGATGAAACTTGACAATTGGGGTTCTTGGTAGGTCTGTTCTCCCCTTGCAAGAATCCCGTCCATCCATCAAGAAAATAATGTTTTCCTGGAATCAGACTAAAAATTGATACCTTTGGAAAAATATTAAAAAAATCCGGCATTTCTTACTAAACTATGAGTTTTTGCTAAATGAATTCGAAATACATGCATTTATTTTAATAATCCATATTCCACACAACATTCTTTCAATGAAAAATTCCAGATATTTTACAAATTTCTTCGATTTTAAGGCAAAATTTTCATTTCACTCCCCATTTTCGATCTCTAATCACTTTTCCACACATCTCATTACACCGCCTCCTTTTTAATCTCTGTTGGAATTTCCCCCTTAATTGCCACATTTGGTACGGTTATTGCCATAATTGAGGCGAAATAGAACATGGAATAGCCCATCACATGCACAAATTCACTGCGATAACCACGGCATGGTCCACCCCATACCACCGAAGACGTTTGGGCTGCCAATATCGAGATAGCCACACACCCATACAAATAATTATCTTCTCGATAGGCCAATGAACTCAACGACACCACATTAGCCAAAGTGTTAACATATTTAAGAATTTGGGTGCTCTCCTCATCCGTTTCATCGCCGAAAAGTTTTGCAATAAAATCCAAAATAAGCGGTATAATAAATAAGGCATGGGCCATGGCATAGGGTTCACCCATTTGCAGAAAAATTTCTATGTTCATCAAGGACAGCGGTACAATGTCCATTGTTGTGTCCAGGACACTTTTCACTAGACTGCAACGCAGCTCACGACCACCAACCATGCCATAGATACCGAACACAATACCAAATGCCGAGGCCGTAAAGGCATAGGGATGTACATCGGGCAGCATCTCATAGGCTCCGTATGCAGCCATCAGGGCAAGTCCAAAATAGGGAGTTCGTTCTGCTAACCAATGCATGATGATTTTTTTTTCCTCACAAAATACGAATACGGATTCACAATTTGAAACACAAAATTAAAAAAAAAATAATTTTCTTATTTATTTGGAGAATCTAAAACTCAATTTTTTTCAAAATTTACGTGTTGTGAAACGTAAACTGTTTGTATGACAAACTCAATAAACAAGGCAAAAATGTTAATTATTTAATTCGTATCCCAAACCGACCATACAGGGGGGGGTGAAAAAAACTGCAACCAACTTCAGACTGCTGTCATTTCAAAGCCACTCGTCCAACAGCTGTTAAAATTATTCCAGTGACAGCTCATTATTGTTTACGTGATGGAATTTACACGTGATATTGTGATTTCTTTATTTGGCTGGAAAACCACAAGTCGTTAGAGCACTCCAGCATTTGCAAGAACTTACACCGCAACAAAAAGAAGAAAAGATAGTCAAAAGAGCTAAGGAGTTGCTTCGCTTGGCCGAAAGTGGTGAACTGACGAATTTGGTTTTTTCCGATGAGAAAAAAATTCGTTGTCCAGCAGTTTGTAAACAAACAAAATGATCGTGCTTACTTACCAAAGAGGTCAGCTGAAAATGTGCACCTTCGGTTTGCCACCAGAACTCAAGCGCCGGCCATGGTGATGGTGTGGGCCGCCATAACAGCCGATGGTCGCTCTCAGCTCGTATTTATCGACCGTGGCATCAGAATAAATGCCGAATGTTGTCGCGAAAATACTCTGGAGGGTGTATTAAAGCCTTTGACACGCATGCGCCATCCAAGAGGTACCTCGCTTCATTTCCAGCGCACAATGGCCACAAAAATCTCCGGATACCAATCCGTTGGACTATTGTGTCTGTAGTGTTTTGGAGAGCAAAGTTAGCACTGAACAAGTTAAAAAGCAGTAAGTTCAGCCGGGCCGAACTTTGAATACCCTCCACCATTTGGATCGAATTTGGAAATTTTCAAAATGTAAAACCCTTAAAGCATTCTATTAAAATTTTAAAAATACAAAATATACCCGTTATATTGGGGTCTATAGGACGTGGACGTACATAGGCATTGTTTGTCATAAGCCATTACCATATTCAAATTCCAAACATGAAATAAACGGTGAATGTAGCTAAAATCAATAAAATATCGTATATAGGGAGGTACCGTTATATCGAAGCTGTGCGAAGACCTGGACCTGCATAGACAATTTTCTGTCACAGACTGTAGTTCCCATAACGAACTCTAAAATCATCAAAATACTGAATATTGGGAGGTACCGTTATATGGGGGCTATACGAAGACGTGGACCTGCACAAACAATTTTCTGTCTTAGGTTGTAGTATCCATTTCGAACTTCAAATAGCAAATTTGAAACAATTCCGGTTAATAATGCCGCTAAAATCATCAAAATACCGAATATCGGGAGGTACCGTTATATGGGGGCTATAGGAAAACATGGACCATTTACGAACTTAACCTGCCTACTGGAAAAAATAAACATGTGTGCAAAATTTTAGTCACCTATCTAAATTCATTCGAAAGATAGCGTGATTACTACAGACAGACAGACGGTCATCGCTAAATCGACTTAGAATTTTACGCTGATCAAGAATATGTATACTTTGTTGGGTCTGACATGAGTATTTCGAGGAGTTACAAACGGAATGACAAAGTGAATATACCCTCCATGGTATGGTGGAGGGTATAAAAATACCAAAGTGTCGATCACCTCAAGCAAGCGGTTCGCCGGGAATGGGCCAAAAAACCCATGATGGCTTTAGTCCATAAACCGCATAAATCTGTGACTTTTTCTTGATGCATTGGTAGCTTTTGCAATGCTTTTGAGCGAAAAATAAGCTGGGTTGCTGATAGAAAAGTATGCATTGGGTCAACTTTCTCAGAGTACATTCACAAAAAAATTCTACATTGCTGTAGGTCGTTCGGCATTAATTCATGTATTAGTTGTATTTTGAAAGGCTTCACATCCACATTCTTTCGCAAAATTTTCCACGTTGTTGAATGACAGAAGAGAAATGTATCCTAAAAATTGCGCCAAATCTGAGCCTTATGAAAGAGAGCAGTAACCGACTGATTGACTGATCTAGAATCAACGACCAGGTGTTGGGGTTTTGCAAAGTCATAATATAAAGTGGATGATGCATTCTTGTTCTTTTAGGTACATTATTTTCTATGAAAATTTTGACCTTTTGTTGGGGAGGTACTAGAAGTGTGAAGAGTGGTCCTATATATCATCTTCGCACCAGATCTTTCTTTAATAAAACTATTAGGATGTGCGAAATATGAAGACAAGCGCTTTTCTTTTTTTAATTTTGATAAGAGTTATGCCTATTCCAAACTTTTGCTTGGTGAAGTTGTCCGATATTGTCCATTTTCATACCCAACCTAGCACAGTCAAAAATATTGGGATTTGCATAGTTCGCGCAAAATCGAATGACCCTTTCATGTTCTATTCGGTAAATTATATTTTGTGAATATGTTAACTATTTGTGGGGTAGGTGCCAGAAGGAGTGGACCGATATTGCCGTATCAAATAAAATATATTACCTATGTAGCCTTATGACTGAGGTTATTAAAGTGAACCCCAGACTACGTCCAATTTCGGATAACGTTAAAAAATTAAAACGTATTAGCCATCGATGATAGATTCTCATAAATGTTTATCAAAACCTGATGAGCTATTATACCTTGCATCATCTATTTCAAATTTTAAAATTTAATATTTATTATAATTTTCAAATTAGTTTATTAATTACTTATTAATATAAAGACATCATTATGACAACATCTTCAAATGTCACTTTCTAATAATTTATGGAAAATTCCCAAACAAAAAATATAATAATTATATTTTTCCATAGAACTATTTAGTTCACATAGTTTGAATTGAATTAGAAATGAAAACCTGAATAATCCAATCATTTGTTGTTAGATCTGCCATAGACATTATTAATAAAATAAATGTATGAATATTATATTAATTTTATGCTTATGCTAAACACACATAGTTCTAGCTGACTGACAAACTGGCGGGCTGACTGTCGGACAGACTCTAATCCGCAAAAAAAAAAAAAAAAAAACAGCCAACGACCAAAGTCTATTCTAGACTATTGAATTTCCTTTTCTCCTTTTTTCTTTCTTTCTTTATTTATTTTTTTTTTCTGTTCACTATAAATAACGAACGAAATAAAAATGTTATTTAGTGACTGAAATAATATTTAAACAGCCGCTAAAAACAACAGGTTTCTTGGCTTTATTGTTTCCTCCGACCAGGGAACAGATCTTGTTTCCATTTCGAATTTTTATTTTTCGCCAGGCCAATATCAGAGAGATGGGGAGTAGTAGACGCCATCGTCAGCGTCGTCGAAGTCATAACATTTGAATTTCAAACACAAGATCAAACAAATTTTTATGTGTTGAGATACACGACAAATGTGAATTGGAATTTATGCAAATTTTTGTTTCGGTTTTTATTGAATGTATTTTTATACCCTACAACACTATGTGTTGGGGGTATTATAAGTTTGATTGGGCCAGGATTTATGTAACACCTCGAAATATTGGTTTCCCATATAGGAAAGTATATATGGATCTTCCTAGCTCGCCGAGCTGAGTCGATCTAGCTTTGTATGTCCGTCCGTCCGTCTGTCCGTCTGTCCGTCTGTCCGTCTGTCCATGTTAATTTGTAATCACTCTACAGGTCGCAATTATGGCCCGATCTTCACGAAATTTAGAATGGAGGTGGGGCTTAGGTCAGAATAGAACCCTATTTCTTTTGGAGATGATCGCATAATATTTAGGGGTTGAAATGGACCAAATACTGAAAAAATTTCGGATTTTGCAGTAGATATACAGGTCGCAATTATTGACCAATCGACGCGGAATTTCGCATGTATCTAGAGTTTAGGGCGGAGAAGAAGCCTACCAATTTGGGTAGTCATCGGATAATATTTAGCGGGTAAAATTGACCATATCTTTTGGGTTGAAAAAATTCAAAATTTTTCATGAAACCGCGAATATTTTAAATACCGGCGAAATCCTAAAGCCATGACAAGGTTACTTCTGACCTTTACATTGATGTTAACATCCAACAATTTGGATATATAGCGAAATATGTGCGATATATGTCTATAAAAGAAGATATGCTTGAAAGATCTCTTATATGTCGAGAACGGCTGAACGGATTTCGACAGTTCTCATTAATTCAGAATGGCCTCTTGGCGGGAAAGAAAAATCGTCTAAAAAATCGCATAAAAATATCTCTATGAAGATGAAAATATTGATTTTTTAAAATTTTCTCATATTTTTTAAATTTTGTCATATTTTTGGCATATTTTCATTTTGAATTAAACATTTGGTAATATTTCTACAGCTAACAAAACTAAGTAGTTAGGATATCATATACAGATCGCATTTATGGCCCGATCCTTACGAAATTTTGCATGGGCATAAGATGAGGGTCAGAATAGAAGCCTACTCTTTTTGGAGATAATCGCCATATATTTAGGGGTAGAAATGGACCAAAAAACTGCAAAATTGTAAGCAGGTTGTATTTATCAACCGATCCTCACGCACATTTGAATGGGGGTTACCGGACATTGCAAAAGCCAAGCAGTTTTGGATGGCCATCCAAAAATATTCAATGTGGGAAATAGTTTGCCAACTTTTGTAGACAAAATACGAAAATGTCCATTCCAGTGACTTTTTGGAGAATTCACAAATACAGGAAAGACGCACTTCTGACAATTTCGTTAACGCTGATTTCGTTGAAGAATATAGTCAAATGTCTGTATCTCATATAGATGCGTTTCAGTCAAAAAACAATAATAAATGTTAATCTTTTGCCACTTCTGAGAGATTATAGGTCTTTGGGAAATATTGGTTCCAGGTCTAGGAAGACCATTTAAATTAGTTTAAGTTGCCATTATTCGAAAATTAGAGAACGAAACCTGATGGTTTTCTTTTATTATTTGTCACAATATCTTGTGGAATTCTTTCGAGTATCTCGCCTATATAAACTGTATTATAGTGTTGTAGGGTATTCAACGGTCGGCCCCGCTCGACTGTAGCCTTTGCTTACTTGTTTTTTATTTGGTATTCTATTTTTCGGGGTGGGGGGGTTGTAAAGCAACGAAATTGTGGTGTGTGCTCGCTCAGGTTGTTGTTGGGTGGTTGGTCGGTCGATCGTTTGGCGTTCGGTTGCTAGCCCGTTTGATCACTTGTTCGATTAAAACAATTCAAATTATTTGAATATTTTCTGAACAACGGCCAGGCAGACACAGACCTGTGTTAACAGGTGGTTTCCGGTTTTCGACATAAATTAAACTAAATCTATCAAAGATTATGATTATGCCTGATTATGTCTTATCCAGTTGTTTAAACTTTAAGAAAAAGAATTAATGAACAAATAATTAATTCTTCTACATTTTTTTTTTGTTGTTGGTGTCTGCAGTTTTCTGCCGCACACATTTGTTTAGTTAATGAGCCGCCAAACGAAAATAGTCGAAATATTGTTGCTAATTGAGATTTTGCTTGGCAGAAATTGAATTCAGATTTGTGTTTATACTATATAAGAAGGTATATAGGGCATTAATCAGGAAAATCTGAGACCATATTTCTCCTACAGTATTTATAACCTTTTGCACCCTACACAGATAAAAAACGTACCATTCCTTAAGCCCTACAAGTTAAAACTGCTACAGCTACAGCAATTTTTTTTATACCTTTAGCCATTTAGCTGGAGAGGGTATATATCATTTGATACGGCCAAAAAATGCCTTATCGAAATAACGATCTTAGGCCCTATGAAGTTTCGGACCAAATCCTGTTCAGCACATTTCGAGTCGATATAGCAATGTCCTTCCGTCCTTCTGTCTGTCTAGCTGGCTGGTGCGCACAATAACTCTCGAAGGGAGTATCGGATTTGATCCAAACTTGGTACATCGTAACATTATTAACACACATAGATCGTGTTGGGAGATGGGCAATATCGGTCGAATCATTCTGCTACATCCCATTCAAAAGTTCGAAAGAAAAATACAATTTTGCTGCAACTTCGTATAAATTAATTTTTCCATCAGGGCTTCGTCAGGTGCGAAAAAATCGGTCGAACCCATCAAGTACCTCCCCCACAAAGGGTCAACATTTTGAATAATTATAATTTTTATAAAATGTGATTTAAGAGTCCGCTTGTCGTCAAATTGCACACATCACCCACGAAGGGTCAAAATTATGAATATGCATTCAGGCTTGGCACATCTCAATATTTCTATAAAAAAAAAAAATCTGTTGTAAAGATGGCAGAGATCGGGCCATTCCTTCTGGTACCTCCCTAACAAAGGGTCAAATTTCGAATAACCAAAATGATTATAAAATTTAAAATAAGCATCCGGGTCGCTTCGTATTTCGCACATCCCATTATTTCTACTACCACATGATCTGCTGTGAATATGGGATACATCTGCCAACCCCTTCTGGTATCTTACCCAGAAAGGATCAATACTTTTATTGTCATAAATTGAAATATTTCGGTCGACTGTATCTGGTACTGCAGGCATATTTTTCATTTTTTTAGAAACTATCACATATCTCATATAAAATATAGGTAGTAACCAATATAGTCCAAACCTGTCACAACGCAATATTTATATAATATTTATTTAGGTTTTATACGAAATGGACCATATTTGCACATTCCTTCGGAACCTACGCCATAGAGGGTCTACAATTTGAATAATCACTACAGAAGTCAAAATATATTGAAATCAGCGAACATTAGGTAAGGGTATGTACTTGTCGCAGAACCGACTGACACTTTTTTTAAAGAGATCAGTTGTGGTGGATATTGAAATAGTTTCCACTCCATAGTTGACTTCGGAGAAGCTATATCAAAATTTCAGGATAAAGGCTTCGTGGTGCCGCCATAATAGTTTAACAGATTACACAGTTTTTTTTTGTAATTTTTATACCCTCCACCATACATTTTGTGGTCATTCCTTTTTTAACTCCTCGAAATAAGCAATTTGGATCAAGTATATATATTCTTGATCATCATAAGATTTAATATCGATTCAATCGGGAATCATTCTAACTTCCGAACAAAATGAAGTAAGTTTATAAAATATTGTTGCGATGGAGCGTCATATAGGTCCACATTTTTATATAGGCACCCAGATGACTGTATCGCCAGAATTAAGGTGTTTTGCCGGTTTTAGTCATATTTCTGTAAATTAGCAGTTTATGTTCCCTCTATGTGGGAAACATCCTTGCAAAGATCTGTCCATAAAGATCCATGTTTAGGTTTGTGTCACATTTTTTCACTGGAATTACATCGAATTCAGTCTTTGGAGTTCGTAATGAATACCAACTCCAATGACAAGAAATTGTTTATGTAGCCCCCCATACAGCGGCACCTCCCTATATTCGGTTTTTTGGATGATTGTAACTCCACTTTTTACCGGAATCATTTCAAATTTGGAATTTGGGGTTCGCAATGGGTGCTACTTCCAATCACAGAAAATTATGGATTATGGCCCCCATAACAACGATACCTCCCAATATTCCGTATTTTGAAGATTTTAGCCATATTTTCATACTGTAATATGTGTCACTTTCTTTGGTAAATAATTAGCTGCTTTAGGGGTGAACATTTTCGCATTGTCCCCATACAACGGAACCTCTCTATATTCGGTATTTGGATGGTCTTAGCCACATTTATTACCAGAATTAAAAAAAAAACAAGTAAGCAAAGGCTACAGTCGAGCGGGGCCGACCGTTGAATACCCTACAACACTATAATACAGTTTATATAGGCGAGATACTCGAAAGAATTCCACAAGATATTGTGACAAATAATAAAAGAAAACCATCAGGTTTCGTTCTCTAATTTTCGAATAATGGCAACTTAAACTAATTTAAATGGTCTTCCTAGACCTGGAACCAATATTTCCCAAAGACCTATAATCTCTCAGAAGTGGCAAAAGATTAACATTTATTATTGTTTTTTGACTGAAACGCATCTATATGAGATACAGACATTTGACTATATTCTTCAACGAAATCAGCGTTAACGAAATAGTCAGAAGTGCGTCTTTCCTGTATTTGTGAATTCTCCAAAAAGTCACTGGAATGGACATTTTCGTATTTTGTCTACAAAAGTTGGCAAACTATTTCCCACATTGAATATTTTTGGATGGCCATCCAAAACTGCTTGGCTTTTGCAATGTCCGGTAACCCCCATTCAAATGTGCGTGAGGATCGGTTGATAAATACAACCTGCTTACAATTTTGCAGTTTTTTGGTCCATTTCTACCCCTAAATATATGGCGATTATCTCCAAAAAGAGTAGGCTTCTATTCTGACCCTCATCTTATGCCCATGCAAAATTTCGTAAGGATCGGGCCATAAATGCGATCTGTATATGATATCCTAACTACTTAGTTTTGTTAGCTGTAGAAATATTACCAAATGTTTAATTCAAAATGAAAATATGCCAATAATATGACAAAATTTAAAAAATATGAGAAAATTTTAAAAAATCAATATTTTCATCTTCATAGAGATATTTTTATGAGATTTTTTAGACGATTTTTCTTTCCCGCCAAGAGGCCATTCTGAATTAATGAGAACTGTCGAAATCCGTTCAGCCGTTCTCGACATATAAGAGATCTTTCAAGCATATCTTCTTTTATAGACATATATATCGCACATATTTCGCTATATATCCAAATTGTTGGATGTTAACATCAATGTAAAGGTCAGAAGTAACCTTGTCATGGCTTTAGGATTTCGCCGGTATTTAAAATATTCGCGGTTTCATGAAAAATTTTGAATTTTTTCAACCCAAAAGATATGGTCAATTTTACCCGCTAAATATTATCCGATGACTACCCAAATTGGTAGGCTTCTTCTCCGCCCTAAACTCTAGATACATGCGAAATTCCGCGTCGATTGGTCAATAATTGCGACCTGTATATCTACTGCAAAATCCGAAATTTTTTCAGTATTTGGTCCATTTCAACCCCTAAATATTATGCGATCATCTCCAAAAGAAATAGGGTTATATTCTGACCTAAGCCCCACCTCCATTCTAAATTTCGTGAAGATCGGGCCATAATTGCGACCTGTAGAGTGATTACAAATTAACATGGACAGACGGACAGACGGACAGACGGACGGACGGACATACATAGCTAGATCGACTCAGCTCGGCGAGCTAGGAAGATCCATATATACTTTCCTATATGGGAAACCAATATTTCGAGGTGTTACATAAATCCTGGCCCAATCAAACTTATAATACCCCCAACACATAGTGTTGTAGGGTATAAAAACTTTGGTATTTAGAGTTTGCAATGTGTAATACTTCCTATAACAGAAAAAGCCTGTACAGATCCCCGTTACGTATAGCACCCATATGAAGATGCCTCCTGATATTCGCAGTTTAAGCATTTTAGCCATCTAGAATTATCTTAAACTTTGTGTTCAAAAAGTCGAAAAAATTTCGTTATCGGAAATTGATTTTGAATATGGACCTATTTGTATTTTCGCAGCCACTGAGAAGGCCATTCATTAGCAGGTATTACCTTTACCCCAGGTATATATATTTTCGCTGGTAGATATCTGATGGCAAATTAAATTATTGGTCTTATAATGTAATCATTTTTCGTTAGCCGTTTTTTTTTCATATTAGATTTGTTATTCAGCTTGTAACTCCTCGAAATATTCATAACAAACCTGACAAAGTATATATATTCTTCCGATTAAGTTCTTAAATGGGCCATGTCTGTCAACGTTTTTTGTATGGCCCCATATAAGGGTACCTCCAGATATTTGGTATTTTTATGATTTTGACGACATTATTTACCGGAATTGTAACAAATTTCGTTTTTAAAGTTTGTAATGGGTACTACAACCTATGGCAAAAAATGTCGTACGCAGGTCCACGCCTTCGTACATATAGTCCCCATATAACAGGTTTCATTTAAGTGGCTATTTTCGAAATTTCTTTGAAATTTTTCAAGTTCCTTCCAAGTGGTGGATGGTATTAAAAGTTTGGCCCAGCCTGCTGCTTTTTTATGATTTTTATTAAAAAGTCCAAAATAGTTAAAAAAAAATATTTTTACAATGCTGTTAACTTGTTAACAGAGCTCTGTTAATGATATTACAATTTAACTCTTCTAAAAAGTTACAATTTATCTTCACGACCATTTAATTTAATTTTAGTAAGGGTCATGAAGCGCACAGTATTCAGCTAATGTAGCATAGATCCAATTACATTGAAATTGTTTTTTTTTATTTTTGGTCTTCATATCATTTAGATTTATTACTAACTTTATAGTTTATATTCGAAAAAAAAAAAAAATACTTTTCTGCAGAAAAATACATTCGAAACCTTAATCGGTTTATATTTCATTGGAAGTTATTAATTTATAAATAACTTCAGTTGTTCGGTTGGTTTGTCAATTCATTTTTTTTTTCAATGTTTGTCAATGTTTGTGTATCTTCAATCCAAAGAAACTTCCTGTCCCATAAATTCTTCAAAGATATGTTTTAATTGAAAACCATTGATTATGAATTTGCCTACCAAAAACCCCCCGCTGATCGTGAACGACATGTGCCATCATACGAAGGAGGGTAGCAGCAGCAGCACAGAATCACAGTCTTTCGATATTTATTGCAAAATTATTCGAAAATGCAAAATTAGTTTCAATTTTTTTCTGCAAATTTATGATTGTATCGATTAATTTTATTAATTCATCGATCTTCTGCATTAATATCTTGATAAATTCGCATAATATTTTGCATTTTAATTTGTTCAATTTGAATGGATTTGGATTTCGTTCTCGTGCAGGAATTTTGAAATGTTAGATTTTAGGAGGTTGAAAAACTGGTAACCATAGAAGAAAGGAGGCTGCTACAAATGTTTCAGTCATAAAAAGCAAAGGCATTTTAATTATATATTTAATTCATTGATTCATGAAATGCGTTAAGAAATTAGTCAAACCGGAATGAGAACATATTTCTAATTAAAATTTCGTTATATTTTAATCGCTGCTCGTACACGCCCCGTTAAATCTAATCAAAAGAAGGTTGACAAGAAACAAAGAATTTCGAAATTTTGCCGAAAAGAAATTAGCTAAACTGGTTAAATTGAATTCAATACTGAAAGCGATCCAAAATGCAATAATCAATTTGTGAAATAATCCATATTTAAAATAAATTATTTCGTTTCGCTTCCCGGTATCTGGTTGACAACTTTTTGAATCAACTGACATGTGTGAGAGTCGTTAGAGATGTTAAATGCAATAAATATTAATGCCGATTTCTATATTTAGAAGACTTGATGAAGGCTCGAAGTTGGTCTTTAGTGAGAATACCGATCTTGTTTTCTTTTAGAAGGTCAAATGGTTCTCTAAAAGAAGAGCAACCGATATTTCATAAATGACTAACAGACTTCCTACAAGAAAATCAAATGGTCTTCTGTAAGGAGATCAACCGGCTTTCTGGAAGAAGACCTCATTGAGAAGAAGAACCGACGGCTCTTCTATAAGAAGACCAACCGACGGGCCTCTTCTATGAGAAGACAAACCGACGGGTATCTTCTATGAAAAGACCAACCGACTGGTCCTCTATGAAAGGCCGGGTCTTCTATGAGAAGACCAAAAGACTATGAAAGAACGGGACTTATATGAGAATACCAACCCACGGGTCTTCCATGAGAAGAGCAACCGATGGATCTTCTATGAGAAGAGCTTCTGAGCTCTACTAAAAGAAGAACTTCAGAGCTTTTCTATGAGAAGAGCTTCTGAGATCTTCTAAGGGAAGAGCTTCTAACCCCTTCTATGAAAAGAGCTTCTAAGCTCTTCTATGAGAGGGGCTTCTGAGCTCTTCTTTGAGAAGATCTTCTGAGCTCTTCTCGGAGAAGATCTTCTGAGCTCTTCTCGGAGAAGACCTTCTGCTCTTCTCTGAGAAGATAATCTGAGCTCTTCTCGGAGAAGATCTTCTGAGCTCTTCTCGGAGAAGACCTTCTGCTCTTCTCTGAGAAGATAATCTGCTCTTCTCTGAGAAGATAATCTGCTCTTCTCTGAGAAGATAATCTGCTCTTCTCTGAGAAGATAATCTGCTCTTCTCTGAGAAGATAATCTGCTCTTCTCTGAGAAGATAATCTGCTCTTCTCGGAGAAGACCTTCTGCTCTTCTCTGAGAAGATAATCTGAGCTCTTCTCTGAGAAGATAATCTGAGCTCTTCTCGGAGAAGATCTTCTGAGCTCTTCTCGGAGAAGACCTTCTGCTCTTCTCTGAGAAGATAATCTGCTCTTCTCTGAGAAGATAATCTGCTCTTCTCTGAGAAGATAATCTGCTCTTCTCGGAGAAGACCTTCTGCTCTTCTCTGAGAAGATAATCTGAGCTCTTCTCGGAGAAGATCTTCTGAGCTCTTCTCGGAGAAGATCTTCTGAGCTCTTCTCGGAGAAGATCTTCTGAGCTCTTCTCGGAGAAGATCTTCTGAGCTCTTCTCGGAGAAGACCTTCTGCTCTTCTCTGAGAAGATAATCTGCTCTTCTCTGAGAAGATAATCTGATCTTCTCTGAGAAGATAATCTGCTCTTCTCGGAGAAGACCTTCTGCTCTTCTCGGAGAAGACCTTCTGCTCTTCTCGGAGTAGACCTTCTGCTCTTCTATGAGTAGACATCTTCTGGCTCTTCTATGAGAAGACCTTCTGCTCTTCTCGGAGAAGACCTTCTGCTCTTCTATGAGTAGACATCTTCTGGCTCTTCTATGAGAAGACCTTCTGCTCTTCTCGGAGAAGACCTTTTCAGCTCTTCTATGATAAGACCTTGTCAGCTCTTCTATGATAAGTTCTTGTCAGCTCTTCTATGAGAAGACCTTGTCAGCTTCTGGCTCTTCTATGAGAAGACCTTCTGCTCTTCTATGAGAAGACCTTCTGCTCTTCTATGAGAAGACCTTCTGCTCTTCTATGAGAAAACCTTCTGCTCTTCTATGAGAAGACCTTCTGCTCTTCTATGATAAGACCTCCTGCAGCTCTTCTATGATAAGACCTCCAGCTCTTCTATGAGAAGACCCCCAGCTCTTATATGAGAAGACCTCCCGCTCTTCTATGAGAAGACCTCCAGCTCTTCTATGAGAAGACCTCCAGCTCTTCTATGAGAAGACCTCCAGCTCTTCTATGAGAAGACCTCCAGCTCTTCTATGAGAAGACCTCCAGCTCTTCTATGAGAAGACCTCCAGCTCTTCTATGAGAAGACCTCCAGCTCTTCTATGAGAAGACCTCCAGCTCTTCTATGAGAAGACCTCCAGCTCTTCTATGAGAAGACCTCCAGCTCTTCTATGAGAAGACCTCCAGCTCTTTTATGTGAAGACCTTCTCGTCTTCTCTAAGAATACCTTCTCGTCTTCTCTGAGAATACCTTCTCTAATCAGACCTTCTCGTCTTCTCTGAGCAGAACTTCAGCTCTTCTATGAGAAGACCCTCTCGTATCTTCTATGAGAAGATCTTCAGCTCTTCTATTAGAAGAACTTCTGTATGATTTTCTAGCCTCTTTTGAGTAGAGATCTTCTAGTTTCTTCAATGAGAAAACTTTTTAGTATCTTCTATGAGCCGCTGTGAAAATAATTGTTGCGCTTGGTTGAAGTCCTTGTGTTTCTAGTGAGTCGACCTCCTGGTTCTTTGTAAAGATGGTGTTGTTAATTTAGTAATGGTCTATGGGACAACCCTCAGTTATTCTACGAAAGAAATATACCGGTATACTTTCATGTGAATTTCTTGTCTTTTATGCATAGAACTTCTAAAGACCTTCTGTTTTTATTTTTTTAATCTCTAAAATGCCTTCTAAATCGATTTGACCTCATATATCCTCATTTCCAATTTCTTCTAATCAATTTCAACCTGTCTTTTCTCGAAATAAATTCATACATTGCAAGTGTTTGTCACAAAATCAAAACATAATTTGTCCAATTCCAATGCCGTTCATTATTCGATATGGAAATTTCGTTGTGTTTAAAATATTCAAAAAATTTAATATTTAATGAAAAATTAATGATTTTCGGTTGACGTTAATGTTTAGCTAACGAACAACCTGTTTCTGTGTTGCCCTGTGCTGTTGCTTTAGCTTTTGATCTGCTTTAGTTCAAGCGGATACTAGTTCAAACTTCCATCGATTTCGATTTGGCCGTTGTCGAAGAATTTCAGAGTCGTTGAACTTTTGGTGATGATGGTGTCGATGGGTTTAGCTAATAACTAGACAGCACGACGGACGATTGGACACACCGCGTCCGGCGAGAATGTATTTTGGTAGCCAAGCCAAGAGTTCAACAAAAGACCACAACGCTGGCCAACCAATACCATCACCACCACTACCTCGACCATTAGCGGCAACGTCATCGAAATCATCACCTTTTCAAATCACCAATGATATGCTAATTAAATTATTAAGATCTTTTGTAATTATCAATAGGGGTGATGGTGATGATGATAGGGCGAAGGGGAGCTGAAATACCTAAACTCTATGAGTGTTATCTTATTGTGGTTTTTGTGGTAGATAATGGCGGAGAATTTCGATAGTTTGATGTGAAAGTACACTCACAGAAAATGTTCGTTCATTCAAAATGTTTAAAGGGTGAGAGGTCGATATATAAAGATTTGAAATTCAAATTCAATAGATTTAAAATTGAAATTCCTCTGTCCCAGATGTCTCAAAAATCTACTACTTTTTACGAATATTGTCGGATACATAAATAATTTTTAGTTTTAAATACATTGACTTTGTGATAGAACGGATTTCCCTCCGTGTACTTGGCCATCACATGTTAACAACAATTTTACACGTTACACTACGCCACTAATCAATTAACACTGTCTCGCCATTCTGCAGAACAATGAAAACCTTTTCGATGATACACTTTAACTTCGTTCCATTCTATTTCCAGGTTTATGCTAATTTGGACATTGCTACGGCCAAAGCTACCAAAGAGGAGCAATCGAGAGCCAAACATCATCTCTTGGATGTTGCTACGCCAGCTGAACCATTTACTGTGGTGGATTTTCGCAACAAGGCATTGCCAATTGTATCCTTTTTAAACATTCGAAAATAGTTGTTGAGGGTACCAGTCGACACAGGGTGAGTTTGCGGTTTTAAAATTATCATGATATTGTTCTACAGTCTACGAAAGGTCCACCTTAAAATTTTTGAATTTTCTTCAATTTTGATTTTTTCGAGAGGCATATTTGCGGAATGGTTCCAATTCCAATTTTCTGACCAAAACTATTTCAACGTTTTTATACCCTCCACCATAGTATAGAGGGAATATTAAGTTTGTCATTCCGTTTGTAATATACATATGAAACATACATTTTAGACTCCACAAATTACATATATTCTTGATCAGCATAAAATTTTATGTCGATTTAGCGATATCCGTCCGTCTTTCCGCTTGTGGTTTTGATGATTTTAGCGACATTATTCACCGTAATTCTTTCAAATTTGGTATTTTAAGTTCGTAATGGTTACTACAGCCTAAGACAGAAAATTGTCATTGCCGGTCCACGTCTTGGTATAGCCCCCATATAACGGTGCCTCCCGATATTCGGTATTTTAATGATGTGAGCTACATTGTTACCGATTTTTTTTAAGTTTCGCATTTGAATATTGTAATGGCTTATGACAAATGTTACCTATGCAGGTCCATGTCGTCGTGTAGACCCTAATTTATCACCTACATTCGGCATTTTTAAGATTTTTTAATGGATTTTATTGTATTCAAAGTTCGGCCCGGCTTTTTTACTTGTTTCATAATAACAAATTGGCCACCAGCATATATAAACCCTGGAGACCATATTCAATTTCAGTAGTCAAGCTTTTTCCATTCACTCAACGAAATATTTAGTACCTTTTAGTAATTTTCGAACAATGATAGCACGCATTCCCAAAGACATGTCATCTATGTCTTCGTCCAATACCATATTACTTATGTATTTTTAAAACAATTTCCATATCTAAACTTCAGATACCAACAGTGACCTTAATATCAAATTTCAGGATTTCAGTTGTTCAATTTTCCCCTAAATCAAATTTTTGTACCATTTAGTGCAATTAAAATACGCGTATCCACAACCAACTCAATCTCTTAACAATTATGGGAAAGACAAGTCAATGCTTGCCTTATGGGAAAGGCCATCATCATATCAAAAAGCGGGATGAAAATATGATGCTGCTTGCGGTCGGGAAATAGGGCTAAACTGTCACTTTTGTCTTAAAAAACATTGACCTTGTTATATGAAATTAAGCCAATGGGACTCCAGACTTGAGCAATTAGGGGCACATTTCCAAGTCCACATTCACATCTTAACTACAACAATGACATAAAGGGTGGGATAAAAAAAAACTGCAAAAAGTCAAACGCCATATTATTGAATGAAAGCAAAAAATGTCTGAAGTAGCTTAAAATTTTAGAATAAGTTTAGGTTTTTTCGAATTGTTCACCTTTGGCACGAATTATGACCTTCAAACGGCCAATAAAACCGTCACACGCTGCCGGAATGTTGCTCTGCGGTATTTTGTCCCATTCCCGGCGAAGCGCTGGTTTGCGATGATCGACATTTTGGTATTTTTTAGTGCCAACCTTGCTTTCCAAAATACTCCAGACACAATAGTCCAATGAATTGGTATCCGGAGATTTCGGTGGCCATTGTACGCTGGAAATGAAGCGAGGAACCTCATTTTGTAACCATTCTTGGGTGGCGCCTGCTGAGTCCTGTTGGAATGTCCAAGGTCTGCGGCCAAAATGTTTGCGTGCCCAAGGCTTTAATACACCCTCCAGAATATTTTCGCGACAACATTCGAAAATTATTCTGATGTCACGGCCGATCAGTACGAGTGGAGAGCGACTATCGGCTGTTATGGCAGCCCACACCATCACCATGGCCGGTGCTTGAGTTCTGGTGGCCAACCGAAGGTGCACATTTTCAACTGACCTCTTTGGCAAGTAAACGATCATGTACAGTTTGTTTGATTACAAACTGCTGGACAAGGAATATTTTCTCGTCGAAGAAAACCAAATTCGGCAATACACCACTTTTGGCCGAGCGATGTAACTCTTTAGCTCTTTTGAGTCTATTTTCTTTCTATTGCGGTGTAAATTCTTGCACTCTTTGGAATTTCAATTGCGATATGTTCAGCTCACGAGCCATTTTTCGGCCACTGCGACGCAGGTTTCTATCAAGTCGCTTCTGTGCTTTACGTATAATTTCTGCTGATGTTGCTGTTTTCTTCTTCCATCCAGAGAGTTTTATTAGAGTTGGGTGGGTCTTCATTGAGAAGATTTCCTCATATATATGGGAAACCTTTGGATCCTATATGAAAATACATTCGAGACTTCTAGGAGAAGACCTACTCATCTTCTGCTAGAAGGCCTTCTTGTCTTCTATGAGCAGACCACCTTTTGGTCTTCTAAGAGGACCACTTTCTGGTCTTCCAAGAAAAGACCAACTTCTGGTCTTCTAAGAGAAGAACACCTTCTGGTTTTCCAAGAGAAGACCATCTTCTAGTCTTCCTTGAGAAGACCACCTTCTAGTCTTCCTTGAGAAGACCACCTTCTGGTCTTCCATGAGAAGACCACCTTCCATCCAATCCCTTGACGTCGGGCTACGCTACCAGTATCACGGTAACGAGCGATGGTACGAGACACAAAAGATTTATTCACATTTAAATGCTGGAGTGCTCTAACGATAGCCACTTGTGGTTTTCCAGCCAAATATAAAGAAATCACACTGTCACGCCTGAGTTCCATCACGAATAACTTTTTTTCTGGAAAATTCTCACCAAAATACTTTTGTACGCTTGTAAACAATATAATGAGCTGTCACTGGAATAATTTTAACAGCTGTTGGACGTGTGGCTTAAAAATTACAGCAGTCTGAAGTTGGTTGCAGTTTGTTCATCCCACTCTCTACATCTGTCGGAAAACCTTACTGATGCTATTTAACTTATTTTTATCTAGTGGCTCATATGACGGGAAAAGTTTCTTATCAAGGCAATAACTTTCATAATTTTCTAATTTTTGTTTCTGGTTTTATTTCCCATCAGATCTTAATATAAAATAATACAAAAAAAAGATTCGTCTAAATCATATTTATTTTTTTCCTTCGAAACATAATTCACTTTCTCGAAGTATTAGCAAAGTTATGGTTCATTAGATACCAGCAAACGCTTACAAACATTACGAACACATTTACAACAGTTAGATAGCTAGCTAGCTGCGAGCTACCAACCGAATCCACAGTCATGACCAATTTCATTTAAATATTTATGAGTTTGGATGACCAACTTTTATTTATGCATAATTTAGGTCCGTTCCAATACCATTACATATTAACTAAATGGCCAAACATTTCGACCACCCCTCCCCCCGCCACCAAGCACTGGAAGAGCAGTTCAAATAAATTCATTAGCTAGTCAATGTCAAAGAAGTAGGGAAAAAAATCTCTCTATGACTGACATGTGGCGCCATCCCAGCCGAGATGGTCCAAATCTATTTATATTTGGTTTATTTTCTTTCTAACTGCCGACATGGAGTGTGAAGTCTTCAAGTACTTGGGCACGGGCAGCGGAGGCAAGTTGCATTCACACTAAATATAAATACTGACTGGCGGAATAATTTCCAATTTCAATATTGACATACTCTTCATTTGCCATTGTTATTATTATCTGGTTCCTCGTATTCCGCTTCTTTGTGGATATATGAAAAATTTCCATTGCTAAAAGTTTTTGAAGGCGGAAAAGAAGACAGCGCATTCAAAGCCACACCAGGGTCTTCTTCTTCGACGACGTCGACGACGCTGAACACTCATTTGTAAATACGAAGGCAAAACATGTGTACAAACTGTCGCATCGACTTCCTTTAACGGAAACAATATGATTGACATTTTGTGAGTTTCCTTTCGCATGTATGTCCCCATCGCCGGGAACAGCCCAATTCCTCAGCCCACCCTGTCTGGGGTGGGCCAATCATATTAATTCTTTGAAAGTTGAAGCTTGTCAAAAATTGAAAAAAAAAAAAAATCGAAATTCATTCAAAAAAAGTGCTGATGATGGTGATGTGACATTACATTTTGGTTAGCCAGTCAGCCAGCCAGTCAGTCAGTCAAACGGACATTTCGCACAGCGTATTTGCTCCATATGACATTTTATTTATTTACTGTTCATAATTCTCATAAATTACCCCCAAAAAGAGAAACAGAAAAGAAATCATAAAATTTAGTTGAATATTGTTTTTATTATCAACAAAACATGAACGATATAAACATTTATGATTTGTCCAGTCACATGTGGTTGTCAGTCGGTTTTCCGCAATTTAGTGTAGACGTGTTTTGTTTTCCGAAATGAGGGAATAAATGGAAGACAGTTTCTTAATAGGTCTTTCATAGAAGGAAGATCTTCAGAGGTCGTCTATGAACAGAAGACCAAGAGGTATTCCATGGACAATGCCCCTTTACGAACCCCGAAAGTTTTATATAAAAAGTCCTGAGGTTCTTTGAAAAGACCTCCTCATATTTATTGGAAACCTTTGAGTCCTATATGAAAATACCTTCGAGACTTCTAGTAAAAGACCTTCTGGTCTTCTATGAGCAGACCACCTTCTGGTCTTCTACGAGAAGATGGTCTTTTCTTGGAAGAGAAGACCACCTTCTGGTCTTCTATGAGAAGACCACCTTCTGGTCTTCTATGAGCCGACCACCTTTTGTTCTTCCAAGAGAAGACCACCTTCTGGTCTTCTATGAGTAGACCGTCGAGTCTTCTATGAGTAGACAGTCGAGTCGTCTAAGACCACCTTCTGGTCTTCATGTGAAGACCACCTTCTTTCTATGAGAAGACCACCTTCTGGTCCTCTATGAGAAGACCACCTTCTGGTTTTCAATGAGAAAACCACCTTCTGGTCTTCTATGAGAAGACCACTTTCTGGTCTTCTATGAGCCGACCACCTTTTGTTCTTCCAAATGAATACCACCTTCTGGTCTTCTCTAAAAAAAGAGCAACTTCTGGCCTTCTATGAGAAGACCTTCACGTCTTCTATGAGAAGATCTTCGCGTCTTCTATGAGAAGACCTTCGCGTCTTCTATGAGAAGACCACCTTCTGGCCTTTCAGGAAAATACCACCTTCTGGTCTTCTATGAGCAGACCACAGTCTGGTCTTCTATGAGCCGATCACCTTTTGTTCTTCCAAAAGAATACCACCTTCTGGTCTTTCAAGTGAAGACTACCTTCTGGTCCTCTATGAGAAGACCACCTTCTGGTCTTCTATGAGAAGACCACCTTCTGGTCTTCTATGAGCCGACCACCTTCTGGTCTTCTATGAGAAGACCACCTTCTAGTCTTCTATGAGAAGACCACCTTCTGGTCTTCTATTAGAAGACCACCTTCTGGTCTTCTATGAGAAGACCACCTTCTGGTCTTCTATGAGAAGACCACCTTCTGGTCTTCTATGAGAAGACCACCTTCTGGTCGTCTATGAGAAGACCACCCTCTGGTCTTCTATGAGAAGACCACCCTCTGGTCTTCTATGAGAAGACCACCCTCTGGTCTTCTGTGAGAAGACCACCCTCTGGTCTTCTATGAGAAGACCACCTTCTGCTCTTCTATGAGCCGACCACATTCTGGTCTTCTATGAGAATACCACTTGCTGGTCTACCAGGAGCAGAACACCTTCTGGTCTTCTATGAGCAGACCATATTCTGGTCTTCTATGAGCAGACCACCTTCTGATTTTCTATAAGAAGACCTTCTATGAGTAGACAGTCTAGTCGTCTATGAATAGACAGTCGAATCGTCTATGAGTAGACTGTCGAGTAGTTAATGAGAAGACCTACGGGTCTTCTTCTTTTAGTCTTTTACGAGAAGACTTTCGGTTCTTCTATGAGAAGACCTTCCCGTCATCTGTAAGAAAACCTGCTGCTCGTCTCCGAAAAGACCATCTACTCATCTCCGAGAAGATCTTCTGCTCTTCTCCGACCTTCTTCTTCAACCTAGCTATGAGAAGACCTTCTTGACTTCTATGGACAGACCTCTACAGATGAGATTCTTTATAGATACAGGACCCTTTAAAGATTTCCTATAGATAGAACACACTGTAAAGGTTCTTTATAGGTTATCTATACCAGAGGTCCTGTTTAGACAGAGAACCCTCTCGAAAACCTCTAAAGACTCTTGACCTTTCAAATTTCATCTAAAAACAGAAAAACCTTTCGCGGCCCTCTAAAGTGGAAACTGAAACTTCTCTAAAGACAGATGTGCCTAAAAAAGATATATTATACACAGTGGACTTTTTATAGGGCCTTAATATACAGAGGACTTTATAAAGCTGCATTATAGAAAGGGGAAATTAAAGGTCCTCAATGAACAGAGTCTTCTATAGACAAAGGACCTTTTTGAGGTAATCTTTAGACAGAAGAGTTCCTTATTAGATAGATCTAAATCCCTAAGGGCCACGTATTGATTAGGGTTCTGCTCAACAGGCGATCTCCTTTAGTTCCTCAATAAAGAGATGACCTTACGTCCGTTACAAACAGAGAATTTTAAGATATTCCGTAAAAACATAGGGCCTTCTCTAATCCGCTATAGACATGGGACATAAAAGGCGCTTTATAGAAAATTGACCTTTCAAACGTACTTCATAGACAGAGAAACTTCGAAAGGTCTTCCTTTAGACAGGCGGACTTTTAACAATATTCCAGAAGCCAGTTTTAAGCGAATGATCTGTTAAATATTCTCTGTGCACAAACGACCTTAAAATTTTGTTATTTAACCAAATTCTCTGCAATGGAGCTCTATGGACTGATCCTTTACGGATAAAGGAACATCGAAAGGAAATATGTTACCCAAAGGATTTCCTAAAGATCGTCTGTGAGCAAAGGTTCTCTTTTGGCCTTACAATTTTTAAGGTGCTCTATCGTCATAGATCAACTTTCAAGTTTTATATAGGTATAAATAAACTATCTAAAAGGCATATATGGACAAGGGTCCCTTGAAATGTCTTCCAAAATTCTTCTTTAGGCTGCTTTTTTTTCTTATAAATCGAAATCCTTATAAAGGTCTAATCGACCGAATATCTTCCAAAAATTTCCTGTATACCGAAGTCATTTCTAAAGACTTTTCAAAATGAAATCTACATTTTCCGCACAAAACACGACCATTATCATCCCTGCCACACTCTTCTTCATAATCTTAACGTTATCTTCTCAGACGACTTTGTGTGACGCTTCGAACGACGGATTTTCGTTTGTCTTCAAGACTTTTTCCCCACACAATTGCACGCCTCAAATCCGCAACAAAGTCCAGGGTTTCTTTGTGGCTGCCGAGTGTTTTCTGTTGTTGTTGTTGTCCCTCACTTCTCGGTTGAATTTTATGTCGCGCATGAACATCGAACAACCAACTAACATGATTGACATATGCAAATAACAAATAATAACAACAAAAGTCAAATAATAAACATACTAAATACACACAAACACACTGGCATTGGCGACGATAACGATGATGGGGATGAGGAGGATATGGATGGGACATCATGTGTGTGCCAGCCAACCAGCCAGTCAGTCAGTGGTTGGTGATGGTGCCCCACCAACATACTGCACTTCACGTACAATCATTTTTCATTCATAAAATATTTTGTATTCTCAGCGTCAATGTGCCCTACGACGAAGAAGGAGACGCAGAGTAGCAGCAATGGTGGCAGGCAATCACGAAATAAAAATAAAACGACTGAAATTCCAAAAAAATGAACCCACAATAATTATATCCCGCCATCACGTCTGTGTGTCACAATGCAGCAGAATATGTCACAGTAGTTGTCATCGGGGGATTTGAAAAAATTACTTATTTCGATTGCAATGGGGACTAGCTGAAGCACCAGGGAGTCCTATGGGAAGCTAATGCCCTTCGGTATATGAGGGAGGTTATATGGACCTGATGATGCATGGGGAAGTCGAGCTGCAGCATTAGCGACTTTCCATCGTTCTATAGTAGAATCTTAGAATCAGAATCTCGACATCATCATCAACGAGTCTCCACCGCTATTTAGTAGACCCTTTAGAGTGAATTCGACTTAAAGAATAAATCCGGTCTGTAGAAGACTTTTGGATGTTATTCAGTCTAAACATGAGCTTTAAAACGATCATTGCCTACGAAAGACCTTAATGAAGTTCTTTGTCCATAAAGGACCTTTAAATGGTTACCTGAACGGCGAAGACCTTCTGGTCTTCTATAGGTGAAGTCTTTCTGGTATTCTATAGGTGAATACCCTCAGGTCCTTACAGGTGAAGACCTTATGGTCCTATTAGATGGAGACCTTCTGGTCTTCTATAGGTGAAGATCTTCTGGTCTTCTATAGGTGAAGATCTTCTGGTATTCTGTAGGTGAAGATCTTCTGGTCTTCTATAGGAGCAGACATTCTGTAGCAGAAAACCTTCTTCTAATCTTCTATGAAAAGATCATCTTCTGGTCTTCTGTAAGAAGGCCTTCTTCTGGTCTTCTGTGAGAAGACCTTCTTCTGGTCTTTTGTGAGAAGACCTTCTTCTGGTCTTCTGTGAGAAATCCTTCTTCTGGTCTTCTGTGAGAAGACCTTCTTCTGGACTTCTACGAGAAGACCTTGTTCTGGCCATCTATAAGAAGACCTCCTTCTGGCCTTCTATGAGAAGACCTTCTTCTGGCCTTCTATGAGAAGACCTTATTCTGGCCTTCTATGAGAAGACCTTGTTCTGGCGTTCTATGATAAGACCTTGTTCTGGCCTTTTATGAGAAGACCTTCATCTGGTCTTCTATGAGAAGACCTTCATCTGGTATTCTATGAGAAGACCTTCATCTGGTCTTCTATGAGAAGACCTTCATCTGGCCTTCTATGAGAAGACCTTGTTCTGGCGTTCTATGATAAGACCTTGTTCTGGCCTTTTATGAGAAGACCTTCATCTGGTCTTCTATGAGAAGACCTTCATCTGGTATTCTATGAGAAGACCTTCATCTGGTCTTCTATGAGAAGACCTTCATCTGGTCTTCTATGAGAAGATTTTCTTCTGGTCTTCTATGAGAAGACCTTCTTCTGGTCTTCTACGAGAAGACCTTCTTCTGGTCTTCTACGAGAAGACCTTCTTCTGGTCTTCTACGAGAAGACCTTCTTCTGGTCATCTAGGAGAAGACCTTCTGGCCTTGTATGAGAAGACCTCCTGACCTTCTATGAGAAAACCTTCTGCTCTTCTATGAGAAGACCTTCTTGACATCTATGAGAAGACCTTCTAGCCTTCTTTGAGAAGATCTGCTGGCCTTCGATGAGAAGAACTTCTGGCCTTCGATGAGAAGGCCTTTTGGCCTTCTATGAGAAGCCCTTCTGGCCTTCTATGAGAAGACCTTCTGGTCTTTAGGAGAAGACCTTCTCCTGGCCTTCTATGATAAGACCTTCTGGCCTTTTATGAGCAGACCTTCTAGCCATCTATGAGTAGACCTTCTGGCTTTCTATGAGAAGACCTTCTGGCCTTCTATGAGAACCCTGGTGACCTTCTATGAGAATCCCTTGTGGCCTTCTATGAGAAGCCCTTCTGGCCTTCTCTGGGATGACCCTTTGGTCTTATCAGAATTCCTTCTGAATGATAAATCTTTTAATACATGCGATTTTTTTACGTCAGAAACGCATATCTTGTGTTGGTAAAGTATTTCCTTACCCACTGTGTTCATCCTACAACTACTACAATAAAGTTTTAATTTCATTCAATATTATTTGCTCACGAAGTGTACACTCGTAGATGAACTTCACATAATTTGTGCTTGCACCACAAAACAATCCTAGCCGGCACAACACGAACATCATCGGCAACATAATTTCCATTCAGTGTCATTTAGATCCACTAAAATTCCAAAGGAATACGACCAAGAGAAACCGAAAACTAATCTGTATGCAAAAGTTGTTCCCGCAGCCATTCCCGGGGTTGACAATGTGCCCGTTTAGTGGTGACATTCTCGGTTGACCAAGAGATTGAAGTCAACTATAAAGCCATCCATCTATCCATTCAGCCATCCATACCATTATGTGTAGATCACAACTACTGCTAAACTAAAATTATTGTCATCATCATGGCGATGGGTGAGATTGGCGGACGGGCAGTAGCTGGGAGGCATTTTCGTTTAATGTGGGAGCGTAAAAATTATTATTGCTCCTAGTCGTAGCAAGGCGGAATGTATGACCGACCAAAACAATGTATGCTAAATGTTTAATAATTCCGCTAAACCATAATCTACACACATACATATGGACATACATGCAGACATTGTTGGCCTATTACTACGTAGTAAGAGAGTGGTAGAAATGCATTACTTTGTCTAGCCTAAGAAACAGAGGAGACGAGCAAATAACACAAAAAGGGTCAAAGTTATTATGAAATTCCTGTTAAACAATTTTTTTAACGGTCTTTGGACACTTTTGTTGGTTTTTTACTGCACACATAGTTCGGCCACCGAAGATGATAAAAATCGGTAAGTGAAAGAATTTTCCTAGAAGTTACGAGCGTTTAAGACAAAGAGACTAAGTTATTTGATTTGCAAGAAAACAATGAAATAGACATTGATCTGAGTGCAGTTAATGTTAAAGGCATTGCGAAAGCAAATGGCTTTGGCGAAACTTGATAGTTGTATCCATTCACTGCCGATCATATGATAGCTGGCTATGTATGTCCTTTGGTTTGCTTACCAGTCTTTATATTTTAATTTTAATCAGTTATGACCCTTGAGATCGCATCTATAGGCCAATCGACGCACACTGTCCATTTTCATAACTGCGTTTCGCGCGAGATGTGAGACGAAAAAACTGCAACCAATTTCAGACTGCTGTCATTTCTAAGCCACTCGTCCGCCAGCTGTTAAAATTATTCCAGTGACAGCTCATTATATTATTTACAAGCGTACAAAAGCATTTTGGTAAGAATTAACCAGAAAAAAAGTTATTCGTGATGGAATTCAAGCGTGATAGTGTGATTTCTTTATATTTGGCTGGAAAACCACAAGTGGCTATCGTTAGAAGACTCCAGCATTTAAATGTGAATAAATATTTGTGCTTCGTACCATCGCTCGTTACAGTATTACTGGTAGCGTAGCCCGATGTCAAGGAAGTGGGTGGAAGAAAACAGCAACACCAGCAAAAATGATTCGAAAAGTAAAGAAGCGACTTGATCGGAACCCACGTCGCAGTGGCCGGAAAATGGCTCGTGAGCTGAGCATATCGCAATACTTCATTCGGAAAGTATTTGAAAAATGAGATCGGTGTAAAGCCATTGAAATTCCAAAAAGTGCAAGAACTTACACCGCAACAAAAAGAAAATAGACTCAAAAGAGTTAAAGAGTTGCTTCGCTTGGCCGAAAGTTGTGAACTGCCGAATTTGGGTTTCTACGATGAGAAACAATTCGTTGTCCAGCTGTTTGTAATCAAACAAAAGGATCGTGTTTACTTGCCAAAGAGGTCAGCTGAAAATGTGCACCTTCGGTTGGCCACCAGAACTCAAACGACGGCCATGACGATGTTGTGGGCTGCCATAAAAGCAGTATTCGCACTCCGCCCGTACTTATCGACCGTGGCTTCAGAATAAATGCCGAATATTACTGTGAAAATATTCTGGAAAGTGTATTAAAGCCTTGGGCACGCAAACATTTTGGCCGCAGACCCTGGGCATTTCAACAGGACTCAGAACCATCGCAATCAGCACGCGCCACCCGTGAATGGTTACAAAATGAGGTTCCTCGCTTCATTTCCATCGCACAATGGCTACCAAAATCTCCGGATACCAATCCGTTGGACTATTGTGTCTGGAGTATTGTGGGAAGCAAGGTTGGCACTAAAATACCGAAATACCAAAGTGTCGATCACCTCAGGCAAGCGCTTCGCCGAGAATGGACCAAAATACCGCAGAGTAAGATTCTGGCAGCGTGTGACGGTTTCATTGTCCGTTTAAAGGCCATAATTCGTTCCAAAGGTGACCAATTCGAACAAATCTAAACTTATTCCAAAATTTATTTCCGACATGTTTTGCTTTCAGTCAATAAAATTAAAAAAAAAGTTAAAAAGCTCGGCCGGGCCGAACTTTGAAGACCCTCCACCGTTTGGTACAAATTTGGCTATTTTCAAGGAATAAAATCCGTTACAAATTCTTTTAAAATCTTAAAAATACCGAAAGTAGCCGTATATTAGGGTCCGACACGACGACGTGGACCTGCATAGGCAACTTTTGTCATAAGCTATTACAATATTCAAATGCGAAATTTGAAAAAAAAAAAAATGTTTATAATGGAGCTAAAATCATCAAAATAACGAATTTAGGGTACGATGGGGTTATAAAACATGGACATGCAATTTTCTGCCATTAGCTGTAGTATCGATTTCCAACTTCAAATACAAAATTTGAAATAGTTCCGGTAAATAATGTCGCTAAAATCATCAAAATACCGACTATCGGGGGGACCGTTATAGGGGGTGCTATACGAAGTTTTCTGTCATGGGCTGTAGTATTCATTACGAACTTTAGATACTAAATTTGAAAGAATTCCGTTGAATAATGTCGCTAAAATCATCAAAATACCGAATATCGGGAGGTTCCGTTATATGGGGGCTATACGAAGACATTGACCTACACAGACAATTTTCTGTCATAGGCTGAAGTATCCATTACGAGCTTCAAATACTAAATTTGAAACAATTCCGGTAAATAATGTCGCTTAAATCATCAAAATACCGAATATCGGGAGGTACCGTTATATGGGGGCTATACGAAGACGTGGACCTACATGGTCCATTTTCAAAACCAAAAGTCCTGCAGACATAAGACACATTTTAGTAAGTTTTTATGAACTTACTTCAATTCGTTCGGAAGCTAGAGTGATTTCCACAGACGGACATACGGATAGACGGTAGATATATTTCGAGGTTTTACAAACGGAATGACAAACTTAATATACCCTCCATACTATGATGGAGGGTATAAAAATATAAAAATTATGGCGTTTGAGTTTGTTGGAGTTTTTTTTTTTTGATCTCACCCGAATAGTGAGAGATCCTTCTTCGAAGAATAAGATCTCCTGTGGAATCAATCTCAATAGTTTTTCTTGAAAAATAAGACTCTCTGCGGATCATCTATGAAAATAAAATACCTACATTAGGTCATCTATGAGAAAGCCTTTGTGTAGATTTTCAATATCTTCAAAAGAAGATATCTTGTAAGTTCTCCATGGAAACCTATAGGCCTAGTTGAAAATAAGTACTTTATAAGTATTCTGTGGACAGAAAACCTCTTTTTTAATAGAAAGAATATCTTCTACAAATCTTCTACGAAAAATACCTTCTGTATGTCTGCTATGAAAAGAAAAGCTCCTCTATGTCTTTGGCACACATTAAGGACAGTTTTTAGTTTTGTATTAACATGTCTTTATGTAAGGGATATCTCCTGTAGTCAATCTATAAAAAAATTATATGTTAACAATTTTCTTTAAAAAGAATTCCGAATTTTTGTAAAATATTATGTGAGTCCATTGGATTTTACTACTGCATAACCCCACAGATATTACACATTCCCACACAATTAGCATTTTTTCGCATTCATCTCCTTTTTTTCATCTTTTTTTTTTCCATTTGCTTTGTATTTCCGGTTTGTTGATCTGCCTGTTTGAACGTACTTAAAAATGGGTTGGCATCTTCTTTGTGTTTAACACTTCATTTAATTTTCACACATTTTTAGAAGTAGTTTTTTTCTCTTCGCTGAAGAGAAAAAAAAAAACGGTTTCAGTTGAATCCATATTTCAACTGTATTTACTCGTTTAATATTTGTTTTTAATGAAATCAATTCATCTGAGTCGTTTCTTTTTTGACTCCCTCTCTGAAGAAAAAACTCAAAATAAATATGAACGATTTTTTTTTTCATCTGGTAGTTAAATATTAACACAAAAAGTTATCTTTGTTGTATTTAATTTTATTTTGTGTTTGAGGTATGGCTTTAATGTTTGTTAAGCAATGAATACATACTGCGAGTATGAATATGTTGCTTAACACATTTAATAACCGAAATTTTTAAATGCATCGAAGACATAACTGTTTTCATTACGAAATTGTTGTACTTGAAACGTGCTGATATTTTAATAGAGAATTTTAATGCCTCGACAACAGGACATGTTTTCACAACATTTTCAAAAACATTCTCATTTAAAAATTTATATTGCCACAGAAATGTTAAGAAGTAAAAAAGCTGAAAGCTCGACCGGGCCGAACTTTAAATACCCTCCGCCATTTTGAAAGAATTTGGAAATTTTCAAAAAAATAAAATCCGTTAAAAATTCTGTTGCAATCTTAAAATAAACGAATGTAGCCGTTATATTAGGGTCTATACAACGACGTGGACCTGCATAGGCAACTTTTATCATAAGCCATTACAATATTCAAATGCGAAACCTGAAAAAAATCAGTTTATAATGTAGCTACAATCATCAAAATACTGAATATCGGAGGGTGCCGTTATATGGGGGCTATACGAAGACGTGGACCTGCACAGACAATTTTCTGTCATAGGCTCTAATATCCATTACGAACTTCAAATACCAAGTTTAAAACAATTCCGATGAATAATGTCTCTAAAATCATCAAAATACCGAATATCGAGGGGTGCCGTTATATAGGGGCTATACGGAGACGTGAACCTGCACGGTTAATTTTCTGTCATAGGCTATAGTATCCACTACGAACTTCAAATATCAAATTTTAAACATTTCCGGTGAATAATGTAGATTAAATCACCAAAATACCGAAAATTGGGAGGTGCCATTATATGGTAGCTATACAAAAACGTGGACTTACATGACCCATTTTCAATACCAAAAGTCCTACAGACATAATACACATTTGAGTAAAATTTTATCAACCTACTCCATTTCGTTCGGAAGTTAAAGTGATTTCCGCAGACGGACGGACATCGCTACGTCGACAGAGCATTTTATGCTGATGAAGAATATATATACTTTTTGGGGTCGAACATGTATATTTCGAGGTGTTACAAACGGAAGGACAAGCTTCGTATACCCTCCACACTATGGTGGAGTGTATAAAAAGAAGTGGTTAGCTCTCTCAACCCAGTGATAGAGAGTGAGACGCTCTTGAGTTGAAAACCACATTAGTCTGATCATCTGCCATCCATTTCCGAAACCAGGGATGCGTCGGATAAATAACTGTTAACTATCTCAAGTTATTGTCTCGATAAGTTTTCTTATTAATCTCTTTTGACAAAAAAGGATCAGACGGTTTTGCCGACAAATGTATACCCTCCGGCAATGTTCGATTAATTCAATATATTTCAACTTCTGTTATGATTATTCGAACGATTGACCCTCTATAGAGAAGGTTCCTAAGGAATTTGCCAGTATTGACCATTTAATATTGGACCTAAAGAAATATGATATAAATATTCCGACGTGCCAGGTTTTGACTATATCGAGTACTTCCTTCATTTTAAATGAGATATGTGATAATATAGTACGAAATGCGCAATCTATGATAGATGGAAGTATTGAAAATTGTGACCCTTTGTGGGTGAGGTACCAGAAGGGGCTCGCAGATATATATCATCTTCACAACAGATCTTGTGTAAGCAAAGACGTTTGTATGTGTAAAATTTGAAGAGAGTTGGGTGTTTTTTCGCTTTCTTTAAGCATTTTGTTTTTCAAAATATTAAACCCGATGCGAGGGAAGTACCAGAAGAAATAGCCCGATCTCTACCACCTTTAAAACATATCTTGTGTTGATGAAAATATTGAGACGTACAAAGTCTGAACGTAATTGGATGTTAGTTTCGCATTGTATGAGCTTCATGAATACTCAAAATGTTAACCCTTTGTGGCGGAGGTACCAGAAGGAGTGGACCGATATATCCCATCTTCACAGCAGATCTTGTGTTAGTAGAAATAATGGGATGTGTAAAATATAAAGAGAACCGGATGCTTACTTCGGATTTTATAACCGTTTTGGTTATTTAAAACTTTGACCCTTTGTGGGGAAGGTACCAGAAGGAATGTTCCGATGTTTACCGCCTTTATAACAGATCATGGGTTGATAGAGATATTCAGGATTGCCAAGATCGGAATCGGATGTTTATTTCGCGTTTTATGAGCTTCATGTATATTCAAAATTTCGACCTTTTGTGGGGAAGTGGCCAGGAGGAGTGGTCCGATATATTCCATCTTGGGAATAATAAATAAAATTGGGTTAATAAAATTATTGGGAGGTGCGTAATTTGAATAATCGGTGCCTTACATCACATTTTAGAAGAGTTTTCATTATTCAAAATTCTGACCCCTTATGGGGGAGGTACTTGATGGAGTGGACCGATATTGTCCTTTTTCGCACCTGACCTAGCACTCACGGAAATATTAGGATTTGCAAAGTTGGAACAAAATCGGATTATCGTTTCTGTGCAGAAAATATATTTTTTGAAGGACTGGTCCGATATTACCTATCTTCGCACTCGATCTAAGTTTGATAATAATATTACGATGTACTAAGTTTGGATACTCCCTTCTAGAGTTGTCGTGCACACCAGCCAGCCAAATAAATTGACGGACGGACAAACATCGCTAGAACGACTTCAAATGTCCTGAAACGGATTTGGTTCAAAGAGACTTGGGTTTTAAAACCGTTATTTTCATGAAGCACTTTTTGGCCGCATCAAATGATATTTACCCTTTCTCGCCATGCGGCTGAGGACGTAAAAATCATACAAACAATTTTCAAAAATTCAAATGACAAATATATTTCCTTTAAAAAAAAAATACTGATAATATGAATTGTGCCGTAATTTTCTTCGAAATGATGCTATGCAAAAGTTATTGTTATTTTCTGCGGCTTCAAATAATTGTAAAGTTTTGATGTTTATGATGGCTATCAGATTTGTTGACGGGTACGGTTGATGGTTGGTTCTCTCTCTCCCACGCTGAATCGTCGTCGGCAAAACAACAAAATAATAGCAAATTTGCATAATAATTTCACAGAGATTTCGAATTCAGGAAATATATTTGTTTTTTGTTGGAGAATAAACACAGTTGTCCTAATGACAAAACTAAATTTATTCAGAAAATATATGAAAGCAATAAGGCGCGAGAAGCGTTATTTTTTACGCATATAAGAGGGTTTTGTATGTGGCTGCGTATGCGTCACTTGTGATGTCAGTAAACATTTTTGGGATAATTTTTATCAGATTATTTTTTTAATAAAAATGCAATTTTGTTAATTTTGACGGGTTCACATCTGCGATAGCCTTAATTTGATCAGATGTGTGTCATTATTTATGCAGATTATGCATCTAAAATGCATTTTCAAACGCGTTTCCCATTCAATTATAAAACGCATATCCAAAACCATATTCTAATTTCAATCCCAGATATTAACAGAGACCTCAATATATAAATTAGTACCACTAAGTACTTTACAAACAATTATAGTCCGCATTTCCAAATCCACCTCCATACCTTAACCACAGACACCAACATTCACATCTATATCTAATTTCAGGATTTCTGTATTATTCCTTTACTCAATACCAAAATTTAGTAACATTTAGTACTATTCAAACAATTATAGTACACATTTCCAAAACCACATTCATACCACAATTCCAGATACCAACAGAGACCTCAATATCAAAATTGAGGATTTTAGAACCTATAACTTCATCCAATATTAAATATAGTACCATCCAGTATTTTCCTTATAAATATATGACTAATTTCCAAACCATGACCAAATCTCAGAGATATGATCCGTAATCTAAGTATCAAAACTCAGAATTTTATTTCTATCTCTTTTCGTCCACTACAATACAAAGTACCAATACAAAATTTCATCTTCATCCGTTCACCCCTAACCACACTGTTCCAAATTGAATACCATTTAGGACAGTTCGCACACTTAGTACACATTTCCGAAATCACCTCCACATTTCAAACTAATTTCTAATCCTGATTTTTATATCGAATTTTAAGGTTTAACTCTATCCGCTTACATAATGCTAAATGATACCATTTTAGAACTAAATGTTCGAATTTCCAAAAAAAAATTTAGTACCTCTATCCTACACTCTAAATCCACACAAGGAGTTCCTAGTGAGTACCTTATCCCCTAGAAGAGAATTGTCTATATAGGTTCATGATATCGTATATCCTCCATATAACGGTACCCACCGATATTCGGTATTTTGATAATTTTAGCCACATTTTTCAATGGAGTTATTGTACCCAAGGAGTTCTTTGTGAGTACTTTACCCCTTGACAGGAAATTGTCCATATAGGTCCACGATATCGTATAGCCCCCCGATATTCGGTATTTTGATGATTTTAGCCACAGTTTTCAATGAAATTGTCTGAAAATCCACACAAGGAGTTCCTTGTGAGTACTTTACCCCCTGGAAGAGAAATATCTACATGGGTCCACATAACGGCCTCCACATAACGGTACCCCCGATATACGGCATTTTTATGATTTGAGCCCAGTTTTTTTAATGGAATTGTCTTAAAATACACACAAGGGGTTCCTTCTGAGTACTTTACCCCTTAGAAGAGAATTGTCTATATAGGTCCACGTCTTAGTATAGCGCCCATATAACGGTGCCCCCAGATATTCGGTATTTTCATGATTCTTGCGACATTATTAACCGGAATTATTTCAAATTTCGTATATAAGGTTCGGAATCGTTACTACACCCTATGACACAAATTACTTATTCAGGACCACGTCTTCGTATAGCCCCCCATATAGCGGTTTTCATTCGAGCGATATTTTACGACAGATTGTTTTGGAAATTTTTCAAGTTTCTTCCAAATGGTGGAGGGTATAAAAAGTTCGGTCAGTACCTCCCGATATTCGGTATTTTGAAGATTTTGGCGACATTATTCACCGGAATTGTTTCAAATTTGGTATTTAAAGTTCGCAATGGATACTACAGCCTAAGATAGAAAATTGTCTGTACAGGTCCACTTCTTCGTATAGCCCCTATGTAACGGTACCTCCCCATTTTCGGTATTTAGATGATTTTAGCGAATTTATTCACCGGAATTGTTTCAAATTTGGTATTTAAAGTTCGTAATGGATACTACAGACTGCGACCGAAAATTGTCTGTACAGGTCCACGTCTTCGTATAGCCCCATATAACGGTTCCTCCCAATATTCGGTATTTTAATTTGATCGACATTATAACCAATTTTTTTAAGTTGCGCATTTGAATATTGTAATGGCTTATGACAAATATTACCTACGCAAGTTCATGTCGTCGTATAGACCCTAATATAATAGCTACATTCGGTATATTTAAGATTTTAACAGAAGTTTTAATGGACTTTTTTGTTTTTGAGAATTGCCAAATACTCTCCAAATGGTGGAGGGTATTCAAAGTTCTGCCCGGCCGAGCTTACAGCTTTTTTACTTGTTTTTTTTTTTTTAATTTGTCGATTGGTCTTTGATTTTATAAATAGCTATTTCAAAGACTTCTGGTTATATATATATAAATCATGACTTTACTAAGAAACATTAAAATAAAATCTTCACAAATTTTCGAAAATAGTGAGTTTTCAATATATTTTGGATACTTCTTTGACAACAGTCGGGGATTTGTTAAGACGTTACAACATTTTTAAATTTTTCATTTTAAAATTTCATGCCAAAAAATCTATATTTTTTAATAAAACAGAGTAGCGATTCGAAACACATAACTTCTTCTTTTACCTAGCTATTCTCTTAGGGATTTCCTAGCTGATATAGGATTTCATATTTTATGAGACAATGAGACGTAAGCTTATATTTATACGTGGCCCGATATTGTAATTCTTTTGTGAGCGAATTTTTGTCCCAGAGCAGTTTATATGCCTACTTACGTTTAAAAAAAATCTTAAGCTAATGCTGTATAAAATGGGGTATATATGCTTTTAATGGGTTATATTACAATATAAATGCTTGGTATATTACCACTACCTTCATAGCATACTTCGTCACCGAATACCAATTTTTATACCCTACAACACTATGTGTTGGGGGTATTATAAGTTTGATTGGGCCAAAAATTATGTAACACCACGAAATATTGGTTTCCCATATAGGAAAGTATATATGGATCATCCTAGCTCGCCGAGCTGAGTCGATCTAGCTATGTATGTCCGTCCGTCCGTCTGTCCGTCTGTCCGTCTGTCCATGTTAATTTGTAATCACTCTACAGGTCGCAATTATGGCCCGATCTTCACGAAATTTGGAATGGAGGTCGGGGTTGGGCCAGAATAGAACCCTATTTCTTTTTGAGATGATCGCCAAATGTTTAGGGGTTGAAATGGACCAAATACTGAAAAAATGTCGGATTTTGCAGTAGCTATACAGGTCGCAATTATAGACCAATCGACGCGGAATTTCGCATGTAGCTAGAGTTTAGGACGGGGAAGAAGCCTACCAATTTGGGTGGTCATCGGATAATATTTAGCGGGTAAAATAGACCATATATTTTGTGTTGAAAAAATTCAAAATTTTTCATTAAACCGCGAATATTTTAAATCCCGGCGAAATCCCAAAGCCATGACAAGGTTACTTCTGACCTTTACATTGATGTTAACATCCAACAAATCGGATATATAGCAAAATATGTGCGATATATATGTCTATCAAAGAAGATATGCTTGGAAAATCTCTCATATGTCGAGAACGGCTGAACTGATTTCGACAGTTCTCATTAATTCAGAATGGCCTCTTGGCTGGAAAGAAAAAACGTCTAAAAAACCGCATAAAAATATCTCTCTAAAGATGAAAATATTGATTTTCTAAAATTTTCTCATATTTTTTCAATTTTGTCATATTTTCATTTTGAATTCAACATTTGGTAATATTTCTACAGCTAACAAAACTAAGTAGTTATGACATCAGAATATCATATACAGATCGCATTTATGGCCCGATCCTTACGAAATTTTGCATGGGGATAAGATGAGGGTTAGAATAGAAGCCTACTCTTTTTGGAGATGATCGCCATATATTTAGGGGTTGAAATGGACCAAAAAACTGCAAAATTGTCGGCAGGTCGTAATTATCGCCCGATCCTCACGCACATTTGAATAGGGGTTAGCGCACATTGCAAAAGCCAAGCAGTTTTGGATGGCCATCCAAAAATATTCAATGTGCGAAATAGTTTGCCAACTTTTGTAGACAAAATACGGAAATGTCCATTCCAGTGACTTTTTGGAAAATTGACAAATACAGGAAAGACGCACTTCTGACTCTTTTGTTAACGCTGATTTCGTTGAAGAATATAGTCAAATATCTGTATCTCATATAGATGCGTTTCAGTCAAAAACCAATAATAAATGTTAATCTTTTGCTACTTCTGAGAGATTGTAGGTCTTTGGGAAATATTGGTTACAGATCTAGGAAGACCATTTAAATGCAACATCTACCAATAAATTGGAAATGAGCAAATTAGTTTAAGTTGCTATTATTCGAAAATTAGAGAACGAAACCTGATGGTTTTCTTTTATAATTTGTCACAATATCTTGTGGAATTCTTTCGAGTATCTCGCCTATATAAACTGTATCGTTTATTATAGTGTTGTAGGGTATTCAACGGTCGGCCCCGCTCGACTGTAGCCTTTGCTTACTTGTTCATTATGAAATCCAATACTAGATATTTTCCTTTACCGGCTACTTTTGCAAAAAGAAAAACATTTTGAATACCGGCCGGTATTTTCAAAATACAATTCAGAACATCATTCTCAGTGGTTGAGACACACACATATATATGTCTCTCCTACAAATCTCTCTCAGTATATTCATTTGTTTGTTGGCTTGTCTACTGTTTGTTTGGTCGGTCAATGTTTGCAGTGGTGTTGTTTTTGTTGGTTGCAGTAACACACCGATGAATGTTCGGTTGAATGATGTTGACTCATAGGTTTGTTGAACTTGTACAAGGTTTGCAGTGTCGTTTTTAGGTGTATATGTGCAACTGCAATATTTGTTTTTTTTTCGTATCCCAGCTCTGCCCAAACATTTCCATCCATACAACTTACAGGAATGCCAGGCAGATATGGATATGTTCTTCTCTAATCAACAACAGTCAACAATCGGCAAACAAGGCCAAACATTTTGTGGTGGCGATACAAAAAAGAGCTTTCCTTTTTATGGCACTTCAAGTATTTGTGTTGAATTTTGAAGTTATTTATAGAAGAAACTGTCTTCTATATACCCGCTGCCATGGAGTATATTATAAATATATTAGTATATTTATTTTATATTTCTATATTGAGTTTTTCAATACGTTTGTAACACCCCGAAGTATATATTTTAGACCTCACAAAATATATGGTTTGATAAAATTCTACTCAGATGTGTATTAGGTCTGCAGGATCTTTTGTACCCTCATCCACATGGCTACAGAGGGACATATCTTTTGATACGAACAAAACTTGCCTCATTAAAGTGACGGTCATGGACCCTAGGTCTCTATGGACTAAATCCGTTTCAGCACATTTGAATTCGATCTAGCGATGTCAGTCCGTCTGTCTGTCTCTTTTGCTGGCTGGTGCGCACGATAACTCTCGAAGGGAATATAGAATTTTGTCCAAACTTGGTGCAGCGTATTATCATTATTAAACTTAGATCGAATTCGGAGATGGGCAATATCGGTCCAATACTTCTGTGTCTCCCCACAAAAGGTCGACATTTTCAAGAAATTATTAATTAAAGGATAATGCGATTTTGCTCCAACTTAGCAATTCCAAATATTTGCATCAGTGCTAGGTCAGCTACGAAAATGGGCAATATAAGTCCACTCCATCAAGTACCTCCCCCAAAAAGGGTCAACATTTTGAATAATTATAACTCATATCAAATGTGATGTGTCCGATTATAAAGATGGTAGAGATCGGACTATTCCTTCAGCAACCTCCCCCACAAAGATTGAATATTGTCAACAACAAAAACGATCATAAAATCCGAAATAAGACTCCGGTTCACTTCTCATTACCCGCATCACAATATTTGTATTAACCCAATGTCTGGTGTGAAGATGGGATATATCGGTCCACTCCTTCTGGTACCACACCAACAAAGGCTAAATTTTTTGAATTTCCATGAAGCTCACAAAACGGGAAATTAACATTCGATTCTATTCAGACATGGTACACCTCAATATTTCCATCAACACAAGATCTGTTATTAAGATGGTAGAGATCGGACCATTTCTTCGGGTACCTCCCCCACACAGGGTTCAAGATTTTGAAAAACAAAACGCTCAAAGAAAGCGAAATAAGCATCCAACTCTCTTCAAATTTGAGACATCCAAATATTCTTGCTAACACAGGATCTGTTGTGAAGATGATATATATCTGCGAAGCCATTCTGGGCAGACGGACAGACGGACAGTCCTAGATCGACTCCAAACGTTCTGAAACGGATTTAGTCCAAAGAGACATAGGGTCTAAAACGTTATTTCGATGAGGCACATTTTGGCAGAATCAAATGTAATATACCCTCTGTATCAAATGGCTGAGAGTGTAACAATACCTCCGATCACCTAAGTAAACATGGGTGGCCCATGAGGCCCATGCTTTCCCCGAAGTTGCCAATTATTAGATCTCTTCAGAACATTTGCTTAAATTCCACCTCAAAATGTTTAAGATTTGGTATTTATTATAGCCTCAATTCAAAAATAGCGCCCACTTTGCGGTATTTTAAGGATTAACACTATCTCATCCTATCCGTTTTATTATACCCTCCACCATAGTATAGAGGGAATTGTTTCAAAATTGAAGTTCGTAATGTACACTACAACCTAAGAGAGGAAATTGTCTGTGCAGGTCCACGTTTTGGTATAATAGCCCCCATATAACGGTATCTCCCTATATTCGGTATTTTGATGTTTTAGCCTACATTATTCACCGATTTTTTTCAACTTTCGCATTTGAATATTGTAATGGCTTCCAGGAGTCCTTTTTGAGAACTTGTCTGGAAAATCAGACAGACGGACGGAGACACCTAGATCGACTTCAAATATAATGAAACGGATTTTACCCAAAAATACCTAGGATCTAAAAACGATGTTTCGGTGAGGCACATTTAGCCGCATTAAACGATATATACCCTCTGTAACTATGAGGCTGAGGGTAAAGAAAGATCTTGGGCCATGAAAGACCAGAATAACATACACTTTTCTTTCCAAAAAAATATCTACAGATCTGTATGGAGCTTTCATTCAATAGCAGACCAAATGAAGGTGTTCTATGAATGCATCGTCTCTTCGCCTATCCCAATCACTAAATATATCTGACGTAACGTCTTCTCATACTTCAGGTCAATAATGGAGTATTTCACGTTATTCTTAAAAGCTTTTCATGGTGATTGCATGCATATCTGTCTGTTCGATGACTGACCACCGATTCCATCTAACATGTCTACCTACATGACTGGTGCAGACAGACAAGTTAACTGGGTGCCGGCTAAACAGACAAAGTTTCTTTACATGTGCGATTCTTTGGAGAAATACGTCATTTCCCTTTCACAACTCTATTTACCAATGTGGAGGGATGTAAGTATTTTAGGAGGACGCAACATTGCTATGGTTGCCGAAGATTTCAGGAGATGAAATACAAATTAAGCTTTTGCGATAAAAAAAATCTTACGTTCGGAAGGATTCAACTATACCCCTGAAATGTGATTCATAGACAGTACTTCCTTCTCTAAAGAATATTTTGGGGTCTACAGGGTGAGATGAAAAAACTGCAACCAACTTCAGACTGCTGTCATTTCTAAGCCCCCAGTCCGACTGCTGTTAAAATTATTCCTGTGACAGCTCATTTTTTTGTTTACAAGCGTACAAAAGCATTTTGGTGAGATTTTCCAGAAAAAAAAGGTAATCGTGATGGAATTCAAGCGTGCTAGTGTGATATCTTTATATTTGGCTGAAAAACCATTGGTGGATATCGTTAGAGCACTCCAGGATTTAAATGTGAATAAATCTTTTGTGTCACGTACCATCGCTCGTTACCGTGATACTGGAATCGTAGCCCGACGTCAAGGAATTGGATGGAAGAAAACAGCAAAATCAGCATAAATGGTTCGAAAAGAATAAAAGCGACTTGATCTAAACCCTCGTCGCAGTGGCCGAAAAATGGTTCGTGAGCTGAACATATCGCAATATTCCATTCGGAAAATATTGAAAAATGAGCTCGGGTTAAAGCCATTGAAATTCCAAAAAGTGCAAGAACTTACACGGCAGCAGAAAGAAAATAGACTCAAAAGAGCTAAAGAGTTGCTTCGCTTGGCCGAAAGTGGTGAACTGCCGAATTTGGTTTTTTCCTATGAGAAAACATTCGTTGTCCGGCAGTTTGTAATCAAACCAAATGATGATCGTATTTACTTGCCAAAGAGGTCAACTGAAAATGTGCACCTTCGGTTGGCCACCAGAACTCAAGCGCCGGCCATGGTAATGGTGTGGGCCGCCATAACAGCCGATGGTCGCTCTCCGCTCGTATTAATCGACCATGGCATCAGAATAAATGCCGAATGTTATCGCGAAAATATGCTGGAGGGTGTATTAAAGCCTGGTCACTATAACATCCCAGATAACGAGACTGCAAACGAATTGGCCAGGCTAGGATCAGAATCAACTACCATTGAAGAAGATAACTCGGTTAAACCACCATAGTGCCACTTTCTACAGGTTATTTACAGACATTACTCTGAGAGAATCCAACAAAAATGGCTGGACGAAATGGGTTGCGCCCTCTCCAAAAGAATATGGCCCACACTCTCAGTGAAGAGAACAAAATCGCTACTGTCATTGTCGAAACTTGATCTAAAGCTTGTGGTGGGTATCATCACAGGTCACTGTAAGGTAAGGGCAATGACCTCGAAATTGGATAGCGATGACATTGACTACTGTAGGATCTGTCAAGATGAAGAAGAAATCGAGACAGTCAAACATTTGCTCTGCCACTGCCCAGCACACATTAATGTGAGACACAGGTTGGTGGCTGAACAAGTTTCACATGATCTGTCTTCTTTTTCTAATACTGACCATATAGTAGTTCTTCAATTAGCCAGAAGATTTAAGTGGCTAAAGACGACACGCCGAATTCCTTAGCCGTAGATCACACTATATAACTCTATCTTCCATCTTCACTCCCTTCTATTCTTCCTTTTTTTCTTACTATTCTACTAGGATGAACACAATGGACCTATAGGTCTTCGAGTGGGCGGTTAACAAATGGTAATTGCGCGTCCTTTAATCTAACCTAACCGTCGATCACCTCAAGCAAGTGCTTCGCCGGGAATGGGCCAAAATGCCGCAGAGCAACATTTGGGAGGCGTGTGACGTGTAACATCCTTAAATATAGTATATATATATTCATAATCAGCAGAAAATTCTAAGTCGATTTAACGATGTCCGTCTGTCTGTCTGACCGTCTGTCTGTCTGTGAAAATCACGATACAGCCCACATTATTTGACGTAGAGCGCCAAAATTTAGCAGAGAATTGAGAGATATTGAAAATGAGATATATCGGTCCACGTTCTGGTATAGTCCCCATATAACGGTACCTCTCGATATTCTGTACTTTGATGATTCATGCCACATTTTTTCACGAATTTGTCTGAAAATTGGTATTTGTAGGTCATAACGGGTCCCTGTACGTGTGGCAAAACATTGCATGTATAGGCCCACCGTTCGGTATAGCCCTCATATAATGGTACCTCCCGATATTCGATATTTTGATTATTTTTGCCACACTTCTTCAAGAATTTCTCTGAAAATTGGTAGTTGAAGATCATAATGGGTCCCAGTTCGTGTGGCGAGTCATTGTAATAATAGGTCCACGTTTTGGTATAGCCCCCATATAACGGTACCTCCCGATATTCGGTAATTTGATGATTTTTGCCACATTTTTTCACGGATTTGTCTGAAAATTGGTAGTTGAAGATCATAATGGGTCCCAGTTCGTGTGGCGAGTCATTGTAATAATAGGTCCACGTTTTGGTATAGCCCCCATATAACGGTACCTCCCGATATTCGGTAATTTGATGATTTTTGCCACATTTTTTCACGGATTTGTCTGAAAATTGGTATTTGTAGGTCATAATGGGTTCTAGCTCCTTTGGCGAAACATTTCATGTGTAGGTCCACGATTTGGTATAGCCCCCATATAACCGTACCTCCCGATATTCGGCATTTTAATGGTTTTTGCCACATTTTTTCTAATGTTTCCTTTACCGTAAGGTGGACTGTATTAAAAGTTTGGCCCGGCCGAACTTAATGTTTTTTTACTTGTTTCTTACTATTCTTCTAGGATGAACACAATAAACCTGTAGGTCTCCGAGTGGAGCGGTTACCAAATGGTAACTGTGCGTCCTTTAACCTAACCTAACCTAGCCTAACATTCTATTACCTCAAGCAAGCGCTTCGCCGGGAATGGGCCAAAATAGCGTAGAGCAACATTTGGGAGTCGTGTGAAGGCCGTTTGAAGGTCATAATTCATGCCAAAGGTGACCAATTCGAACCAATCTAAACTTATTCCAAAATTTTCCGATTTTCTATTTCCGACATTTTTTGCTTTCATTCAATAATATTTAAAAACAAGTAAGCAAAGGCTACAGTCGAGCGGGGCCGACCGTTGAATACCCTACAACACTATAATAAACGATACAGTTTATATAGGCGAGATACTCGAAAGAATTTCACAATATATTGTGACAAATAATAAAAGAAAACCATCAGGTTCCGTTTTCTAATTTTCGAATAATAGCAACTTAAACTAATTTGATCAGTTCCAATTTATTTGTAGATGTTGCACTTAAATGGTCTTCCTAGATCTGGAACCAATATATCCCAAAGATCTATAATCTCTCAGAAGTGGCAAAAGATTAACATTTATTATTGGTTTTTGACTGAAACGCATCTATATGAGATACAGACATTTGACTATATTCTTCAACGAAATCAGCGTCAACGAAGTAGTCTGAAGTGCGTCTTTCCTGTATTTGTGAATTCTCCAAAAAGTCACTGGAATGGACATTTTCGTATTTTGTCTACAAAAGTTGGCAAACTATTTCACACATTGAATATTTTTGGATAGCCATCCAAAACTGTTTGGCTTTTGCAATGTCTGGTAACCCCCATTCAAACGTGCGTGAGGATCAGGCGATAATTACGACCTGCTGACAATTTTGCAGTTTTTTGGTCCATTTCAACCGCTAAATATATGGCGATCATCTCCAAAAAGAGTAGGCTTCTATTCTGACCCTCATCTGATCCCCATGCAAAATTTCGTAAGGATCGGGCCATAAATGCGATCTGTATATGATATCCTGCTATCCTAACTACTTAGTTTTGTTAGCTGTAGAAATATTACCAAATGTTTAATTCAAAATTAAAATATGCCAAAAATATGACAAAATTGAAAAAAATATGAGAAAATTTACAAAATCAATATTTTCTTCTTTAGAGATTTATTTTTATGCGATTTTTTAGGCGTTTTTTCTTTTCTGACAAGAGGCCATTCTGAATTAATGAGAACTGTCGAAATCAGTTCAGCCGTTCTCGACATAAAAGATATCTTTCAATCATATCTTCTTTGATAGACATATATATCGCACATATTTTGCTATATATCCCATTTGTTGGATGTTAACATCAATGTAAAGATCAGAAGTAACCTTGTCATGGATTTGTGATTTCGCCGGGATTTAAAATATTGGCGGTTTAATGAAAAATTTCGAATTTTTTCAATACAAAAGATATGGTCTATTTTACCCGCTAAATATAATCCGATGACCACCCAAATTGGTAGGCTTCTTCCCTGCCCTAAACTCTAGTTACATACGAAATTCCGCGTCGATTGGTCTATAATTGCGACCTGTATAGCTACTGCAAAATCCGACATTTTTTCTGTATTTGGTCCATTTCAACCCTTAAACATTTGGCGATCATCTCCAAAAGAAATAGGGTTCTATTTTGACATTAACCCCACCTACATTTTAAATTTCGTGAAGATCGGGCCATAATTGCGACCTGTAGAGTGATTACAAATTAACATGGACAGACGGACAGACGGACGGACGGACGGACGGACGGACATACATAGCTAGATCGACTCAGCTCGGCGAGCTAGGAAGATCCATATATACTTTCCTATGTGGGAAACCAATATTTCGAGGTGTTACATAATTTTTGGCCCAATCAAACTTATAATACCCCCAACACATAGTGTTGTAGGGTATAAAAATGTAAAAATTATGGAATTTGACTTTGTTGCCAGTTTTTTTATCTCACCCTGTATATACTGCAACAGATCGCGTGTATGCTGTACTGCCATACCGATGGACTTTGTTGCCTGCACATTTACTAGTTTTTGTTTTGCTGCTGCAAACTTGTTGCTGCTATTGCTGCTCCTGCCACCGACTGTCTACACTCTTCGCTGTTATTGTTGTTTAGCTTTGTTTATGTTTTGATTTTTTTTTTCATTGTTTTGGTTTTTATTTCCAGTATTTTTTTAACCGCCTTTTTCGTTTCTTCATTGAAACGTTTCCAGTCCAGAATTCATTGTTTACACATTCCCGGTGGTCAGTCAGTCAGTCAGACCCCTTTGTTATGGTTTGTTGGGGATGCCGGTCGAGGCAGTAGTACGAATATAACTCCTAGTCGTAGTCGTCGTTGCAAGGGGGAGAACTGGTCACACTGTCAGTCATACATACAGATAGACGACATACAGACCGTCTGACTGATGGCCAGATTCCCTTAGTGATCTTCAACATGCAATATGTATGTTGTTGTGTGTACTCATTGTTGGTGTTGTTGTTGTTTTTGTTTGCCAATTCATTTTGCTGTTCCATTCAATGTCGGATGGATGTTGTTTGTGGCGAAAAAAAGTCTTTCTTTTCTTTCGTTCGGTTTTGTTATGGAACAATAATTGTCTTCCTATTTATAACAATACAAGATTAATTATTAAAACGAGGGGTCTGGCATTTGTCTAAATCAAGCGCAACATACACTCACACACACACACACACACCGGCAGCCGGACAAATGCCATACAGTTAAGTAGACAGAGACGGCGAGCCAGCCAGCGAGATCAATGACCATTGAAATTAATTCAAGTTTATTTATTATTTTATATTTCTTAACGATTAGGGAGGGCATTAATATTTTTTTTGCGATTTTATTAATTTGCCAAATAAAAAGAGAAAACCAAAAATATTGTTTTGCAAAAAATGTTTTTTAAAAGACAAGATCAGTTACTGTTGCTGCCTATACTCCAATCGTCTTAGTGAATATTTCTTAGGAACTGAAATGTGCATTAGGTTTAAGGTTTCTGGATATTTTGAGTCAAAAACCATGTTCGTCAAGGCCCCCTCACAGTGAAAAATTCGCTCAGACATAAGTCTAGAGAGGGTATATATCACTCCATACGACCAAAAGCCTGCCCCATCGAAATAGTGGTTTTAGACCCTAGGTATCTTTGGACCAAATCCGTTTAAGGATATTTGGAGTTGATCTGGGGGTGTCCGTCCATCCGTCCCTAGAACAAGACAGAACAAGACATTTATCAAACCGGGCCTATTATAGGTGTTCAATTGAACGAAGATTTTCTGTGGATAGACAGCCGACCTCCTCATATAGAATGAACGAATAAGCACTGGATTACCGAGGTCTTTTAGAGGCAGAAGAACTCTCAAAAAAGAAATGTTATGAATTGATGATATGCTATGGGTCTTCTATAGCCAGAAGATTTCTCAAAGATCTTCTAGAGACTAAACATCTCCCAGAAGTCTCTTATGGATAGAAGAAGACCTGCTAGGGAGTTTTTATAGAGAGAAGACGTTCAGATTACATCGATAGACGACCTGCTATGGGTCTTCTGGAGACCATAGCTCTTCTAGAGAAAACCTCTCATAAGTATTATATAGACCGAAGACTTTCTAGAGGTCTTCCATGGATAGAATAACAGTTATGACATTTTTGGAGACCGGCGACATTCTTTAGACAGAAGAGCCCCAGAAATCTTTTAGAGGCAGAAAAACTCGTATAGATTTTATATGGACAGAAGGCCTTCAGAAAAGGTATCCTATTGACGGAAGACTCTGCTAAAGGTCTTTTATAAAAAACCACTAAGCGGTGTGCTTTAGGCTTTACTAAATAAGACCTTCTATCGGTCCTCTATAGACGGAACACCTCCCATTATAAACAAAACACCCCAAGCTTATACAAGGTCAGATATAAAACTGCAACAAAGTCAAACGCCATACTTTTTGCATTTTTTTAATTTTATCGAATGAAAGCAACAAATGTCGGAAATAGCATCAAATTTTAGAATAAGTTTAGATTTGTTCGAATTGGTCACCTTTGCCATGAATTATGGCCTTCAAGCGGCCAATGAAACCGTCACACTCTGCTCGAATGTTGCTCTGCGGTATTTTGGCCCATTCCCGGCGAAGCACTTGCTTGAGGTTATCGAAACTTTGGTATTTTTTAGTACCAACCTTGCTTTCCAAAATACTCCAGACAAGATTGTCCAACAGATTGGCTATTGACAGCTATTTTTCGGCCACTGTGAAGCGGGTTTTGATTAAGTCGCTGCTATACTTTTCGAGACATTTCTGCTGATGTTGCTGTTTTCTTCCGACCACTTCCTTGACGTCGGGCTACCAGCAAAATGTAAAGAAATCATGAATAACTTTTTTCCTGAAAATTCTCACCAAAATGCTTCAGTACGATTGTAAACTCTATAATGAGCTGTCACTGGAATAATTTTAACAGCTGTCGAACGAGTGGCTTGGAAATGACAGCAGTCTGATGTTGCTTGCGGTTTATTCATCTCACCCTCTTATAGAATAGAATATCGTCTGTCTCCACAAATCTCATAACTGTTATTCTAACCATAAAATACCTCTATAAGGTCTTCGGTCTATATAAGACCTCTGAGATGTCTTCTGTAGAAGGTCTACGGCCTCCAGAAGACCCATAGCAGGCCGTCTATCCATGGAAGGGTTCTTCTGAAGGTCTTCTGTCTATATAAAATCTATAGGAGGCCTTCTGTCTATAAAATAACCTTAGCAGATTCAATTTATAACAAACTTCTGAGAGATGTTTTGTCTCTAGTAGATCTCTGAGAAGCCTCCTGGCTATGGAGAACCCCTAGCATGTCTTCTAACCATAACATTTCTTTTTTGGGAGTTTTTCTGCCCCTAAAAGACTTCGGAAACCTTGTGTTTGTTCATTCATTCGTTCATTCTATAGGAGGTTGCCTGTCTTATAGTAGTTCTTCTATCCATAGAAGATCTTCGTTCAATTGAACACTTATAATAGGCCAGGTTAGAAAAATTGTCTTGTTATGCCTTGTTCTAGGGACGGATGGGCGGACACCCCTAGATCGAATCCAAATATTCTAAAAACGGATTTGATCCTAAGAGACCTAGGGTCTAAAACCGTTATTTCGCTGAGGCACGTTTTGGCTTTATGAAATTATATACCCTCTGTAGCCATACGACTGAGGATATAAAAAGCTAAAAAGGCATTGTAAAGTTTAATTGTTCAGAAAAATTGGAAAAATTTCACGGAGGAAAACTTTGAAATAAAAAAATCTGCAATTGATAAGGACGGTATGAAAGTCAAGCATTATCTTTAAAGACAAACATTTCATTTACTGATTGAATAATAATAATGGTCTTTGAAAACAGTTTGCATGATTTCTTAGAGGAGGCAAACATATAAATACCAGCAGCTAAGCTCCCCGACCACTGTGATCCTGTCAAAAATTGTACCCACTTCTATGCCGGTCTCAAGGATTTTTGTTAATCCCGCAGCAGTATAACGTGTTTAAAGGCAAGGCTTAATCCTAGTTAAGGAAAAACTCCATAATATTTTTGAAATATGTTTTCAAGGGCAGGTATTTGTACCCCGATCGGAGGATGAACCCGGATATTTGACCTAAAACTCGGAGTCCCTGACAGGGATTAACTAGACCCGGATTAACTAAACAGATATGAACAATATAAGAATCGTTTGAAAGTTAATAAAAATATATATCCAACATGACGTGATAGGGCTATTTCAAACGGCTCGTACGTTATATTAAAATTATCGACTTATTAAACCTCGATTTTTTAGAAAATCCCCCAATACTCGCAAAAGGCCTCATTTTCCCTAAAGTTATTTCTTATTAAGTTGATTTAATAAACCTTTTAAAATGCTACAATATGTGTGATTATCTTTCCTGGATCCAGAGATATGGGTCTTGAAACCCGATTAATTCGATTTTGTTCAATGGATTGAAATTATGTTTTCATCAGCATGCAAAAATAATTTCACGTAGCTAGTGTTGGACATACCCAGAGAAGAAAATTTTAAGCTCCTGCCAAAGCCCGGAAACTTAAAAGAAATATAAAATATAGAAAGTCTATAGTTCGCGTAGCTACTGTTAGACAAGCCCAGTGAAGACAATCTCAAGCCCAGGTTAGACGAAAGGTTATATTGTATCATTATTGAAAGGTTCAGGGTGTAAGCGATAATTTGGCATATATCTTATGGTCTCTCATAATGGTCTCAGCTTTCACCTTTTTGGGGTTCGAATCGATTATTTGATCGGGTTCAAAAAATCGATTAGTTAGATGTAACTCCTGACCACTAGTTTGATAGACATTTTCATTAGCTTGCAAATGACACCTATATATCCGGGTCTAACACGGGCTTTGCACCCAGACCTTTGGGTCAATTATCAGGTTATACGGTTCCGTTCTCTAAAAATAAAAACACACTTTCCCGGAATCATGGTAGAAATGCCTGGAGGAAATTTTAAAAAACCCGAGACTAAACGTAATTTGTTTTGAAGACAATTTGATATACAGGATTTATTAAATCCTGAAGGCCATGATTGAATTGTTTCCATTTCCGTTCTTGGATATTGCAATTTTTCGATATTGATCTCTTCTGGAACAAAAATTTCCAAATCGTTTGACAATCTTCAGCCGTTTCCTGTCAAATGCTCTACACTTCGCTGCATTTTTTTAGTTTATTACATTTTAGAAGCCTTTTTTTCAACTTTTCTTTTGCTTTTGATAATGTCATCCTGTATGACCAGTCTTAATTTGCCACATTCTTCAATTTCCCCTTAAATTTTCTTTGAATTTCAGAATGACGTTTCTCGGGTATCCATGTTCGTTCATTTCAAATTTATATTTTCAAAATTTATTTGTTTGCTTCTTTTTTATAGACTGACATCTGATGACATTTAGCGTTCGCGGCATTAAATCCAATGTTTTTCCATCATCTCCGACCTTATCCTATGCATTCCTCTTGAAATGGATATGTTTTTCGCGATTTTATAGTGATTTAAGGCCAATTCAAGAGCCTCAATTTTATACGACCGTTTTATATGTTAAGAAATTGAAAAATGTTCGTTGTACAGGCAAACAACAAAGCCGACCCTATTTTGAAATTTCCAATTTCGGTGCCGGTCGATGTGTTTTTCGAAGGCGGTAAATCTTAACAACATCGGCGCCGGTCGTTTTTTTTTTCGAAGGCGGTAATTTTTTTCTAAGTGTTTGTTTTCTCTTTCGAGACGAGCTTAATGATCTGAAATTTGCAGTGAAAAGGAAAGCCAGATAGACACTATCACACACTCACCACTATGCGACGCGTTTCGCCGTTGGTTAAGCGGCTCATCAGGCATATTTGATGTGGATGATGGCTTACAAGGGCCGTTCTCTGGAAAGTAGTATATATTTCGAACTTATTGTTTTTTTTGACTGTAATTTTTTTTTTTTTTTTTTTTTTTTTTTTGAAACAAAGGCAATTTGAAATCTTTCTCAAAAAAATTCATAGCAAATTGGTGTCCCTTTTTGTTTCTACTTTATTTCAAGATGGGTCAATTGTTTAAAAAAAGAATTTTATTCTCCATAGACCAGGATATATGAGTAATTGGAAAGTCCAATTAATACTCAAGCTCCATGTAAAGAGAAGAATGAATGACCGGCCGTTAACCATAAACAAGGAAAAACACATCAGAATCACTCCTCACATTCATATAATGGTATATAAATATGTACTCACATCAAATTGGACTCTATTATCTTTTCCGTATCAATAAGACATGGATCAATGACCAAAAAATTTATTTATTATCCAGAGATGGAAAATGTGAATTGCTGAAAAGCTAACGATATTAAACATAGCTTTTCTTTGCTAAGACTTTCAAATGTCCAAATAATGAATAGCCTGTCTTGGTACTGCAACTTACGGATGCAGTACTTTTATAGCCTACATCATTCTATGGAAAAACTATTTTTTGGTCATTCTAAATGTTCACACATATGTGTATTTTTTCAGTAGGCATTCAAGTTTGTAGTTGCGATGTGTCAGACCACGCTTTCGTATGGGTCCCAAATAGCGGTACCTAGCGGATATTCAGCTTTTGGCCGATTTAAGCCATATATTTTTAGGGATTTTTCAAGTTATAAAGAATCGCTGACATGTTTCGCAAGTTATGACAGATAAAAGTATTTAAAATTGTAACCCCTTGTGGGTGAGGTACCAGCTTGGGTTCGCAGATTTATATCATCTTCACAACAGATTTTGTTATTAGCAAAAATGTTTGTTTGTGTGACATTTTAGGAGAGTTAGATGCTTTTTTCGCTTTAGAGCGTTTTGTTTTTCAATATTTTTAACCCTATGTGGGCAGGTAGCAAAAGAAATGGCCCGATCTCAACCATCATTATAACAGATCTTGTGTTCATGGAAACATTGAGATGTACCAAGTTTAATTTTTATGAGCTTTATGGATATTCAAACTTTTAAACCTTTGTGGGGGAGGTATCAGAATGAGTGGACCGATACATTCCATCTTCACAACAGATTTTGTGTTAGTAGAAATAATAGGACGTGTGAAATATAAAGATACTCTGATGTTTATTTCGCGTTTTATGACCTTCATGGATATTTAAAATTTTGACCCTTTGTAGGGGAAATACTAGATGGAATATTCCGATCTCTATCGTTTTTATAACAGATCCTGTTTTGGTATAAATATTCAGATGTGCCAAGTCTAAATGGAATCGGATGTTAATTTCGCGTTTTATGAGGTTTATGAATTTTCAAAATTTCAACCTTTTGGGGGAGGTACCAGAAAGAGTGGACCGATATATTCCATCTCAACACCAGACCTTGTGTTAATAAAAATATTGGGATGTGTGGAATTTGAAGACGATCGGACTCTTACATCACATTTTGTAAGAGTTATAATTATTCAAAATGTCGAGCCTTTTTGAGGGAGGTACTTGATTGAATGGACCGATATTGTCCATTTTCGCACCATACCTAGATATGACGCAAATATTAAGATCTGCAAAGTTGGAGCAAAATCGGATTATCGTCTCTCTTTCTTGCAGAAAATATATTTTTTGAAAATTTCGACCTTTTGTGGGGGAGGTACCAGAAGACCGATGTATTCCATCTTAACACCAGACCTTGGGTTAATAAAAATATTGAGATGTGTGAAATTATAATAATTATTCCAAATTTTGACCCTTTGTGTGGGGGGTACTTGATGGAGTAGACCGATATTATCCATTTAATTGGTTCTCTTTCTGTGCCGAAAATATATTTTTTGAAAATTTCGATCTATTGTGGAGGAGGCTGGTACCTCCAAAGTTTACCGATATTGTCCATCTCCGAACTCGATTTAAGTTTGATAATAATAATATTACCATGTACCAAATTTGGACCAAAGCGGATACTCCCTACTAGAGTTATGGTGCGCACCAGCTAGACAGACGGACATCGGTAGATCGTCCTGAAACTGATTTGGAACAAAGAGACCTAGGGTCTAAAACCTTTGTCTCGACTGGGCACATTTGGACCGTATCAAATTATATATACCCACTCTAGCGATATGTCTAAGGGTATAATGAACAGGCACCAATTTGCGATGGAATATTTTGAGAAAAATTGCAAATTGTTTTTTATTTTTTTTTTTCAAAAAAAATTTGAAAAAAATACCGCCTTCGAAAAAAATCGACCGGCACTGGAGTTGTCAATTTGAAGAATTATCTCCTTCGAAAAACACATCGACCGACACCGAAGTTGTCAATTTCAAAAATAGGGTCGGCTTTGTTGTTTTCCTGTAAAACGAACATTTTTCAATTTCTTTACATATAAAACGGACGTATAAAATTGAGGCTCTTGATTTGGCCTTCAAACGCTATCAAATCGCGAAAAACATATCCATTTCAAGAGGTATGCATAGAAAAATGTTGGAAATGATGAAAAAAACATTGGATTTGATGCCGCGAACGCTAAATGTCATCAGATGTCAGGCTATGAAAAAGAAACAAACAAATAAATTTTGAAAATATATGAATTTCAAATAAACAAACATGGATTCTCGAGAAAAGTCATTGTGTAATTCAAAGAAAATTTAAGGGGAAATTGAAGAATGTGGCAAATTAAGCTGATGTGAGGCTGGCCGTACAGGATGGCTTCTAAAATGTAAGAATCTAAAGATAAGCAGCGACTTGTAGAGCATTTGACCGGAAACGGCTGAAGATTGTCAAACGATTTGGAAGTTTATGTTCCAGGAAAAATCAATATGGAAAAATTGCAATATCTAAGAACGGAAATACAAACAATTCAATAATGGCCTTCAGCATAGGGTTTGAATTCATTAATCCTATATATCAAATTGTCCATGAAACAAATTTAGTCAAGTCTCGGATTTTTTGAAATTTCTTCCAGAGGTAAACATGTCCACCCTGATTTCGGAAAGTATATACTATATTTTTTTTTGGAGAACGGACCCGTCTAGCCTAATGATCGACCCGAAGGTCTGGGTGCAAACCCGGGTTAGACCCGGATCTACTAAGCCGATGTGAGCAATATAGTTCTCATTTGCAAGCTAATGAAAATATCTATCCAACTAGTGGTTAGGAGTTACATCTAAATAATCGACTTTTTTGAACCCGATTTTTTATAAAACCCCCAAAAGGGTGAAAAATGAGACCATTATGAGAGTTCAAAGAATATATACCAAATTATATATAAATATAAAAAAAAAAAAAAAAAATATATATATATATATATATATATATATATATATATATATATATATATATATATATATATATATATATATATATATACATATATATATATATATATATATATATATATATACATATATATATATATATATATATATGTATATATATATATATATATATATATATATATATATATATATATATATATATCTTACCTGAGCTTGAGATTCTCTTCACTGGGTTTGTCTGGGTGGCTACGCGAAATAAAGTTTTTTTTTTTAAATTTCATATTTCTTTTAAGTTTCCGACCTTTGGCTGGAGCTTTAAACTTTCTTCTCAGGGTATGTCCAACACTAGATACGTGAAATTTATTTTTGTATAATGAAAACATTTCAATCTATTGAACAAAATTGGGTTGATCGGGCTTAAAGGCCCAAGTCTCTGGATCCAAGAATGATAATGACACATATTGCAGCATTTTAGAAGGGCAATTGAATCAACTTAATAATTAACAAATTTCGGGGATTTAAAAAATGTGGACTTTTTTCGACTATTGGGGGATGTTCCAAAAAATCGGGGTTCAATACATCGATATTTTTAATATAACGTCCGAACCGTTTTAATTAGCCCTACCACGTGATGTTTGATATGTATTTTTTTTATAAAATGATTCTTATATTGTCCATATCTGTTTAGTAAATCCAGGTCTACCCCGTGTCTGTGACCCCGAGTTTTAGGTCAAATATCCGGGTTCGTCCCCAAGTCGGGGTACAAATACCTGCCTTTGAAAAAATATTTCAAAAATATTCTGCAGTTTTTCCTTAACTAGGATTAAGCCTTGTCATTAAACACGATATGCTGCTGCGGGAATAACATAAATCCTTGAGACCGGCATATAAGTGGAAACAATTTTTGGCAGGATTGCAGGGGTCAGGGAGCATAACTGCTGGTATTTATTTGTTTGCCTCCGCTAAGAAATCATGCAAACTGTTTTCACAGACCATTATTCAGTCAGTAAATGAAATATTTGTACTGAAAGACATCGCTTGGCTTTGATATCGTCCAAATCGATTGGTGATTTTTTTTATTTCGCAATTTTCTCCGTGAAATTTTTCCAATTTTTCTGAAGAATCAAACTTTACACGATCTTTTTAGCTTTTTATACCCTCAGCCATATGGCTACAGTGGGTATATATTTTGATACAGCCAGAAAGTGTCTCATAGAAATAACGGTCTTAGACCCTAGGTCTCTTTGGATCAAATCCGTTTTTAGAACATTAGGATTTGATCTTGGGGTGTCCGGATGGACGTCCCTAGAACAAGACATTTTGCTACCCAGGTCTATTATAAGTGTTCAATTAAACGGAGATCTTCTATAGACGAAGATATACGAACTACTATGAGACTGGCGACCTCCTATAGAATGTATAAATAAACACTAGATTACCGAAGTCTTTTAGAGGGAGAAGAACTCCCAAAAAAGAAATGTTATGGATAGAAGACATGCTAGGGGTCTTCTATAGCCAGAAGACTTCTCAGAGGCCTTCTGGAGACAGAACATCTCCCAGGAGTCTCTTATGGATAGAAGAATAAATGCTAACGGTATTTTGAAGACAAAAGACCTTCCATAGATTTTATATAGACAGAAGACCTTCAGAAGAACCGTTCCATGGATAGACGACCTGTTATGGGTCTTCTGGAGACCGTAGACCTTCCATAGAAGACCTCCTAGAGGTCTTATATACACCGAAGACCTTCTAGAGGTCTTGTATGGATAGAATAGCAGTTATGAGATTTCTGGAGACAGACGTCATTCTATAGGATATATTTAGACAGAAGAGCCCCAGAAAGCTTTTAGAGGGAGAAAAACTCGTATAGATTTTATGTGGACAGAAGACCTCCAGAAGAATGTCTTCTATTGACAGAAGACTCTACTAAGGGTATTTTATGGATAGACCTCCACGCGGTGTACTATAGGCAGAAAAACTCCTAAAGAAGACCTGCTATGGGTCCTCTATAGACGGAACACCTCCCACTATAAACAAAACACCCCAGGCTTATACAGGGTCAGAAAAAAAAAAAATAAAAAAGGTCAAACGCCATAATTTTTTTTAAAAATTTTATTGAATGAAAGAAAAAGAAAATTCGGAAATAGCATCAAATTTTAGAATAAATTTAGATTTATTCGAATTGGTCACCTTTGGCTCGAATTATGGCCTTCAAACAGCCAATGAAACCGTCACAATGTTGCTCCGCGGTATTTTGGACCATTCCCGGTGAAGCGCTTGCTTCAGGTGATCGACACTTTGGTATTTTTTAAGCCAACCTTGCTTTCCAAAATACTCCAACGGATTGGTATCCGGAGATTTTAGTGACCATTGTGCGCTGGAAATGAAGCGAGCAACCTCATTTTGTAACCATTCTTGGTAGCGCGTGCTTGGGAGTTCTTCTGCCTCTAAACGAACTCGGTAATCTAGTATTTATTCATTCATTTTATAGGAGGAGGTCGCCTGTCTCATAGTAGTTCTTCTATCCATAGGACACCCCTAGATCGAATCCAAATGTTCTAAAAACGGATTTGATCCAAAGAGACTTAGGGCCCTAGACCGTTATTTAGATGAGGCACGTATTGGCTTTTATACCCTCTGATGCTATATGGCTGAGGGTATAAAAGCTAGAACGACACTGTAAAGTTTGATTTTTCAAAAAAATTGGAAAAATTTCATGGAGGAGAATTTCGAATAAAAAAAATATGCAATCGATACGGACGATATCAAAGTCAAGCGATGTCTTACAAGAACAAACATTTCATTTACTGACTGAATGATGGTCTGTGAAAACAGTTTGCATGATTTCTTAGAGGAGGCAAACATGTAAATACCAGCAGTTATGCTCCCTTATCTTGTCAAAAATTGTTCCCACTTCTATGCCGGTCTCAAGGATTTTTGTTATTCCCACAGCAGTATATCGTGTTTAAAGGCAAGGATTAATCCTAGTTAAGGAAAAACTCCAGAGTATTTTTAAAATGTTTTTCAAAGGCAGGTATTTGTGCCCCGATCGGAGGTTGGACCCGAATATTTGACCTTAAACTCAAGGCCCAACCCAGGTTAGACACGGATTTCCTTAACAGATATGGACAATATCACAATCATGAGAAAGTTAATAAAAAATGATAGTGCTATATGAAACGGTTCGGACGTTATATATTTATTGAACCCCGATTTTTTAGAAAATCCCTTAATAGTCAAAAAAGGTCCCATTTTCGAAGCTTCCGAAAGTTATTAAATATTAAATTGATTCAATCCTTCCCGGATCCAGAGATATGGGTCTTTAAATCCCGTCAACCCGATTTTGTTCAATAGAGTGGAATGATGTTTTCATCAGTATGCAAACTTTTATTTCGCGTAGCCGGTGTCGGACATACCCAGAGCTCAGGCCGAAGGCAGGAAACTTAAAAAAAAAAATTAGAAAGTCTTTAGTTCGTGTAGCCGCGAACCTAGTGAAGATAATCTCAAGCCCAGGTAAGATGATAGGTTATATTGTAGCGTTTTTGAAAGGTTCAGGGTGTAAACGATGATTTGGTATATATTTTATGGACTCTCATAATAGTCTCAGTTTTCACCTATTTGAGGGTTCGAATCGATTATTTGATCGATTATTTAGATATAACTCATAACCACTAATAGTAGAATAGATATTTTCATTATCTATCGACTTAGTAGATCCTGGCCTAACCAGGGTTTTGCACTCAGACCTTTGGCTCGATTATGAGGTTATACGGGTGCGTTCTCAAAAAAAAAAAAAACTTACTTTCCCCGGAATCAGGGTAGAAATACCCACCTTCGGAAGAAATTTCAAAAAAATCCGAGACTAAATTAAATTTGTCTCAAGGACGATTTGATATACAGGATTTATTAAATGCAAGCCAAATGCTGAAGGCCATGATTGATTTGTTTGCATTTCCGTTCTTGGAAATTGCAATTTGTCGACATTGATCTCTCCTGGAACAAAAACTTACAAATCGTTTGACAATCGTCAGCCGTTTCCTATCAAATTCTTTACAAGTCGCTGAATTTTTTTAGATCCATACATTTTAAAAGCCTTCCAGTGAGGTTCCAGTGAGAGTGGACCGATATTGTCCATCTCCGAATTCGATCTAAGTTTTACAATAATATTACGATGTACCAAGTTTGGACCAAATCGGATACCCCCTTCAAGAGTTATCGTGCGCACAAGACAGACAGACGGACGGACATAGCTAGATCGACTCCAAATGTCCAGAAACGATTTTATAGTGTTTTAAGGCCAAATCAAGAGCCTCAATTTTATACGTCCGTTTTATATGTAAAGAAATTGAAAAATGTTCGTTATGCAGGCAAACAACAAAGCCGACCATATTTTTAAATTACCAATTTCGGTGCCAGTCGATGTGTTTTTCGAAGGCGGTAAATTTTGACAACATCGGGGCCGGTTGTTTTTTTCGAAGGCGGTAATTTTTTTCTTTTGATTTTTTTTTTTTTGTTTGAAAAAAAAGACGAATTGCAATTTTTCTCTAAATATTCCATCGAAAATTGGTGACTCTTTATTTCTACTTTATTTTAAGATGGCTGAATAGTTTAAAAAAAGAATTTTATTGTCCGTAGTCGAGGATATGAGAATATTTGGAAAGACCTAATAATATTCAAGCTTCATGTAAGGAGAAGAATGAGTGACCGGCCGTTAACCATAAACAAAGAAAAGCACATCAGTAGGACTCCCCAATAATGTCGCTGGTAGTTATTCGATGGAAAATTGTTAATGTGTGTTTTTGACAAACATGTCAAAACATGTTGTATACTTAAGTACATACATTCATATAATGGTATACTCACATCAAATTGGACTCTATTATTCTTTCCGTATCAACAAGATCAATGACCAAAAATTGTATTTATTGGCCAGAGATGGAAAATGTGAATTGCTGAAAAGCTAACGATATTAAACATAGCTTTTCTTTGTTAAGACTTTCAAATCTCCAAATAATAACAATTGTAACCATTTGTGGGTGAGGTACCAAAAGGGGTTCGCAGATATGTCGACTTCACAACAGATTTTGTATTAGCAAAAATGTTTATATGTGTGTTGTATGTGTGTTTGAGGAGAGTTAGGTGCTTATTTCGCTTTCTTTGAGCGTTTTGTTTTTCAAAATCTTAACCCTATGTGGAGTAGGTAGTCAAAGAAATGATCCGATCACTACCATAATTATAACAGATTTTGTGTTGATGGAAATATTGAGATGTACCAAGTCTGCAGTGGAATCGGATATTAATTTCGTTTTCATGAGCTTCATGGATATTCAAAATTTTGAACCTTTGTGGGGGAGGTATCAGAAGGTGTGGACCGATATATCCCATCTTCACAACAGATCTTGTGTTAGTAGAAATAATGGGAATATGTGAAATATAAAGAGAACTTGATGCTTATTTCGCGTTTGTGACCTTCATGGATATTCAAAATTTTGACTCTTTGAGGGGAGGTACAAGAAGGAATGGTCCGATTTATACCGTTTTTATAACAGATCCTGTTTTGGGGGAAATATTCAGATGTGCCAAGTCTAAATGAATGTTAAATCGGATGTAAAGTTTTATGAGGTTTATGAATATTCATTTTAGGGGAGGTACCAGAAGGAGTGGACCGATATATTCCATCTCATCACCAGACCTTGGGTTCATAAAAATATTGGGATGTGTGGAATTTTAAGACAATCGGACTCTTACATAACGTTTTATAACAGTTGAAATTATTCAAAATTTTGACCCTTTATGGGGGAGGAACCTGAAGGAGTGGACCGATATTGTCCATTTTCGCACCTGACCTAGCACTGATGAAAATATTAGAATTCGCAAAGATGGAGCAAAAACCGATTACCCTTTCTCTTTTTGTGCAATACATTTTTTTTATTTGGAAATGTTGACATTTTGTGTGGGAGGTTCCAGAGAGAGTGGACCGATATTGTCCATCTCCGAATTCGATCTAAGTTTTACAATAATATTACGATGTACCAAGTTTGGACCAAATCGGATACCCCCTTCAAAAGTTATCGTGCGCACAAGACAGACAGACGGACGGACATAGCTAGATCGACTCCAAATGTCCTGAAACGGATTTGGTCCAAAGAGACCTAGGGTCTAAAAGCTTTGTTTCGACTAGGTACGTTTTAACTCTATCAAATGATATATACCCTCTCTATCCATATGGCTGAGGGTATAATAAACAGACACCAATTTGCAATAGAATTTATTGAGAAAAACTGCAGTTAGTTTTGTTCAAAAAAAAAAAAAAAATGTCAAAAGAAAAAAAATTACCGCCTTCGAAAAAAAAAATCGACCGGCACCGAAGTTGTCAATTTCAAGAATTATCGCCTTCAAAAAACACATCGACCTGCATCGAAATTGGCAATTTCAAAATAGGGCCGGCTTTGTTGTTTGCCTGTACAACGAACATTTTTCAATTTCTTTACATATAAAACGGTCGTATAAAATTGAGGCTCTTGATTTGGCCTTCAAACACCATAAAATCGCGAAAAACATATGCATTTCAAGAGGAATGCATAGAAAAATGTTGGAAATGATGAAAAAACATTGGATTTGATGCCGCGAACGCTAAATGTCATCAGATGTCAGTCTATGGAAATGAAGCAAACAAATAAATTTTGAAAATATATGAGTTTGAAATAAACAAACATGGATACTCGAGAAATGTCATTGTGTAATTCAAAGAAAATGTAAGGAGAAATTGAAGAATGTGGCAAATTAAGCTGGTGTGAGGCTGGCAGTACAGGATGGCTTCTAAAATGTAACAATCTGAAGATATGCAACGACTTGTAGAGCATTTGACATGAAACGGCTGAATATTGTGAAACGATTTGGAAGTTTTTGTACCAGGAAAGATCAACATGGAAAGTTGCAATATCCAAGAACGGAAATGCAAACAATTCAATCATGGTCTTCAGCATTGGGCTTGAATTTAATAAATCCTGTATATAAAATTGTTCTTGACACAAATTTAGTTTCTTTCTTGGAAAAACATCCAAATCGTTTGACAATCTTCAGCCTTTTCCTGTCAAATGCTCTACATGTCGCTGCATTTTTTTTAGATTATTACATTTTTTAAGGCTTCTTTCCAACTTTTCTTTTCTTTTGATAATGCCATCCTCTATGGCCAGCCTCACACCAGCTTAATCTGCCACATTCTTCAATTTCCCCACAAATTTTCTTTGAATTACACAATGACATTTCTCGAGTATCCATGTTTGTTTATTTCAATTTCATATATTTTCAAAATTTATTTGTTTACCTCTTTTTCATAGCCTGACATCTGATGACATTTGGCTTTCGCGGCATCAAATCCAATGATTTTTCATCATGTCCAACCTTTTTCTATGCATTCCTCTTGAAATGGATATGTTTTTCGCGATTTTCTAGTGTTTTAAGGCCAAATCAAGAGCCTCAATTTTATACGTCCGTTTTATATGTAAAGAAATTGAAAAATGTTCGTTCCAAAGGCAAACGACAAAGCCGACACTATTTTTAAATTACAAATTTCGGTGCCGGTCGATGTGTTATTCGTAGGCGATAAATCTTGAAATTGACAACTCCGGTGCCGGTCGATTTTTTGTCGAAGGCGTTTTTTTTTTTTTTTTTTTTTTTTTTTGTTGAACAAAATCAAATTGCAATTTTTCTCAAAAAATTCCATCGTAAATTGGTGGGGTTTTATTTCTACTTTATTTCAAGATGGGTGATTGTTTAAAAAAAGAATTTTATTGTCCGTAGTCGAGGATATGTGAATATTTGGAAAGTCCAAATAATATTCAGGCTCCATGTAAGGAGAAGAATGAGTGACCGGCCGTTAACCATAAACAAAGAAAACCACATCAGAAAAACTCCCCAATAATGTCGGTGGTAGCTATTCGAAAGACTCTATTATCCTTTCCGTATCAATAAGACATGGATCAATGACCAAAAATTGTATTTATTAGCCAGAGATGGAAAATGTGAATTGGTAAAAAGCTAACGATATTAAACATAGCTTTTCATTGTTAAGACTTTTAAATTTCCAAATAATGAATAGGCTGTCTTGATACTGCAACTTAGGGATGCAGTATTTTTATAGCCTACATCATTCTATGGAGAAAATATTATTTTGTCATTCTAAATGTTCACACATATGTGTATTTTTTCTGTAGTCATATCAAGTTTGTAGTTGCGGCGTGTCAGTCCACGCTTTCGTATGGGTCCCTAATAGCGGTACCTAGCGGGCATTCAGCTTTTGGCCGATTTAAGCCATATATTTTAAGGTATTTTAAAGTTGTAAAGAATCGCAAGTTATGACAGATAAAAGCATTGAAAATTTTAACTCTTTGTGGGTGAGGTACCGGAAGGGGTTCGCAGATATATATCATCTTCACAACAGATTTTGTATTAGAAAAACTGTTTGTATGTGCGAAATTTGAGGAGAGTTTCGCTTTCTTTGAACGTTTCATTTTTGTGGGCGAAGTACCAGAGTTGGAGAGGTACCATCTTAACACCAGACCTTAATTTAATAAAATTATTGGGATGTGTAAAATTTGAAGACAATCGGACTCTTGATCACATTTTATAATAATTGTAATTATTCAAAATTACGACCCTTTGGAGGTTCTTGATGGAGTGGACCGATATTGTCTATTTTGGCACCTGATCTAGCAATGACGCAAATATTAGGCTTTTGCAAAGTTGGAGCACAATCGGATTATCGTTTGTCTTTCTTGCAGAAAATATATTTTTTGAAATTTGTGGGGGAGGTACCAGAAGACCGATGTATTCCATCTTAACACCAGACCTTGGGTTAATAAAAATATTGAGATGTGTGAAATTATAACAATTATTAATAATTATTCAAAATTTTGACCCTTTGTGTGGGGGGTGCTTGATGAAGTAGACCGATATTATCCATTTAATTGGTTCTCTTTCTGTGCAGAAAATATATTTTTTGAACATTTCGATCTATTGTGGAGAAGGCTGGCTCCAGAGTTTACCGATATTGTCCATCTCCGAACTCGATTTAAGTTTGATAATAATAATATTACCATGTACCAAATTTGGACCAAAGCGGATACTCCCTACTATCGTGTTATCGTGTCCACCAGCTGGACAGACGGACGGACGGACATCGGTAGATCGTCCTGAAACTGATTTGGAACAAAGAGACCTAGGGTCTAAGACCTTTGTCTCGACTGGGCACGTTTGGACCGTATCAAATTATATATGTCCTCTCTAGCGATATGTCTAAGGGTATAATAAACAGGCACCAATTTGCGATGGAATATTTTGAGAAAAATGCAAATTGTCTTTCTTTTTTCAAAAAAAAAAAAAAAAAACTGTCAAAAGAAAAAAAATTACCGCCTTCGAAAAAATCGACCGGCACCGAAGTTCTCAATTTCAAGATTTATCGCCTTCGAAAAACACATCGACCGACACCGAAGTTGTCAATTTCAAAAATAGGGTCGGCTTTGTTGTTTGCCTGTACAACGAACATTTTTCAATTTCTTTACATATAAAACGGACGTATAAAATTGAGGCTCTTGATTTGGCCTTAAAACACTATAAAATCGCGAAAAACATATCCATTTGAAGAGGTATGCATAGCAAAATGTTTGAAATGATGAAAAAACATTGGATTTGATGCCGCGAACGCTAAATGTCATCAGATGTCAGGCTAAGAAAAAAAAAGCAAAAACATATAAATTTTGAAAATATATGAATTTCAAATAAACAAACATGGATTCTCGAGAAAAGTCATTGTGTAATTCAAAGAAAATTTGAGGAGAAATTGAAGAATGTGGCGGATTAAGCTTGTGTGAGGCTGGCCGTACGGGATGGCTTCTATGTAATAATCTATATGCAGCGACTTGTAGAGAATTTGACAGGAAACGGCTGAAGATTGTCCAACGGTTTGGAAGTTTTTGTTCCAGGAGAGATCAATATCGAAAAGTTGCAATATTCACGAACGGAAATGCAAACAATTCAATCATGACCTTCTGCATTTGGCTTGGATTTAATAAATCTTGTATATGAAATTGTCCGTGAAACAAAATTAGTTTTGTGTCGAATTTTTTTGAAATTTGTTCCAGAGGCAAAAATGTCCACCCTGATTTCGGAAAGTATATATATATTTTTTTTTTTTGTTGAACGGACCCATATAGCCTATAATCGACCCAAAGGTCTGTATGAAAAACCCGGGTCAGACCCGGATCTACTAAGCCGATATGGGCAATATTGGTGTAATTTGCAAGCTAATGAAAATATCCATCCAACTATTATTGATCATGAGTTACATCAAAAGAATCGATTTTTTGAACCCGTTTTTTTTTATAAAACCCTAAAATAGGTGGAAAATGAGACCATTATGAGAGTCCATAAAATACATACCAAATTATCGCTTACACCCTGAACCTTTCAAAAATGAGACAATATAACCTATGATCTTACCGGGGCTTGACATCGTCTTCACTGGGTTTGTCTTACAGCGGCTACGCGAACTATAGACTTTCTAAATTTTATATTTCTTTTAAGATTCCGTCCTTTGGCAGGAGCTTCAAATGTTCTTCTCTGGGTGTGTCCAACACCGGCTACGCGGAATAAATTTTTGCAAACTGAAACATTATTTCAATCTATTGAACATAATCGGTTCGATCGGGTTTAAAGACCCATATCTCTGGATCCAGAAAGAAAATGACACATATTTGGTAGCATTTTAGAAGGGTTATTGAATCAACTTAAAATTTAATAACTTTCGGGGACTTCGAAAATGGGGCCTTTTCGATTTTTGGGGGATTTTCTAAAAAATCGGGATTCAATAAATCGATAATTTTAATATAACATCCGAAACGTTTTAAGTATCCCTATCAGGTGATGCTGGATAGGTATTTTTATTAACTTTCGAACGATTCTTAGATTGTCCATATCTGTTTAGTAAATACGGGTCTAACCCGGGTCTGGGACCCCGAGTTTTAGGTCAAATACCCGGATTCGTCCTCAAGTTGGGGTACAAATACCTGCCATTGAAAAACATTTCAAATGTATTCTGGAGTTTTTTCTTTACTAGGCTTAAGGCTTGTCTTTAAGCAGGATATACTGCTGCGGGAATAACAAAAATCCTTGAGACCGGCATGTAAGTGGGAACAATTTTTGACCGGATTGCAGGGGTCAGGGAGCATAACTGCTGGTATTTATACGCTTGAACAAACATAAGGTTACCGAAGTCTTCTAGAGGATGAAGAACTCCAAAAAAGAAATGTTATGGATAGAAGACATGCTAGGGGTCTTCTATAGCCTGAAGACTTCTCAGAGGTCTTCTAGAGACAAAACATAGCCCAGAAGTCTTTTATGGATAGAAGAATGCCAGCCAAAGGGTTTTTATAGGCAGAAGACCTCCTATAGTTTTTATATAGACAGAAAACCTTCAGAAGAATCCTTCCATGGATAGACGATCTGCTGTGAGTCTTCTGGAGACCGTAGACCTTCTATAGAACACCTCTCAGAAGTCTCGTATAGACCGACGACCTTCTAGAGGTCTTCTATGTATATAATAACAGATATGAGATTTCTGGACACAGACGACATTCTTTAGCCAGAAGAGCCCCAGAAAACTTTTAGAGACAGAAAAACTCGTATAGATTTTACATGGACAGAAGACCTCCAGAAGAAGGTCTCTGCAGGGGTGTTCTATTGACAGAAGACTTTGCTAAGGGTCTTTTATAGATAGACCTCCACGCGGTGTACTATAGGCCGAAAAACTCCTAAAGAAGACCTGCTATAGACGGAACACCTCCCTCTATGGGCAAAACTCCCCAAGAAGCTCTAGAGGAGATCTCCTGGTTATAGACGACCTATAGTGTATACATAGGCCCTCTATAACCAGGAGACCTCCTCTAGATCTTCTTCTAATTCCAGACCTAGAATAAATTCTCACAGCAAGAAACGTATTGAAGGCCTTCTGTGGATATACTAGTGCTCAATTGAAGACATCCGAAACTTGTGCTATACATTGAAGATATTATGAAGCCTTCTTTAGCTGTTATCTGAGGACATAGACTGAGGGTATACATCTGTCGGCAAAACATACTTATACTTTTAAACTTGTTCTTACGTTCAAATGATATTCATTAACCTCTCCTCATTCCTGGTTATCATTGTCATAATATTATCTCTTTTTTTTTTCAAAAATCCCTTCCAAAGAAGTCGGTATCATTATTTCTTTTGTCTCTTGTTTTGTTGTTTTCATTTGGGCATCCATTATTTATAAATTACGATTTTGCGAATTACACGAATTGGCGTTGCTAATTTGCCGCCAAAAATCGGTTATGACCGTTTAGAATTCGGACAGTTGAAGGACCTTTTGGTCAGTGACCCAAAGCTGTTTGCGGACTGCCGTCAAAACATAAAATAAATGAGATAATTTCACTTTGACAGTTTCGATGCGTTATTTTGTTTTGCTAAATTAGCGCAAAGAGACCCGAACATTGTTGCAAATGTTGTCATTAGTATGACGAGACATGGGTGAAATGGAGTAGTAACTCGAATTACGAAACGCCAAACTAAATTAGCACAAAAAAGGATTGAGTTTTATACAAAACAAAAATAAACCGAAATTTATTTAGGATGCTGGTCATAAGAGATAAAATTGAAATGTGTTCTTCGAAAAGAGGTTACTAATGCTGATTGGGAATACAAATTTTTGCAACATTTTAAAGAGACAATATTTTCCCACTGGGTGTGTCCTCAGTAATGGAGGATAGATCACTCCGATCTTAGTTACTGAGGTATTTTTGTGTACCGAGAACAAGCCAAACTCTGTAGAAAAAAATTAAAAATGCTGCAAGTTCGGCCGGGAATAAAATTGGCAATTTAAAAAAAAAATTACAAATTCTGTTAAAATCTTAAAAATACCGAGTGTAGCCGTTATATTAGGGTCTATACGACGATGTGGACATGCATAGGCCAATTTTGTCATAAAATGCGACACTTAAAACAAAAATCCTTGAATATTCATCAAAATATCGAATATCGAATGGTAGCCTTTAATTTTTTAGATGGGGGAGGGGGTGTTTATATGAAGTCGTGGACCTGCACAGATAATTTTCCGTCATAGGCTGTAGTATCCGAACTTCAAATACCAAATTTGGAACAATTCCGTTGAATAATGTCGCTAAAATCGTCAAAAATACCCAATATCGGGAGGTACCGTTGTATGGGGGCTATACGAAGACGTGGACCTGCAGAGACAATTCTTTGTCACAGGCTCTAATATATACTACGAATTTCAAATATCAAATTCGAAACAGTCCAAGTGAATAATGTCGCTAAAATCGTCAAAATACCAAATATCGGGAGGTATCGTTATATGGGGGCTATACGAAGACATGGACCTGCACAGACAATTTCCTGTCTTTAACTATAGTATCCCTTACGAAGTTCAAATACTAAATTTGAAAAAATTTCGGTGAATAATGTCGCTAAAATCATCAAAATACCGAATATCGGGAGGTACCGTTATATGAAGGCTATACGAAGACGTGGACCTACACAGACAATTTTCTGTCATAAGCTATAGTATCCATTACGAACTTTAAATACCAAATTTGAAACGATTCCGGTGAATTATGTCGCTAAAATCATCAAAATACCGAATATCGGAAGGTCCCGCTATATAGGTGGCTATACGAAGACGTGGACCTACATATTATGACAGATAGAAGTATTGACAATTGTGACCCTTTGTGGGTGAGGTAGCAAAAGGTTTTCGCTGATACATATCATCTTCACAACAGATCGTGTGTTAGTATGGATACTCTAAATATTGACCCTTTGTGGGGGAGGTACCATAAGGAGTGGACCGATATTGCCCATCTCAGAACTCAATCTAAGTTGGATCATAATATTACGATGTACCAAGTATGGACCAAATCGGATACTCCCTTCGAGAGTCAACATGCGCACCAACCAGCTGGACAGACAGACGGACGGACGGGATGACATCGCTATATCGACTCCAAATGTCCTGAAGCGGATTTGGTCCAAAGAAACCGAGGGTCATAAACCATGATATCGATGAGGCTACCTTTGGCCATATCATATGATATATACCCTCTGTAGAAATATGGCTGAAGCGAAAATTATTTAGGACGCTGTTAAATAAACATAAAATCTGTTCTTCGAAAAAAGTAACAATGCTAATTTTTAAAATTTTCCCATTGGAGTAGTCCTCCTTAATGGAGGGTAAACTTCTATCGACATCAGTCATTTTTTTCTATGGAGAAAAATCAGACCTCCATCACTGAGGTACATTTTATAGGACTAAGTGGTACTCGTTTATTGAGAAATATTTTTTCAATGTTTTTTTTTAGAAAAAAGTCTTTTCCTGCTGAGGGCATAAAGTTTAGCAATGAGGACATATTTGGTTCACAATAATTGTGTTTTTTTGTAGGTGCAAGAGCTTCAAATCGTATCATTCTATCGTATCGTATCAAATTGTTGATTTTTATGATCTTAAATGACAATTTCGGGAACGAAGACGTCAAATCGCAAAACACGATTAACATCTCAGAAAAAAATTCGAAAATTGCGTTGATCGAAGACTAACCGCCAACGCCAAACTCCTCTCGAGTCCTCAACCCATAAAAATTATTGAGGATATGAATGCAGCAGAAAACCGTTTCAAATTTTATTTCATTTTATTTTTGAATGGTCATTATAATGCGCTGAGTTGTAAAATGGCATGTTGTGCTTAATGCTCGAACGGCGTTATTGCTGTTCTTCGAGTCTCGCGTTTTTTGTTTTCCTTGGAATTTATATTAATTGCACGATTTGCGTATTGAACCGTTTCTTCTCCGTCTGCTTTGTATGTCCATTGTGGATGCACATTGTCCGTTGAGCTTTCTTTGTTTGCATTGAGGCTGTTTTCAGGGTGTCGTTGTTTTTTTGTTGTTTTGCGGTTCTCCACATTCCATGTTAACACATCTCAACAGCCATGCACAAAAAAGGGTAAAATGTTGCCGATTTGTTTATTTAGTCGTTGAGCTGTCTGCTCATTTAGTTTAACGGTGGGGCAATGAATAGCAATGATGCTCTTTGTGTGTGTGTGTGCTTCCGTTGGGAACATCTGTGGTTAAATAAAGGGCAGGGATTTTTAAAAGTATATTATGAAACATTTGAAATTAATTTAGAAGTGTTTTTTTTTTAATAAAAAAAATTAAAAACTTGAGGACTGATTTATGATAATAAAGAAAATGTCCTCCGGCATTAAAGACGGATTTTACCTATGGGAAAACATTGTCTTTGGGAGAGACATACGATATTGGTGAGCCAATTTGGAATCTACTTCAATCACAAGCCTAAATCCCATTTTGCAGTAATTTTTTCTTGGGAAATTATGGCTGAAACTTCAATGGGTCCTCTGCCACATTGGAAACCCTTTGTTGTCATATTTTGCATTGAATAGAGTATAACTGAATGATTTACCAAGAAAAATCGGCTGAAGCTGCAACCTTGAAATTTGTCACGAATGCAAGTCTTGATGCGTAGGCGTGTGTAAGGCTGTTTTTTATACCCTCAACCATAGTGTGGAGGGTATATATATATTTTGTCATTCCGTTCGTAAGACCCCACAAAGTATATATATTCCTGATCAGCATAAAATTCTATGTCGATTTAACGATGTCTCTCAGTTCGTCCGTCCGTCCGTCCGTCTGTGGAAATCACTCTAGTTTTCGAACGAAATTAAGTAGATTGATAAAAATTTTTACTCAAATGTATATTATATCTGCAGGACTTTTGGTATTGAAAATGAGCCATAAATGTCCATGTTTTGGTATGGCGGCCTTATAATGGTACCTATCGATATTCGATATTTTTATGATTTTAGCGACATTATTCACCGGAATTGTTTCAAATTTGGTGTTTGAAGTTCGTAATGGATACTACAGCATATGACAGAAAATTGTCTCATCAGGGCCACGTTTAGGTATAGGCCCCATATAATGGCACCTCCCTATATTTGGTATTTTGATGATTTTAGCGACAATATTCACCGGAATTGTTTCAAATTTGGTATTTGAAGTTCGTAATGGATACTACAGCCTATGACAGAAAATTGTCTCAGCTGGGCCACGTTTAGGTATATATGATCATTTTAGCTACATTATTCAACGATTTCGCATTTGAATATTGTAACGGCTTATGAAAAAAGTTACCTACGCAGGTCGACTTCGTCGTATAGACCCTAATATAACGGCTATATTAGGTATTTTTAAGATTTTAACAGAATTTTTAACGGATTTTATTTTATTTTTTTTTTTTTTTTGATAATTGCCGAAATCGTCCCAAATGGTGGAGGACATTCAAAGTTCGGCCCGGCCGAACTTAAAGCTTTTTTTTTTCTTGTTTTTGAAAGTTGTACTAAAATTATATAAAAATTACTTAAATGTACTAAAAATTAAATAATTCTGAAATTTCTCTAGTGGAGTGCAGGATAGATGTCCCAATGGGTTTTTAGAAATTCGAAACTTAATGTTGCGAAAAGTTCTAAAATGGTACTAGATTTCTAAAATTGTTCCATTGGTACTATGTGAACGGATAGAGATAAACACTTGAAATTTGGTCGGAAAGTAAGTTTCATATATGAATGTTCTTGAGATATGAAGGTGGTTTTGAAAATACGGACTAAAATTGTGCGAAAAGTACTAAGTGATACTAAATTGGGTATTGGGTGAAGGGATAGAGCTGGTATTCCGAAATTGGATATTGATGTCTCCTTTTGTATCTGGTATTGAAATACGGATGTGGTTTCAGGAAAGTGTACTTTAATTGTACGAAAAGTACTAAATAGTACTGAATTTGGTGTTGGCTGAAGGAATAGAGCTAAATCCTGAAAATTGATACACTATTGAAATTAACATTAGATTTTTTGAAATATCATTAAAAATCGAACATATTTTCAGGTTCTTTAACAAATATTGGAATTTTTACCTAAAAGTTATGGAATTGGTTTGAGAAAATCCATGTTTAAAGGCCTTGAAATAACATTTACGAATCCATTTTCGAAGTCCTTAAAATAACTTATATAAATCCTCTCATAAAATCCTTGAAGTGATTTTCAAAATTCATGTTTCGAGTCCTTGGGAAAATCTTTAAAAGATGCGTTTAAGGTGCCTCACCGAAAAAAACGGTTTTAGAACCTAGGTCTCTTTGAACCCAATCCGTTTCAGGATATTTGGAGTCGATCTAGCAATGTCCGTTCGTGTGTCTGTCTGGCTCTGGTGCGCATCCGATTTAGTCCAAACTTGGTGAAGCGTAATATTATTATCAAACTAAGATCGAGTTCGGAGATAAGCAATATCGATCTACTCCTTCTGGAACCTCTCCCACAAATATTCGAATGCTCCAAATCCTAATATTTACATCAGTGCTAGGCCTGGTGCGAAAATGGACAATATCGGTTCACTCCGCCAAGTACAGCCCCCACAAAGGGCCAACATTTTGAATTATTATAAATCTTATAAATGTTACATGTGAATCCGATTGTCATCAAATTAATATTAACCCAAGGTTTGGTGTAAGTAGGGAATATATCGGATCATTTATTGTGGTACCACTCCCACATAGAGTCAACATTTTGAATATCCATGAAGTTCATAAAACTCGAAATTAACATCCGATTCCATTCAGAATTGCCACATCTCAATATTTCCATCAACACAAGATCTGTTATAAAGACGATAGAGATCAGACCATTCCTTCCGATACATCCCTCACATAGGGTTTAAGAATTTGAAAAACAATAGTGAAATAAGCATCCAAATCCATCCATCCATCTTCTCAAATTTCACACATCCATATATTATTGCTAACGCTTGATCTGTTGTGAAGATGATATATATCTGCCAGTCCCCTCTTGTACCTCACCCACAAAGGGTCACAATTTCCAATACTTATAAGTCGGCGATTCTCTACAACTATATATTTCTCTTAACCAGAAGTCTGATATGAATATGTAGTTTATCGGAATTTATGATTTCGTATATATTTGGATATAAATATTCGATTTCCTTCAAATTTTGCACACATCGTTATTTTTATCTGTCGTTTGGTCTTCAGAAATCCTTGAAAATTCCACGCTTAATAAATGTCTACAAAATTCATTTCGAGTCCTTCAAAATCTGACACTTAGGTAATGCCTTATTTGATAACTAGTTTAATACTTTCGCTGAATAAATCTGGTTCTGCATGCGCTTAAACAACGCTAATTATACAAATGGAAACTCAATGGTTCAAGTAATTGAGGAAATCTTTTTTTGTCTACGCTTGAAGTCTCTTAAAATATCATAACAAATCCTGTTTTGAAGCACCTGAAATGGTCCTTGAAAATCTCATTTGGCCTTTAAAAAATTAAAATTCCCGCTTGAAGTTCTTTTAAAAATCTATGTGTTCTATTTTATTATTTTTTATTATTATTATGAAATTTGAAAAGTGTTGCTCTTTAAACGCCCCGGGCTGTGCTCATTTCTCCCCATTCATAAAATAATAAATATTCATGCAACCGCTTAGTAGTTTTTTTTTTTTTTTTTGTTTGCTGCTCATTTTAAGTTATTGACCGTCGTTTTCGATTAGTGTTGCGTTGGTTTTTTGTTGTTTGCAGTTTTTGTTGAGTCTCTTGGATTATTTAAAAAGGCAATGAATTCTTGTGAAAGACTTCAAGGTTAAGCGGGAATTTTGTGTGCTCAGTTCAGCGCGGTTCAGTTCGTCTGGTAATCGTTTCACACGCTGGCGCACAAAAATCGAGTCGCGCCGCCGCCTCTTAACTTTGATGAGTCATGGTGATATTCTTCCTTTTTTGCGATTGTTTTTTTTTTTTTTTTTCAATGTTGTTGTCGGTATGGGGATCTTGAGCCGGAGATAAGATTGTTGTTTTTTCGCGAGAATTCTGTTGAGCAGGATATGATTGATTGTTGGATGTGTGTGTGTGTGTGAATGATGGTGTTTCGCTTTTGACAGACTCATTGTATTTAAGTGACGAGTGTTTACATGTGTTGGGCTTTGTTTTCACAAAATATTGCAGTCTTTTTTTGCAAACTCACATTTCTTTTGAAAAAATGTCATTAAGAGCCACGAAAATGTCGACAATCGCTCTATCAATTGACTCTGATAAATACATTATCGGGCGGTTTTCGTTGCAATGAGTACCCAATTTTTTTAAATTTTTAACGAATATTTTAGATGGCACCAAAACTTTTTTAAGGTCCAAAAAAAATTAAAGCCCACTAGGCTTAGCGAAAATTTTGGAAGAGGTTCATCTGGCCTTCTATGAGATGACTAGCTAGCCTTCTATGAGACCTTCTGGCCTTCTATGAAAAGTCCTTCTGGCCTTCTATGAGAATACCTATTGGCCTTCTATGAAAAGACCTATTGGCCTTCTATGAGAATACCTATTGGCCTTCTATGAGAAGACCTATTGGCCTTCTATGAGAAGACCTATTGGCCTTCTATGAGAAGATCTATTGGCCTTCTACGAGAAGACCTATTGGCCTTCTATGAGAAGACCTATTGGCCTTCTATGAGAAGATCTATTGGCCTTCTACGAGAAGACCTATTGGCCTTCTATGAGAAGACCTATTGGCCTTCTATGAGAAGACCTATTGGCCTTCTATGAGAAGACCTATTGGCCTTCTATGAGAAGACCTATTGGCCTTCTATGAGAAGACCTATTGGCCTTCTATGAGAAGACCTATTGGCCTTCTATGAGAAGACCTATTGGCCTTCTATGAGAAGACCTATTGGCCTTCTATGAGAAGACCTATTGGCCTTCTATGAGAAGACCTATTGGCCTTCTATGAAAAGACCTATTGGCCTTCTATGAGAAGACCTATTGGCCTTCTATGAGAAGACCTATTGGCCTTCTATGAAAAGACCTATTGGCCTTCTATGAGAAGACCTATTGGTCTTCTATGAGAAGACCTTTAGGTCGTCTATGAGAAGACCTTTAGATCGTCTATGAGAAGACATTCTGGTCTTCTGCTCTTCTATGTGAAGACCCTCGGTTCTTCTATATGAAGACCTTGTGCTCTTCTATGAGAAGACCTTCTGGCCTTCGATGAGAAGACCTCCGGCCTTCTATGAGAAGACCTTCTGGTCTTCTATGAGAAGACCTTCTGGCCTTCTAAGAGAAGACCTTCTAGCCTTCTATGCGGAGACCTTCTGGCCTTCTATGAGAAGACCTTCAGGCCTTCTACAAGAAGACCTTCTGCTCTTCTATGAGAAGACCTTCTGCTCTTCTATGAGAAGACCTTCTGCTCTTCTATGAGAAGACCTTCTGCTCTTCTATGAGAAGACCTTCTGCTCTTCTATGAGAAGACCTTCTGCTCTTCTATGAGAAGACCTTCTGCTCTTCTATGAGAAGACCTTCTGCTCTTCTATGAGAAGACCTTCTGCTCTTCTATGAGAAGACCTTCTGCTCTTCTATGTGAAGACCTTCTGCTCTTCTATGTGAAGACCTTCTGCTCTTCTATGTGAAGACCTTCTGCTCTTCTATGTGAAGACCTTCTGCTCTTCTATGTGAAGACCTTCTGCTCTTCTATGAGAAGATCTTCTAGCCTTCTATGAGAAGATCTTTTAGCCTGCTATGAGAAGATCTTCAGATCTTCTATGAGAAGACCTTTTGGCCTTCTATGAGAAGACCTTCTGGCCTTCTATGAGAAGACTGGCCTTCTATGAGAAGACCTTCTGGCCTTCTATGAGAAGACCTTCTGGCCTTCTATGAGAAGACCTTCTCGTCTTCTATGAGAGGACCTTCTCGTCTTCTATGAGAAGACCTTCTCGTCTTCTATGAGAAGACCTTCTCGTCTTCTATGAGAAGACCTTCGGGGTCTTCTATGAGAAGACCTTCGGGGTCTTCTATGAGAAGACCTTCTGCTCTTCTATGAGAAGACCTTCTGCTCTTCTATGAGAAGACCTTCTGCTCTTCTATGAGAAGACCTTCTGCTCTTCTATGTGAAGACCTTCTGCTCTTCTATGAAAGGCTTTCCGGCCTTCTATGAGAAAATCGCTTCTGCTCTTCTATGAGAGGACTTTCTGGCCTTCTATGAGAAGACCTTTGGGCTTCTATGAGAAGACCTTCTGCTCTTCTATGAGAAGACCTTCTGCTCTTCTATGGGAAGACCTTCTCGTCTTCTATGAGAAGACCTTCGGGTCTTCTATGAGAGGACCTTTGTGTCTTCTATGAGACAACCAACTGTCTTCTATAAATACACCAATTGATCATCTATGAGACAATTGGTCTTTTTCTATGAGAAGACCTTCGGGTCTTCTGTGTGAGGACCTTTGGGTCTTCTATAAGAAGATTTGCTGCTCTTTAATTAGTTGACGTTTTTTGAAAAGACCGGCGGGTCATCGATGATTAGGGCTTTCTGTGACAACAATTTTTCCATTTCTTTGAGAAGTCCTCATAAAACCCATTAGATAAGCTATTCGTCTCTCTAGTGGGTAGTCTTTTTTCTGGAAAATGTTATTGGCAACACAAGAAAAAAAATCATAGAAGTTAGCAACATTTACTCTTTATTTTTATTTACATTTTTGGAAATCAAAATTTTGTAAGTCATGTCGTTTATCAAAATCCTTGAAGTCCTGCAGCTTTTGATAGCAATAATTGGGGCCTATTTAACTCCCGTGAACGATTGTATTTTTGGTTTCTTTACCTTTGGCATTGGTGCCCTTAATGCCGTGATGCATGTCACAGCCTATTATCAAACCGAAAGCTCCTTGTTGGTTGTGGAAATTTTGGAAATTATGCATGATTATGCTGCTGTGGGCCTCATAAATATGGAATTGTATCGCCTTTCGTCCAAGCACTCAGTACTCACCATTTCATTTTGTATTCCGATGTTATTGAACGTGGTGGCTAAACTCTTTGGTGATGTGGATAGTATGGAAGCCCTCCGGTATTTGAAACAATTGAATATGATGGCCCATTCCATTTCAATTGGTTACTTGGCCAGAAGTGAATTCAATATTTGGTTTGGCGGCATTTGGCTTTCAACATTATTGGTGAATTATGGGATTTATAACGAATCCGCAGATGCTGTGCACGGCCGAGTGGTGAAATTGTTTGGTTATATTTTATTTTACTCCTTTGCCACTATCGGGATATATGATGATGATTTTCTGCAGCGTTTGGAGTGGTTTGGCGTGCAAATGAGTGCATAATCGAAAATAAAATCTTCGAGAAAGAGTTGAATTTCGATGTGAAGGCGAGAGGTGTCGATTGGTCTACCATTTACCACTACCACTCATGTAAATGTTTTTGAAAATCACTTATAATAGGGGAGGACTCTATTATATCTGTAAAGGCGAAATTTAGGATGGAGAATGAAAAAACTCTTCAGAATATCTTACCACAGAAGTTCAAAGGGTTTTTTTTCATGGAAATCAAGAAGGTCTTTTTATTGAGCATGAACAGAGGGTCTTGTAAGACAAGAACTTTTGTGGGTCTTGTGAAAATGTTAGACATTTTTTTATTAATGACCTTTAAAAAATTGCAAACCATTACCCAATATTAGGTTAGATTATAGCTGACTTAATTGCAAATATCATCTCGTTTCAGGGTAGCTATCATTCCTTATTAACTTTAAATGGCACTGAAGTAAATTTCGGTATTTGTCAATTAAACAATGCATTAACCTACCCTAAAAAAACTTGGTTTCCGACATAAAAGAAACACAATTAACCCCGTTTACATATAGGCCTACTACTGCCTTCCCAAAAGCTACCAATTATTTGGATAAATATATGTTTCACGTTCATAAACCTGCTGCCTAGCAATAGATTTCAATCGCTGTCTTCACAAGCCTTTACTTGTAAATGTCATCATAACTGTCAAAACATTGAACGGAAATTCACTTTTAAAAAATACATATTTTTGTTGGATTTAATACTTTTCATGTACGAGGCGCTATTAATAATTTGAGGGAAATATATTAAATATTCGGGACTACAATAAAAAGGACAAACGCCATAATTTTTACATTTTTATACCCTCTACCATAGTATGGAGGGTATATTAAGTTTGTCATTCCGTTTGTAACACCTCGAAATACACATTATAGACCCCACATCAACATAAAATCCTATTCGGTATTTTGATGAGTTTAGCGATATTATTCACCGGAAATGTTTCAAATTTGGTATCTGAAGTTCGTAATGGATACTACAGCATAAGACAGAAAATGGACCATGTAGGTCCACGTCTTCGTATAACCCCCATATAACGGTACCTCTCGATATTCGGTATTTTGATGAGTTTAGCGATATTATTCACCGGAAATGTTTAAAATTTTATATCTGAAGTTTGTAATTAATACTACAGCTTATGACAGGTCCACGTCTTCGTATAGCCCCCATATAGCGGTACCTCCCGATATTCGGTATTTTGATGATTTTAGTGCCATTATTTACCGGAATTTCAAATTTCGTATTTGAAGTTCGTAATGGGTACTACCATGGTACAATGAAGAGAAGGTAGGTCAACTTTGAAAAAATTGCAAGTATAGAGGTCTACCTGTTTGGCTTGTAATGTCAGAAATAGTATCAAAATAATAACAAAATCAAACAACTTGTTGCATTTATTTTGAATAAATAATTGAAAACCGCGAAAACTGAATGAAAGGTCAACACTTCTTTTCAAAACCAGGTTCTATATATCTCTTAAAGGATTATTTCGCTACAAAAACTCTAGATTTTGTCGATGCATACGATGAAATAAACATTTTGAAAACATCCGAATTTGAATGTTTTCTGAAAAAAATTTTTGTTATTGAAAAGAAAACACAAACATCAACAAATAAAGATGACATATTAAGCCAAGAAAATAAAAAAATTGAAATCATATGGTATCATAGCCCTACCTTGATATCATTGTACCATGGGTACTACAGCCTATGACAAATATTTTGGTATGCAGGTCTACGACTTCGTACAGCCCCTATATGACGGTAATTTAAATGAATGAAAGCAAAAAATGTCGGAAATAGCATCAAATTTTAGATTTGTTCGAATTGGTAACCTTTGGCACGAATTATGGCCTTCAAACGGCCAATGAAAACATCACAAGCTGTCCGAATGTTGCTCTGCAGTATTCTGGTCCATTTCCGGCGAAGCGCTTGCTTGAGGTGATCGACACTTTAGTATGTTTTAGTGCTAACCTTGCTTTCCAAAATACTCCAGACACAATAGTTCAACGGATTGGTATCCGGAGATTTTGATAGCCATTGTGCGCTGGAAATGAAGCGAGGAGCCTCATTTTGTAACCAATCTTGGGTGGTGCGGGCTGAGTACGAGTCCTGTTTCTTTCTGTTGTGGTGTAAGTTCTTGCACTTTTTGGATTTTCAACGGCTTTACCCCGAGCTTATTTTCCAATATTTGACGAATGGATTGTTGCGCGGGGTTCGATCAAATCGCTTCTTTACTTTTCGAACCATTTCTGCTGATGTTGCTGTTTTCTTCCGTCCGCGGTAACAACGATGGTACGAGACACAAAAGATTTATTCACATTTAAATGCTGGAGTGCTCTAACGATAGCTACTTGTGGTTTTCCAGCCAAATATAAAGAAATTACATTATCACGCTTGAATTCCGTCGCGAATAATTTTTTTCGGGAAAATTCTCACCAAAATGCTTTTGCACGCTTGTAAACAATATAATGAGCTATCACTAGAATAATTTTAGTAGTTTTCGGACGAATGGCTTAGAAATAACCGCAGTCTGAAGTTGGTTGCAGTTTTTTATATTACCTTGTATATTCTAACGACGATTTAGCCTTCTTCATCCGTACGTCTGTTGTGGTCACGCTATAGTCAAAACGAGTTAAGATAGGAAGCTAAAATTTTGCTCAGATCAGTCTTTTGTCTGCCGGCAGGTCAAGTTCGAAGATGGGCTATATCGGTCCACGATATTGTATAGCCCTCCACATGACTCTAGCCCTGATATTCGGTATTTTTATGATTTTATCCACATTTTTCAATGGAATGATTTTAGGGACATTTCTAATGGGAATTGTTTCAAATTGTGTGTTTAAGGTTCGTAATGGTTACCACAGCCTATGAAAAAAATTGCGCATGCAGGTTCACGTCTTCGCATAGCTCCCATGCAACGATACCTCCCAATATTATTCGGTATTTAAATGATTTTACGAACATTATTTAGCGGGATTGCTTCAAATGTTCGTGTTTGTAGCTCATATTAGGAACTACAACCTATGACGGAAAATTATCTATGTAGGTCCACGTCTTCATATAGCCCATATATAACGGCACTTCGCTTTATTTGATATTTTAATGATATTAGCGGCATTATTCACTGGAATTGTTTTCAGTTTGATGATATTAAAGATATTTTTTTACTAGAATTGTTTCAAATTTCGTAGTTGTAGCTCGTAATGGGTACTACACCCTATGATAGAAAATCGCCTATATAGGTCCACGTCTTCGTATAGCCCCCATACAACGGTTTTCCCTGGAGCTTTATTTTTCGACAGAATTTTTTGGAAAATTTTCAATATCTTTCAAAATTGTGAAGGGTATTAAAAGATCGTTCCCGCCGAACTTAGCTGCTTATTTCCTTGTTAGACATAAAATGGCTAAAGATATTTTTTTTCTACATACGAGGTATCGGGTATTTTCTAGTCCAGAATATATGTAATTTATGGAGTCTTTGACGGATATTTGAAGGCGTTTCAAACGAAATAACAAATTTAATATATCCTCTTGTAAAGGTTTTTCATGCAGCGCCTTTCAAACAATATTTACCTATTTCGTGTATCATGAAGATTTAAATGACATTTCAAAAAAAAAAAAAAATCAGCCGTATTTTTTCTTGTGGGGTTCTCAAGAGGTGCAAGAGTTCATTTCTCTTATTAAGGCGGAGGAAGATAAAATCGTGGGCATTTTGTGTAGGATATTTTTGTTTTCGATTACTAGAACTTGTATATAAGTTCCTAGAATGTCACATCACCCATTAAACTTTAGGTTTTTGGAATTTCGTCAATTATTACACCTCCCTTTTGCCCAAGCCGCAACTCCCCATTGAAAGTAAAAATATCTATGAACACGTGTAACACGTTTCATTTTTTTTTTTTTTTTGGATATAGACATTTATGAGAGGCGTTCAGTTTTGTTTGGAGGGGGGTTTCAAATGCTATTGTTGTTGTTGTGTCTAGCACTCAAAAACCTAAACCCCCATCTAAGCCCATCAACAACCATCTTCATTGGTATGAAGTGCGTGTGACAGTAAAGGAATTTGAAATTATTGGTTTTTAATTAGTTCCCAACTAAATACAAGTACAATAGCAACAACAACAATTACTGAAATTACAATACCCACTGGGAATATTTGTTGTAAACGTATGTGTGTGTGCGTATTTTTAATTTGACTACTTTAATGTTCAAGTATGCCTACAATTTTAATATGCCAAAAAAAGTGCGTAAACCATACCACAACCACCAATCTATGGTTGTGATTTGAATTTGTCAATGCTTAGAGATGTCTGACTGGCAGTTTGAATGGTTCGTTGGTTGGCTGGTTGGTTAGTTTGTTTGTCGGTCTCACGGTGGTACTTGGATAGGCTGATTTTTTTTTTTTTTTTGCCAGTTTATTTGCTTCATCGTCAAGTTTAGTGGCACTTAACTTTGTGGGCGATTTTTGCTTTGGAAAAACTGTAATCACAAAAAAAAAAAAAAAAAAAAAAAACAAATAAAAAGGCTGTTTTCTGTCATAGGCTGTAGTATTCATTGCGAACTTCAAATACCAAATTCGAAACATTCCCGGTGAAGAATGCCGTTAAAATCATCAAAATTCCGAATATCGGAAGGTACGTTATATGGGGGCTATACCAAAACGTGGACATACATGGCCCATTTTCAATATTGAAAGTTCTGCAGACATAATACACATTTGATTTTATCAATCGACCTCATTTCGTTCGGAAGCTAGAGTGCATGGTACAAGAAGGAGGTAGAACAGCTTTGTAAAACTAAAGATATACAGCCCTGAGGCTATGCCCGCTTCCTGTCAGACAAGGTGTTTTCATTTTTAAAATGAGTCGAATATAGCGGAAAATGAATGAAATGCCCAAATATTCTCTCAAAAATATGATCCTAAGTGTTCAATTTTTTAATTCCGTGGCAAATCTGGTTAATATCATAAATGCGCGCCCCAGAATTAAAGTTTCTTCCAATCCTTGATTTTGAAAATATTTTGTTTTTATTTTTCAAAACAATAAATACGTACACAAAATTTGCAGAAGTCGGGCAGACTTAGAAAAAAATTGTAATCAGCTGGTAGCTTTACCTTACCTTTTTTTGTACCATGCTAGAGGTGTTACAAACGGAATGACAAACTTAATATACCCTCCATACTATGGTGGAGGGTATAAAAATAAAAGCTTTCATAAAACCACGACAAACACTCCGGTCACTCACTCACACACACACAAACACATAGTTTGCTCTGGGCCTAACTGCCATTGCTAGTTTGAAAATGCCACCACTTTTCGCTTATTTAGTTGATAATGGTCTATTTTTTGATAAATAATTTATGAAGTGTCACGGCTGACAAATCGTTTGTGATTTCATTGAAATAGAAATCTACATGACATTTGTCAATACATTTTGGTCGTTTTTTTGTTTTTTTGGTCATAAATATTTGGCATAAGTTGTCTTGTGTGGCAATAAATTTGCCTAGGCAAACAATTACAGGCTGGCCGGCCGGCTGTCTGGATGAATGACTTGGCTAGCCGGCTGGCTGACGAACTTTGCTAAATGACCAGCGTAGCTTACCTCAGAATCTTAAGTATTTGTTCTATTACAGACAATTATGTCTGTTAGCATAAATAATGTCACAGGCATTATCAATCACCGAAGTTTAACCTTGAATGGTGGTAACGAGATTGAAATTTAAAGTTGTGGAAATAATGGACTGTTCTTAATTTTAAACAAGAATATTTATCTTTTACACCAAAGAATCTTCAAAATATTTCCGTTTAAAATTAACCGAGGAGGATATTTGACAAACCATTTCAAAATGGATCCACATCCAATTTTTCTATCCCAAACTATTTCGATGTCTCCATATGTAAATCCTAGCGACCAACAGCGATCCCGATATAAAATTTAAAAATGACAGCTATATTTTTTCATTCAATACCAACTTTAGTACTTTTCTTACAATAAATAGTACACATTTCCAAAACCTCCTCCATATATCGAGGCTGTACATGAACTGCGACACTAATGCCAAATTTCAGATTTCAAGCACTATCTCTGTACCATATTTAAAGTTTTCGCGGCCTTAAAGTTCAAATTTCCAGAAACCATTATTTCATCGCAGATCATTTCGTTTGTCCAATACAAAGTATACAATTTTTAATACATTTTAGTACTTTAATTGAAAATATTTAATTTGAAACCAGTAAAGAAAGTCCTAAAGTCGGGCGGGGCCGATTTTATGATACCCTACACCACTTTGCTAATTTAGTTGAGCTCCACTTAATAATTAAAAGTTTTTATGGGAGAATTCAATCATACACGCTATGATTATAATTATAATTTAAAATTCAAAGGACTAAATATGCCGAAGCATTTGTATCTTTTAAATTCGGACTTGTATTGCCCATTTGGTGCGAAATTAATTTGAAATCGGACAAAAATATATATGGGAACTATATCCAAATCAGAACCGATCTCGATAAAATTTGGCAAAGATATTTCTGAGCTGTATTTGATATATTTCCCTGAATATCGTTGTTACGGAGTGCATATTACGGCTGTGGGTAACAAATACAATAAATCGGATGAACAATATATATGGGAGCTATAACTATATCTGAACCGATCTTCACCAAATTTGGCATACTACCTTCTAGACTAAAGTCGGTCGTATGTGCCAAATTCCATCCCATTTGGACAAATATTAGACGTTTGGTGCACAATAAATGGTAAATCGGACGAAGTTATATATGGGAGCTATATCCAAATCTGAACCGATCTCGATAAAATTTAGCAAAGGTATTTCTGAGCTGCATTTGCTATATTTCCCCAAATATTGTTGTTACAGAGTGCATATTATGGCTGCGGAGGACAAAAATAACAAATCGGATTAAAAAAATATATGGGAGCTATAGCTATATCTGAACCGATTTCGATAAAATTTGGCATACTTATTTTCAGGCCTAATTTGGTTGTATGTGCAAAATTCCATACTATTCGGGCTGATATTACACGTTTCGTGCACAATAAAAGGCAAATCGGACGAAGATATATATGGGAGCTATATCTCAATTTTTTACCGATTATCTCTAATTTCAATAGGGTTCGTCCTTAGGCCAAACAAATGTTGTTTGCAAAATTTCATCTCAATCGGATAATAAATGCGACCTGCATTTTGTTCACTAGAATACATGGACAGACGGACTGACATGCATAAATCAACTCAGAAAGTGATTCTATGCAGATCATCAAAAGGAACTATGGGTCTCTCTCGTTTCCTTTTGCCTGTTACAAACAAATGCACAAAGACATAATACCCTGACCACCTTGTGGCGTAGGGTATAAATACGGACCTAAAAGGTGCGTATTAAAAGCACCTTTTAAGTGCGTATTTTCAAATGCTCCGCCAAAAAGTGATCCCAATTCCACATTTTAGACCTTGAACTCAATACCATAATTTTTACATTCTTTTAAACTTTGTTGAATGAAAGCAAAAAATGTCGGAAATAGAATAAAAATTTAGAAAAAGTTTAGATTTGTTCGAATTGACCACCTTTGCCACGAACTATGGCCTTCAAACGGCCAATGACACACCGTCACACGCTGCCCGAATGTTTCTCTGCGGTATTTTGGTCCATTCCCGGCGAAGCGCTTGCTTAAGGTGATCGACACTTTGGTATTTTTTAGTGCCAATCCTGCTTCCCCAAATACTCCCGACACAACAGTCCAACGGATTGGTATCCGAAAATTTTGGTGGCCATTGTGCGCTGGAAATGAAGCGAGAAACCTTATTTTGCGAAAATTCTTGGGTGGCGCATGCTGAGTGCGATGGTGCTGAGTCCTGTTGGAACGTCCAAGGTCTGCGGACAAAATATTTGTGTGTCTAAGGCTTTAATACGCCCTCCTGAATTTTTTTGCGATAATATTCGACATTTATTCTGATGCCACTGTCGATTAATACGAGCGGAGAGCGACCATCGGCTGTTATAGCAGCCCACACCATCCCCATCGCCGGCGCTTGAGTTCCAGCCGAAGTTGGCCAACCGAAGTGCACATTTTCAGCTTTGGCAAGTAAACACGACCATTTTGTTTGTTTACAAACTGCTGGAAAGCGAATGTTTTCTCATCGGAGCGGAGAAAACCAAATTCGGCAGTTCACCACTTTCGGCCAAGCGAAGCAACTCCGTAGCTCTCTTGAGTCTATTTTCTTTACGTTGCGGTGTAAGTTCTTGCACTTTCTGGAATTTCAAGGGCTTTACCCCGAGCTAATTTTTCAATATTTGCCGAATGGAATACTGCGATATGTTTAGCTTACGAGTCATTTTTCGGCCACTGCGACGCGGGTTTCGATCAAGTCGTTTCTTTACTTTTCAAACCATTTCTGCTGATGTTGCTGTTTTCTTCCGTCCACTTCCTTGACGTCGGGCTACGCTACCAGCATCACGGGAACGAGCGAAGACACAAAAGATTTATTCACATTTAAATGCTGGAGTGCTCAACCGATGGCCACTTGTGGGTTTCCAGCCAAATATAAAGAAATCACACTATCACGCTTGAATTCCATCACAAATAACATATTTTCTGGAAAATTCTCATCAAAATGCTTTGGATCGCTTGTAAATAATATAATGAGCTGTCACTGGAATAATATTAACAGCTGTCGGATGAGTATCTTATAAATAACAGCAGTCTTAATTTTATTGCAAGTTTTTCATCACACCCTGTATATACAAAACCACCTCCAAATCTCAACCCCAGCAGTGATCCTGCGTCGTTTTAAAGGTCGAAATCGTCACACCCCAATTCTACATCCCAAATGTCTTAAACTTCCTCAATCTTGCAACCCCATAGAAATCGTAAATATCAGAATATCGGAATTATACCAATTTTGGTACCATTTACACTTTTCGTGCACATAAGTACAAATTTCGAAAAACATCCCATATCCCAATGGAGCTGATAATGTTAATTTCAAATTTAAGGATTCCAGCTCATCAAAATTCGAATTGTACTAAATTTAGTACATATACGTACAAATTGCCAAACCTACCCCATATCCCAATTCTACACTCCGACATTAATCTTATTAACAAATTTCAGGATATCAGCTCCATTGGTTCATCCAAATCCAAACTGTGCCAAATTTAGTACCATTTAGTACACATAAGTACAAATTTCCAAAACTACCTAGATACCATGGTACAATGAAGAGAAGGTAGGTCAACTTTGAAAAAATTGCAAGTATAGAGGTCTACCTGTTTGGCTTGTAATGTCAGAAATAGTATCAAAACAATAACAAAATCAAAGAACTTGTTGCATTTATTTTGAATAAATAATTGAAAACCGCGAAAACTGAATGAAAGGTCAACACTTCTTTTCAAAACCAGGTTCTGTATATCTCTAAAGGATTATCTCGCTACAAAAACTCTAGATTTTGTCGATGCATACGATGAAATAAACATTTTGAAAACATCCGAATTTGAATGTTTTCTGAACAATTTTTTTGTTATTGAAAAGAAAACACATACATAAACAAATAAAGATGACATATTAAGCCAAGAAAATAAAAAATTGAAATCATATGGTATCATAGCCCTACCTTGATATCATTGTACCATGCTAGATACCATGGTACAATGAAGAGAAGGTAGGTCAACTTTGAAAAAATTGCAAGTATAGAGGTCCACCTGTTTGGCTTGTAATGTCAGAAATAGTATCAAAACAATAACAAAATCAAAGAACTTGTTGCATTTATTTTGAATAAATAATTGAAAACCGCGAAAACTGAATGAAAGGTCAACACTTCTTTTCAAAACCAGGTTCTGTATATCTCTAAAGGATTATTTCGCTACAAAAACTCTAGATTTTGTCGATGCATACGATGAAATAAACATTTTGAAAACATCCGAATTTGAATGTTTTCTGAACATTTTTTTTGTTATTGAAAAGAAAACACATACATAAACAAATAAAGATGACATATTAAGCCAAGAAAATAAAAAAAATTGAAATCATATGGTATCATAGCCCTACCTTGATATCATTGTACCATGCTAGATACCTCACTCCCACAATGAAATAGTAATTTTATTTCCAAATTTCAGGATTCCAATCCTATTGGTCCCCCCAAAATTTAAATTGTACCAATAGTACAAAAAGGTACAAATTTCCAAAGTTCCTAGAATGCAATAGTAATCTTATTTCCAAATTTCAGCATTCCAACTCTCTCGGTTTATCCTAATCGAAATTGTACCAAATTTAGTACCATTTAGTTCTTTCGTGCACACGAGTACAAATCTGGAAAATTACATTCATATCCCAATCCTTCTCTCAGCCAGGAATGTTAATTTAAAATTTTAGGATTCCACTCCATGTGTTCCTCAAAATTCAAATTGAACCAAAATTAAGTACCGTTTAGTACTTTTCGTATACATGAGTAACACACTTCCAAAACTACCACCTTACATGGACCCTACACCTCAACCTTGATCCCCATTGCAAATTTTAAGTTTTTAGCTCAAACCGTTCACATGATACGAAATGGTACCAAATTTAGTACATTTTAGTACTTTTTGTACACTTATAACGTGAATTTGCAAAATTCCAAATTTCTTTGGTACATCTATCATACATTCCATCAGTGACCCTCATTCTAAATTGTTGTGTTCTACCTCTACTGGCTCCTCAAATACAAAGAGGTACCATATTTAGTACCCTTTCGTGCATGATCAAGCAAGCTCGTCTAAAACTTTTTTATTCCCTTCTCAGCCGAACCTGGCCTTCCACATTAAATTTCCACCAATTGGAAATGTCTACATTTCTCAGGGGAAATTTGAAAACTATAATTTGCTGAGAGCCTACATTAGTTCGCATACCACGCGTTAATGTTCTGTAAAACGTTCTGTAACAGGTATTTATAATTAAATTTGAAAATAAAAGATTCAATTAAAGGTGGAAATTAAATCTACCATTCCCGCAGGAGAACTGAGCGGGAAAAGAGCCTCCCGAAAATTGAGTTCCTCCTTTAAATGACACGCCAACTGTTATTTAAAATGAACTCCAGTCAACACCTCTTCTTCACGGTGAGTGTGGGTTGTGCGGGGGGGCGCGTGTGTGTGTGTGTGTGTGTGTGCCTGTGTATTCCATGGTTCGAGTTTGGGATTTCAACTTAATTTAGTATTCAATTAAATATTCACATAATTATGTTTTAACAACGTAAACGTTGTTGTTCTTACATGAATATCACAACGTCGTAACAGGCAATATTTAAATTAACCACCGAAACGTGTGAGGAATTACAAAAACGCCAAAAATGTTCAACTCTGGCCCTGCCGAGTTGTAGGGGGTTTTTTCGAATTCAATAATGGTCATAAATAATTATTATACCCTCCACCATAGTATGGAGGCTATATTAAGTTTGTCATTCCGTTTGTAACACCTCGAAATAGATCCCACATCAGCATAAAATTCGAATTGAGGTAGATTGATAAAATTTGACTCAAATGTATGTTATGTCTGTAGGACTTTTGGTATTGAAAATGGGCCATGTGGGTCCACGTTTTGGTATAGCCCCCATATAACGGTTCCTCACGATATTCGGTATTTTGATGATTTTAGCGACATTATTCAACGGAATTGTTTAAAAATTGATATTTGAAGTTCGTAATGGATACTACAGCCTAAGACAGAAAATGGGTCATGTAGGTCTACATCTTCGTATAGCTCCCATATAACGGTACCTCCCGATATTCCGTATTATGATGATTTTAGTGACATTATTCACCAGAATTGTTTCGAAATTGGTATTTGAAGTTCGTAATGGATACTACAGCATAAGACAGAAAATGGGCCATGCAGATCCAATTTTTCGTATAGCCCCCATATAACGGTACCCCCCAATTTTCGGTATTTTGATGGTTTTAGCGACATTATATAGCGAAACTATTTCAAATTCGGTTTTTGAAGTTCGTAATGAATACTACAGCCTATGACAGAAAATTGTCTGTACAGGTCCACGTTTTATAACCCCCGTGGTACCTACCTATATTCGGTAATTTGATGATTTTAGCAACATTATTTACCGGAACTATTTTATATTTGGTATTTGAAGTTCGTAATGAATACTACTATGGCAGAAAATTGTCTGTGCGGGTCCATGTTTTATAACCCCATGGTACCTCCCTATATTCGGTAATTTGATGATTTCTACATTATAAACATATTTTTTTTAAGTTTCGCATTTGGTCCACTGGTCCACGTCGTCGTATAGACCCTAATATACGTCTATGTTCGGTATTTTTAAGATTTTAACAGATTTAACAGATTAACGGATTTTATATTTTTTGAAAATTGCCAAATTTGTTCCAAATGGTGGAGGGCATTTAAAGTTCGGCCCGGCCCAGCTTACAGCTTTTTTACTTGTTTAGTTTCTCCTATTGCTGAAAAAATGTGAGTTTTTTTTAATGAAAGCTTCCTGTGTTGTTGGTTGACCCCCCACCCCAACTAACCACCCTGTGTCGAATTTTCTGGTAACCTTTGGTAACGTTTTTAAATTTTTAATTTTCTTTTTTTTTGTACTTTTTATTTATTGTCAATTATTTATTTTTGATTTTTGAAAAATAATTTGTTTGCCTTAACTCATTGTATTGGAATATTTTCCCTTCGACAACAAAAAGATTGAAAATCTTTTGTCCCAATCCAAATGTCCCATTGTGGTTGGTGGCACCAATTACTACATTGAATCATTACTGTGGGATATTCTGGTAAGTCCAACAGCCGGCGAAGATGTTTCATCCAAATCACCATCACCACAAAAAGTTGCTGCTGCCGCCAACGATGCTTCAGCCCTTAAGGATAATGGATCCACTTCAACTTCTGTGGCTGCTGCTGCCACCAATGCTGAAACTGTCGCCCTCAAGTCTGGGAATTTACAAAATGTATGTTTTCATTTTTTTTTTTATTTGTTGTTTAATATTCTTGAATTTTTTTTTTTTTTTTTTTTTTTTTTGGACAAAAACGAAAGTCAAATCTGTAGTTCTGCGTTGTTTTTGCTCTTACCACACAAATGTTTCTCCCTTTTGTTTTCATTTCAGACTCCATTTATAGACCCTGCCGAATATTCGATTTTGTCATCGGTATTGCTGCACAACCATTTAAAGATGATTGATCCCGAAACGGCCAATCGTATCCATCCGAATAATAAACGTAAAATAATGAGGTAAGACGATACATTTTTGGTTGACTTTTGTTTTCCTTTTTTTCATAAAAAAAAGAAAAAAATAAATTCCTTGGGAGTTCAATGTCACCAATGATGATGATGCAAAAAAAAACTTGGTGAAACAGAACAGTGGTTATACGTTGAAAAAAATCTGAAATGATGGATAGCTCCTCAACTGAGATATCAACACGATTAAAAATATCCTCTTATTAAAGTTAGGGGAGGTATCGAAGGATTGGACCTATATTGTCTATTTTGCATGTGTCATAAATATTGCGTAGTGTCATATTTGGACTATATCGACTATATGTCCTCTCTCACTTTATATGAGATATGTGTGTGTACACATACTTTTTGCAAATGCTGAACTCTTTTGGGGGAGTTACCAAAAATAGTGGACTGGCATATCCCATATTTACATTAGATGATTGAAGAAAATCACTGACTTTTTTCGCATTTATAAGGGTAATATTTGTTTAATATTTTGGGGGTGATAAGCACGATGAAGTGGGCCGATATTGTTCATTCTCACACCTGACAAAGCACTGATACAATTTTTAAAGTTTTCCAAGTTTTCGGGTGATCCTTTCTTGTTGTTTGTATCTTTTGGGGGAGGTACCAGAGGGAGTGAACCAATATTGCTCATTTCCGAACTCGTTCTAAGTTTGATAATAATATTACGATGTATCAAGCTCGAACCTAATCGGACACTCCCTTCGGAAGTTATTGGACAGACAGACACCGCTAGATCGAATACAAATGTCCTGAAGCGACTTTGGTCTAAAGATACTTTGGGTGTATTATCGGTTTTCCCTGAGGCACACTTTGGCCGCATCAAATGATATATACCATCTTCAGCCATATGACCGAGGGCATACTTTGAAGACCATTCTTCTTTTCCCAAATAAAGTATTTGGTCACCCCTACTATATACATTGTCCGGAAAACCATTTAATCTTCTCTTTATACAACAATAAGTCTTCCCACAGAAGACCACATGGATCATCTCATAAAAGACCAGAAGGACCTTTTCATAGAATGCCAGAAATTCTTTTTATAGAAGGACCTTTTCCTAGAATACCAGAAGTACCTTCTCAATGAAGGCATGAAGGTCTTCTCATAGAAGACCAAAAGGTCTCCTCGTAGAAAACCAGAAGTTCTGGCCGTCTACGAGGAGCCAGAAGTTCTCCTCATAGAAGACCAGAAGATCTTCTCATAGGTGACCAGCACGTCTTCTCACAAAAAATCAGATGGTCCAGAAGGTCTCCTCGAAGAAGATCTGCAGAGTTGACAGTCTCCTCGTAGAAGAGCAAACGGTCTTCTCGTAGAATAGGAGAAGGTCTACTTATAGAAGAGCAGTATTTAATGGGTCTGGGTTTATTCCCAAACCATTATTATTCTGGCACAATATACGGCTTGTGGTCTCAGCCCCTAAACTTCCCTATGGCATTCCCACAAGAATAGAGCGCAATAAGACATTTTTTGAACGTTAGCAGAACGTTTGTCTTTATATATTTGTGACCCCCAGACTATACTCGTTTATTGGTAATGAGTTAAATATGTTCATTTGCCTTGCCCGTAATCACCAGATTCGGATGGATTGAAAGCTATGTGGACGAATTAATCCACATGGCTAAAGCAATACAGCTCAGCACAAGGATATAGGCAAGCGGACACATAGAACTGCCTTCAAGTTGAAGGCAAAATTGCATATAAAATCTCCGCAACAATTCTAAGGTTAAAAATATTATTATTCCAAAACACTTCTTACCCTCTTTTTCGACCGCCTGCTCATGGTTTATTGTAACCTGATATTAATAAGCTCTTCATCAAAACGTGTAATTGTTATAAAGCAAAGTGCAACAACACTAATCCTGAAAAAAAAACAGTTTACATGCTTAGCACCAGCCACCACTCTGACACCTGGTCAAACTGTCGGCATTCCCGACATTACAATTCTAAATTAAGTTCTTAATAATTTCCAGATTGTTAATATCCCAGACTTTAATTGCAATTAAATAAACACCAGGAAGCAACGGGCTGTCGTCCAATCAAGATTTTGAAGTTTTGGCCCATGGATAATTGGTAACTGCATATAAATGGTTTCTAATTTAAAAAGAAATGTTTTCAAAGTAACCAAAGCCACAAACAAAGTGAGCGCAAAAAAAAGTCCAGACATGCATTCGATCTTCATCAGAATGCCAGTAGGCCAGAACGGCACTGGCAGCCGCGTCACTTAAACGAGGGCTAGGGATAACGAGACACTCAACGAGCGAGCGAGCGATTCGTTTAGTGGTCGAAGTCTATTTCCGCATTGACCAGCACTTTTGGGGGTAGGGCGGCTGGGCTACATCAAAGTTGTATTTGCCGAAAAAGGCGTTGTAATATCGTTTAACTATTTCTTTGTTATTGTTTTTTTCTTTGGTTTCTTTCAATTTTTTAATATTTCATTTATGTTGATTTATATATTGTATTTACGAGCATAGGTGTGTCTGTGTGTGTAGGGGAGTTTCTCTTCGGTCTGATCTAGAAACACAATACCTGCCGCATATATAAGTAAATACACAAAACGCAAAGAAAGATACGCTACGCTACGCCACGGTACGGTACGGTGCGGTATGGACGTAGTCGAATTTACAATTTCTAGCCGATTAAATATGTATGATAGGTCTGAAACGGAACAATACAACAACAACAACAAGCAACCAACTGTCAGTCATCGAGGAAACGTGTTCACAATTAAACAGAAGTAAAAATTATTGCAACTTCTCACGTGCATTTATAAAATATATCAAAACCATATGTATATGCGTGTGTGTGTATGCGTGTGTGTGTGTGGACAATAATAGAGTGGGTCAAGATTTCGGAAGTTCAGATATGTAATTTATTGGTGTCCCTTTGGGCAACATACAATGGAGCCGTATAACCCATTACATTTAGAATCTCAAAAATACGGTTCTTAATTCTTGGAAGCATTTTGTTTTTTGGACCCGATTTTTATACTCTCCACCATAGTATGGAGGGTATATTAAGTTTGTCATTCCGTTTGTAACACCTCGAAATACACATTTTAGACCCCATTTTTATTCGATTTAGCGATGTTTGTCCGTCTGTAAAAATCACTCTAGCTTCCGAACGAATTGAAGTAGATTGATAACATTTCACTCAATATATGTTATGTCTGCAGGACTTTTGGTATTGAAAATGGGCCATGTAGGTCCATGTTTTGGTATAGCCCCCATATAACGCTACCTCGGTATTTTAATGATTTTAGCGACATTTTTCACCGTATTTGAAGTTCGTACTGGATAGTACAGCCTAAGACAAAAAATTGTATACGCAGGTCCACGTCTTCGTATAGCCCCCATATAACGGTACCTCCCGATTTCGGTATTTTGATGCTTTTATCTTCATTATTACTGATTATTTTTAAGTTACGCATTTGAGTATTGTAATGGCTTATGACAAATGTTACCTTTGCAGGTCCATGTCGTCCTACAGACCCTAATATGACAGCTACATTCGGCATTTTTAAGATTTTAACAGAATTTTTAACGGATGTAATTGTTTTTGAGAATTGCCAAATTCGTTCCAAGTGCTGGAGGGTATTCAAAATTCAGCCCGGCCGAATTTACAGCTTTTTTACTTGTTTTATGTAACTCGAATAAGAGCCCATTATGGGGGTGGGTTGGTGATGGTGTCCATAAAATATATATCAAACTTTCCAAAATGCTACAAAATGTGTTTTATCTTTCTGTTGAGTACATCAAATGATGCTATTTTATGTAGCCGGGGCTTTGAGATTTTTTCCTCTGGGTATGTCCAACTACAGCAACGTGAACCAAAGTTTTTTTTTTAATTTGATACGGAATCGGGTCGACCGGGCTAAAAGACCCATATCTCTGGATCCAGGAAAGATAATATCACATATTGGAGAATTTTGGATAGGTTGTAGAGTGCACTACAATTTGGCTCTTATTCTGGTCTTGGAGCTGGACTCTCGGTCAAATATAGGGTTATCGGGGTCTGTCCCCCAAGGAAAAAATACTTTCCCAGAATCCGGGAACAAAAACCTACCTCTGGGAAAAATTTAAAAACATCTCAGAGTTTTTCACTTAACTGGAGTTAAGCCGAAGTGACTGTTTCTCTTGGAAAATGGAAATTTTGGACTTTGGAAAATGGAAATTTGGACTTGGAAATGTAAAAACATTGTTTAATTAAGTTTTCCCACTGGCGACAGGCTCCCAACTTAAAATTAATCTCTTTTGAATATATCTAAAAGATTCCTCTCGGCTACTTCTGTGTAAAACTTGCTCTCTGTAATTTTAGAGTCCTTATTACAAGCTTTTTCCGGCAGTTGGCATATTAAAATGAAAAAGCTGTAACCAAATTCTGACTGCTGTCATTTCTAAGCCACTCGTCCGACAGCTGTTAAAATTATTCCAGGGGCAGCTCATTATATTGTTTACAAGCGCACAAAAACATTTTGGTGAGAATTTTCCAGAGTTATTCGTGGTGGAATATTTTTTAAAGCAAAGTAGTGTAACGGCAGGATTTCTCCCCTTCGTACAGATATTTTATTTATTGAGACAGAAAGAAAAAGACAGTGGTTTACGTGTTGATATTAAGTTTTTATTTATAGTGGAACTTGAACTATATATAAAATATAGATTATAACAACTATCCTCCTCGTCTTCGGCCCGGGATTGGTGGTTCTTCCACTCTGGATAAGTACTCAAGGAACCGGACAAGGATGCAGGATCAGGGTGTTCAGGATTCGTGATGGATTCAGTGCGAGAGACCTGGATAAGTACTCAAGCAGGCTACAGGATATTCAAGGATACGGCTGCAAGAGATCTTACGCTACAAGAATCTAGGATACGGCTGCAGGAGACCGTAATAAGTACTCAGGCGCCACAGGATATTCCAAGATACGGTTGCGAGAGACCTTAATAAGTACTCAAGCACTACAAGGATCTAGGATACGGTTGCACGAGACCTTAATAAGTACTAAAGCACTACAAGGATCTAGGATACGGTTGCACGAGACCTTAATAAGTAATCAAGCACTACAGGATATTCAATGGTACGGTTGTGAGAGACCTTAATAAGTACTCAAGCACTACAAGGATCTAGGATACGTTTGCAAGAGACCTTAAAAAGTACTCAAGCACTACAGGATATTCAAGGATATGGTTGCAAGAGACCTTAATAAGTACTCAAGCACTACAGGATATTCAAGGATACGGTTGCGAGAAACCTTAATAAGTACTCAAGCACTACAAGGATCTAGGATACGGTTGCACGAGACCTTAATAAGAACTCAATCACTACAGGATATTCAAGGATACGGTTGCAAGAGACCTTAAAAAGTACTCAGGCACTACAGGATATTCCAAGATACGGTTGTGAGAGACCTTAAACTCAACCACTACAAGGATCTATGATACGGCTGAAAAAGACCTTAATAAGTACTCAAGCACTACAAGGATCTAGGATACGATTGCAAGATAACTTAATAAGTACTCAAGCACTACAGGATATTCAAGGATATGATTGCACGAGACCTTAATAAGTACTCAAGCACTACAGGATATTCAAGGATACGGTTGCGAGAGACCTCAATAAGTACTCAAGCACCATATGATGTTCAAGGATATGCTAAGGATACTACCGGGATTCAAGAACTAGAGACCTGTATAAGTACTCTAGGGAAGGGTATACAGGATAAATTTCTAGCTAAGCACTTACCGGTTTGGAGTTGTCACATTGAAGGTCTTGCTCTCACTCTCATGATTCTGTCATATACTGCTCTTTTATACCCGGCTCCACCACGTGACGTGGAGTAACGAGAACTTGTTTACAAAATTTCGTTATCACAACCAAAATACGGCAGAGCAACATTCGGGCAGCGTGTGACGGTTTCATTGGCCGTTTAAAGGTCATAATTCGCGCAAAAGGTGAACAATTCGAACAGATCTAAACTTATTCTAAAATTTGATGCTATCTCCGACTTTACTTGCTTTCATACAATAAAATTTAAAAACATGTAAAAATTATGGCGTTTGACTTTTGACAAAATGAGTGAATTTGGGGACGTACGTTTCCATTTTGTGCGACTCGGCTTCGATATATATTTTTTAATATAATCCTCCTCCAAGTGATTTCATACAAACTATAGCAAACTATTGACCAATAAAGCCAGATGTTGATAGATGATATGATCTACTTGAAATAAATGCTTTTGTTACGGGAGCTCCACTAATTATGCATACTGGTGTAGGGTATCATCAGACGTTCTACAGTTCGAAATAAAATATACTCTATCTGTATGTTTTCTAAACCTGAAAGGCCTTCTTTAGGTCGATCTTCTGTAGGTCTGTTCTTCACTTGTTCTTCCATACTCAGTGTACTTTTAGTCTGCAGAAAAAGTTTTGAATGTCTTCTGTGCTTAGAAGTCCTTCTGCATGTCTTTGAAAGTCTCTTATAGGAAACCTTTTTCCACCTTCTGAAATTAGAAGATCAATGGGTGTTAGGTTAGAAGACGACCGTTTCGGTATCGAAGATGCCTAGAGGATTTTCCAAGGATTTTATATGCTAAGAATGTAATCTATAGTTGATTTGAACTTGTAAGACCTTCTATGTTCAAAATGCCCTCCGAGAATTTTTTATTCGTACATCCTCCATGTGCCGTATTTCTTTTGTTCTTGAAAGTAGAGCTCAGATTTGCTTTCTTACTCGCCAGTTACTTCAGTTTAAAAGTGGGAGTCAAAATGTTCGGAATATTGTAAGGTAAGTGAGAAATTAAGTCAAGTCAATCAAACAAACATTTTTGGGAAAAACTTAAAGAATACTAGGCAAGACTACAGGGTGGAATAAAAAAACTGCAACAAAGTCAAACGTCATAATTTTTTAACCATTCTCTGGTGACGCATGCTGAGTGCGATGGTGCTGAGTCATTTTGTAATGTCCAAGGTATGCGGCCAAAATGTTTGCATGCCCAAGGCTTTAATACGCCCTCCAGAATATTTTCGACATAATATTCGGCATTTATTCTGATGCCACGGTCGATTAATACGAGCGGAGAGCGACCGTCGGCTGTTATGGCAGCCCACACCAACACCATGGCCGGCGCTTTAGTTCTGGTGGACAACCGAAGGTGCTCATTTTCAGCTGACCTCTTTGGCAAGTAAACACGATCATTTTGTTTGTTTACAAAATTTTGCTTGAGAGGCTAGTTAAGGGCAGGGAAGAAGTCTGGCGTTTTGGATGGCCATTGGATTATATTAGGCTGTAAAATGCACCACAACGACTAACAGCACGACGGAGTGCATAAATATTGGCAAAAACAAAATCTTCCAAAACGGATTTGGACATAAGGGGGCTTCTAACATATTGTAGTGTTGTAGGGTATCACACGGCTATAGCCTTTGCTTACTTTCATATTTTTTATATGTTGCTTTAGTACCTCTTCCCTTTTTACTGACCCAATCTTATATTTTAAGTATGTATGAAATGCTTCTTTATCCGGCCAGCTTATCCATGTCTTGTTGGATTTCGTGTCATTTTATTGTGTTCAAGCGAAAAAACTTTTGCACTCAACTAAAGGAGAATTAATTTAAATTAAATTAAATGCAGCTACTTATTAACATTACGGTGATTCGTTTTGCTACTCACCTACAATTTTGAGTGGTGGAATAAACTTCAAGTCTATTACATGGAAAATATTATAATCAAAAAGTCCAAAAATTAAATTTTTCAGTAAAACTGTAACCCCTTATGGAGACCCTACGGACCACCAAGGTAGAGCCACTTAATGTTCCATGGATTTTATTTTTTTTACTCTTCTTTATTTATTTATAACAATTTTGTAATCCAAAACATTAATTAATTTCAAAATTCCCATAAACTGCAAAATATTTTTAAATATGTCAAGTCCCACAGATCTTTGCTTTGGCAAACACTTATTAAAATATTCCATTTAATTTAACTCGAGGCTTTTTGATTTTTACGCCTCCTGCCCCTGTCATGGCCTAATCAAAGAAAATTAGCGTTTAGTTACACTTGCATTAAACTCCTCTGTCCAGCTAGTCAGTCGGCCAACCAGCCAGACATACCATAGCATATTAACAATTTCCACTTTGAATTCGCCCAGGCGCATCAAATTCATTTCGGGAGATTTAACGATTTTTCACTTTTATAAAAATTTAAGAAACGCCACAGAGCGGACCTGAAAAAAAAATATTGTCATGATTTATGGCTAGCCACTGCCGGTTTACCAGCTAGCCAAGGCGCTGAGCTGCCAGCCAAGCAGCCACTCAGCTACTTATCTCTTCCGGGGGCTCACGGTCCACTCGCAATGCAGTGTATGGCAGGTTGCCGCCAAGGTGTAGCTACCTACTTGGCTGGAATTGTCTACTTTTCACGTACTTGAGTTTTAATTGTGTTGACCCTTTTTTGTGGCAGCCAAACACACATTTCCAAGTACTTGCAGCAACATCCATTCATGTTCGTTCCCCACATACATAATAATGTATGTGGCATATGATTCTGGCTTGCATATGTGCAGGCATTACTGGCACCCGGCACTTGCTTCCCCCCGCTGCACAATTTTTGCTCTTCCTTGGTAATTGTAATTTTAAATACGTTTTCAGTTTCTTTTTTCCTTTTTTTGGTCTATGTCGTTTTAGCGTTTTTTTTTTGTGCATTACATTTTAACAAACAATGATGATCTTTTATCATATTGAAGAGGGTAGGTGAAGGTGATCCCAGTTATAGTTGGGACACAGAGATGTGGATGATGATGATGATGAAGGTGCTCTGGTGTTGATGAGAATCGTTCGTGCAAAAAGTTCTGTCACGCTATTGGTACATACAAAAAACAAAAAACGAAAACGAAATACAAAAACTGTCAGTCTGAATACATTTAAACTTTTCCGTACATGGTTAGCCACTTATTTTCCAATTTTCAGAGGGGTGAGCCGGGAAGATAAACATAAAATTATTCGGAATTGAAATATATTTTACATTTACAAGTTCTTTGTTACAAATATTTATAATTTTGAAATTTAAGATAATTTTTAATAACGCCTACAGTTTTCAATAATAAAACAAATTTGCACAGAAAAGGAAGGATCGATTTCGGAAAACAATACTGTAGAAGATTGCTATATTAAAGGTTGCAAGACCAGAAGGTCTTCTCATAATGAACCAAAAAATCTTCTAATAGAGGATCAGAGTGTCTTCGCATAGACGGCCTGCAGGTTTTCTCAAAGAAGACCAGAAGGTCGTCTCATCGAAGACCAGAAGGTCGTCTCATTGAACACCGGAAGGCCGTCTCATAGAAGGCCAGAAGGTCTTCTCACAGAAGACCAGAAGGTCTTCTCATAGAAGGCCAGAAGGTCTTCTCATAGAAAGCCAGAAGGTCTTCTCTTAGAAGGCCAGAAGGTCTTCTCATAGAAGCAAGAAGGTCTTCTCATAGAAGGCCAGAAGGTCTTTTCAAGAAGGCCAGGAGGTCTTCTCATAGAAGGCCAGGAGGTCTTCTCATAGAAGGCCAGGAGATCTTCTCATAGAAGGCCAGGAGGTCTTCTCATAGAAGGCCAGAAGTTCGTCCGAAAGAAGACCAGAAGGTCGTCTCATAGAAGGCTAGAAGGTCTTCTTATAAAAGGCCAGAAGGTCTTCTTATAAAAGGCCAGAAGGTCTTCTTATAGAAGGCCAGAAGGTCTTTTAATAGAAGGCCAGAAAGTATTCTCATCGAAGAGCAAAAGGAAGGCAGTCTCATAGAAGACCAGAAGGTCGTCTCATAGAAGACTGAGAAGGTCGTCTCATAGAAGACCAGAAGATCATCTGATAACAGGTCAGAAGTTCGCCTCATAGAAGAATAAAGGATCTTCTCATTAAAGACCAGAAGCTCTTCTCATAGAAGACCAGAAGGTCGTCTCATAGAAGACCAGAAGCTCTTCTCATAGAAGATCAGAAGGTCGTCTTATGGAAGAACATGAAAAGGTCGTCTTATAGAAGACCAGATGATCGTCTCATAGAAGACCATAAGGTCGTCTCATAGAAGACCAGAAGCTCTTCTCATAGAAGACCAGAAGGTCGTCTCATAGAAGACCAGAAGATCGTCTCATAGACGACCAGTAGGTGTTCTCATAGAAGATCGTCTCATGGAAGAATCAGAAGGTCATCTCAGAGAAGCTCATGCAGGACCAGAAGGTCGTCTCACAGAAGATCAGAAGGTCGTCTCATAGAAGACCAGAATGTCGTCTCATAGGAGACATTTTGCTCAAAGAAGACTAGATCATCTTCTAATAGGAGGTCAGAAGTTACTCTCATAGAAGGCCAGAAGGTCGTCTCATAGAAGACCAGAATGTCGTCTCATAGGAGACATTTTGCTCAAAGAAGACTAGATCATCTTCTAATAGGAGGTCAGAAGTTACTCTCATAGAAGGCCAGAAGGTCGTCTCATAGAAGACCAGAAGGTCGTGTCAAAAAAGACCAGGAGGTCGTTCCATAAAAGACCAGGAGGTCGTGCCATAAAAGACCAGAAGGTCGTGTCTCATTGAACCCAAGAAGATCTTCTCATAGAAGACCTGAAGGTCTTCTCACAGAAGATCTTCTCACAGAAGACCAGAAGGTCGTCTCATAGAAAACCAGAAGGTCGTTTCATAGAAGACCCGAAGGTCGTCTCATAGATGACCGGAAGGTCGTTTCATAGAAGACCAGAAGGTCGTCTCACAGAAGACCAGAAGGTCTTCTCATAAAAGGCCAAAATGTCTTCTCATAGAAGGCCGGATGGTCGTCTCATAGAAGACCAGAAGGTCGTCTTAAAGAAGACCTGAAGGTCGTCTCGAATATCTTCTCATAGAAGGACAGAATATCTTCTCATAGAAGACCATAAGGTCTTCTCATAGAAGACGATAAGGTCTTCTCATAGAAGACCATAAGGTCTTCTCATAGAAGACCATAAGGTCTTCTCATAGAAGACCTTATGGTCTTATGAAGAAGAAGAGACCTTCTTGTCTTCTAGTATGGTCTTCTCATAGAAGACCATAAGGTCTTCTCATAGAAGACCATAAGGTATTCTCATAGAAGACCATAAGGTCTTCTCATAAAAGACCATAAGGTCTTCTCATAGAAGACCATAAGGTATTCTCATAGAAGACCATACTGGAAGACAAGAAGGTCTCTTCTTATAGAATAGCAGAAGGTCTCTTCTTATAGAATAGCAGAAGGTCTCTTCTTATAGAATAGCAGAAGGTCTCTTCTTATAGAATAACAGAAAGACGAAAAGGTCTTCTTCATGAAGACCAAAAGGTCTTCTCGTAGATGCAATATGAATATCCGAAGGTCTTCTGATAGAAGACCCGATGGTTTTTTGATAGAAGACCCGATGGTTTTCTGATAGAAGACCCGACTGTTTTAGAAGAAGACCAGCCTTCTAGAAGACCAGAGGGTCTACTCAAAAAGTTCGGAGGGTTTTCTCATAAAATCCCTGAAAGACCGGAAGGCCGTCTCAAAGAAGACCAGAAGGTTGTTTTCCGAACCGTAGATCTTGTTAAAGAAGATGGTAAAAGAAAATAGATCATTAGATCTTAATCCAATTTCTTTTTATTGAAGACCGAGATATAGTCCGACTAAAAGGCCTTTGGACAGTAGATCAAATGCGAGATCAAAGATCCCGTTTCTCTAAATATTATTGTATTTATTAGGACATCTCCCAACATCTCTGCTCATAAAAATGTTACAGCAATTACTGCAGAGCTTTCTTAGAAGTGCTAATTTACAAAAAGATAAAAGTTCACAACTCCTCCGTTGTTATTCCTTTGTTGGTTGTTGTTGTCACAAATAAAACAGGAAATCATGTCCAATGCAATTGTCGTGCTTGCCATGCTGATGATAAGTTCCCCAACATGCCAGCACTTGAATGCGATCCATTCAAGTTTGACTTAAATTTGTTTTGGTGCGACTCCAAGCTTCTCAGGCAGCCTGTTGTGTGTGTGTAACATTTCATTATAGACAAATACAACCACAACAACAATAAAATATCTGTCAAACCTTGAACTTATTTTTGCACAAATGTGCGAACGAACAAAATTCGTAACAGCTATCCCGGCAAACGACCTATCAAATGCACGACAACAATAACAATGCGCACAGCTGAGTCTCGCATTGAATGGAAGTGTTCCCCAAAATCTAGAATATACTGGGAATGAATGAATGAAAGAGCGAGCGAGCCGACGAACATAAAGCCAACAACGGGAGGAATAGTACGAAAAGGCCATTGCCTCATCAAAGTTCTGACCTTGAGAGACCGACAAACTAATAAATCATACCGAAGCAGTAAATACAATTTAAATTTTTTGTGGGTACCTACTGGCGGGTGAGAGTGAAAAAATCTGGTTTTGAGCGCACAGACACACACACACAGAGAGTCTGCCTAAATGAAGGTTAAGGTCAATGTTATGATTCTAGGATATGATGGGAAAAATATGGGTATATGGGTGGTAATATTTATTTGGTCATATTGGATAGATAGATGCTGATAAAAATAAAAACCAAAAATAAAAAATCGAAGATCAATGGGCCTGATTTTTGTTGTGTAGAAAATGTCCTCAGCTCAGGAGTGAATTTGTAGAAGAATCCTCCAGAATTGAAAACCAATTTATATATATACACCACAATTTATTGGTTCTCAGAAAGTGTCTGAAGGTAAAAGAAGACTCTATTCTTGAGGCTTAATTTTCGATTTCTAAATAAAAACAAAAATCTCTAAACATCGAGTACTGATCTGCATTCCAACTTATGGCTAGAGAGGAAAACAATGATTTTTGATTCCACGCCCCTTTGGATGGAATCAATTTCAGGGTATTTGGAGTGAGTGTAGTCAGTACGATAACTCTAGAGAGGAAACGATTTGGTCCAACCGGAACATTTCCTCTGGAGGGCGAAGTTTTGAATATTAATAACCCTCACAAGATGCTAAACCAATGACCCACATTCGAGTTCAGATCAAGTGTGAAGAAGGATAATTTCGGCCCATCCTCTAAGACTCTTCCCCAATAAACGGTCAACGTTTTAAAAATCATGAGGAGCCCACAGAGCCCTCTATTGAAGAGAATCGAACATTGATAAAGAGAGGTATTGTTATTGGAAATTTTGACATTTTGAGGGGAGTATCCGAAAAAGTGATCCAAAATTACCATTCTTGCATGTCTCTTTAGCCTGAGCCAAGTTTGGCCTGCATGTTATGTGAAGAAGTGAGCCGATAGGAGACGATAGAAATATGGCTGGTAAAAAATATTAAGATATACAGGGTGAGATAAAAAAAACTGCAACAAAGGCAAACGCCATAATTTTCACTTTTTTTATTTTTATTGAATGAAAGCAAAACATGTCGGAAATAGCATCAAATTTTAGAATAAGTTTAGATTTGTTCGTATTGGTCACCTTTGTCACGAATGATGGCCTTCAAACGGCCAATGAAACCGCCACACGCTGCCCGAATGTTGCTCTGCGGTATTTTGGCCCATTCCCGGCGAAGCGCTTGCTTGAGATAGTCAACACTTTGGTATTTTTTAGTGCCAACCTTACTCTCCAAAATACTCCAGACACAATAGTCCAACGGATTTGTATCCGGAGATTTTGGTGGCCATCCTGAGCTGAAAATGAAGCGAGGAACCTCAATTTCTAACCATTCTTGGTTGGCGCGTGCTTAGTGCGATGGTGCTGAGACCTGTTGAAATGTCCAAGGTCTGCGGTAAAATGTTTGGGTGCCCAAGGCTTTAATACACCCTCCACAATATTTTCGCGATAACATCCTGCATTTATTCTTATGCCACGATTAATACGAGCGGAGCGATTAATACGAGCGGAGAGCGACCATCGGTTGTTATGGCGGCCTACACCACCACCATGGCCGGCGCTTGAGTTCTGGTGGCCAACCGAGGGTGCACGTTTTCAGCTGACCTCTTTTGCAAGTAAACACGATCATCTTGGTTGTTTACAAACTTCTGGACAGCGAATGTTTTCTCATCGGAGAAACCCTAATTCTGCAGTTCGCTACTTTCGGCCAAGCGAAGCAATTCTTTAGCTCTTTTGAGTCTATTTTCTTTCTGTTGCGGTGTAAGTTCTTGCACTATTGGAAATTTCAATGGCTTCACTCTAAGCTCACTTTACAATATTTGCCGAATGAAGTATTGCGATATGTTCAACTTCTGAGTCATTTTTCGGCCACTTCGACGCGGGTTTCGATAAAGTAGCTCCTTTACTTTTCGAACCATTTCTGCTGATGTTGTTGTTTTCTTCCGTCCACCTCCTTGACGTCGGGCTACGCTACCAGTGATGCTACGAGACAAACGATTTATTCGCATTTAAATACTGGAGTGCTCTAACGATAGTCACTTGTGGTTTTCCAACCAAATATAAAGAAATCACACTATCACGCTTGAATTCCATCACGAATAACTTTTTTTCTGGAAAATTCTCACCAAAATGCTTTTGTTCGCGTGTAAACAATATAATGAGCTGTCACTGGAATAATTTTAACAGCTGTCGGAGGAGTGGATTAGAAATGACATTAGTCTGAAGTTGGTTGCAGTTTTTTCATCTCACTCTGTATACCTCAAAAATACATCCGTTAAATTAAGTGGACATCGATCTAGGTTAAGATATAGCTACGATATATTAGTTCTCTCCGATTTTAAAGCTCACATTCAATAATGCCCTAATAGGAATGGTTTAGCTCGAAATTTTTCCTTTATCTAAGTGTTTGCTTTCCCCTTTTTTTAGACTGCATATAATCATTCCTCAATTTTTGATGACAGACCTCTCATATAGAAATGTAAAGATGTAATGTGTAATGTAAGAAAAGTAAAAAAGCTGTAAATTCGGCCGAGCCTAACTTTGATTACCCTCCACCATTTGGAACGAATTTGGCAATTTTCAAAAAAAAAAAACCGTTAATAATTCTGTTATAATCTTAAAAATGCCGAATGTAGGCATTATACCAGCGTCTATACGACGACGTGGACCTGTATAGGCAACATTTATCATACGCTATTACAATATTCAAATGCGAAACCTGAAACAAAGTATTTTTGTAAAGTAGCAAAAATCATCAATATTCAGAGTGTAGGGAGTTACCATGGGGGTTATACCAAAACGTGGACCTGCACAGATAATTTTCTGTCATAAGTTGTAGTATCCATAACGAACTTCAAATACCAAATTCCGGTGAATATTGTCGCTAAACGCTAAACTTATGCTGTAGTATATAATACGAACTTCAAATACCAAATTCGAAACAGTTCCGGGGAATAATTACGAACTTCATATATTAAATTTGAAATACTCCCGGTGAAGAATGTCGCTAAAATCATCAAAATACCGAATATCGGAAGGTCTCGTTGTATGGGGGCTATATGAAGACGTGGACCTGCACAGACAATTTTCTGTCTTAGGCTGTACTATCCATTACGAACTTAAAATACCAAGTTTGAAACATTTCCGGTGAATAATATCGCTTAAATCACCAAAATTCCGAAAAAAGGGAGGTATATGAGGACCCATACCAAAACGAGGACCTACATGACCCATTTTCCATATCCACCGTCCTGCAGACATAATACACATTTGAGTATAATTTTGTCAATCTACTTCATTTCGTTCGGAAGCTAGAGTGATTTCCCAAGACAGACGGACGAACGAACGACGGAATTTTATGCTGATCGAGAATATGTATACATTCTGGGTTATAAAAAAGGTATATTTCGAGATGTTACAAACGGAATGACAAACTTAATATACCCTCAATATACCATACTATGGTTGAGGGTATAAAAATTATCTACAAATACTCACTTAGATTTTCGAAAAAAGACAGCAAAAAACATGTTCATTCAACCCATTATTTGCTGCTGCCCACTTGATATGAACCCCTACCCCACCCCTTTCTTAAGCGGAAGTTATCAACACTAAATAAATGGGAGTTTAATATAAATTACAAAATTAGTTTTTCCCGCATCGTCCGGCCCCTTTCAAATACATTGTTGCAAATGATTTCGCTGTTCTGAACATGAACCGCCTGGTATACCAGGCGATGACTTCTGAAGTTTTTTTTCGTTTTTTGGGACTCTTTTTTTGGAAGACAATGAAGTTTGATTTGAAAACACTTATGTTGTACACATGAATAATAATCCATTCGATATGCCTGGCTGGCTTTACATTTCGTTTAAAAGAATTGCAATTCGTTATTTTTAAATTAATTTTTTTTTTTTGGTGTTTTGTGCAATTGAGCTTTTTATTAATTTTAAGCACATCCACATGAGAACCATCCTTTCGAGTGACGACAAAACAAATAAAATAGCAACAAAATATTTGACAGGGGTTTATTTTTTGTTGCTCATCCTTGAGCAATAAAAACAGAAGAAGTCAGTAAAGTCAAGTAAACAATTGTTGAAGTACAAAAAATCCGTTAGTGTTTTAGCTGGCGTCCGGGCACAGTGAAATTCGTGGTTTAGAGTTGTGAAATGTATTTTTTTCTTTGCATAAATAATCATATTTATTCTTCTAGAAGACCTTATACTGTCTTGAACCCGTTGCTAAAATGTAGATAGTTCTTTTATTATAGACGGCAGTTAAAGGGTGTATTATCTACTGAAAATTATAGAATGTCTGCCATCTATTACAATCCCTATTGGTTCTCAATTGATAGAAGGCTATGCGACAAAATTTAGTTTTTATACCCTCCACCATAGTATGGAGGATATATTAAGTTTGTCATTCCGTTTGTAACACCTCGAAATACACATTTCAGACCCCACAAAGTATATATTCTTGATCAGCATAAAATTCTATGCCGATTTGGCGATGTCCATCTATCCGTCTGTCCCTCTGTGAAAATCATTCTAGCTTCCGAACGAATTGAAGTAGATTGATAAAATTTTGCTCAAATGTATGTTATGTTTGCAGGACTTTTGGTATTGAAAATGGTCCATCTCGGTCCACGTTTTGGTATAGCCCCCATATAACGGTACCTCCCGATATTCGGTGTTTTGATTTTATCGACATTATAACAGATTTTTTTAAGTTTCGCATTTAAATGTTGTAATGGCTTATAACAAATGCTACCTATGCTGGTTTATGTCGTCGTATAGACCCTAATATAATAGCTACATTCGGTATTTTTAAGATTTTAACAGAATTTTACGGATTTTATTGTTTTTGAGAATAGCCAAATTTGTTCCAAATGGTGGAGGGTATTCAAAGTTTGTCCCGGCCGAACTTACAGCTTTTTTACTTGTTTTTTTTTTTTTTTTTTCAATAATTTTGGGGAAAATCCAGCAAATTATGTAGAACTGAAAAAAAAGACAAGTGTATGGGCGTTTTGATAGTTTACATTGCAAATTAACCTACATAGAGGGGGCAAGTTCCTCTCTTTCACACTTTTGAAAATTTTCGGTTTAAGATTCCACAAAATTTGTACATTCTAGGTATACATATATTGTCTTCGGCAATATTGCAGATGAAAAAACTAGGAATATTTTTGTCTCATTTTTATACCCTCCCCCCTGGAAAGGAGCGTATATTAAGTTTGTCATTCCGTTTATAACATCCCTAAATATTCGTCGTAGAAACCTGTTGAAAGCGTCAAAATTTAGCAGAATAATTTGTATTGCGTCTAGGATGGTTGGTATTGAAAATGAGATATTCCGTCCACGTTTTGGTATAGTCCCCATATAACGGTACCTCCCGATATTTGGTATTTTTTATGATTTTTGCCACATCTTTTCACGGATTTGTTTAAAAATTTGTATTTGTTGATCATAATGGGTTCTAACTCCGGTGGCAAAACATTGCATGTATGGGTCCACGATTTGGCGTAGCCCACATTTAATGGTACCTCCCGATATTCGGTATTTTGATGGTTTTTGTCATATTTTTTCACGGATTTGTTTAAAAATTGGTATTTATTGGTCAAAATGGGTTCTGGTTGCGGTGGCGAAACATTGTATGTATAGGTCCACGTTTTGGTATAGCTCCCATATAACGATACCTCCAGATATTCGGTATTTTGATGATTTTTGCCAAATTTCTTCGCGGATTTGTCTAAAAATTGGGATTTTTTGTCCTAATGGGTTCAAGCTCCGTTGCCGAAATATTGTATGTATAGGTTATATGTATAAACATATATATAGGTACCTCCTCGATATTCAATATTTTGAAGATTTTGCGACATTTTCCCGCGAAAATGTCTAAAAATTGGCATTTGTGGGTCACAATAGCTTCTAATGTTTCCTTTACCCTAAGGTGGAGGGTATTAAAAGTTTGGCCCCGCCGAATTTGCATCAATATTCCCAAAAAAAAAACGAAATATTTCCAAATTTTTTTTGAATCAGTTAGTCCTCGGACAGTTTTTTTGATTTAACGCCTGGAAGTAACACACAAAGAGACCTAGGAGGGTCTCTTGTGTGTTATTTTCGTTATTTTCTTCCGTTATTTTCGTTTTAGACAGAAATTGTCAAAATGGGAAATATTCTAGACAACATTTCACTACAAATCTTAGAATAAACCATATATCTAGGAAAAATAGTTTTTTGAGAAAAATGTATTCGATCGAACCTATGTATTACAAATGAAAATTCTATTTTGCTTTTTGTACCCTCAGCCATATGGCTAGAGAGGGTATATTTCATTTGATACGGCAAAAAGTGCATGCACGAAAATAACGAAAATAACGGTTTTATATCCTAGGTCTCTTTGTACCAAATCCGTTTCAGGACATTTGGAGTCGATCTATCGACGTCCGTCCGTCTTCTTGTCTGGCTGGCTGGTGCCCACGATAACTCTCGAAGGAAGTATCCGATTTGATCCAAACATGGTACATAGTAATAACATTATTACACTTAGGTCGTGTTCGGAGATGGGCAATATCGGTCCACTCCTTCTGGTACCTCCCCAACAAGAGGGTCACAATTCTAAATATCCATTAAGCTAATAAAACGCTAAATCTCAATATTTCCATAAAAACAACATATGTTATAAAGATGGTAGAGATGGGGCCATTTCTTCTGGTACCTGCCCTAAAAAGGATCAAAGATTAAAAATACCAGTGAAAAATAGCTGTAAGTTCGGCCGGGATGAAATTTGAAGACCCTCCACCATTTGGAACAAATTTGGCTATTTTCAAAATATAAAATCCATTAAAATTTCTGTCAAAATCTTAAAAATACCGAATGCAATTACAGACAATTTTCTCTCATAGGCAGTAGTATCCATTACGAACTATAAATATTTCGAGGTGTTACAAACGGAATGACAAACGTAATAGTATGGTAAACGCTAAAGAGAGCGAAATAAGCATCCAACTCTCTTCAAATTTCACACATTGTTGCTAACACAAGATCTGTTGTGAAAATGATATACAGGGTGAGATAAAAAATGCAACAAAATCAACCCCTTTATTAATTTTAATTTTTTTTTTTTTTTTTTTTTTTTGATTGAATGAAAGCAAAAAATATCTGAAATAGCATCAGATTTTAGAATAAGTTTAGATTTGTTCGAATTGGTCACCTTTGGCACGAATTATGGCCAATGAAACCGCCACACACTGCCCAATTTTTGCTCGGCGGTATTTTGGCCCATGAGTTGATCGACACTTTGGCACTTTTTAGTGCCTACCTTGCTTTCCAAAATACTCCAGACACAATAGCCCAACGGATTGGTATCCGGAGATTTTGGTGGTCATTGTGCGCTGGAAATGGAGCGAGGAACCGCGTGCTGAGGGCGATGGTGCTGAGTCCCCTTGGAATGTCCAAGGTCTGTGGCCAAAATGTTTTCGTGCCCAAGGCTTTAATACACCCTCCATAATATTTTCGTGATAATATACTGCATTTATTCTGATGCCTCGGTCGATTAATACGAGCGTTATGGCTGCCCACACCATCACCATGGCCGGCGCCCAAATTCTGATGGCCAACCGAAGGTGCATATTTTCAGCTGACCTCTTTGGCAAGTAAACACGATCGTTTTGTTTGTTTACAAACTGCCGGACAACGAATGTTTTCTCATCGGAGAAAACCAAATTCGGCAGTTCACCACTTTCGACCAAGCGAAGCAGCTCTTTTGAGTTTATATTCTTTCTGTTGCGGTGTAAGTTCTTGCACTTTTTGGAATTTCAATGGCTTTACCCCGAGCTTATTTTTCAATATTTGCCGAATGGAATATGTGCAATATGTTCAGCTCACGAGCCATTTTCGGTCACTGCGACGCGGGTTTCGTTCAAGTCGCTTCTTTACATTTCGAACCATTTCTGCTGATGTTGCTGTTTTCTTCCGTCCACTTCCTTGATGTCCGGCTACGCTACCAGTATCACGGTAACGAGTGATGGTACGAGACACAAAAGATTTTTACACATTTAGATGCTGGGTTGCTCTAACGATAGTCACTTGTGGTTCTCCAGCCAAATATAAAGAAATCACACTATCACGCTTGAAGTCCATCACGAATAAAATTTATTCTGGAAAATTCTCACCAAAATACGTTTGTACGCTTGTAAACAATATAATGAGCTGTCTCTGGAATAATTTTAATAACTGTCGGACGAGTGGACAGTGAATCATCTCACTTTGTATATCTTCAACCGATTTCGAGTAAATTGTACACAAATTGCCAATATCAGTTGAAATTACCTGAATTTTGGCACATCCTACCAAATTGAATTTAGAAGCAAGTAATCAATTTTGGTGAAAATTGGTTTAGATATAGCTATAGCTCCCATATATATGTTTTATTCGATTTAGTGTATAAGTCCCTCACATTCGTAATGTGCAGTCGACAACAATGATGTTTGGTACCAGATATTTTATAAAGCTCGGAAATACCGTTGCCAAGTTTTATCGAGAACGGCTAAGATTTGGATATGTCGCCCATATATATCCTTAATCCGCTTTTGGGTTTATTGTGCAAATATTGACTAATATCAGCCCAAATGAAGTGAATTTCGGGACGTACGTTTCCATTTTGTGTAACTCGGGTCCGCCATATCTTTTTAAAACGCGATAATCCTTCTCCAAGTAGTACCGTGCACTCTTTAGCCAACTATAATTGCTCTAAAATTGATAGGTGGTATGATCTACTTGAAATAAATTCTTTTTTAACGGGAACTCTACTAAATATGTATAGTGGTGAAGGGTATCATATAGTCGGCCCCGCCCGACTTTTGACTTTTCCTATGTGTTGAGGGTATAAGTTTGATTGGGCCAGAATTTATGTAACACGTCGAAATATTGGTTTCCCATATAGGAAAGTATATATGGATCTTCCTAGCTCGCCGAGCTGAGTCGATCTAGCTATGTATGTCCGCCCGTCCGTCTGTCCGTCTGTCCATGTTAATTTGCAATCACTCTACAGGTCGCAATTATGGTCCGATCTTCACGAAATTTAAAATGGAGGTGCGGTTAGGGTCAGAATAGAAGCCTATTTCTTTTGGAGATTATCGCCAAATGTTTAGGGGTTGAAATGGACCAAATACTGAAAAAGTATCGGATTTTGCAGTAGCTATACAGGTCGCAATTATAGACCAATCGACGCGGAATTTCGTACGTAGCTAGAGTTTAGGGCGGGGGAGAAGCCTACCAATTAGGGTGGTCATCGGATAATATTTAGCGGGTAAAATAGACCATATCTTTTTTGTTGAAAAATTCAAAATTATATTTTAAATCCCGGCGAAATCACAAAGCCATGACAAGGTTACTTCTGATCTTTACATTGATGTTAACATCCAACAAATCGGATATATAGCGAAATTTGTGTGATATTAATGTCTATCAAAGAAGATATGGTTGAAAGATCTCTTATATGTCGAGAACGGCTGAACTGATTTCGACAGTTCTCATTAAATCAGAATGGCCTCTTGGCAGGAAAGAAAAAAATGTCTAAAAAATCGCATAAAAATATCTCTCTAAAGATGAAAATATTGATTTTTAAAATTTTCTCATATTTTTTCAATTTTGTCATATTTTTGGCATATTTTGATTTTGAATTAAACATTTGGTAATATTTCTACAGCTAACAAAACTAAGTAGTTAGGATATCAGGATATCATATAAAGATCGCATTTATGTCCCGATCCTTACGAAATTTTGCATGGTGATAAGATGAGGGTCAGAATAGAAGCCAACTCTTTTTGAAGATGATCGACTTATATTTGAGGGTTGAAATGGACTAAAAAACTGCAAAATTTTCAGTAGATCGTAATTATCGCACGATCCTCACGCACATTTGAATGGGGGTTACCGCACATTACTAAAGCCAAGCAGTTTTGTATGGCCATCCAAAAATATTCAATGTGTGAAATATTTTGCCAAAAATACAAAATGTCCATTCCAGAGACTTTTTGGAGAATTCACAGATACAGGAAAGACGCACTTCTGACTATTTTGTTAACGCTGATTTCGTTGAAGAATATAGCGCTTCAGTCAAAAAGCAATAATAAATGTTAATCTTTTGCCACTTCTGAGAGATTATAGGTCTTTGGGAAATATTGGTTCCAGATCTAGGAAGACCATTTACGTGCAACATCTACCAACAAATTGGAAATGAGCAAATTACTTTAAGTTGCTATTATTTGAAAATTAGAGAACGAAGCCTGATGGTTTTCTTTTATTATTTGTCACAATATCTTGTGGAATTCTTTCGAGTATCTCGCCTATATAAACTGTATCGTTTATTATAGTGTTGTAGGGTATTCAACGGTCGGCCCCGCTCGACTGTAGCCTTTGCTTACTTGTTTTGTTTGTTTTAGTAAATAGAAAGTCTAGTATTCAGATATAATAGCTGCAGGATTTTCTGTATAGTTAGAAGAAGTGATTCTTTGTGCACCATATTGTAACCACTGTAATTTTCTCGTCATTCCTTTTTTGACAATATTTGCATTTGGTAAACAAAATATTTGGCGATATCTTAATTCCAAATAAAAATAAGAAAAAAAAAACAAAAAGGCCAACGTTCCTTTTTAAGAAAATAAAATACACGTCAAAATACAATGAAAACAAAACTTTTTGACAGCTCATCCGCTGTTAATTTGACAGCTGCTGCAGATGTCTTTATTTGCGCGTTTGGTTATGCGTCCGTCCGTCCGTCCATCCATCCCTCTGCAAAAGAGTGCGTCCAATGCAACTTTTTTTCCAAAAAGAACTGTTGTATTGACGTTCTTGCTTTCCTATTTTTGTTGTTGGGATATGGGATTTGTTTTTATTTGATCATCATGTCTCTTGAGTTTGATGACTCCGCTAAGTGGTAAATGACGGTAGGTGAGTCTTGTGCCCACCACACATTGACAGAGAGGTAGGTGTCATCGGCATTTTACCAAAAGCCAAACTGGCGATGATGGCAATTTGGTAGCATTTGCCAAAAAAAAAAACAAAAATTTCCACTGTGTCCTTCAACTTTTTACGTTTTTGGTTGGAGGGTATATTAGCATAAGCTTTTTAAAATATAAGAGATAAAAATATTCTTTTTGTTGTTTTCAAAATATTTTTTTTTTTTTTTTTTGAAAATAAAAACTTCCTTTTTGTTTTTGTTTAACTCTGGTGATTCATCCATTCGCAAAGGCATTCCGATCCCTACAATAATTCAAATGTTCGGTTCCCTTATCGGCAATCGTCTCAAGCTGTTTTTGGCCGGGGGAACAGCTATCACCAAATTTATGCATTAAAACGAATGAATTGCATTCAAATGTTTGAAGCTAATAAAAGGAAATCCAGCGAGAAATTCGTTAACCAAACTGGGTTATTTGGTATTCCATTGGCATATCGTGCCAACGTAGCTTACCTACTGGATACGCCGTCTTTCTCGCCTGAGTGTGAGAAATCAAATTTTGAAGATTGACACTTAATTTGAATGACAGCTACGAATGGTCAAAGTCAAATAAATCACTTGGTATATTTGGGGGAAATATTCAAATTGCAATTTGTATTTTGTGAATTGATTGATAGCACTAACATAGGCAACTATGTACTGAGGGTCTCCTTAAAGAGGATCCGATGAAGACGGAAATGTCTTTTCCTGCAAGGAGGTAAAGTTTTCCCATATGATTCCATGGAAGATCTGAACCCGTAGTGAAGACCCGAAAGACTTACTATTGAAAATGGGAAAATCTGCTCGTAAAAGACCATAATATTTTTTCCTAAAAAAAAAAAAAAATACTTCCTCGCAGAGAAACAGAAGGTCTTCTTGTAGAAGAGCAGAAGGTCACAGTCTTCTGCACACATAACATAATGTCTTCCACTAGAAGAGCAGAAGGTTTTCTCGTGGAAGACCGAAGGGCTTACACGTAGAAGAGTTGAAGGTCTTCTCGTAGTCGTCTTCTCTTTAAAGACCGGACAGTCTTCTCTTAGAAGACCAGAAGGTCTTCTCTTGGAGGAACAGAAGTTCTTCACTGAGAGGACCAGAAGGTCTTCTCATAGAAGGCCAGAAGATCTTGTCATAGAAGGTCAGAAGATCTTCTCATAGAAGGCCAGAAAGTCTTCTTATAAAAATCAGAAGGTTCCTCTCTTTGAAGTCCAGGCCAGAAGGTCTTCTCATCGAAGGCCAGAAGGTATTCTCATCGAAGGCCAGAAGGTCTTCGTCATAGAAGACCAGAAGGTCTTCGTCATAGAAGACCAGAAGGTCTTCGTCATAGAAGACCAGAAGGTCTTCGTCATAGAAGACCAGAAGGTCTTCGTCATAGAAGACCAGAAGGTCTTCGTCATAGAAGACCAGAAGGTCTTCGTCATAGAAGACCAGAAGGTCTTCGTCATAGAAGACCAGAAGGTCTTCGTCATAGAAGACCAGAAGGTCTTCGTCATAGAAGACCAGAAGGTCTTCGTCATAGAAGACCAGAAGGTCTTCGTCATAGAAGACCAGAAGGTCTTCGTCGTAGAAGACCAGAAGGTCTTCGTCGTAGAAGACCAGAAGGTCTTCGTCGTAGAAGACCAGAAGGTCTTCTCATAAAGAATAAAAAGAATTAAACTAAATTAACTTTTAACTCATACACGTGCCCCTTCCGATCAAGGCGTGTGTGTTGTAATTAAGTTACAAAGGTTACATTGTAATTGTGATCTCTTTGACAATGAAATCGTCTGCTGCGGAATATGTTTCAATAAAATGTTTTAGAAAAAATGGACGACTCATCTTTTTCATAATCTGCTGTAATATGTCTTAATGCCAAGTGACCCCTAGTAAAGTAATAGTTCCCATTCAATTTTCGATTACATTGACGTCTTATCGGGAACAAGCATTTCCCATTCCTCCATTGACAGTCTCTTAGCAATCAAGTGGGGGTCACACGCGTAAAATTTACTTTTAATCCATTGATATTGGAATTTACACTAGTCAGCAGAATGTGTCGATAGATTAATACCTTCGAAGCAGATTCCCTGAGACATGTGTCATTTTGTTTTGACACATTTGTAATAAATATTTATTGTAATGTCTTTCGAAAAAAATGGCGGGAAACTAAACATTGTTTAAATTGTTTTGTAAACAATGTGTGGTCCGCAGATAAGCCGGGATGTAATCGAATGTTTAAACGATAGGTTCAATACATTTTATAAATTAGAAGCGGAATATTCTGAATAAGGTTTAATTTGGGACGTGATTCTGATTTTTTTTTTAAACTACAGGGTGAGATAGAAATCTGCCACAAAGTCAAAGGCGCTAATTTCTGCATTTTTTAAATGTAATTGAATGAAAGCAAAAACTGTCGGAAATAGCATCAAATTTTAGAATAAGTTTAGATTTGTTCGAATTTGTCACCTTTGGCACGAATTATGGCCTTGAAACCATCACACGCAGCCCGAATGTTGCTCTGCGGTATTTTTGCCCATTCCCGGAGAAGGGCTTACTTGAGGATTTGGAATTTCAATGGCTTTACCAGAAAGGTCATTTTTCAATATTCGCCGAATGGAATATTGCGATATGTTCAGCTCACGAGCCATTTTCGGCCACTGCGACGTTTCGATCGAGTCGCTTCTTTACTTTTCGAACCATTTCTGCTGATGTTGCTGTTTTCTTCTGTCCACTTCCTTGACGTCGGGCTATGCTACAGTACGAGCGATGGTACGAGACATAACAGATTTATTCACATTTAATATTGGAGTGCTCTAACGATAGCCACTTGCGGTTTTCCAGCCAAATAAAAATAAATCACACTATCACGCTTGTATTCCATTACGAATAACTTTTTTCTGGAATCTTCTCGCCAAAATGCTTTTGTACGCTTGTAAACAATATAATGAGCTGTCACTGGAATAATTTTAACAGCTGTCGGACGAGTGGCTTAGAAATGACGGCAGTCTGAAATTGGTTGCAATTTTTTTTATCTCACCCTGTATATCCGACATCGTGTTTATTGTGCACCAAATGACTAATATCACTTCAAATTGAATGAATTATGGCACATCCGACCAAATTCAGTCTCGATGCAAGTACATCAAATCCGGTGAAAATCGATTCAGATACTCCTATAGCTCCCACATACATTTCTTATTCGAATTAATGTTTAAGTCCCTCGCATGCGTAATATGCCCTCCACAACAATGATATTTGATACCGGGCATCAGAGACAGCTCGAAAATAGCTCTGCTAAATTATATCGAGATCGGTTCAGATTTTTATATATATATCCAAGATATATATTCAATTTAATGATTATTGCTCTCCATATCTGTAATATCTGCCGAAATTGAATAGATTTTTATACTCTACACCACAAGGTGGTCAGGGTATTGTGTCTTTGTGCATTTGTTTGTAACAGGCAAAAGGAAACGAGATAGACCCATAGTTCCTTTTGATGGTCTGCATAGAATCACATTCTTAGTCGATTTATGCATGTCCGTCCGTCCGTCCCGTCTGTCCGTCCCGTCTGTCCGTCCGTCCGTCCGTCTGTCCATATATTTTTGTAAACAAAGTTCAGTTCGCATTTATTGCACAAATCATTTATTTGGCCCAAGGACGAACCCTATTGAAATTGGAGATAATCGGTAAAAATTTAGATATAGCTCCCATACATATCTTCGTCCGATTTGCTTTAATTGTGCACCAAACGTGTAATATCAATCCGAATAGTATGGAATTTTGCACGTACGGTCAGATTGGAACTGAAAATAAGTATGCCAAATTTGATCGAAATCGGTTCAGATATAGCTTTATCTCCCATATATATTGTTCATCCGATTTGTTATTTTGTCCTCCGCAGGCGTAATATGCACTCTGTAACAACAATATTTGGAGAAATATATCAAATGCAGCTCAGAAATAATTTTGCTAAATTTTATCGAGATCGGTTCAGATTTGGATATAGCTCCCATATATAACTTCGTCCGATATACCTTTGATTGTGCACCAAACGTCTTATATTTACCCAAATGGGATGAAATTTGGCACCGAATTGAGTCTAGAAGCTAGTATGTCAAATTTGGTGAAGATCGGTTCAGATATAGATATAGCTCCCAAATATATTGTTCATCCGATTTGTTATATTTGTTACCCACAGTCGTAATATGCACTCCGTAACAACGATATTCAGTGAAATATATCAAATACAGCTCAGAAATATCTTTGCCAACTTTTATCGTGATCGGTTCCGATTTGGATAAAGCTCCCACATATATTTTTATCCGATTTCAAATTAATTGTGCACCATGTGGGCAATAAAAGTCCGAATTTAAAAGATACAAATGTTTCGGCATATTTAGTCCTTTGAACTTTAAATTATAATTATAATCATAGCGTGTATGATTGAATTCTCCTATAAAAACTTTTAATTATTATGTGGAGCTCTATTAAATTGGTTAAGTGGTGTAGGGTATCATATTGTCGGCCCCGTTCGATTTTTTTATTTTTCCTTACTTTTTTATATTTTTTAGACATTTCATTGCCTCGTAAAAATTTCCATTTCCCTCTTTCATGAGATAAAATTGGGCTCCTATATGTCATATTTAGTCCCATTTATTCCCTCAGTGTGGATTTTAGGGTGAACGGAGTTTCAAACTCTTGCAATGACAACTAAATTGTATCCACCGCAAAAACATAGCCCATTATGACCACCCACTATTGAAAATAGTCTACATCACAATTGGCCTCTCTTTTCATTCTTCACCAAAAAAGCTTTTATTTTATTATTAGTTTTTTTTTTCTACACCGCCTGACAACCATTCCATCACAAATGACAACTTATCACCGAACAGTCGAAAAACGTGCGTCAAAGAGTCACGCGTGTGACCCACAAAACAAGATTCCAAAGTTCACTTTTTTATTTGGGGAAATGAAAACTGCGAAGAAAAACGTTTGTCGTCTTATCAAATCACTTTCCTTTCAAAAATAAGTTGCCACCCATTGTCGTCTTATCGATTAATGGGCAATAAATAGTGGACATCAGCCACAATGCCAGCAATGCCGGGTGGTGACAGCTAGGCCTTTTAATTGCGTATGATGTTTTTTTTAACAAAAAAGCTAAATATAAATGAAATTTGATTCCATCCTTTGTCAGGATTTAAAATTGTGTCAACAAAATGAAAAGAAAAAAAAGTCGCTTTGAAATTTATTTCTATTCAGTCTAAGGCCGGCCAGTGGACAGTTTTCTGGCAACAATACAAAACAAAAATGATAAAATTCATGGTCTGAAAAAAAAAAGAAATTATTAAGAAAATAGGTTAAGTGATTTTGTCTGGTGAATGGAATGAGATACGCAAATTGATGTATTTTTAAGAATTGTCGAAAATCGTTCGATTCATTTGTTATGAAACAACTGCTTCACCTCATGCTATAGTAAGTTCGTCGAAGTACAAGAATCAATTACAGATATTATAGTTGTATGCGAAAAGTCCACCTTAAAATTTTAGATTTGTTCTACCGATTCGTGTAAGGTCTTTTTAGGGATTTCGAACGATTCTGGTACAAGACCCCTCATACAGGGTGAGATAAAAAACTGCAACAAAGTCAAACGCCACAATTTTTACATTTTTTTTAAATCTCATTAAATGAAAGCAAAAAAATGTTGGCAATATTTTCAAATTTTAGAATAAGTTTAGATTTGTTCGAATTGGTCACCTTTAACACGAATTATGGCCTTCAAACGGCCAATGAAACCGTCACACGCTACCCGAATGTTGCTCTGCGGTATCTTGGCCCATTCCCGGTGAAGCGCTTGTTTGAGGTGATCGATATTTTGGTATTTTTTAGTGCCAACCTTGATTTCCAAAATACCCCAGACACAATAGTCTAGTGGATTGGTATCCGCAGATTTTGGTGGTCATTGTGCGATGGAAATGATGTAAAAATGCCGATAATATTCGGCATTTATTCTGAAGCGAAGCAACTCTTTAGCTCTTTTGAGACTATTTTCTTTCTGTTGCGGTGTAAGTTCTTTCACTTTTTATACCCTCCACCAATCTCTGGAGGGTATATTAACTTTGTCATTCCGTTTATAATTCCTCGAAATATTCATAATAGACCCTACAAAGTATATATATTCTGGATCAGCGTACATCTAGTGATGTCCGTCTGCCCGTCTGTCTGTATGTTGTAATCACACTATCTTTCGAACGAATTGAGATAGAAGGCTGAAATTTTGCTACATGTATAGTTTATCAGTAGGGAGGTTAAGTTCATAAATGGGCCATGTCCGTCCACGTCTTCGTATAGCTCCCATATAACTGTACCTCCCGATATTCGGTATTTTGACGATTTAAGCAACATTCTTCACCGATATCGTTTCAAATTTCGTACTGGAAGATCCTAATGGGTACTACAGCCTTTGACAAAAAATTTTGTTTGCAGGTCCAAGTCTTCGTATATCCCCCATTTAACGATACCTCCCGATATTCGGTGTTTTGACGATTTCAGCAACATTCTTCACCGAAATCGTTTCAAATTTCGTACTGGAAGATCCTAATGGGTACTACAGCCTTTGACAAAAATTGTTTTTCAGGTCCAAGTCTTCCTATATCACCCATATAACGATACCTCCCGATATTCGGTATTTTGAGGATTTCAGCAACATTTCGTATAATCGTATAATCCCCATATAAGGGTTTTCATTTAAGTGGTAGTTTTCGGATTTTTTTTTTAATTTCTCAATTTTCTTCGAAATGGTGCAGGGTATTAAAAGTTCGGCCTGGCCGAACTTAGCTTCTTCTTTACTTTTTTGTAATTTCAATGGCTTTACCCCAAGGTCATTTTTCAATATTTGCCGAATGGAATATTGCGATATGTTCATCTCACGAGCCATTCTTCGGCCACTGCGGCGCGGGTTTTGGATCAAGTCGCTTCTTTACTTTTCGAACCATTTCTGCTGATGTTGCTGTTTTCTTCCGTCCACTTCCTTGACATCGGGCTACGCTACCAGTACACGGTAACGAGCGATGGTACGAGACACAAAAGATTTATTCGCTTTTAAATGCTGGAGTGCTCTAACGATAGCCACTTGTGGTTTTCCAGCCAAATATAATGAAATCACACTATTACGCTTGGATTCCATCACGAATAACTTTTTTTCTGGAAAATTCTCACCAAAATGCTTTTGTACACTTGTAAACAATATAATGAGCTGTGACTGGAATAATTTTAACAGCTGTTGGACCAGTGGCTTAGAAATGACAGCAGTCTGAAGTTGGTTGCAGTTTTTTCATCTCACCCTGTATATGTGGGAGCTATAGGTATATCTGAATCGATTTTCAGGAAATTTGAAGTACCTCTTTCTAGGCTGAATCCATTTTAGCTGATATTAGCCATTTGGTGCATAATTAATCTGAAATCGGATAGATGTGTATATGGGAGCTATATCCAACTCGGTACCAATCTATATAAAATTTGGCAGAGGTATTTCTGGCTTATGTCTGATATTTTGTAATATCTTTCTTGTGGAGTACATATTACGAATGTGAGGGACTTAAACACCAAACCGAAAGAAACATATATATGGGAGCCAAATTTGATGCACTTGCTTCTAGACTGAATTCGGTCGGATGTGCCAAAATTCCGGTTATTTGGACAGATATTGGCATTATGGGGCATAATTAATCCGAAGTATATTTAAGATATATATGGGAGCTATATCTAAATTTGAACCGATTCTCACCAATTTCAAAAGGGTTCATCCCTGGGCCAACAAATATTATATGGAAAATTTCATTTCAAACTGATAATAAATTTGACCTGCATTTTGTTCACAAGAATACATGGACAGACGGACTGACATGCATAAAGCGACTCGGAAAGTGATTTTATGAATATCCGCAAAACCAACTATGGGTCTCTCTGACTTCCTTCTCCATGTTACAAGCAAAGGGACATTATGTGGTGTATAAAAAATCAATTTTGAATCTCCGCTCACCCCTACATATAATTATAGTTAATTTCATATCCTTACTTATTTTGTTTGGAATACTTGCTAACAAGAAAAACAATTTTACATCTACCTTAATGCCTCTTCGCAGTCTCTACCATAAATCCCCCTCCCCACCGCATTTTCCAGCACCTCCGACTACCGGCTATTTTAAAATGTTCTACATAAATTATTCTTGTGTCCCATCTTGTATTTAGTTTTGACTAATCCCCGTGGTTGGTGGCGATGCTGGTGGCTACTGATGGTGGTGTCGTCAACATTTGTGCCAAATGGCAAGGCATTAAATAATTTGAAACATTTGCTCTACCCACGTTAACGCATTTTTCTAGACATGTCAGTTTTCGGTAATTATTCCTCCCGAAAGTGTTCTATATTTCGCAAACGTTGAAGAAAATTTGTCCTCTTTACAGGCCAGGAAATAATTTTCACTTTGGAAGAAAATCCATGGCTTTAATGGCGACAGTAAATGAGACATAAATATTTTGACAATGGTATATTAATGACTTTATGAAAAAAAATATTTTTGTATATTTTTTGCCGCCAAAAAAAGTAGAGGATTCTTTTTTGGGAAAATTTGGCAAAATTTCTATTCGATAATAAATGGAAGGAGGGGGGAGAGTTTGTCCAATAGACGAATTGGGGTCAAACTAATTGCTCATTTTCGTAGTGCCCCCTCAGATGAACATAAATCAATAAGATTTGTCAGTAGATAGTTGACGACGGCGTGACAGTGGTCCATGTCTTGTCGACCACGGAATATTAAGTGTTGCAAATTTATTTTAATCACCCAGTTTTCGTGTGAGAACATGTCAACGAAACTAATATTTTTCTAAGAGTATATGTATTCTTTTTTCAAAGATTTTGTACTGAAACAGGGCGCTCTAGCCATATACAGAGTGAGATAAAAAAAACTGCAACAACGTGAAGCGACATAATTTTTACATTTTTTTAATTCTATTGAATGGAAGCAAAAAATTCGGAAATAGCATCCAATTTTAGAATAAGTTTAGATTTGTTCGAATTGGTCACCTTTCCACGAATTATGGCCAATGAAACCGTCACAGGCTGCCCGAATGTTGCTCTGCGGTATTTTGGCCCATTCCCAGCGAAGTGCTTGCTTAAGGTGATCGACACTTTGGTATTTTTTAGTGCCAACCTTGCTGTCTTAAATACTCCAGACACAATAGTCCAACGGATTGGTATCCGGAGATTTTGATGGCCTTTGTGCACTAGAAATGAAGCGAGGAACCTCATTTTGTAACCATTCTTGGGTGGCGCGAGCTGAGTGAGATGGTGCTGAGTCCTGTTGGAATCTCCAAGGACTGCGGCCAAAATGTTTGCGTGCCCAAGGCTTTAACACACCCTCCAGAATATTCTCGCGATAATATTAGGCATTTATTCTAATGCCACTGTCGATTAAATTGAGCGGAGAGCGACCATCGGCGGTTATAGCGGCCCACACCATCACCATAGCCGGCGCTTGAGTTCTGGTGGCCAACCGACGCAACTGCACATTTTCAGCTGACCTCCTTCGCAAGTAAACACGATCATTTTGTTCGTTTACTAACTGCTGGACAACGAATGTTTTCTCTTCGGAGCGGAGAAAACCAAATTCGGCAGTTCACCACTTTCGGCCAAGCGAAGCAACTCTTTAGCTCTTTGGAGTCTATTTTCTTTCTGTTGCGGTGTAACTTCTTGCACTTTTTGGAATTTCAATGGATTTAGTCCGAGATCATGTATTAATATTTGTCAAATAGAATATTGGGAATGTTGAGCTCGATCAAGTCCCTTCTTTACTTTTCAAACCATTTCTGCTGATGTTGTTGTTTTCTTCTGTCCACTTCCTTGACGTCGGGCTACGCTACCAGTTTCACGGTAACGAGCGATGGTACTAACGATAGCCACTTGTGGTTTTCCAGCCAAATATAAAGAAATCACACTTTCACGCTTGAATTCCATCGCGAATAACTTTTTTTCTGGAAAATTCTCAACAAAATGCTTTTGTATGCTTGTAAAAAATATAATGAGCTGTCGCTGAAATAATTTTTACAGCTGTCGAACGAGTGGCTCAGAAATGACAGCAGTCTGAAGTTTGTTACAGTTTTTCATCTCACCCTGTATAGGACAATTTAGTTATTGTACAGACCCATATGAGCCAACTATTTGATACAGCAACCCACCTTGGAAGGGGAGGGGCATACAAATTTCATCTTAATGCCGTCTTTACTTGTTTTCTGTACCATTACAATAACCCTATGGCGCATTAAACACCCCATTTATCTTATCCCTTTGACTGAAAGAAATGCCTAAATACATTTCCTCATCTTCTTCAAACCCTCGGAACTTGTTCGGGTCGCATAACCCATCGTCAAACATTTGAGAAATTACATTTTGAATAATTTAAAATAAATTTTGTATAAATTGTTTTAAACGCCCTTAAATTACAATGCATTGTTTAAAATGTTGCCCAGCCATTAGTGGGACCCAGAAGTATCCCATGGAATTGCATGTAATCTTTAGTTAGCAACTCATGATTATAATAATTTCAACTTGTCATTACAGATTTAATCGTTTTGCCATTTGTTGTTGCTTTGCTTTATTAATTTCGATTTAACTACAAATAATTGTCATTTGCTGGCTTCTAATCAAATCATTCAGATCGTTAAAAAAATGACATTTCGTTGCATTGTGAAATGATTTGAACGTTTCGAATGGTAGTTGTTTTTTTTTTTTCATTTAGAAAATTTCATTCATAACCCGTGGTACGGGGTACGCTACGAAAACGGTTAAAATACTATCTCCGTTGCACACTTGCTTTGGGGTGTTTCAACAGGGGTGGAGGTGGTGTTGGCGGTTCCATCAATGTCATCAAATTCTCATTCTCGACGTTGTGGCGCACTTTGCTGTAATCACCATGATTATTATTATTTTTTTTATTTTGTAATTTGTAAACAATTAATATTTATAATACACATATTTGTTTTTATTTGTGTTTTTTTTATTGAAATGTTCTCGGTGTGTTTTTTTTTTGTTGAACCTTTTCCCCATTTGATTTATTTCTTGACTAATGACAGTTAAGCTGGGGGAAAATGTAGAAATAGCATTTCTGGTTAATAACAAATCAGCATTATCAGTAAATTATTGCAACCACAATATTAGGTGGGGTCCGGAGCCTAGCAAATTCGGCTATTAAAAAATAAGTAAAAAACTTCCGAAAGTAACTCGGTAAATTTTATCGAAAACAAGTAAAAAGCAGTAAATTCTGTCAGGCCGATCTTTTAATATCCTTCACCATTTGGAACGAATTTGGAAATTTTCACAAAAATAAAATCCGTAAAAAAAATCTGTTCAAATCTTAAAAACACTGAATGTAGCCGTATGTGTACGACGACGTGGACCTGCATAGTCAACTTTTGTCATAAGCCTTTACAATATTCAAATGCGAAATTTGAAAAAAAATTGGTGAATAATGTAGCTAAAATCATCAAAATATGGGCCTGCACAGACAATTTTCTGTCATAGGCTGTAGTATCCATTACGAACTTTAAATATCAAATTTGAAACATTTTCGAAAATAGGAAGATACCATTATATGGGGGCTATACCAAAACGTGGAACTAATTGATAGAAATATTGAGATGTACCACGTCTGAATGGAATCGGATGTTAATTTCGCGTTTTGAGCTTCAAGGATATTCGAAATTTTGACCCTTTGTGTGGAGGTACCAGAACAAGTGGACCTATATATCCCATTTTCTCACCAGACTTTGGGTTAATAAAAATATTGTTATGTGTGTAATTTGAAGAGAATCAGACGCTTATTTCGGATCTTATGATCGTTTTGGTTATGCAAAACGTTGAGCTATTGTGGGGGAGGTACCAGAAGAAATGGTCTGATCTCTTCCATCTTTATAGCAGATCTTGCTTTGATATAAATATTTAGATGTACCAAGTCTAATTGAAATCCGATGTTAATTTTGCGTTTTATGAGCTTCATGGATATTTAAAATTTTGAACCCTTTGTGGGGAGTGGGCCTATATATTCCATCTTCTCACAAGACCTTGGGCTTATAAAAATATTGTGATTTGTGAAATTTTAATACAATCGGACTCTTACATCACATTTTATCAGAGTTATAATTATTCAAAATTTTGACCCTTTGAGGGGGAGGTACTTGATGGAGTGGACCCATATTCCCAATTTTCGTACTGTGCCTAGTACTGATACTAGATTATCGATTATACTTTCTCTTTCTGTTCAGTAATTTTTTTTGCAAATTTTGATCTTTGGGGGGGAGGGTTGGTGGTATGAACTGAAAGGTATGACCGATATTGACCATTTCCGACTTCAAATATCCTAAAACGGTTTTGGCCCCAAGAGACCTAGTGTCTAAAATCGTTATTTCGATGACGCACGTTTTGGCTGTATCAAATGATATATACCCTCTGTAGCCATACGGCTCTGGAAAGGAAGGTACCAGAAGGAGTTTACCGTTGAATTCTATATGTACATCAGATCTGTGGTTGAGCGAAATATTTAGATAGGCCAAGTTTGAGAAGGATCACTGAAAGGAAGGGTAGGTTCTTGTGTATGTATAAATATTAGAAAATGTGAGTTTTAGACAGAATCGGGTGATTATTCAGCTTTTTGTGAGAGTTATTCATAATTTTAATCCTTTGTGGGAAGGTACCAGATTGAGGGCCCCCCCTATATTCCATTTCAGAACCAGTTCTTGTGTTGATAGAAATATTGTAATTTGTCGATTGTGAAAGAAATCATTTTGCGTATTATGAGTCTAATGGTTATACAAAAATTTTCATCTGGTTTGTGACAGGTACCAGAAGGTGAGGTCCTTTCGATTCGCTCTTCATTGTCGAATAAGAGTTACTGCAAATAATTCAGTTTTCTTTCTCAGTAGTTATACGACTCAATCTGGTTTTATTTTTCGTTTAGATAACTTTTCCGGTTTTTCTCTTAATAAAATCTCATTGGCCCCATATTTCCGACCATGTTATGCCTTGAATGAATCTCATCGGATGCATCATTTCATATGAATTTTTTGGTATCTTATGCCGTCTGTCGGATAGTAAAATGAAATATTTTCCTACATTTGTTTAATTTCACAACATTTTCCGCCTTTACGCGTTAGATATGCTGCCTCGTATCGTCTCATTTCTTTTCGTTTATTTATATAAAAAACACCATTTCTAAATGGAAAACATTGATTAAAAATTGATATTTGTTAAGGCATTATACTTCGATAGAGCATTGAATCCATGGTACATTCTTTTTAAATTCATAACTTCTTTCATCCCAAATGAATGTAGTTCTATCTCACACGCATTTCTAAAACTATAACCTCTTCTCAAATAAATATGCTTAAATGGAGTTTTAAGTCATATTTTAAAATAGGACAATAATAAATAAAATAAATAAATTAAATATTGTCGCCCTATGTTATAAACAGTATATGTTTATCAGAGGTCTTCCTAAAAGTTAATAAAACTAATTTCAAACTATAGGCCAGAAATCTCAATTCAGGACCAAAAATTTGGATTTAAAAAATTAAGGATCGCGGAGATTTAAGAATCAAATATTATCAAAGGCAAATGTAAAGTAAATTTGTTCAAAAATTTTTCTTTACTTGCTAACCGAAAGGGCCCCATTTTGAAGGTTAAAAGTTTACTATTGTCGAAGACCTAAAATGCACCCATACATGGTATGGAGGGTATATTAAGTTAGTCATTTCGTTTGTAACAGATCGTAATATACATTCTAGACCCCGCAATATATTTTTGATCTTTTCAGATTCCATGTCGAGCCATGTCCGTCCGTGTCTCGGTTTCTTTGCCCATCTGTGGAAATCACTCCAGATTCCGAACACACTGAAGTAGGTGGACAAAATTTTACTCAAATGTATTGTAGGTCCGTAGATATTTTTAAAGACAATGGGATATGTAGGTCCACGGCAGATTTGAGGTATTTTGGACGTTTTATTCACAATTTTTGTCCAGAAATTGTTGTAAATTCGCACGGAAATGTTCCAAATTTGGTAGTTGGAGTTCGTAATAGGCACCACCTCCTGTTACAAATTCGGCAGTTCCCCACTTTCGGCCAAGCGAAGCAACTCTTTAACTCTTTTGAGACAGAAGTCTGAAATTGTATATATTCTTGATCAATTTTACTCAAATGTATATTCAGGGCTGTCACAGAAACCATGTCGGTTTTGCTTATTGTCGTTTTTGTAAACCAATGTTGGTTTCATTTGGTGTCATGAAACAAGTTGGTTTTGCGCGTTATTTATTTGTCATTGAAATATCAGTAAAAGTAAAGTAAATAAAAAAAGGAATAAGTTGCTATAAATAAAGTAAGATGGCATCAGCAGTGGTAGTTTTTGTGTTGTTGGACGAAGAACGCTCAGAAAAGGTGACGAGAAAAGCTCTTAGAGATTTCAGGATCTCACTGGAGTTGCCGGAGATAGCGTAAGTAATTTTTTTTATTGTGAACTTACTCATAAAGCTGTTTTTCAGATTTATGGTTTATGGACCTTTAATTATAATATCCTTTAAAAATCTTAAAAAATCCACGATTATAGTCCTTTAAAAAATCCACGTTTATAGTCTTTAAAAAATCCACGTTTAAAGTCTTTAAAAAATCCACGTATATGGTCCTTTAAAAAATTCTTTAAAAAAATCCGCGTTTATACTCCTTTAAAAATTGTTTAAAAAATCCACATTTTTATTCCTTTGAATATCCTTTAAAAATTCCTTTAAAAATCCACATTTTTTGTCCTTTGAATATCCTTTAAAAATTGTTTAAAAAATCCACATTTTTAGTCCTTTGAATATCCTTTAAAAATTGTTTAAAAAATCCACATTTTTAGTCCTTTGAATATCCTTTAAAAATTGTTTTAAAAATCCACATTTTTAGTCCTTTGAATATCCTTTAAAATTTGCTTAAAAATCCACATTTTTAGTCCTTTGAATATCCTTTAAAAATTGTTTAAAAAATCCACATTTTTTAGTCCTTTGATTATCCTTTAAAAATTGTTTAAAAAATCCACATTTTTAGTCCTTTGAATATCCTTTAAAAATTGTTTAAAAAATCCACATTTTTTAGTCCTTTGATTATCCTTTAAAAATTGTTTAAAAAATCCACATTTTTAGTCCTTTGAATATCCTTTAAAAATTGTTTAAAAAATCCAAAGCAAATGAAAAGTGACTGCTCTAAGCAACTTGGTTTATTTCCAATAACAAAACCAATAACATAGGCTTCTATGACAACCAAAACCGATAAAATTCTAATTCGAAAATAAAACCAATAATATTGATTTTCATGACACCAAAGCATTTTTCTTGTCGTTTTTAAAACCAATAGTGACAAAATTGGTTTCTATGACACCCCTGATATTTTGAAAAAAATGACTGATTTTTGTAAAGATTTTTTTTTTCAAGGACATTATTTTCAAATTTTCCTTCATTTTGATTAGAAACATTCTTTTAAGAGCGAAATTCCCCTTGAAAGTGGAGGGCATTTTTGTAGTTTTCAAGCGCTCTATTTTCTGATTTTCATTCTTTTCAATAAAATACTTTCATTTCATTTTCAAAAGTGATTCTCCCCTCCATTTGGAAATGGTGTAGGAAAAGGAAAAAAGAGAAAATTCGATTTTGTTTCATTTTTGCTTATTTGGATGATTTTCAAAATAGAAATATTTTTCGTTCGCACGAAATGAAAATAAAAAGGAATGGTCAGATATTTATAGTTTGTCTCGGTGACAAATTTAGTTTAATGTGAAAGAGCCAGCCAGCCAGCGACCGAGCGAGCGTGTGACGGTGAGTGGCGGTGATGGTGTGACAATGTTTTCCTTGTTGTTGTTATTGCTATTTTAGGTGCTGTCGCTGCTATTGTCTTCCGTTTTTAGTATTCGTTTGGGGTAATGGGTTGTGTCGGTGGCCCCACATCTACACACACACACACATGGATGGCTGATGTTTATGTGCATGTACATGTGCGTGTGTCTGTGTTTTTCAAATAAAAGTTTTCCTCGAAAATTTTCGGATACTTTTTCGATTTCACAAAATTTAGCTGTCAGCTGACGGCTGTTAGACGGCAATGTGATGCGTTGTGATTCTTCAACGATATACAACTCGTGCTATGTGTGATGTTCGATTGTCGGTCCGTCCGTCTGTCTGTATGTCCGTCCATTGTGCTCTTTGTCACAAATGCTTGTGTGTTTGATTCTTGACTGAATTTTTGAGTTTTGTTCCTTTCGTTGCGTCTTGTCGTTTGACACAAAGCTTTTTGTTGCTGTCTTGATGTCTTTCGCATGGGATGCGTCTGTTTTTCTATTTTCCTTTTTTTTTTTTGAATGGCAATATTGCCTGCTTTTAAAAGTAAATTTTATTTTTAAATTGTAAAGAAAATAAATTTTTGTTAGGCCAAAATGCTGCTGCTGCTGCTGCTGCTGCCACATTCATCGATGATGATGCCCATTTAACTCATGTTGTGATTCTTGGCTAAACTTTGTTGCCGGAATGATGGGCCAGGGGTGATGTTGCTGGTGGAAGTAGTAATGATGATGTCCGCATCTATGAGACTGATGTCTGCTGTGCACCCACTTTTTGTGTCCCCATATTTTCCCCCCACCGAGTGATTCGGTTCAATGTACCTTTCCGGAGATGTTGTCACAGTATTGGAAACTGGCGCATTTTTGACGCATTTGGCCGGTCGAAACTAATACAAATAATTTTTGCAAAATATATTTATGAAGACAACATGTATGAAGACAAAGTACAGAGTATATATATTCTTGATCAGCCCTGTCCGTCCGTCTATTTTTTGTAATTACGCTACAGTCAAAACCAATTGAGATAGGAAGCTAAAATTTTGAACAGATCTGTCTTTTGTCAGGTCAAGTTCGAAGATGGGCTATATCGGTATAGCCCCCATATCACGATACCCCCCCCCCCCCCCCCCCGATATTCGGTATTTTTGTCGATTTTAACCACATTTTTCAATGGAATTGTCTGAAATTTTACTCAAGGTGTTCTTCGTGACTATTTTATACCCTAAAAAAGAATTGCCTATATAGGTCCGCGATATAGTATATCCCCCATTTAACTGTACCTCCCGATAATCGGTATTTTGATGATGTTAGCCACATTTTTCAATGGAATTGTCTTACCCCCTGGAAGAGAATTATCTATATCGGTCCACAATATCGTATAGCCCCCATATATCAGTATCCCCCGAGATTCGGTATTTTGATGATTTTAGCCACATTTAGCAACGGAAGTGTCTGATGAATCTCACAAGCAGTTCTTTGTGAGTACTTTATCCCTCGAAGCGAGTTGGCTATATAGATACACCATATCGTATAGACCACCATAACGCCCATATAACGGTGCCCCCCAGATATTCAGCTTTTTCATGATTTTTGCGACATTATTCACCGGAATTGCTTCAAATTTTATAGTTTTATATAAACTATAATTATAAAGTTCGTAACATTTACTACAGCATATGGCACAAATAACCTATGCAGGAACACGTCTTCGTATAGACCCCATATAATGGTTTTCATTTGAGCGGTATTTTCCGACGGATTTTATTTTGAAAAATGTTCAAGTTTCTTCCAAATGGTGGAGGGTATCAAAAGCTCGGCCAATGATTTTTTTGATCCATAATTTGAAGTTTAGGAATATTTTTTCGACGACGTAAACAAATCGACCGGGTTCAGAAACCTATATCTATGGACCCAGGATAGCTAGTAACACACTTTTTAGCATTCTAGAAAGGTAATAGTGTCAACCATAATGTGGCATATATTTCGTAGACACCCGAAATGAGGTCCTTTTCAACTATTGGGAAATTTTCTTTAAAAAGTCCTGACCCAGAAATCGATAGTTTTGATAATCCCATTATGTAACCACTTATTGGATAAGTATTTTTATTGGCTTACCACATAGTGGTAAAGGTATTAGCGAGATAGACCCATAGTTACTTCTGAGGATACTCACAGAATCACTATCTGAGTCGATTTATGCATGTCTGTCCATGTATTTTGTGAACAAAATGCAGGTTGCATTTATTATCCGATAGTGATGACATTTTGCAAGCAATATTTGTTTGGTCCAATGACGACCCCTACTGAAATTGGCGAGAATCGGCTCCAATTTAGATAAAGCTCCAATATATATCATCAAGCGATTTCGGGTTAATTGTGCACCAAATGGCCAATATAAGTCCTAATAACCTGAATTTTGGTACATCAGACCGAATTAAGTCTAAAAGCAAGTACATCAATTTTGGAGAAAATCGGTTGAGATTTAGCTATAGCTCCCATATATATATATGGGGTACCAAATATCGGATACATCCCAGAAATCCCTCTGCCAAATTTTATCAAGATCGGTTCAAATATGGATATAGCTCCCATATATATTTCTATCCGATATCAGGTTCATTGTGCACCAAATGGCTAAATAATAACCCAAGTGAAATGAATTTTGGCAATTACGACTGATGTATTTAGTAGATACCACTACTTCAAATTGGTGTAAACCCGTTCAGATATAGTTATAGCTCCCATGTATATGTTTTATCTGAATTGGAGTTTAAAGTCCCCAATATGCAATATGCATAATATGCATTCCACTACAATGGTCTTGGGTATCAGATACAGCTCTGAAATAAGTGTATCAAATTTTGTTAAGATCGGTTCTGATTTTAATATAGCTTCCATATACATCTTCAACCGATTTCGGGTTAATTGTGCGCCAAATAGCTAACAGTAGTCCAAATGATCTGAATTTTGGCATATCCAACGTGGTGAAAATTGTCCGATTTGGTTTTTAAGTCCCTAACATTCGTAATATGCATTCGACAACAATGATATTTGGTACCAGCTATCTTATAGAGCTCGGAAATACCTCTGCCAAATTTTATCAACATCGGTCCAGATTTGAATATAGGTTCCATAGATATCTTCAACCGATTTCGGGTTAATTGTGCACGGAATGATCAATACTACTCAAAAAGTCCCGAATTTTGGTACATCCGACCTAATTCAGTCTAGAAGCAAGTACATCAAGTTTGGACAAAATCGGTTCAGATATTGCTATAGCTCCCATATACAGGGATGCCCATATTCGACGGACCTTTGGGCCCTTTGGGCCCATTCCAATCGACGAGGGTTGTCCGCAGGCAACATTCTTTGCGTCAATTGAATTTTGTACGGGAACAAATGCAAATCAATGCGAATAATCCGTTGTAAAGTGGACCGAGCCATGCCCAACTGCTGAGAACGGCGTTTTTGGGATGTTCTTGGGGACCTCTCAACACTGGCTCGTACGGCAGCGATATTCTCGGCCGATCGCCTTGGTCCACTTTTATATGACCTCTTCGGATTAGAAAGAACCTTACCAGTCGAAAATTTTTCGTATAAACGCTTAATGGTGTTCTTAGAAGGCGCACTTCTCATATTTTTTAATGTTTTAAAAGCACGTTGAGTTTTCACAATTGACTTCTTCTGTTGGCGTGTATTTGTTCATGGTAAAAATCTGCTTGGACTGACGCTTCAAACGCGGTATGTCATTAAGCGATGTGACATCTCTATCAAAAGTTATGGCGTTTCCAGATGGGTCCGTCGAATATGGGCAACCCTATATATTTTCCATATATTTCAACCGATTTGATGTTTAATTCCCTCAAATTCGTAATATGCATTCGACAACTATGATATTTGGTACCAGATATCTTATAGAGCTCGGAAATACCTATATATATCCATATATATATAGGTATATATATCCTCAACCTGATTTCAGCTTTATTGTGCAAATAATGGATAATATCAGGCCAAATGGAGTGAATTTCTGGACGGACGTTTCCATTTTGTGGAACTCGGCTCCGATATATATTTTATTAAGTTATTATCCACTTCAAAAAAATTCTTTTATTACGGGAGTTCTACTAAATATGCATGGTGGTGTAGGGTAAAATACAGTCGGCCCCACCCGACGTTTTACTTTTCCTTACTGGTTATTACCTGAATTTAAATCTTAAATATTTCTTGTTTTACATTTCGAAATTCCACTGAGATATAATCGCTAAGTTTTCAGTCTCTTCTTAAGTTAGCCGTAATAAAATCCTACGGTACGAAGGTTATTGTGAACTACGAGGCTTCATCTAAATCCGATTTTTTCAATATCATATTGCCATGCTTCCTCATAATTATTCTAATAGCAATATTATCTAAATCGTAACACGGTGCCACGTGATTTTTTTCATTTGTGCTTTTCCATCCTCGAAGACATCGTGTGCACTTGGTCCATAATTTCAAATGTTGTAACATGAAAAGTATTGACATTTCTTGTCTGCGCGTGATAGCCATTTGATTTCCAAATTTATGTTTTTTTTTTCTCAAAATCCCTTGTGTTGGATTGGATTTTCATGTCGATTTAATAGCCTCTCACACAAGGTAACACAGTGCGTCAATGTTCCGCTGTGTCATAAATATAATAAAAATTTATTATCTGATAAATATGGATATAGCTGACAATCGTGAGACAGATATTTATACATAAATCAGTAGTTTCTAGAATTTCCATATATGTATATGCCTTTAATTTTTTGCGGGTTGTACTCGTATGTGTATGGTTACGATGGAAATTTATCCATTGATGGCCGAGTGGCTTGGTATATACTTTTTTATCAACAATGGACCTAAAATAGTAACAATTTTTGATTCTGTATTTATTAAGGTTAAATACCATTTAGGATATTAGACCTAAAAAAAAAATTATTTATTAAAATACATATCGCTCCTTTTCGTCATGTTTTTTTGTCATGATGAATAAACCATTATAATTAATGTAAGATAATAATATTTTAATGTAAGTACCATAATATTTATTACATTTATTATGTTTTATATATAGGCAGATTACATTTTTATACCCTCCACCTTGGAAAGAAGGGTATACTAACTTTGTCATTCCGTTTGTAACATCCTTAAATATTCGTCTTAGACCCCATAAAGTATATATATATTTATAATCAGCATAAAATTCTAAGTCGATTTAACGAAGTCTGTTTGTCTGTCTGTCCGTCTGTCTGTCTGTCTGTTGAAATCACGATACAGCCCACAGTATTTGACGTAGAGCGCCAAAATTCAGCAGAGCAATTTGCATTGTGTCTAGGATGGTTAGTATTGAAAATGAGATATATCGGTCCACGTTCTGGTATAGTCCCCATATAACGGTGCCTCCCGATATTCGGTATTTTGATGATTTATGCCACATTTTTTCACGGATTTGTCTGGAAATTGGTATTTGTAGGTCATAACAGGTCCCTGAGCGTGTGGCAAAACATTGCATGTATAGGTCCACGTTGTGGTATAGCCCCCATATAACGGTACCTCCCGATATTCGGTATTTTGTTGGTTTTTGCCACATTTTTTCACGGATTTGTCTGATAGTTTTTGGTCATAATGGGTCCTAGTTCGTGTGGCGAAATATTGTAATTATAGGTTTTGGTATAGCACCCATATAACGGTACTTCCCGATATTCGGTAATTTGATGATTTTGGCCACATTTTTTCACTGATTTGTCTAAAAATTGGTATTTGTGGGTCATAATAGGTTCCAGCTCCGGTTGCGAAACATTGCATGCATGGGTCCATGATTTGATATAGCCTCCATATAACTGTACCTCCCGATATTCGGTATTTTGATGGTTTTTGCCACATTTTTTCACTGATTTGTCTAAAAATTGGTATTTGTGGGTCCTAGTTGGTGTGGCGAAACATTGTAATTATAGGTCCACGTTTTGGTGTAGCCCCATATAACGGTACCTCCCGATATTCGGTATTTTGATGGTTTTTGCCACATTTCTTCTATTGTTTCTTTTACCCTAAGGTGGAGGGTATTAAAAGTTTGGCCCGGCCGAACTTAATGTTTTTTTACTTGTTTAAAAACCCATTGATATACATTATCATTTACAAAAATTCAAGACCCTTGTATAAAATTACGCTTAGTAGAAATGGGATGATGGATATTCCGAAAAAAATCGCACTACAAAATAATGTACATTTTGGCACTAGTTACCCTTTTTAAGTGGACATAAGAACTTACCAATCTGCTTGATGTTACAGTGCATATGTTACAAACATTAGTTGTTGTCTAACCACGAACAGTGGGGTGAGTTCCTCAAAAACGGAGATTAATTCAGGGAAGCATTCTATCGCTTTGAAATTTTGCTCAAATATTTATTTTACCAGTGGTATGCTTGGTATTAAAAATGGAACATATCGATCCACGTTTCGGTTGGTTTCCCATATAGCGTTACTTCCTGACTTTCGGTATTTTGATTTTTTTCACCACACTTTTAAGCCGTATCATGTGTAACTTGGCATTTAGAGTTTTGAGTAGACATAATCTCTCCTCGCTTAAAAATTTAATTTTCGGTATTTTGAAGGTTTCGACCACAATTTCAGACACAATTGTGTTACTTGACATTTTGAGTTCAGTGCTGACTGAATCTCTCATTGCTAAATTTTATGAAGATAGGTCCACATTATGTATGGACCATACATAACGGCCCTTTCAACTTTTATATATTTTGAGAATCTTTCCCTGCTAAATTTTGTGGAGATAAGTCCATTATTATATATAGCCCCTTTATAATGGTACTTCCTAATTTTAGGTATTTTGATGGTTTCAGGATGAGCTTTCAACAAACATATTACAGAGTGGGATGAAAAAACTGCACTCAACTTCAGACTGCTGTCATTTTTAAGCCACTCGTCCTACAGCTGTTAAAATTATTCCAGTGACATCTCATTATATTGTTCGGAAAAGCTTTTTGGTGAGAATTTTCCAGAAAAAAAAATTATTCGAGATGGAATTTAAGCGGGATAGTGTGATTTCTTTATATTTAGCCACAAAACCACCAGTGGCTATCGTTAGAGCACTCCAGCATTTAAATGTGAATAAATTTTTGGTGTCTCGCCCGTTACAATGATAGCGGTAGCGTAGCCCGACGTCAAGGAAGTGGACGGAAGAAAACAGCAACATCAGCAGAAATGGTTCAAAAAGTACCAAATGGGGTGGCCGAATGTTTATAATTTCCAGACCAGTAGAAATTAGTAGAAATATTGGAACGTGTGAAGTTTGGAAAGAATCAGATTTCTCATTTTCTGAGAGTGGTATTTATTCAAAATGTTGACCCTTTTTGGGGGAGGTACCAGAAGAAGCGGCTCTTTTGTTAATACAAATAATGAGATGTGTGAAATATGGAGAGAACCGGTTGCTTATTTCGTATTTTATGATCTTTTTATTTATTCAAAACATTGACCCTTTGTGGGTGGGGTACCAGAAGGTAGAGTCCGATCTCTATCATCTTTTTAACAGATCTGGTGTTGATTGAAATATTGAGATGTGCCAAGCTGTGGGGGAGCTATCAGAAAGAGTATTGTGATGTGTGAAATTTAAAGAGAATAGGACTCTTACATCAAATTTTTAAGAGTTATAATTATTCAAAATTTTGACCCTTTGTGAGGGAGGTACTTGATGGAGTGGACCAATGACCTAGCACTGATGCAATTATTAGGATTCGCAAATCGGATTATCCTTTCTCTCTCAGAGCAGTACATTATTTTCTTTGAAAAAAAATGGTGACATTTTGTGCGGGAGGTAACAGATGGAGTGGAGCGATATTGCCCATCTCCCCGCGATTTCACTCTTATACTAAAACGTACATTAATTCGTGCATTTCGACTCCCGCTCTTTTTATACCCTATACCACATAGTGGTAAGGGTATTAGTTTTTTGTGGATTTGTTTGTAACATGGAGAAGGAAGCGAAATCGCTCCATAGTTACTTTTGAGGATGTCCATAGAATCACTTTCTGAGTCGATTTATGATTGTCAGTCCGTTTGTCCGTCCATGTATTCTGGTGAAGAAAATGCAGGTCACATTTATTATATGATTGAGATGAAATTTTGCAAACAATATTTGTTTGGCCCAAGGACGAACCCAACTGAAATTAGTGCTAAGCGGATCAGATTTAGATATAGCTCCCATATATCTTCAACCGATTTCGAGTTAATTGTGCACCAAATGACCAATGAATGCCCAAGTTACGTGTATTTTGGTATATCGCACCGAATTCAGTACAGAAGCAAGTAAATCCAATTTGGAGAAAATCGGTTCAGATATAGCTATAGCTCCCAAATATATGTTTCGTCCGATTTGGGGTTTTATGTCCCTCACAAGCGTAATATGCCTTCCACAACAATAATCTTTGATACCAGATATCAGATACAGCTCAGAAATAAGTGCCTAAAATTTTGTCAATATCGGTTCAGATTTGGATATAACTTCCATATATATCTCTATCCCAGTTCAGGTTTATTGTACACCAAATGGCTAATGTCGGCCCAAATTAACTAAATCTTAGCACTTCCGACGGAATTCAGCCTAAAAGCAAATTCAAATTTCAAATTCAAATTTTGGTAAAAATCGATTCAGATAGCTATAGCTCCCATATATATGTTTCATCCGATTTGGTGTTTCCACAAGAATGATATTTGGTACCAGACATAAAATATTGCTCGAAAATACTTCTGTCAAATTATATAGCTGGTATAGATCCCATATATATGTTTCATCCGATATAAGATTTATTCTGCACCAAATGGCTAATATCAACACAAATGGACTGAATTTTGGTAAGTACGACTGAATTCATTCCATAAATCAGTACTTCAAATTTGTTGTAAATCAATTCAGATATAGCTAGAGCTCACATATATATGTATTGCCCGATTTGGGGTTTAAAGTCCCTCACAAACGTAATATGCATTCCACAACAATGATTTTTGGTACCAGATATCAGATACAGCTCTGAAATAAGTGTATCAAATTTTGTCAAGATCGGAAATACCTTTGCCAAATATTGTCGAGATCAGTTCAGATTATATATATAGCTCCCATATATATCCTCAACCGATTTCGAGTTAATTGTGGACCAAATGGCCTAATCAGTCCTAACGACCTGAAGTTTGGCATATCCTACCGAATTTAGTCTAGAAGCAAGTAATTCAAATTCGGAGAAAATCGATCCAAATGTGGGTATAGCTCCCATATGTTTCATTCGATTTGGTGTTTAAATCCCTCACATTCGTAGTATGCATTCGACAACAATGATATTTGGTACCAGATATCTTATAGAGCTCGGAAATACCTCTGCCAAATTTTGTCGAGATCGGTTCAGATTTGGATATAGCTTCCATATATATCCTTAATCATATATACGTCCCAGCCCGGCTTTTGTCTTTTCCTTACTGCTTTTAAGCAGGAGTATCTCACTAGCGTTTGCACATAAAATAAAAGTAACAAAGTAACCGAATTATCCAAATTGCAGATTCATTCTTTCCACACTTGTAAACTTGTCTGCCTTATCTCCTTATACAGTCTTTTTTCAATTCCATTACCAACTATTCTCCCTTACCCTCTCAATCATCATCATCAACATTGCCATCATCATCACCATCAACGATTGTCATAGTCAAATATTTAAGTTTTGCTCATTATTATTTGTTGTATAATTGAAACACGTTTCTTTTTGTTGTTGTTGTTGTTTTTGTTATTACTCTGCTGTTGATAAGACTTGTGGCGCCCAATGTTTAAATTTCACAAAAAAAAGAACCAACTTCATTTAGATTGCTTGGTGATGTGGTGGCTGTGTTTTAGTTCCAGCTGCTTGCCAGCTAGTTTAGTAACAGCGAATAAAAATTCAATTTGCTCAGAGCGAACACGAGGAATCATTGCCGATTGACCCCCCGCACATTTGTGCCGGGTAAAAGTGAAATGATCGACGTGGATCACTTGTTGCGAAATATCATTTGAAAAGTTCCGTTTTTTTTCTGGTTTCTTTTCATTTCAATTTTCTCCTCCTCCTTATCATTGTTGTTTTTGTACGCACAGAGAATAGTTGGTAGGACACAAGCACACACACACACCATATAACTACCAACAGTTTGGTGTTAATATCTTTTGTGCGTCACTGAATTTCAGGCATATGTGGCAGGCATCTTTGAGGTATTCGTATCTTATCGTAATTTTGTAAAATTGTGTCTACGGCGTGTGCTAATTTTGATTATATTTCGTGCTGCTCGTGCCTGTAGTTTCTTTGTATTTGGGATTTTTTTTGGAACATATTCTCACCTTTCACAAAATTTCACATCACATGCCACAGAGATTTATTTACATAATTCTTAGATCTCAGGTCTTTTTGGTAGTTTTTAATATTAGTTCAAGTGTAGCTTCTTCCCAACCAAAATTTCCTGCTGCAATGGCATTTCCGACAAAAATACTTATTTATCCAAAATATATAATATTATTTAAATAATTTTCAAAATCTATTTCCCGGATCTTCAAGTGGTATTATTAGCTCAAGTGTAGATTCCTCCGACCGACTTCCTTCTGCAACTTGCATTCCAATATAATTTCCGGCAAGTTGAAGACAAATTTCAGGTCTTCACAAATATTTATCAAACTTTAGTTTTTTTTTTCTTGAATCTTATCAAATTGTTGAGGTAACATTTCTTGCCGGTCTCCGGTTGCTTTACTTTCTAATTCTAAAACAAATAAGTCGGTAGCTGAGGTAGTTCCATAAATCAGCTGGTGTGACCCCGTTTCTATTTTCGCTGATAGTTCTTTATATAATATTTACTGACAAACATCGCTATATAAATATTTGCCAAATGCGAAACAGGTGTACAAATTGTTAATCATTAAATAAATCTAGATTTTAGTCACGGAGGTCGGCATTGCAAATTTGATGATGTAGTCATTTTTGGGAACAGCCTTGATTTTAAATAACCATGGTCTTGGTTTCTACCGATATGATCCATTTACTGTACCAATAATACTGGATGTAGTCCAAGGATCTCTATCAAATTTAAAACCACTATCCTAAATGTTGCGAAACATATCTAAAAACTATAGAAGTCCCTTTGTTCATAGCAATAGCAAAACAATAAAAAGGCTTTAGCAAACTTTCGCCTATGAGCCCGTAATTACAGGGTGAGATAAAAAAAAACTGCAACAAAGTCAAACGCCATAATTTGTACATTTTTTTTTTCAATTTTACTGAATGAAAGCAAAAAATGTCGGAAATAGCATCAAATTTTAGAATAAGTTTAGATTTTTTCGAATTGGTCACCTTTGGCACGAATTATGGCCTTAAAACGGCAAATGAAACCGTCACACTCTGCCCGAATGTTGTTCTGCTTTATTTTGGCCCATTCCCGGCGAAGGGCTTGATTGAGGTGATCGACACTTTGGTATTTTTTAGTGCCAACTTTGCTTTCCAAAATACTCCACACACAATAGTCCAACAGATTGATATCCGGAGATTTTGGTGCTGGTGCCATTGTGCGCTGGAAATGAAGCGAGAGACCTCATTTTGTGACCATTCTTGGGTGGCGCGTGTTGAGTGCGATGGTACTGAGTCCTGTTGGAATGTCCAAGGTCTGCGGCCAAAATGTTTGCGCGCCCAAGGCTTTAGCTATAATTATATCAATTATATATTACTTATCGAAGTAACCGTTTTGAGACCCTAGATCTCCCCTACAACCGGCCAGCCCTAACGCTCATAAAATGCGATTTTTTTTCAAACTCGGCACATCCCAATTTTTTCTATCAACACATGATCTGGCATTACAACTCCTACTGGTACTTTTGAATTTGAATTTTGAATTATTAAATTTCTCATACAAAAAAAAAAAAAATAAATAAATAAATAAATTAATTAATTAATTAATTAAATTTTGAACAATTATGTTGATGAAAGATGTATATGTATACCCAATTTTGTGGCGTACATAGATTAATACTAAATTGTTGGGGGTATTTAACTTTTAATACTTTTTTTACACCTATAGTTCGAATTTGTAGAATCCAGCCTCACATCACCCATATATACCAACATTGACCAACATGTTAAATTTCAGGTTCCTATCTTAAGCAGTTTTAGCTGGAGCGCTCCGCCATCTGGAAGGAATTTAGCAATTGTCAAAAACAACAAAATCTGTTAAAAATAATATCCCCTCCATAAAAATGGAATACTTCGGTCGACCATATCTGGTGCCTTACGCAAATGTTAACATTTTCTGAAAATTATCACGAAGGAAGTAACCAATATAGTCAGAACCTGGCACGTCGTAATATTTTTATCATATTTATTTAGCTCCGCTACGGAATGGACAATATTGGGCCATTCCTTTGGAACCTACCCCATAGAGGATAAACTATTTGAATAATCATATCAGAAGTCTAAATATGTTAAAACAATCGAAAAAAGTCTGAGGGTATATATCTGTCGGCAATACCGACTGATACTTTTTAACTTGTCTTAACCTAATCGCGGCAAAGTAATTTTTTCGTGAGGGAAATTCTCTGTTTTTTTCGACCCGAGAGATCGGATACAAAATTCGGATTTTATCTTGTTTTACAAAACTGATATGTACAAAGGATTCCGGTATTTTTGTACTTACTCCAGAAGGAGTAGATCAATATTACTCATCTCCGAACTCTTTCTAAGTTTGATAGTAATATTACGATGTACCAAGTTTCGACCAAATCGTATACTCTCTTCCAGAGTTATTGTGCGCACCAGCCAGCCATCCAGACAGACGGACGTTGCTAGATCGACTCCAAATGTGTTGAAACGGATTTGGTTCAAAGAGACCTAGAGTCCATTATTTCGATGAGACACATATCAAATGATATATACCCTCTCTGCGGCCATATGACTGAGTGTGTAAAAATGTTGCGCGACATAAAGGGTACAAAATGTTCGGTACGGCCGAACTTAACACCTTTCTCAATGCTTTATTTGTATTTTTATAGAATACACGCACTCACTTGTGTGTTATGTAAATTATGATAAGAATCCCCGCTTGAGTGCTACGAGCAATTTCATCACTTGTAGTTTAATCGAGAGAGTCGCTTTAAGAGCGATTTAAAATCATCCCCCATTTTGTAAATTCTCTTAAGTTGACATTTGATCTGATTTATTCTAGTTAGTTGGCTGGATGGTTCGTTCGTTCGTTTGTTGGATGGATGGTTCGAGTTGATTACGAGCGCCAATCAATTGTGCGTGCTCCATGGCGCGATTGTGATGAGATGTTGGCGATAATTACCTAAGCAAATGTAGATAGATAATGGTGGTGGTGCGTATGAGTAACGCAATCCGAATATATTTTATTTTCCACTTTCATAGCTTACCCCCTCTACCGAGCTACATAGATCCGTACTTTGTCTCGCTTAATGAAGAGCAGTAGTTACATATACACCACCAGTGGTTGTATAAGTTTTATTTGATTAGAATATAAATGCCATATTCTCTGTAGTCTTACATTGCAGAACTTTTTCCATATACATCTGTACTACATAGTTCATAGACCTATGTTTAGTGATACACACTTTTCTTATCGTCCGCAAGTGATGGCTGTCACATGAGCCTAAGACGACGCACGGGGCAGCATAAATGAAGTAATAGCTAGCTGATGGGATGGACAGACGGAGGGACGACCAATGTGAAGCAAAAAAAAAAAAAAAAAAAAAAAACGAAACCGAAACCGAAACGAAGCAGCTGATATTAGTTAAGGTTAATTAGCAAAATGAAATGAAATTCCAACACACGCCAGTATAAATGACGGCTACCTCCTAAATGCCATTGTAGCTGCTGACTAAGAAAACGGAAAAAATTGCCTAAATTGATTATCGTCGTCAAGGGCTATGAAAATTCTAAAGCGCTCTAGCAACAGAAATTGGCATTTATGTTTAGCATTCTTAGAGTTGTAATGGACCATTTTCATATTATACCCTCCACCGTAGTATGGAGGGTATCTTAAGTTTGTCATTCCGTTTGTAACATCTCGAAATATACATTTTAGACCCTACAATGGGGTCTATGACCAGCATAAAATTCTATTAGCGATGTCCGTCTGTGGAAACCACTCTAGCTTCCGAAGGAAATATAGTAGATTGGTAAAATTTTTCTCAAATCTACATTATGTCTGCAGGACTTTTGGTATTGAAAATCGGTCATGTAGGTCCACGTTTTGGCATAGCCCCCATATAATAGTACCTCCCTATTTTCGTTATTTTGGTAATTTAAGCGACATTATTCAACGGAAATGTTTCAAATTTGACATTTAAAGTTCGTAATGCATACTACAGCCTAAGACAGAAAATTGTCTGTGCAGGTTCACGTTTTCGTATAGCCCCCATATAATATACCTCCCAATATTCGGTGTTTTATTGATTTTAGCGACATTATTCAACGGAATTGTTTCAAATTTGGTATTTGAAGTTGGTAATCGATACTACAGCCTAAGACAGAAAATTGTCTGTTCAGGTCCACATCTTCGTATAGCCCCCACATAACGGCACCTCCCGATATTCGGTATTTTGATGATTTTAGCGACACTATTCACCGGAATTGTTTCAAAATTGGTACTAGAAGTTCGTAACGAATACTGCAGCTTTTGACAGAAAATTGTCTGTGCAGATTTTCGTCTTCGTATTGCCCCCAGATGATGAGTTTAGCTAAATTATTCACCGATTTTTTTTCGCATTTGAATATAGTAATGGCTTTTGACAAAAGTTGCCAATGCAGGTCCACGTCGTCTTATACACCCTAACTATAACGGCTGCAGTCGGTATTTTTAAGATTTTAACAGAATTTTTAACGGTTTATATATATTTTTTTTTTTTTTTTTTTTTTTTTTTGAAAATTGCTAAAGTCGTTCCAAATGGTGGAAGGTATTCAAAGTTCGTCCCGGCCGAACTTACAGCTTTTTTACTTGATTTGTTGTTACATTTATGTACATATTTCATTGTGGGACTAATCATGATGGCCAGACTTCATCAGTGTTCTCGACCATATACATGATCTTCCCAAAAATCGTAAACTTAGATTGAGTTCGGAGATGGGCAATATCGGTCCACTACTTCTGGTACCAAACCCACAACAATTCGAAATGTTCAAAGAAAATATTTTACAGCACAATGGACAATACGATTGTGCTCCAACTTTTCACATCCTAATATTTGCATCAGTGCTAGGTCAGGTGCAAAATTGGATAATATCGGTCCACTCCTTCATGTACCTCCCCCAAAAAGGGTCAACATTTTGAATAATTATAACTCTTATAAAATGTGATATAAGTTTCGGATTGCCTTCAAATTACACAGATCACAATATTTTTATTAACCAACGGTCTGCTGTGAATATGGAATATATCAGTCCACTCCTTCTGGTACCTACCCCACAAATTGTCAAAAATTGAATATTCATGAAGTTCATAAAACACGAAATTAGCATTCGATTCCATTCAGACTTGGTGTATCTCAATATTTCCATCAACACAAGATTTGTTATAAAGATAGTAGAGATTGAACCACAATCGCAACACAATATTTGTTGTGACGATGGTATATATCTGCAAACCCCTTCTGGTACCTCATCCACAAAGCCCACAATTTTAAATACTTTTTTATTTGCCTGGAAAGTCAGTATACACCCGTCAGCAAACCCGAACTAATACCTTCTAGTTTTTTTTTTTCTTTTTTTTTTAATTTTTATTTCACTTACATTTTACACCCTCAAAATTATCTGAATATGATTTTTTGACATGACATTGTGGAGGTTTACAAAAAGAACTTATTTTCTTATTAAGGGCTTAGTACTTTCGGAACCCCATATGAACCCAGTAAACCAGCCACGAATCCCTAACAATTCTAAAAAGAAATTTCAACGAATTGAAACTTTTTCTACTTTGATTTCGATGTGGGTTTCTAGGTATATTTACCGGTTACTCATCGCACTTACATTAGATAACGAAGAAGATAAAATTATTACGTCGCAATGACTTGACAAAAAAATCGAAAAAGTAAATACCCTACTTAACGGTTGGTTACAGTAGCTACAGAGTGGAAAAAAAATTTATTTATATTTTTAATATCAAAATTTTGAGATTATTTTAAATGACAAGCATAACCTTATCTCGGGGAGCAGCCAGTTTTAGTTTGCCATCAGAAATGGTCTACTTTGTACACGTCAGATTTTGATTACATTCACATATGTGAAATAGCAGGGCAACAACAATTTTCAATAATCAGCCTACTTTTGATGTCATCCAAATTATCTGGGCCGAATTACTTAATAAACCATTCTTATTGCTTCAATTTAGTTTTTTTTCTTTTCTTTCGAGATAGTGCCTTAACTATTTCTTATCTCTCTCACTAGATTTGTTTCTGCGATTAAAACACTTCATTCCAACTTAGGTTGACTCAATGTCCAAGACATATCACAGAGAAAGAGGGTGAAAGGTACTCGTAGCAAAACCTGGAATCTCAAACTATTTCAGACACTTGAAATAGTTTCAAGAACTATGTTTGACGATGGGGTCGTGTACATAGATGATGACGAAACTGTTTGAAATACTCAAATCGTTCGATGTAGAACTTTTTTTTGTTCGAGTGGTGATTATGAAAGATGGCCAGTAATGTGATACGAAAATGTTTGACCACTCGAAAATCTAAAATATTTTTAAAGCTAAATCTATGGCGATAATCTGAATATATTTTGAATGGAGGATAATTTCCAAATAATATATTTTATTATATAAATGTGCTGATGACCTGGAATTTTTAATTTGGGTAATTCCTCCAACAAATATCAAAACATGGGCGAAGATGGAGAACCAAAAAACCAGTAAGGAAAAGTCAAAAGTCGGGCGGGGCCGACCTACCCTACACCACTATACATATTTAGTAGAGCTCCCGCAACAAAAGAATTTATTTCATGTGGAGCAGTTATAGTTTGCTATGGAGTGCATGATATCACTTGGAGAACGATTCTATTAAAAAAAATATATATCGCGGCCGAGTTGCACAAAATGGAAACGTACGTCCTCCATTTGGGCTGATATAAGCCATTATTTGCACAATAAACCTGAAATCGGATTAAGTTTTCGACAAAGTTTGATAAAGGTATTTCCGAGCTTTATAAGATATCTGGTACCAAATATCATTGTTGTCAAATGCATATTACGAATGTGAGGGACTTAAACACCAAATCGGATGAAACATATTTATGGAGCTATAGCTATATCTGAACCGATTTTCTCCGAATTCGATGTACTTGCTTCTACACTGAATTCGGTCGGATGTACCAAAATTCAGGACTTTTTGAAAGATTATGGCCATTTGGTGCACAATTAACCCGAAATCGGTTGAGAATATATGAGAGCTATATTCAAATCTGATCCGATCTTGACAAAATTTGATACACTTATTTCGGAGCTGTACCTGATATTTGGTACCAAAGATCATTGTTGTGGAATGTATATTCACTTGTGAGGGACTTAAAACCCCAAATCCGATGAAACGTATATATGGGAGCTATAGCTAAATCTGAACCGAAATTTGATTTACTTGCTTCTAGATTTAATTCGGCCAAAATACAGGTCATTTGGTCTTATATTAGGTCATTATTGGTGCAGAATTAACCCAAAATCGGTTGAAGATATATGGGAGCTATATGTAAATCTGGTCCGGTTATCACCAATTTCAGTAGGGTTCGTCCTTGGGTCGAGCAAATGTTGTTTGCAATCAATCAGATATAAAATGCGACTTGCCTGTTGTTCACAAGAAACATGGACGAACAGACGGACTGACATGCTTGAATCGACTCAGAAAGTGATTCTATGAAGATTCTCAAAAGTAACTATGGGTTTATCTGGCTCCCATCCCCATATTGGTCCACGATGTTGTGTAGCATCTGTATCACGGTACCCCCCGATATTCGGTGTTTTTGTTGATTTTAACCACATTTTTCAACGGAATTGTCTAAAATGTTACGCAAGGAGTTCTTTGTGACTACTTTATATCCTGAAAAAGAATTGCCTATAAAAATTTCCCACGCAGGTCCACATCTTTGTATAGCCCCCATATAACAGTACCTCCCGATATTCAGTATTTTGATGATTTTAGCGACATTATTTCCCGGAATTGTTTCGAATTTCATAATTGAAGATCTTAACGGGTACTGCAGCCTGCGACAAAAAATTTTATAGCCCTCGTATAAAGCCTATCATTTAAACGATATTTTTCGGAATTTGTTAATATTTTTCAAGTTCTTTACAAGTGGAGGAGAGTATTAAAAGTTCGACCCGCCCGAACCTAGCTGCTTTTTTACTTGTTTTCACATAAAATTTGCAATAATTGCTTATTTTTTTTTAATTTTGAACCTCTCAATATTTGAAATACTTTGCTGTACTAAATCTCTAGCGCGTTGTAATATTTATATCAGACTTGAGTCAGATACCAAATGGAGAATATTGGCTTATTCGGGAATTCCCTAAGAAAATTTAAACTGTTTGAAGTCAAGTCAAAACATATTTATACTAGCAAGTGCCGTTACTTCGACAGTAAAACAAAAATCCCACGTAAAGTTGTAGTTTTTTTCCTAACAGAGACTTCCACATCAAATTTCAGGATTCAAGCTCTATCCATTTCCTCAACGGCAAATCAAATAACATTTAATACTTTTCTCTCAACCATAGACGACAACAGTGACATCAAAATCAGATTTCGTGATTCAAGCTCTATCCCTTCACCCAATACCAGGTTTAGTAGCACTTATTTCTTTTCGTACAGTTAAAATATGCATTTTCAAAACAATTACCGTATCTCGACCTCAGATACCCACAATTATCTAATTATCAAATTTTAGAATATTATCTCTGTCCCTTCGAGCAAGGCCAAATTTAGTACTATCTAGGACTTTTCGTACAATTATAGTACATATTTCCAAAATATTTTCATATCTCAATCCCAGATACCACCAGAGACCTCAATATCAAACTTCAGAATTCAAGTTCTATCCCCTCACCCATTACCCAACTTTGCACCACTTAGTACTTTTCGAAGAGTCATTAGTTCACATTTCCAAAATCACCTCCATATCTTAACCACAGACAGCAACAGTGACACATATATCAAATTTCAAGATTTCAGCTCTTTTCCCTCATCCAATACCAAATATAGTAGCATTTAGTACTTTTTGCACAATTATAGTACAGATTTCCGAAACTACCTCCATGCTTCGAAGCTACACATGAACAGCGACCCTAATGCAAAATTTTAGATTTCATGCACTATCTATCTAAACAATACCAAATTATACCAAATATAGTAAAATTTAGTACATTTTGTACACCTGTAGTTCACATTTACAAAACCATCTTCAAATGCCAATTCTATTTACGACAGAGACCTCAATATCAATTTTCGGAATTCCAGCTCTATTCCTTCATCCAATACCAAATATAGTAACATTTAGTACTAATAAGTAATGCAAAATTGCAGATTTCGAGGACTATCTGTCTAACGAATAGCAAATCGTACGTAACACTTCCAAGACGACTTCTTTATCACAAACGTACCACCAACAAGGACCTCAAAACAAAGTTTCGACCTCAACCAAAATGTTTTGAATTGAGTACCACTTAATACATTTCACAGACTTAGTACATATTTCCAAACCTTCATATATCAAACTTACGTTCCAACCTTCATTCTCATGTCAAATACTACCATTTTAGATGTTTAGTACCATTTTAAAACTTTTTTTTAACCTTCTAGTACGAATTTCCAAAAAAAAAAAAAGAAGTAAAAAAACTTCTATACGAAGACGTGCACCTGCACAGACCATTTTCTGTCTTAGGCTGTAGCATCCATTTCGAACTTCAAATACCAAATTTAAAGCAATTCCGATGAATATTGTCGTAAAAATCATCAAAATACTGAATATCGGGAGGTACCGTTATATGAGGGCTGTACCAAAACGTGGAAATATATGGCCCATTTTCAATACCTAAAGTCCTGCAGACATAATATACATTTCAGTAAAATTTTATCAATCTACTTCAACTCGTTCGGAAGCTAGAGTGATTTCCACAGACCGATAGACGGACAGACGCACGGACGGACGGACATCACTAAATCGACTCAGAATTGAATGCTGATCAAGAGTATATATATACTTTGTGGGGTCTAAAATCTATATTTCGACGTGTTACAAATGGAATGACAAATTTAATATACCCTCCTTAGTGTGGTGGAGGGTATAAAAACCAGGCTTATCGCATGTCTACGCACCAAGACTGACCCTCGTGCAAACATTTGAAAATTCCAGCTTCTGCCGATTTGACTGGGCATTGATTCTCGATCAGTCAGTCATTTCACTACTCTTTTATATATATGAACGAACGTAAGCATCTGTGGACAAAACCGACGGATACATTTTGACACATTAAGTCCAGTTAGCAATGTGTTTCATATGGACTTGGTTCTTGTAGCTATGAGTCCCAAACTCCACATAGTAGCGAATTTAATTGAAAATGTTGCTATGATTTTGAAAATCCCAACAATTTGGCAATGCGTTATACATAATTTAAAATTTGAATCCATTTTGAAAACCTCCGGCGAAGAGGTTCTCTACAATTCAATTAAATTTCAATTCCCTGAAACTAGAAATTTTGTATTTGAATTTCAAACATAAATCTAATGAACTCAACCCTCCACCCTTAAGTGTGTCTAACATTAAATCCCAAACAAATCATATTCTATGTTATAATGATATCTCATTATCTACCCTCCTGTAGACTTTTATTGCTTGTCATCCAAAATTGGAGTAGCATTGAAATTCTCAGTATTTTCCGTTTTTATCTAGAATATTTCGATTTAATTTGTCTGTTCTCCAGTTTCCCCTAGCGACCGGACACTTCAACTTGAAATGAATGCATTCTTTAGATTTTGCATACCTTGTGATTCACCATTCCCGGTTCCTTTTTTCGCTTTAAAAATAAAAAACCGAAAAATAATAACAGCGCCTCAGCTTGTTTAGAGTGTTCTTAGAATTTTTCGGGGAGCCTAGCATGATTCAAAATCTCGCATATCAACCGGAATGGCGGATCATTGACGGCAATACCAGTCACCGCATTGGCGAAGGGCAGGCTTTTTATGGTACTACTTACAATACCAATATAATAATACAATACCAATATAATATACCTTCATGTGAAGGGGAGGGGGGGGGGTATGTGTGTGCTTATCGTTTTATAACGTCATTCCAAGAAAAACGGACATTATTTGCACATTAACGATGACAAGCTTCAATTCAAGTGCCAAATGTCTAGTGGGTGCACAGGGGCAAGGATCATCGTAGTGGTCGTCGTTGTGTTACATTCAATATTTTTTTATGTGGGGGTATACATACATACATTTGTTCTAATTCACAGACACGCACACACACACAGAAACAATAAAATTCATTGTAAATTTTTTTCATTCATGCTTTTTACTACCCTACACCACCACCCTGGGCACTGTGGTTGCATTTGCTCCACTCATTTTAGGAGTTTAAGGCTAATTAATTTTAAAAGTACAGGGTGAGATTAAAAATAACTGCAACAAAGTCTAACGCCAAAACTTTTATACCCTCCACCATACTATGGAGGATATATTAACTTTTTCATTCCGTTTGTAAGTCCTCGAAATTCTCGTGTCAGACCCAACAATGAATATACATTCTTGATCAGCTTAAAACTCTAAGTCGATTTAGCGATTTTAGTCCGTCTGTCTGTTGTAATCATCTTTCGAAAGAATTGAGATAGAGGCTAAAATTTTGCACACATGTTTATTTTTCCAGTAGGCAGGTTAGGTTCGTAAATATGTCATCTAGGTCCACGTTTTCATATAGCCCACATCTAACGGTACCTCCCGATATTTGGTATTTTGATGATTTTAGCGACATTATTCACCGGAATTGTTTCAAATTTGGCATTTGAAGTTCGAAATAGATTCTACAGCCTATGACAGAAAATTGTCTATGCAGGTCCAGATATTCACATAGGCCCCATATACCAGTACCTCTCCATATTCAGTATTTTGACGAGTTTAGGTATAATACCCGCTGAAATTGTTTGAGATGTCGTATTTGAAGTCTATCACAGAAAATTATCTATGCTGGTCCCGGTCTTCTCACAGCTCCGATATAACGGTACCTATATACGATATTTTGATGATTTTAGCTACATTATTCACCACTTATCTCAAGTTTCGAATCTGAATTTGGTAATGACTTACGACGAACAATGGCTATAAAGGTACACGTCGTACAGACACCAATATAACGGCTATATTCGGTATTTGTAAATTTAACAGAATTTTAAGGGATTTTATTTCCAAATTCATTCCAAATGGTGGAGGGTATTCTAAGTTCGGCCCGGCTGAACTTAATGCTTTTTAACTTGTTTTTTTTTTATATTATTGAATTAAAGCAAAAATGTCGGAAATAGCATCAAATTTTAGAACAAGTTTAGATTTGTTCGAATTGGTCAGCTTTGGCACCACTTATGGCCTTCAAACGGCTAATGAAGCCGTCACACTCTGCGGTATTTTGGCCCATTCCCGGCGAAGCGCTTGTTTGGGGTGATCGACACTTTGGTATTTTTTAGTGCCGTCCTTGCTTCCGAAAATTCCAACAGGACAAAATAGTCCAACGGATTGGTATCCAGAGATTTTGGTGGCCGTTGTGGGCTGGAAATGAAGCGAGGAGCCTCATTTTGTAAACCTTCTTGGGTGGCGCGTGCTGAGTGCGATCGTGCTGAGTCCTGTTGGAATGTCTAAGGTCTGCGGCCAAAATGTTTGCATGCCCAAGGCTTTAATACACCCTCCAGAATATGTTCGCGATAATATTCGGCATTTATTCTTTACCACGGTCGATTAATACGAGCGGAGAGCGACCATCGGCTGATATGGCGACCCACCCCATAACCATGGCCGGCGTTTGAGTTCTGGTAGCCAATCGAAGGTGCACATTTTCAGTTGACCTCTTTGGCAAGTAAACACAATCATTTTGTTTGTTTACAAACTACTGGACAACGAATGTTTTCTCATCGGAGAAAACCAAATTCGGCAGTTCACCACTTTCGCCCAAGCTAAGCAACTCTTTAGCTCTTTTGAGTCTATTTTCTTTCTGTTGCGGTGTGAGTTCTTGCACTTTTTGGAATTTCAATGGCTGACGAGCCATTTTTCGGCCACTGCGACGCGGGTTTCGATCAAGCCGCTTCTTTATTTTCGAACCATTTTCTTCCGTCTACTTCCTTGACGTCCGGCTACGCTACCAGTATTACGGTAACGAGCGATGGTCACAAAAGATTTATTCAAATTTATGTGCTCTAACGATTGCCATTTGTGGTTTTCCAGCCAAATATAAAGAAATCACAGTATCACGGTTGAATTCCATCACGAATAACCTCTTTCGGGAAAATTCTCACCAAAATGCTTTTGTAAGCTTGTAGACAATATAATAAGCTGTCACTGAAATAAGGTAAACAGCTGTCGGACAAGTGGCTTAGAAATGACAGCAGTCTGAAGTTGGTTGTAGTTTTTTCATCTCAGCCTGAACATTTGAGTAAAATTTTATCAACCTTCTTAATTTCGTTCGGAAGCTAGAGTAATTTTCGCAGACGCACAGACGGTTATAAGGAAATATAATTTTATGCTGATCAAGAATATATATACTTTGTGGGGTCTAAAATGTAAATTTCGAGGTGTTGCAAACGGAATGACAAACTTAATATACCCTCCATACTATGATGGAGGGTGTGAAAAAAATCCATAACTTCAAATTTAAAATATTTTCACCCCACATACCACTGTGGTACCCCTTGATAATTGATTTATAGTATGCAAAGAATTTACGCTGTTCTTTGAAATAAATTGAAAGAACATTATGTTTATATTGTTTGTTGTTGTTGCTTTTTTTTTGCAAAAAAAAAGTATGTGTCGCATCAGCAACAGCTATGACTGGCGCAGCACAGCAACAGCATCCATCCTACATAAAAAGGCAACAAAATCCAAACAATTTTAACAACTTCCGTTTTAGACAAGTGAGCGTGCGGGCGACCGTCGACCGAGCGACAGCCCGGCTGTCCGTCCATTTCTTTTATGAAATCATCAGCACAACAATAGCAACAACATCATCATCCGCAGCAGCATAAATTCCATTAAAAGTTTTAATGTAACACACAACGCAAAAAAGAATCTTTAACACACATGACTTCTTGTCAGACATTAAATTGGCTCTTAACATAATTCCTTCATATTTTGCTTTGCTTCTGTCTTTGTTAATTTTTTTTTTCTTCGTAAATTTTCTTTTTTCTTATTGCATTGCAACACTTCACCTCCTTCTGCTGAAAAAACTCGATAAAGAATTGAATATTTATTGTTCTTTTTTTTTGCAACTAAACTCGATGTTATGGAGAAAAACTCCTTACTTTTTATTGACAAATTCAATTAGGATATCCCTCACATGTAAATAAAGGGTTTAAGGTGGGGGAGGGTAATGTTTTTTTGTATAATAAATAGTTAATATTCCAAATGGTCATTTGCGTATACACATATATATATATATATATATATATATATATATATATATATATATATATATATATATATATATATATATATATATATATATATATATATATATATATATATATATATATATATATATATATATATATATATATATATATATATATATATATATATATATTTATATTTATATATATATATTTGAACGGTTTGAGGATGGATTGAACAAATGCATGTGTTCCCATATATGTTGTAAAATATTGAGTGATTCATGTATATTGAACATTAAAAATCAATTATATAGTTCCTAAATATAGTTGTAAACGTATCATATCTTAGATGGGATGGGGTTGATTTTTCACCAAGGCCACAATTCATAGACATTATAAATAGATCTCCGGAGAGGTGGAATGCAATTACACTGTGCCACAATAAAAAATATTTAGAAGAAAAATTCAGTCGATTACACTGTGCGACAGCAAAAATACATGCTTTTTCTAATGTTCCAGTTCTGGTTTATGGCAGATCACATATGACGAATATGCCTTTGGTTTTTCTGGGTCACTTCGAAAATTGGTTTTATAACTGTAATTATAAAGAAAATCCGCGTTTCTTGGATTTTCAAATTTAAACGTGTATAATAACGGATTTCTATTATTTTATCTTTCTATGAAAGAATCGATTATTACCTTTCAAATAAGTCAAAAGAAAAAACTCATTAAAATCGATTGAAACCAGTAAAGAAAGTCCTAAAGTCGGGCGGGGCCGACTTTATGATACCCTACACCACTTTGATAGTAGAGCTCCACATAACAATTAAAAGTTTTTTATGGGAGAATTCAATCATACACGCTATGCTTATAATTGTAATTTAAAGTTCAAAGAACTACATATGTCGAAGCATTTGTATCTATTAAATTCGGACTTGTAATGTCCATTTGGTGCAAAATTAATTTGGAATCAGATAAAGATATATATGAGAACTATATCCAAATCTGAACCGATCTCGATAAAATTTGGCAGAGATATTTCTGAGCTGTATTTGATATATTTCCCTGAATATCGTTGTTACGGAGTACATATTACGGCTGTGGGTAACAAATACAACAAATCGGATGAACAATATATATGTGAGCTATAGCTATATCTGAACCGATCTTCACCAAATTTGGCATACTACCTTCTAGACCTCAATTCGGTTGTATGTGCCAAATTTCATCCCATTTGGCCAAATATTAGACGTTTGGAGCACAATAAATGGTAAGTCGGACGAAGTTATATATGGGAGCTATATCCAAATCCGAACCGATCTCGACAAAATTTAGCAAAGGTATTTCTAAGCTGCATTTGATATATTTCCCCAAATATTGTTGTTACAGAGTGTATATTACGGCTGCGGAGGACAAAAATAACAAATCGGATGAACAATATATATGGGAGCTATAGCTATATCTGAACCGATTTCGATCAAATTTGGCAAACTTATTTTCAGGCCTAATTTGGTTGTATGTGCAAAATCCCATACTATTCGGACTGATATTACACGTTTGGTGCACAATAAAAGTCAAAACGGACGAGCTATATGTTAATTTTTACCGATTATCTCCAATTTCAATAGGGTTCGTTCTTGGGCCAAACAAATATTGTTTGCAAAATTTCATCTCAATCGGATAATAAATGCGACTTGCATTTTGTTCACAAGAATACAAGGACAGACGGACGGACTGACATGCATAAACCAACTCAGAAAGTGATTCTATGGAGATCCTCAAAAGTAACTATGGGTCTATCTCGCTTCCTTCTCCATGTTACAAACAAATGCACAAAGACATAATATCCTTACCACTATATGGTAGACAAGTTATATTTTTTTTTGTAATTTAACTTGTTTATACCCTCCATCATACATGGTATAAAGGATATATTAGGTTCGTCATTCCGTTTGTAACTCATCGAAATAATATCGAAACTAGACCCAACCAAGTGTATATATTCTTGATCAGCGTAAAATTCTAAGACGATTTTGCACTGTCCGTCTAAAATTTTGCACCGATCTTTTTGTCTGCAGGCAGGTCAACTTCGAAGATGGGCTATATCGATCGACGATACCATATAACGGTACCCCCGCTATTCGGCATTTTGATGATTTTGACCACATTTTTCAATGGAATTGTCTGAAATTCTTTGTGACTATTTTACTTCCTGAAAAAGAACTGTCTATGTAGGTCCACGATTTGGTATATACCCCATATAACTGTACCTCCCGATATTCGGTATTTTGATGATTTTAGCCACATATTTAATGTCTGAAATTTTACACAAGGAGTTCTCTGTGAGTACTTTACCCTCTGAAAGAGAATTGCCTATATAGGCCCATGTTTTTGTAAAGCACTCATATAACGGTACAAACTAATATTCGGTATTTTGATGATTTTAGCCACATTTTTAATGGGATTTTCTTAAATTTTACACAAGAATTTCTCTGCGAGTACTTTAGTCCCTGAAAGGGAATTGTCTCTATAGGTCCACGTTTTTATATAGCCCCCATATAACCGTACCCCCCGATATTCGGTATTTTGATGATTTTTGCCACATTTTTCACGGATTTGACTATAAATTGGTATTGACCCATTCTTTCAAAACCCACTCCATAGAGGGTCAAGAGTTTGAAAATTCATAATAGGTTCCTCTATAAAATTGTATAAAGAGGTTCCTGTGTTGGTATGGCCTCCATATAATGGATCCACCCACCTTATGTTTTTTTTATACCCTCAGCTATATGGCTAGAGAAGAGCGTTTATCATTTGATGCAGACAAAACGAGCCTAAACGAAATAACAGTTTTAGACCATATGCCTCTTTGGACCAAATCCGCTGCATGACATTTGGAGTCGATCTACCGATTTCCGTCCGTCTGCTGTCTGGCTGGTTGGTGCGCACGATAACTCTCGAAGGGAGTATCCGATTTGATCCAAATTTGGTACATCGTAATATTTTTGTCAAATTTAGATAGAGTTTGGAGATGGGCACTTCGGTCGTTTCCTTCCGGTACCTCCCCCAATTTTGCTCCAACTTTGCAAATTCTAATATTTGCGTCGGTGCTAGGTCAGGTGCGAAAATTAACAATATCGGTCCACTCCATTAAATACCTCGCCCACAAAGGGTCAAAGTTCAGAATAACCAAAACGTTTAGAAAATCCGAAATAATCATCCATTTCTCTTTATGTTTCACACATTCGTTTATTTCTACTAACTCAAGATCTGTTTTGAAGATGGAATATATCGGTCCACTCCTTCTGGTAGTTCCCCCACAAAGGGTCAAAATTTTGAATATCCATGAAGTTCATATAACTCGAAATTAACATCCGATTCTCTTCAGACTTGGTATATCTCAATATTTCCATCAACGAAAGATATGTTATAAAGATGATAGTGATCGAGCTATTTCTTCTGATTCCTTCCCCCATAGGGTTCAAGATTTTGAGAAACCAAACGCTCAAACAAAGCCATATTAGCATTCAACTCTCTTCAAATTTCACACATACATACATCTGTTGTGAAGATGATGTATACATATCTCCGAAACCCTTCTTGTATCTCACCCACACAGGGTCACAATTTACAATACTTTTATCTGTCAAAACTTGCGAAATAAGTCAGCGTTTTCAATTTGCTATATCTAAATATTTCTCTCAACCACAAGCTAGGTATGAATATGGATTTTATTATGAAGTTACCAATATAGGGAAGTCGCAATATTTATATCGTATTTATTTAGGTCCGATATGAAATGGACAATATTGGCCCATTCCTTAAGAGGGTCAACGATTTGAATAATCATATCAGAAGTCAAAATATATTTAAATAATCAAACATTTGCTAAGGGTATACGTCTATCGGCAGTACCGACGCAAATGTGTATTATGTCTGCAGGACTGGTATTGAGGTCATGTAGGTCCACGTTTTGGTATAGCCCCCATATAATGGTACCTCCCTTTTTTCGGTATTTTGGTGATATAAGCGACATTATTTACCTGAATTTTTTCAAATGTCGTATTTGAGGTTCGTATTTTTTTTTTTTTTTTTGTATGCAGGTCCACGTCTTCGTATATCCCCCATATAACGGTACCTCCTGATATTCGATATTTTAATTATTTTAGCGACATTATTCGCTGGAACTGTTTCTTATTTCGTATTTGAAATTCGTAATTGTTACTACAGCATAAGGCAAAAAATTTCCACGTTCAGGTCTTCCCCTTATGACAGTTTTCAATTAAGTGGAAGTTTCGGATTTTTATACCCTACAACACTATGTTGGGGGTATTATAAGTTTGATTGGCCCAAAAATTATGTAACACCTCGAAATATTGGTTTCCCATATAGGAAAGTATATATGGATCTTCCTAGCTCGCCGAGCTGAGTCGATCTAGCTATGTATGTCCGTCCGTCCGTCTGTCCATGTTAATTTGTAATCACGCTACAGGTCGCAATTATGGCCCGATCCTTACGAAATTTGGCACGAAGGTGGGGTTTGGGTCAGAATAGAAGCCTACTTCTTTTGGAGATGATCGCCAAATGTTTAGGGGTTGAAATGGACCAAATACTGAAAAAATGTCGGATTTTGCAGTAGCTATACAGGTCGCAATTATAGACCAATCGACGCGGAATTTCGCATGTAGCTAGAGTTTAGGGCGGGGAAGAAGCCTACCAATTTGGGTGGTCATCGGTTAATATTTAGCGGGTAAAATAGACCATATCTTTTGTGTTGAAAAAATTCAAAAAATTTCATTAAACCGCAAATATTTTAAATCCCGGCGAAATCACAAAGCCATGACAAGGTTACTTCTGATCTTTACATTGATGTTAACATCCAACAAATCGGATATATAGCAAAATATGTGCGATATATATATAGATATGCTTGAAAGATCTCTTATATGTCGAGAACGTCTGAACTGATTTCGACAGTTCTCATTAATTCAGAATGGCCTCTTGGCAGGAAAGAAAAAACGTCTAAAAAAATCGCATAAAAATATCTCTCTAAAGATGAAAATATTAATTTTGTAAAATTTTCTCATATTTTTCAATTTTGTCGTATTTTTGGCATATTTTCATTTTGAATTAAACATTTGGTAATATTTCTACAGCTAACAAAACTAAGTAGTTAGGATATCAGGATATCATATACAGATCGCATTTATGGCCCGATCCTTACGAAATTTTGCATGGAGATAAGATGAGGGTCAGAATAGAAGCCTACTCTTTTTGGAGATGATAGCCATATATTTAGGGGTTGAAATGGACCAAAAAAACTGAAAAATTGGCAGCAGGTCGTAATTATCGCCCGATCCTCACGCACATTTGAATGGGGGTTACCGGACATTACAAAAGCCAAGCAGTTTTGGATGGCCATTCATTGTATGAAATAGTTTGCCAACTGTTGTAGACAAAATACGAAAATGTCCATTCCAGTGACTTTTTGGAGAATTCACAAATACAGGAAAGAGGCACTTCTGACCATTTCGTTAACGCTGATTTCGTTGAAGATTATAGCCAAATGGCTGTATCTCATATAGATGCGTTTCAGTCAAAAACCAATAATAAATGTTAATCTTTTGCCACTTCTTATTGGTTCCAGATCTAGGAAGACCATTTACGTGCAACATCTACCAATAAATTGGGAATGAGCAAATTAGTTTAAGTTGCTATTATTCGAAAATTAGAGAACGAAACCTGATGGTTTTCTTTAATTATTTGTCACAATATCTTGTGGAATTCTTTCGAGTATCTCGCCTATATAAACTGTATCGTTTATTATAGTGTTGTAGGTTATTCAACGGTCGACCCCGCTCGACTGTAGCCTTTGCTTACTTGTTTTTTTTAATTTTTCAAGTTCCTTCCAAATGGTGAAGGGTACTAAAAGTTCAGCCCAGCCTAACTTAGCTGCTTTTTTATTTGTTTTTTTTTTTTTAATTTGACTTTAACTCGGTTTCTTAGGACGTGTAACACATCTTCGCAATTCATTCGAATGCAGGTACATGTTTCGGAGTAGCACCCATAAATAGGATAGGATGTATATTCGTTTATGGAAACCCTTCAAAAACTTTCTTTACCGTTAATCCAAAAAGTGCTCGATTTCTTCTTTTGAATGAACCCGAATAAAATCGCATTTATTTCAATTTTTTTTTCTTTATCACAAAACAAAAAACCTTGATACTTTGCAACATCAGATTTGCAAAGGCATTTAAATAAATTTTAATCTTTCAATGCGGGGACACTTAAACTCTAAATCTCATTTCCCCATCAAAATCATACGGAAATTTCTACAACACACATTCGTGCTGCTCACAATCAATTCAATGCCTCCTTATCAGCCCAAAAAGGTAACACGCAAACTTGTCAAAAAAAAAAAAAAAAAAAAAAAAAATAGCAAACGCAAGCAGCCAACCTATTAAAAATTAAAAAGTGAAATTATTGCCATTGTTTCTAAGCGTCCACCCTGATGATTCCCTATTTTGATAAGAACTAAACACCAAATTCTTGTCACGCGTGCCGGCTGGCGTCTCCAAAAAAAAAAAAAAATTCAAAATTTCATATCAAATTTGAACACCAAAAAAAAAAAGTTATATTTAATATCAGCAATAAAACAACGGTGTCTAAACGAATATTTGACCCATTTTTGATAAGAGAGGGCGTATTCGATTTTTTTCGCCACTTCAATTTTTTCTTTTTTTGCTGCAGTCAATTGTATTTCTAACACTGAATGAAATCTCGGCGGGAAGTGAACGACGAAGTCCACGTTTTGCAATAAAACTTTAAACACGACATATCAATCGAACCAAAGGCAGCAAAGAAAAAAAATTGCCGATTGGCCAATTTTTAGAATTTTATAATGACAACCTGCCAAGCAACCGATCGACAATTGGTACCTTGTGAAATTTCTATTTCAATTCCTGATAAGGCCGTAGCAAAAAAAAAAAAAGAAATGTATTTGCAACAAAGTGTATCATTTGTAGTGTGATGGAAATGTAATAAAATGAGAATTTTGAGAATGAACACTTGGGTTTTGATTGGCTAGGAAGATATTTTATATACAGCAAAGGCTGTGCTAAGAGAGTACAGAGTGTACCTTCAACCAAAAAAATGTAGAACTTTATTTTAAAGGACATTTTTAAAACTTGAAGATAGCTTTAACAGCGTGTTTAAATCGGCGATATTTTTATGAAGGACATCAGTATTTAATTCATTTTTTTTAAGTTCGGAAGAATTCTCATAAGACCCTTGAATATCTTCAATGTTTAGAAAGAAATAGGTCTTCTCAGTAAGGAAGATCTCTCAGAGGTCTCCTCAGTAAGGAAGATCTTTCAGAGTTCTTCACAGTAAAGAAGATCTCTTAGAGGTCCCCTTTGCATAGATGACCTCCCACAAGACTTCTCAGCGTAGAAGACCTCTCACAGGTCTTCTCAGTGTAGAAGATCTCCCACAGGTCTTCTGAGTATAGATAGATAGGTCTTCTCAGTATATGTATAGAAGATCTCTCCCAGGTCTTCTATGTATAGAAAACCTCTCAAGATCTCCCCAAGATTTCTTCAGTAAAAAGACCTCTCACAGGTCTTCTCAGCGTACAAAACCTCTCACAGGTCTTCTAAGCGTAGAAACCTCTCAGAGATCTCCTCGGCGTAGAAGACCTCTCGCAGGACCTCTCATAAGTCTTCTCAGTATAGAAGACCTCTCAGAGATCTTATCGGTATAGAAGACCTCTCAGAGGTTTTATCGGTATATAAGACCTCTCAGAGGTCTTCTCAGTATATAGGACCACTCAGAGGTCTTATCAGTATAGAAGACCTCTCAGAGGTCTTATCAGTATAGAAGATCTCTCAGAGGCCTTATCGGTATAGAAGACCTCTCAGAGGTCTTATCGGTATAGAAGACCTCTCAGAGTTCTTATCAGTATAGAGGACCTCTCAGAGTTCTTCTCTGTGTAGAAGACCTCTCAGAGTTCTTCTCTGTGAAGAAGACCTCTCAGAGGTCTTCTCAGTATAGAAGACCTTTCAGAGGTCTTCTCAGTATAGAAGACCTTTCAGAGGTCTTCTCAGTATAGAAGACCTCTCAGAGGTCTTCTCAGTATAGAAGACCTCTCAGAGGTCTTCTCTGTGTAGAAGAACCTCTCAGAAGTCTTCTATGTGTAGAAGAACCTCTAAGAGGTCTTCTATGTGTAGAAGAACCTCTAAGAGGTCTTCTCTGTGTAGAAGAACCTCTAAGAGGTCTTCTCAGTATAGAAGACCTCTCAGAGTTCTTCTCAGTATAGAGGACCTCTCAGAGTTCTTCTCTGTGTAGAAGACCTCTCAGAGGTCTTCTCTGTGTAGAAGATCCTCTCAGTGGTCTTCTCAGTATAGAGGACTACTCAGAGGTCTTCTATGTGCAGAAGACCTCTAAGAGGTCTTCTCAGTATAGAAGTCCTCTAAGAGGTCTTCTCAGTATAGAAGTCCTCTCAGAGGTCTTCTCAGTATAGAAAACCTCTCAGAGGTCTTATCAGTATAGAAGATCTCTCAGAGGCCTTATCCGTATAGAAGACCTCTCAGAGGTCTTATCGGTATAGAAGACCTCTCAGAGGTCTTCTCTGTGTAGAAGAACCTCTCAGTGGTCTTCTCAGTATAGAGGACTACTCAGAGGTCTTCTATGTGCAGAAGACCTCTAAGAGGTCTTCTCAGTATAGAAGTCCTCTCAGAGTTCTTCTCAGTATAGAGGACCTCTCAGAGGTCTTCTCAGTATAGAAGACCTCTCAGAGGTCATCTCAGTATAGAAGACCTCTCAAAGGTCATCTCAGTATAGAAGACCTCTCAGAGGTCATCTCTGTGTAGAAGACCTCTCAAAAGTCTTCTCAGTGTAGAAGACCTCTCAAAGGTCTTCTCTTCGTAGAAGACCTTTCAAGGGTCTTCTCTTCGTAGAAGGCCTCTAAAATGCCTTCTTATCGTAGAAGGCCTTTCACAGGTATAGGAGAGCCTTTCAAGGGCCTCCTCTGTATAGAAAAGCTTTCACAGGTCTTCCCTTCAGACCTGTCTCTTCTCAGAGGTCTTCTTAGCGCAGAAGAGCTATTCAAAGGCCTCCTCTGTATAGAAGACCTCTCACAGGTCTCCTCAACATAAAAGTCATTTCACAGATCTTTTTAGAGTAGAACACATCTCACAGGTCTTCACTTCGTAGAAGAGCTCTTTCAGTAAAAGAGAGAACCTCTCCCAGGTCCTCTACATATAGAAGACATTTTGCAGGTCTTCTGAGCGTAGAAAACCTCTTTCCGGTCTTCTCCGTACAGAAGGTCACTTTCATGTCTTCTCAGCGTAGAATCACTCTCACACAGGTCTTATCAGCTTAGAAGACCTCTCAAAGATCTTCTTTTCGTAAATGGCCTCTAACTTTCCTTCTCGGTATAGAAGACCTCTCGCAGGTCTTCTCAGCTTAGAATGCCTCTCAAATCCTGCCATTTGAATTGTTGAACACCCTTTTGAACTTGAAACCTTAATTTAAAAACGACAGGCATCTATCAAAAACTGATGTTCTTCAGACAGATAAGTGAAAGCATCAACACATTTTATTTTCGATTTTTTTCTTAACCTTTTTTCATTTTTTTTTCGAAAATATTTTGACAGAATGGTACAAATTTCTATTTGTTAAACACAGCAAATTTCAATCACTAAATTGCAAATTTAATTCATCAATTAAGGGGCGGCAAACATATCACACAGCTAGATAGTGAGAGAATGTTCGTCCGTATGTCTGTCAATCTTATGTTGAGGCAGTCAGATTGTCTGTTGCCTTGCTCAATGGCAATGGCGGAATAAAAAGATTCATTGATAAATAATGATGTGCAAAAGAAGTGAGGGGTCGCGGAAGTAGAACAAAGACGAAAAGGGCAAATGAGATTCTGGGGGAAAATGCTCAAACATTTGTTGGGCTGATAATGTGGACTTCCTGCAGGTGCTGATGCTGTTGTTGTTCTCCCTGGAATCGTGGATTCGAATATGTTTGCCTAACTAGATTTGCAGTAATTTGATTATCATTATTGATGTATGTGTGTGTGTGTGAGTTTGTGGTACATTTAAGATCAAACCCAGCAGCGCAAAAGTCAAGAACGTTTCTCACATTCGATCGTCACATCTCGTGCAAGTTATGTGTGTGCAAAGTGCAAAGCAATTAAGACATCCGTTGCGATTTTCGGTTACGCTTCAATGCAGAATTAAGAAAAGTAAAAAAAAAACACCCGTCCGATAAGAAATGTTCTGGGCTGGAGATTGAACGAAGAACTGGAAGCCGTACTAAATTAATGTGACTATGACCTCTAATCTTTGAAATGTTGGACTAGTTCCATTGATACCCCTAATGGCCGAGCATTCGAAATGCACTTATCTCTCTCCCGCCAACTTATGCTGACGAAATAGTAGCAACGTATGAATTAAGACCAGATGGAAACATGCAATCGCCGGGCTGAAGTAAATTTTGCGGAACTGTAGGCAAATTATGCTGATAGGACAGGTGACCGGGGTCAGTGGTGGGTATCAAGGAAAGACATTTCTTCACACGGACGTACGGAAATAATCGCTATGAAATATATGTTTTTGGCGCATTGACGTAAGATCTCTTTTTTACCGTGACAGTAAAAATCGAACGATGCAGATTTTCGTAGCTTTAAATTTTAAAAACAAATTAATATTCAAGGATTGTATTTGCATCACAATCAACCTTGAACCTTTCTATTTCGAAAAAGAAAAAAACTATTGAAAGCTGAACACCTTCAAATAGTGCTATTTTCGAGCTCAATTAAAAACACGGGGTTCAGGGATTGAGTTTAAGTTAAGGTCTTGCAATCATATGAGAATATGGTACCATAATATTTCAAGACCTTAACTTAAACTCGATTCCGGGGACCTCTTTTTATACCCTCCACCATACTATAGGGGGTATATAAACTTTATCATACCGTATGTAACTCCTCGAAATACTCATGTCAGACCCAACGAAGTATATATATTCTTGATTAGCGTAAAATTCTAAGTCGATTTAGCGATGTCCGTCGTCTGACCGTCTGTGGAAATCACTCTAGCTTCCGAACGAAATGTAGTAGGTTGATAAAATTTTACTCAAATATGTATTACGTCTGCAGGACTTTTGGTAGTGAAAATGGGTCATGTAGGTCCACGTTTTGGTATAGCCCCCATATAATGGTACCTCCCGATATTCGGGATTTGGATGATTTTAGCGACATTATTAACCGAAATTGTTTTTAATTTGTTATTTGAAGTTCGTAATGGGTACTACAACCTAAGACAGAAAATTATCTGTGCAGGTCCACGTCTTCGTAAAGCCCCCATATAACGGCACCTGCCGGTATTTGGTATTCTGAGGATTTTAAATACATTATTCACTGAAATTGTTTCAAATTTGATATTTGAAGTTCGTAATGGATACTTCAGCCTATGACAGAAAATTGGCTGCGCAGGTCCACGTTTTGATATAGCCCCCATAAAACGCTACCTCCCGATATTCGGTATTTTTAGGATCTTAGCGACAGTTTTCATCGGAATTGTTTCAAATTTGGTATTTGAAGTTCGTATTGGATACTACATCCTTAGACAGAGAATTGTCTGTGCAGGTCTACGTCTTCGTATAGGCCCCATATAACGACATTATTCACCAGAATTGTTTCCATCTTGTTATTTGAAGTTCGTAATGGATAATACAGCCTATGACAGAAAGTTGTCTACGCAGGTCCACGTATTGTATCCCTATATTTTTTTGATGATTTCAGCTCCGATTTTTTTTCAAGTTTCCCATTTGAATATTGTAATGGCTTATGACAAAACTAGTCTATGCTGGTCCACGTCTTCGTATAAACCCTAATATAACGGTTACATTCGGTGTTTTTATGATTTTAAGAGAATTTTTAACGGATTTTATTTATTTTTGTATTTCCTTGAAAATTTTGAAATTTGTTCCACAGTGTGGAGGGAATTCAAAGTTCGGCCCGACCGAACTTACAGCTTTTTTACATGTTATATATAAAATGTGTTTTTCAATATATTTTTATCTTTAATAGACCCCAATTTTATTTATTTGGGTAATAATATAACAGTGTTGAATGAAACTGTTATACAGCAGTTCTGATCTTTTTTTGCCATTTTTAACCCACTTGAAGCCATAGATATTTTTATTTACTAATTTTCTTAAATTAGTTCATGTATAACAGTTTCAATTAAAACTGTTATACAAAATATTTTTGTGATTGTTGAATTTTTTCACTAAACACAAAAAACTTAAACACATTTCAAATTGTAATTTAGCAATTTTATGCAGTTTTCTCAATAATCCCTCTCTATATCCATTTCGATTAAAACTGTTATACAGAGTTTTCCCTATATGTTTTTTTGGTTATTTTCATTTTAGAACATATTTGAGTTGTCCTACCTCAAAATATTCTTTTATGCTTGCTTCCCTTGAATCTGTTATACCATAGCTGTGTTTCTCGTATTTTAGTACTTACTAGATTTTATAACACATTTCTTCCAAGTCCTTTTCTGAAAAATAGTCACATTGTAACCCATTTTTTTGCAACGTATTTTATTATTTCAAATTCTATTCATCTGTAACTGTCAGCATGGCGTAAGTCTTTATCCCGCCCAGAACGTCATACTCTTAAATAAATATTCAAATAATGCAAATTAAAAATAAATACAAGAGCGACAGAAAGAATGACGAAGCTCATTGTTATGATTGTAGAATAAATACGGATAAATATTGTCATGAGATCGTTGGCAACATTTAACACTTGAGTGTTAATATTCTGCGGAATTCATTCAGTGGTACCACCTCCCATAAAATGTTTTTGTGATGACTAGACTTTGGCTAGGCATGGAATCATTTAAGTAGAACCCACATTGTTGTCTAATGCAGCTAATTTTCTTGATAAAAATCGTAAATACAGGGTGAGATGAAAAAAACTGCTAACCAACTTCAGACAGGGGTCATTTCTAAGCCACTCGTCCGACAGCTGTTAAAATTATTTCAGTGACAGCTCATTATATTGTTTACAAGCGTACAAAAGCATTTTGGTGAGAATTTTCCACAAAGAAAGTTATTTGCGATGGAATTCGAGCGGGATAGTGTGATTTCTTTATCTTTGGCTGGAAAACCACAAGTGGATATCGTTAGAGCAGTCCAGCATTTAAATGTGAATAAATCTTTTGTATCTCGTTACCGTGATACTGGTAGCGTCAAGGAAGTGAACTGAAGAAAACACTAACATCAGCAGAAATGGTTCGAAAAGTAAGGAAGCGACATGATCGAAACCTGTGTTGCAGTGGCCGAAATATTGCTCGTGAGTTGAACGTATCGCAATATTCCATTCGGCAAATATTGAAAAATGAGCTCGGGGTAAACCATTGAAATTCCAAAAAGTGCAAAAACTTACACCACAACAGGAAGAAAATAGAGTCAAAAGAGCTAAAAAGTTGCTTCGCTTGGCCGAAAGTTGTGAACTGCCGAATTTGAATCTTTCCGATGAGAAATAGATGCCAAATATTATCGCCAAAATATTCTGGAGGCTGTATAAAAGCCATGGGCACGCAAACATTTTGGCCGCAGACCTTGAACATTCCAACAGGACTCGCACTCAGCACCACCTGATGTTATTTCCGATATTTTTTACTTTCATTCAATTTAATTAAAAAAAAGTAAAAATTATGGCATTTGATCTTGTTGTAATTTTTTTATCTCACCCTGTATATAGACCCACTGTGTGCAACTAAAATATTGTCTGTGTGTGTATTTCCTTTTTTTGCAAACCACCTCTCCTCCTAACAATGGTATTTCTTGTCATAGATTTATTTGATTTTACATTTGAATGTCAAGTTCACAAAAAAATCACACTGGCAATATCTGACAACACTCAAAACAGAAACTTGACAATAGCTTTACTTTCTTCTACTTGAGATTTTTTTTTTTTTTTTTTGAAAATGACGTCAAGCATGACAACTTTTAAATTCTGTTGTTGCCAAACAACCAGTTAACAGCAATTGGTAATAGAATTCCATTTCATTTATTGTAAACACACTTTTGAACTCGTGTGTGAGAAAACACACACACAGACAGACGTTAAACAACAATACACTTTCATTCATATCAACATCGTGATCATCATCAGACCCATTATTTCCCTTGAGTAGGGGATTTTTTTACGCTATCTACCTTTTTTCGGCTGAAATTTACAATAATTTAATTTTTATCTATTTGTACGAATTGTCAGCAGTTTAAGCGCCAGCGCTAATATTTACCCTTTTACGTGGCCGCAACATTTTGATAGCAGCAATGATTCATAAAAAAACAACAACAACAACTTTAATTATAGTAAATGTCAATATTGAAAATTGTTTGCATTTTATTGGCATATTCTGTGTTTTATGATTTCCTTATAATTGAATAATAATAAATAAGTAACTCAGCTGTGAATTATTTTTCTGTGTAAAAAGCAGGCTAGAAGTTAATCAAGGTAACTTAATTTCAAATAATAATAATAATAATAATAATAATAATAATAATAATAATAATAATAATTATAATAATTATAAAAATAATAATAAAAATAATAATAATATCCAGCTCTGCATTTTCTATAATTTACGTTGTTAAATTTGAATTCATTAAAAACAGATTATTTCTTATTAATACATAAACATTTTAAAAATAAGATGGTGTCAAATGATTCCATGACTTGTACCAAGGAAAAAACATTTCAATATAAAATTATTTATTAAAAAAAAAATAAATAAAAAAATATAAAAAATTGAATATTTCTTTAATAAAACTGTACATGGAAAGTGGGTAGCACTGTTGTCCTAACCAGTGACAAAAAGTCTACAATTTTGCACAAAGGCCTATTTTGCCATTAGAACCAGCTTCCTGATATTTACTATTTTGACGATTGTAACGTAAAAGTTATTTTTTTAATATTTTTTTCAAATTAATTTAGAAATAATGTTTTTTCAAAGGTCCTTTACAAGTGGATTTTTTAAAAATACATTTTCAAAGGACAAACAAACATCAATTTGTTTTGACAATATATTTTAAAGGTCCTTCAAATGTGAATTTTTTTGAAAGCATTTTGTATTCAAATTGTCAAGAAAGATGAAGTTTTTCAAAGGTCCATTACACGCGGATGTTTACAAAAATATTTTTTTTTTCAAAAGTCCATCGTACGGGGATTTCAAAAAAAAAAAAAATACTTTTGCGTTGGACCTTCATATGTGAATTAAAAAAAAAAAAAACTATTTTTTTCAAAAGTCCATCATACGAAGTTTTAAAACCAGGGCATTAAAGCGCAGATTTAAAAAAAAATAATTTTCCAAAGATCCATCATACGTGGATTTTTCAATATTTTTTCAAAGGTCAATCGTACATGGATTTTTAAAAAAGATATTTTTTTTAAAGTTCCATCGTACGGGGCTTTTTTAAAAAATATATATATTTTTAAAAGAACCATAATACATGTCTTTTTTTAAATATATTTTCAAATGGCTTTTTTGAAAAAAAAAATGTTTTGTCAAAAGACATCAAAACGCTGTTTTAAAAAAAAAAAACTATTTTTAAAAGGACAATTAACGTAGATTTTTGAAAAACAAGTAAAAAACACTGTAAGTTCGGCCGGGCTGAACTTTGCATACCTTCCACCATTTGGAACGAATTTGGCAATTTTCAAAAAGATACAATCCGTTAAAAATTCTGTTAAAATCTTAAAAATGTAGCCGTTATATTAGGACGACGTGTACCTGCATAGGCAACTTTTCTCATAAGCCATTACAATATTCAAATGCGAACCTTTAAAAGAATCGGTGAATAATGTCGCTGAAATCATCAAAATACCAAATATCGGGAAGGAGCTATACGGATATGGGAGCTATACGAAAACGCGGAAAACAACAAAAACAATTTAAACAATTTTCTATCTTAACCTGTAGTATTCATTAAAGACTTCAAATACCAAATTTGAAACATTTCCGGTAAATAATATCGCTCACATCGATTCAAAATACCGAATATCTGGAGGTGCAGCTATATGGGGGCTATACGAAGACGTTGACCTGCACAGACAATTTTCTCTCATAGGCTGTAGTATCCGTTACGAACTGCAAATACCAAATTTAAAATAAATTCGGGGAATAATATCGCTAAAATCATCAAAATACCGAATATAGGGAGGTACTATTGTATGGGGACAATACAATGACGTGGACCAGCACAGACACTTTTCTGTCTTAAGCTGTAGTATTCATTAAAGACTTGAAATACCAACATTTGAAACAATTCCGGTGAATAATGTCGCTAAAATCATCAAAATACGAAATATCGGGAGGTACCTTTGTATGGGGGCTGTACCAAAACGTAGACCTACATGACCCATTTTCAATACCTTAAGTATTGCAGACATAATACACATTTGAGTAAAATTTTATCAACCTACTATGATTTGAGTGATTTCCACAGACGTAAATCACTCGACATAGAATTTTATGCTGATCAAGAATATATAAATAAAAAACTGCAACAAGGTCAAGCGCCATAATTTTTACACTTTTTTTTAAATTTTATTAAATAAATGAAAAAAATGTCGTAAATAGCATCAAATTTTAGAATAAGTTTAGATTTTTTCGAATTGATCACCTTTGGCACGAATTATGGCCTTCAAACGGCCAATGAAACCGTCACACGCTGCCCGAATGTTGCTCTGCGGTATTTTGGCCCATTTCCGGCGAAGCGCTTGCTTGAGGTGATCGACACTTTGGTATTTTTTAGAGCCAACCCTGCTTTCCAAAATACTCCAGAACCACTAGTCCAACGGATTGGTATCCGGAGACTTTGGTGGCCATTGTGCGCTGAAAATGAAGCGGGGAATCTCAGTTTGTTTGGGTGGCGCTAACTGAGTCCTGTTGGTATGGTTTTAATACACCCTCCAGAATATTTTCGCAATAATATTCGGCATTTATTCTAATGTCACGGCCGATTAATACGAGCGGAGAGCGACCATCGGCGGTTATGGCGGCCCGCACCATCACCATGGTGCTTGAGTTCTGGTGGCCAACCGAAGGTGCGCATTTGCAGCTGACCTCTTTGGCAAGTAAACACAATAATTTTGTTTGTTTAGACACTGCTGGACAACGAATGTTTTCTCATCGGAGAAAACCAAATTCGGCAGGTCACCATTTCGGCCAAGCGAAGCAACTCTTTAGCTCTTTTGAGTTTTTTTTTTCTTTCCGTTGCGTTGTAAATTCTTTCACTTTTTGGAATTTCAATGGCTTTACAATATTTGCCGGATGGAATATTGCCATATGTTCAGCTCATGAGCCATTTTTCGGCCACTGCGATGCAGGTTTTTCTGCTGATGTTGCTGTTTTCTTCCGTTCACTTCCCTGACGTCGGGGTACACTACTAGTATCACGGTAACAAGCGATGGTACGAGACTCAAAAGATTTATTCACATTTAAATGCTAGAGTGCTCTACTGATAGCCACTTGTGGTTTTCCAGCCAAATATAGAAATCACACTATCAAGCTTGATATTCGTGATGGAATAACTTTTTTTCTGGAAAATTCTCACCAAAATGCTTTTGTACGCTTGTAGAGAATATAATGAGCTGTCGCTGGAATAATTTTAACAGCTGTCGGACGAGTGGCTTAAAAATGACAGCAGTCTGAAGTTGGTTGTAGTTTTTTTCATCTCCACCTCTATGTATCCAATATTACCCACTTTTTGGCCAGAATCTGTCTTCATATCCGAAACATGAAGGTTACGTTTCAGCAAAATTAATTAAGAAATTATGATTCATTTCTTTCAAATAACTAAAATTAATTTGAACTGCAATCACAATAACCAGTCTATAATATTCCCAGCCTTCTGGCAGTGAATGTTCTCAGCGAGCTCAATTCTTTCCAGACACAATCAATACTATTGCACAAAGTAATGTAGTCGGAGATATTGGGAAAGCATAAAAGTGTGACTCTCTACCCTTGCCTAGCATGTGCTTCGCCGAAATAACTTTAACAGGCCCCATCGGTTTCAACACATTTGGAGACAAGCAATCCATGCCAGCCCATAGGGATGTCCGCACGATAACAATCGATGGGAGTATCCGATTTGGTCAACACTTGATATGTCGTAACATTTTTTTTTTCAAATTCACATCGCTTCAGTTTTTTTAACTTCCAAAGACTCGAAGTTTCGAAAAAAAAAATTTCTCTCTCAAAAAAATGAATATTTGTCCATTTCTCCCACAAAGTGTCCAAATGTCAAAAAAAAATCGAATATCATAAAACTCCAAATTATTTCATTTCTTTATGGACAAAATACATTTGCGCCCAAATTATCAACTCACCTGGTTACAATTTCCATCGAACTTCCTATTTTCTCACTGTACTACATCTTAACAATTATCAATGCAACACTTTGTATATATTTATTTTCCCGCCAGAATGTCAAGGCCGCATTTGCATACACTTGTGAAGTTTATTGCTGGCTGGCGGGATGTCTGGCGGCATGTGCCGTTGTTTTCAGTCACGAAGTGGAAATTTCGTTTTATTAAAACAGAGACATGCCTCAAACAATAAACATGCTCGTCGACTTTTGTGCAAATATAGAGCAAAACGAACAAAACCCACAAACAAAAGCAACAAAATAAACGGCTGTGAAAATATTCAGTTTAAGGTCATTTGATTTTATGGCCGATTACATTACTGCCAGTAATATTCGAAGGCATTTTACATTTGGATAAAAATGTGGGGTCTAGGGGTAACCCATAACAACAAGTGGTGGGAGTGTGGTCCAGCGGGCAGAGCATATCTGACAGAGAGTTTCGGGATTTAATGCTGAGCTAAAAACAAAACAATTGTAATGCAAAACAAAAATATTAACGATGGACAGTGGAACGTGTATAAATGGAATGGAGAATTGACAGATAAAATTTAATATTTTTAGTAATCACAGAAAAAATCCAATAGTCTATGAAAGTAAAGCTAACAAGTGAAAAAGCTGTAAGTTTGAAATACCCTCCACCATTTGGAACGAATTTGGCAATTTTCACAAAAAAAAATTAAATAAAATCCGTTATAAATTCTGTTAAAATCTTAAAAATACCGAATGTAACCGTTATATTAAGGTCTAAACGACGACGTGGCACAGGCAATATTCTGTCATAGGCTGTAGTATCCATTACGATTTTCAAATACCAAGTTTGAAACATTTCCAAATACCGAATATCGGAGGTACCATTATATGAGGGGTATACCAAAACGTGGACCTACATGGCCCATTGTCAATACCAAAAGTCCTGCAGACATAATATACATTTGAGTAAAATTTTATCAACCTACTTAATTTCGTTCCGAAGCTAGAAAGATTTCCATAGATGGATAGACGGATGAACATCCACGATTATAGCTCTGTTGGTTCTTAAAAGTTTTCTTTTAATAGATCCACGATCATAGCTCTGTTGGACCTTGGGAAATATTCTTTAAACATTACGATTATAGCTCTATTGGTCCTTCGAAAGTTTTCTTTAAAAGATTCTTTGAAAATATTTTTTTGAAATCCACGATTATATCTATGTTGGTCCTTGGGAAATATTCTTTAATAGATCGACGATTACAGTTCTGTTGGTCCTTGGAAAATATTCTTTAATAGATCCACGATTATAGTTCTGTTGGTCCTTGGAAAATATTCTTTAACAGATCCTAGATTATAGCTCTGTTGGTCCTTGGGAAATATTCTTTAAGAGATCCACGATTATAGTTCTGTTGGTCCTTGGAAAATATTCTTTAAAAGATCCACGATCATGGCTCTGTTTATCCTTAGAAAATATTACTTAAAAGATCCACGATTATACCTCTGTTGGTCCTTGGAAGATATTCTTTAAAGGACCCACGATCTGTTGGACCTTGGGGAATATTCTTTAAAAGTTCCTCGATTATAGTTCTGATGGTTGTAGGGAAGTAGTCTTTAAAAGATCGACGATCATAGCTTTGTTGGTCCTTCGAAAATATTCTTTAATAGATCCACGATTATAGCTCTGTTGGTCCTTGGAAAATATTCTTTAAAAGATCCACGCTTATGGCTCTGTTGGTCCTTGGAAAAAATTCTCTAAAAGATCCACGATTATAGCTCTCTGTTCCTTGGAGAATATTCTTTAAAGGGCCCACGATTATGGCTCTGTTGGTCTTTCGAAAATATTCTTTAAAAAATCCACGATTATAGCTCTGTTGGTCTTTGAAAGATTCCTTAAAAGATCCACGATTATAGCTCTGTTGGTCCTTGGAAAATATTCTTTAAAAGATCCACGCTTATGACTCTGTTGGTCCTTGGAAAAAATTCTCTAAAAGATCCACGATTATAGCTCTGTTGGTCCTTGGAGAATATTCTTTAAAGGATCCACGATTATGGCTCTGTTGGTCTTTGAAAGTTTTCTTTAAAAGATCCTTTGAGAATATTCTTTAAAGGATCCACGATTATGGCTCTGCTGGTCCTTGAAAAATGTTCTTTAAAAGATCGACGATTATTGCTCCATTGATCCTATCAAAATATTCCTTAAAAGATCCACGGTTATAGCTCTGTTGGTTCTTTGAAAAGATCCACGATTATATCTCTGTTGGTCCTTACAAAGTTTTCTTTAAAAAATCCGCAATTATAGCTCTGTTGGTCCTTGGAAAATATTCTTTTAAAGACCCGCGATTATAGCTCTGTTGGTCCTTGGAAAATATTCTTTAAAACAACCACGATTATAGCTATGTTGGTCCTTGGGAAATGTTCTTTAAAAGATTCACGATTATAGTTCTGTTGGTCCTTGGAAAATATTCTTTAAAATAACCACGATTATAGCTTTCTTGGTCCTTCGAAAGTTTTTTTTTTAAAAGATCCTTAGAAAATATTTATTGAAGATTCACGATTATAGTTATGTTGGTCCTTGGAAAATATTCTTTAAACGATCCACGATTATAACTCTGTTGGTCCTTGGAAAATATTCTTTAAAAGTACCACGATTAAAGCTCTGTTGGTCCTTGGAAAATATACTTAAAAAATCCACTATTATATATCTGTTGGACCTTGGGAAATATTCTTTAAAAGTTCCACGATTTTAGCTCTGATGGTTATAGGGAAATAGTCTTTAAAAGATCGACGATCATAGCTTTGTTGGTCCTTCGAAAATATTCTTTGACAGATCCAAGATTATAGCTCTGTTGGTCCTTGGAAAATAATCTTTAAGAGATCCACGATTAAAGCTCTTTCGGTGCTTGGAAAATATTCTTTAAAAGATCCGCGATTGTATCTCTGTTGATCCTTGCAAAGTTTTCTTTAAAAGATCCGCAATTATAGCTCTTCTGGTCCTTGAAAAAATTACAAAAAGATCCACGATTATAGCCCTGTTGGTCCTTGAAAAATAATCTTTAAAAATCCACGATTATAGCCCTGTTGGTACTTGGAAAACATTCTTTAAAAGATCCACGATTATTTCCCTGTTGGTCCTTGGAAAATATTATTTAAAATTACCACGATTATAGCACTGTTGGTCCTTGAAAAATATTCTGAAATAGATCCACGATTTAAGCTCTATCGGTCCTTGCAAAATATTCTTTAAAAATCCACGATTATAGCTCTGTTGGTCCTTGGGAAATATTCTTTAAAAGTTCCACGATTAAAGCTCTGTTGGTCCTTGGAAAATATTTTTTAAAGGAACCACCATTTAGCTCTGTTGGTCCTTGGAACATCAATACTCGTCTCTTCCTTTTTTCTGTAATTTCTGTAATTTTCTTCTGAGTTGTACAGTGTAATAAAAATATGGCGTTCGGAATAACATAAATCACCATTCGAACAGGTCCCACTGTTTACCCCCCAAAAACAATGCTAATGCATGTACGGGGTTCTACATCATTTTAAGTATAGCGCCAGCTAATTATTTCCTAGTCAACAGCGTTTGTGTGCAATGTTAGTATCAAGTCTCTGTGTATGTGTTGTTCATCAGACAGCTGCGTCAGACATCACATAGCACGTGGCTTTTATGATGACCAGAGCAGCAGCAAAGTCCGACGACGACGACGCAATTGTAAATAAATAGTAAAATCCATAAGCAAAACAAAACAACGGAAACAAAACAGAAATACAGCTGAAATGAAATAGGAACTGTTAGTAAAAACAGAAATAGAAATGCAATTTCAAACCGCTTTACGACACAGCGGCCAGAATATTGATCGTGTAATACTTATCGCGCCATGGTATGAGAGGACCCTGAACCTACTACAGCCGAAGGAGAAACGCAAAGGAGTAGGGAAAAGTGCGCGCGTGTTTTGCAACTTTGTTGCAATGCCGAGACACACACCATTGCGTCATCGTTAGCAGTGTTACATTACCATTACCACAACTACGAGCTATTGTATTTATTTGAAGAGATTGCCAGCGTGCCAGTGTCTAATGGGCATCATTTAACTCTGGAGATAATGAATAAAATAAACAACTGTGATAGCAAACAAAATTGCCACAATGTAATGTAGAAGATAGGAGGAACATAATAATGTGGGGAATGGGAGATCCAAAAGGGAAATTGTTGGAGGAGAGCAAGGAGAAACAAGTAAAAAGGGTTTGGTTGGAAAACCGGGGGTACCGTTATAAGAGGACCCATACGAAGACGCGGACCTGAATCAAACATTTTTTTGCAGATAGAGAACAGACGTTCCTAGAACCCCAATTGTCAAGTTGCATCTATTTGGTTGGAATTTGTGGCAGAAACCTCAAAAATCCCGAAAAACGCGAGGTATCGTAATTTGGGAACTATACTGGACATGTAGCGAATATTTTTTGCAAGAATAGAACAGACCTACCGAGATCACCCATTGTCAATTTCCAGCAAATTTTATTGGAAATTGTGGTCGAATCCGCAAAAATTCTGAAAATCGGGAGCTACTATTATATAGGAGCTATACCACTTGGTGACTTGTGGCGACCTCTTCTTTCCGAAAGAAGAGAACATACCTACCGAGATCCCCACTTGTCAAGCTTCGTGGAAATTGTGGCAGAAACCTTCTAAATACCGAAAATCGGGATGTATGGTTATATTGGGGCCAATTAGTGGAATTGTAGCGATTTTTTTTGCAAGGAAATAACAGACCTACCAAGAACCCCAAATATAAAGTTTCAGCTAATTTGGTTTGAAATTGTGATAGAAACATCAAAAATACCGAAAATCGGCTGGTACCATAATATGGGGGCCATACCAATTGGTGGACTTTATTCGAACATTTTCGCAAGGAGAGAACAGACCTTTTAAGAACAACAAATGCCACATTTTGTCTTATTTGGCTGGAATTCGTAGCGAAAGTCGGGAGGGAGAGAACAGACCTACCGATAATCCCAAATGTAAAGTTTCAGCTAATTGGTTAGGAAGTTGTGAAACGTCAAGGAAGTGCACGGAAGAAAACAGCAATATCAGAAGAAATGGTTCGAAAAGTAAAGAAGCGACTTGATCGAAATCCGCGCCCTAGTGACCGTAAAATGGCTTGTGAGCTGAACATATAGCAATATTCCATTCGGCAATTATTGAAAAATGAGCTCGGAGTAAAGCCATTGAATTTCCAAAAAGTGCAAGAACTTACACCGTAATTAGACTGAAAAGAGCTAAAGAGTTGCTTCGCTTGGCCGAATTTGGTTTTCTCCGATGAGAAAACATTCGTTGTCCAGCAAACCAAAGAGGTCAGCTGAAAATGTGTACCTTCGGTTGGCCACCAGAACTCAAGCCTCGGTCATGGTGATGGTGTGGGCTGCCATAATAGCTCTCCGCTCGTATTAATCGACCGTGGCATCAGATTAAATGCCGACTATGTATTATGAGGAAATATTCAGGAGGGTGTATTAAAGCCTTGGGCACGCAAAAATTTTGGCCGCAGACCTTGGACATTCCAGGACTCAGCACCATCGCACTCAGCACGCGCCACCCAAGAATGGTTACAAAATGAGGTTCCTCGCTTCATTGCCAGCCCACAATGGCCACCAAAATATCCGGATACCAATCCGTTGGACTATTGTGTCTGGAGTATTTTGGAAAGCAAGGTTGGCACTAAATACCAAAGTGTCAAGCAAACGCTTCGCCGGAAATACCGCAGAGCAACATTCGGGCAGCATGTGACGGTTTCATTGGCCATAGAAGACCGTAATTCGTGCCAAAGGTGACAATCTCCAACAAATCCAAAATTATTCTAAAATTTAATGCTATTTCCGACATTTTTTGCTTTCATTCAATAAAATTTAAGAACAATTTAAAAATTATGGCGTTTGACTTTGTGGCACATTTTTATCTTACCCTGTAAGGTAAAGAAAAAAGTCGATATTGTCCGAATCTGGCACCTCACTATACATGTCAGACTTATGCCAGATACGAATTGGACAATACTCTATAATCATTGTGCTTAAGTGACTCATCGTTTCAGGTTATGTGGGGCGGGAGTTCATTGGTGCAAAACATATCACCTCGTCCTTTTTTTGCCACCTAAACTGTTGACAAAGTGATTGATTGGACTACCACTTTGCTCTAAATGACTCACTCATAGGAAAACCCATCTATTTTTTTCATGAACTATTTCCATTTGGTTTGATTTGATTATGGTTTCGTCACATGCTACGATATTTAGCCCAAGAGCTCATTACCCCATCAAAATTGATATTATAATTCCTGTGATATCAAAATTTGTTAGATATTTTTTTCCGGGTAATCAAAATTTATGAGTCATAAAAAATAGGTAAATCATAACTGAGCAACTTGATTATGTGGTTTAATTGCGGATTTTTACTATTTTCTGGTCCAAAAATTGCTTTGGCCTCAGGGCTTTTCTGAAAATTTATGAGACGTCCCGTAGTTTCCATTATGCTAAATGAAACAAATTACTTAACATTGAAAATCAATTCATATATCACATTCCCACCTAATTGAGGTTCTGTATGTGCTTCAATGTGGTATGGTGTGATAATAATTGCCATCGGGACAATCGATAAATGCCTACTCAATTGATTTACCAATTAATTATGAATTATTCTTTTTTTGCCATTATTTACTATCGATTTCAATTAAATATATTTTTGTTGTGATTTTGTATAATTGTTTCTGCAATTATTTACAATCACATGAATACTGTTCTGTTCTGTTTAGATATATAAGATAATTTGCGAAAAATTACCTAATAACTTATTTAAAAAAAAATATTTATATGCGGGAAATACACAAAAGAAATCTAACTTTATACATAAGGTTCGACAATTGAAAATGCTATCGAAAAAGTACTGAATATTTCCCTAAAAATCCGGATACTTTATGAGAGTTTTATTATTCCAAATATTCAACATTTGTGGAGAAGTTACCAGGAGGAGTGAACCGATATACCCCATCTTAGGATGTGCCGATATTAAAAGAAAGCGGATACATATTATACCTATTATAAAACCCTCATAAGTTTTTTTGTTCAAAATTTTGTCCCCATTTCGGGGGATGTACCAGAAGGAGTGGGCCGATGCATCTTATCTTCACACCATATCAAGTATTGATAGAAATTTTAGGATGTGCCGAGTTTGAAAGAAATCTGATACATATTTCGCATTTTATGAGAGTTTTAATTATTCCAAATTTTGAACCTGTGTGAGGGGAGGCACTTGATGGAGTGGGCCGATATATAAGTTATTCTGCGTGAAAATTTTGAGGTTTGTTGGAGGATAATAGTTTGATAATAATATTACGATGTACCAAGTTTGAACCACATCGGATCCTCTCTTCAAGGGTTTTCGTGAGCACCAGCCAGCCAAAGAAACAGTTGGACGGACAAACCTAGATCGACACCAAATTTCTTGAAACGGATTTGGTCCAAAAAGTTTTTCGAAGGAGGTACTAGAAGGAATGGACCGCTATTACACATATCCGAACTCGATTTTAGTTTGATAATAATATTACGTTGTACCAAGTTTAGACCAAATCGGATCCTCTCTTCGAGAGTTGTCGTGCGCACCAACCAACCAGAGAGACAGACGGACGAACAAACCTAGATCGACCCCAAATTTCCTGAAACAGATTTGGGCCAAAGAGACCTGGGGTGTCAAACCGTTATTTCTATAAGGCACGTTTTGGTCTTATCAAATGATATACAGGGTGAGATAAAAAAAACTGCAATAAAGTCAAACGCCATAATTTTTACATATTTTTAAATTTTATTGAATGAAACCAAAAAATGTTAGAAATAACATTAAGTTTTAGAATAAGTTTAGATTTGTTCGAATTAGTAACCTTTGGCACGAATTATGGCCTTCGAACGGCCAGTGAAACCGTCACACGCTGCCAAACGCCATAGTTTCTACATTTTTTTTTAAATTTTATCAAATGAAAGCATAAAATGTCGGAAATAGCATCAAATTTTAGAATAAGTTTAGATTTGTTCGAATTGGTCACCTTTGGCACGAATTATGGCCTTCAAACGGTCAATGAAACAGCCACACGCTGCCAATAGCCATAGTTTAATTTTTTTTTAATTTTATCGAAAGGAAGCAACAAATGTCGGAAATAGCATCAAATTTTAGAATAAGTTTAGATTTGTTCGAATTGGTCACCTTTGGCACGAATTATGGCCTTCAAACGGCCAATGAAACCGTCACACGCTCCTTGAATGTTGCTCTGCGGTATTTTGGCCCATTCCCGGCAAAAAGCGCTTGCTTGAGTTGATCGACACTTTAGTATTTTTTAGTGCCAACCTTGCTTTCCAAAATACTGCAGACACAATAGTCCAACGGATTGGTATCTGGAGATTTTGGTGGCCATTGGAATGTCCAAGGTTTGCGGCCAAAATGTTTGCGTGCTCAAAGCTTTAATACACCCTCAAAAATATTTTCGCGACAATATTCGGCATTTATTCTGCTTAAGTTCTGGTGGCCAACCGAAGGTGCACATTTTCAGCTGGTCTCTTTGGCATTTTATTTGTTTACAAACTTCTGGACAACAAATGTTTTCTCATCAGAGCGGAGAAAACCAAATTAGATATATAGGTCTACGTTTTTTTATAGCCCCTGTATAACGTTGCCTCCCGATATTCGGTATTTTAATGATTTTTGCCACATTTTGTCACGGATTTGTCTAAAAATTAGTATTTGTTGGTCATAATGTGATCTAGCTCTGTTGGCAAAATATTGTATGTATAGGTCCACGGTTTGGTATAGCCCGGTTCGTATAACGATTCGTTCCGATATTCGGTATATTTTTGATTTTTGCCACATTTTCCCACGAATTTGTCTAAAACTTCGTATTTGGGGGTCATAATGTGATCTAATGTTTCCTTTACCCTAAGGTGTGGAGGTTATTAAAAGATTGGCCCGGCCGAACTTAATGTTTTTTGTACTTGTTTTATGAGAACATGCGCAGATTTTCTATGAGAATATTCACAGATATTCCCCAGAATGATCCACAAATTTTCTCTGATAAGATCTATAGAACTATAGAGATTCCTAACCAAATCTTAATATCATCTAATGTTGATCCGCATTTTCCCATTTTTAATTCGGCTTTTGTTTTCTTTTCTACTCCCAGCTGTAAAGCATAAAATCGTTTCTTGCATCATTCTCCCCAAACTGATAATTCCATTCAAGTGCCATTAAAAATTTCCTGCTGCTCTTTAGCCGCTTGACCATGATCTTAGCATGAACTTTATTGCTGTTGTTGTTGTCGCGATTGACATTCAAGCGTTTAAGTGACGATAAATACGACATTTAAATATCTATGTTTATGATTGTTCTACGTTTGGTTTTTATGACTGTCTGGCAACGCTAGTTAGGCATTCACTTTTCGCTGTTAACAGTTAACGGAAGACGTTGGTTTTGCCTGAGGTGGGGCGGCAGCGCCAACATCATTAAAGCCATATTCTAAGATAATGCATTGCTGCACATAACAATAAAATGGCGCGTAAAAATTGTTTTACTATTACCAACAGCAACAACAACAAAAGGGAAACTAAAAAAACCTCGCTAATGAAAAATACAAATATTTTGAACTGAATGGCGTTGTATGCTATTCGAAATGTACGGTGATCGGCGTTTTAGTGCATTGCTATGCATTTTTCATGTCGTATAATGAAGAGAGCGAGAAGAAAAAAAATTAAACTTATTTAGTGCAGCGCGTGTTGTAGTTTTTTGGTTATTATGCGGACCAGTGTAGTGACCGACTCGTACATCAACATCAAATGTGTCAATAAAACAAAAATATTGGAATTATAATACCAGGCTTTCAAGAAGTTTTTTGGCATATATTTTTAAAAAAGTATTCGTTGGACATTTTATTTTAAATTGAGAGCGTACTTTTCTATGGAGATGTCTCAAAAATACAAGGTGAGATAAAAAAACTGCCATTAAGTCAAAAGCCAAAATTTTTACATTTTTTTTATTTTTTTCTGAATGAAAGCAAAAAAAAATGTCGTAAATAGCATCAAATTTTGGAACAAGTTTAGATTTGTTCGAATTGGTCACCATCGGCACAAATTATGGCCTTCAAACGGCCAATGAAACCGTCACACGCTGCCAATAGCCATAATTTACATTTTTTTTCTTGTTTAAATTTTATCGAAAGAAAGCAAAAATGTCGGAAATAGCATCAAATTTTAGAAAAAGTTTAGATTTATTTGAATTGGTATTATTAGCGCGAGCCTAACATCTCAAGAGGGTAGAGTAGATTTGATTACCTTTTCCTAAGAGGCCAGGAGGTTTTCGTATAGAAGACCAAAAAACCTTCTCATATAAGACTTGAAGATACAGTAGAGCTCTACAGAAACCCTGGAAGATCTTCTGTATGCATATCTTAAAAATACTAAATGAAGCCGATATATTAGGGTCTATACGACGACGTGGACCTGCAGAGGCAACTTTTGTCATAAGCCATTACAATATTCAAATACGAAACTTGAAAACAATTCTGTGAAAAATGTAGCTAAAATCATCAAAATACCGAGTATAGAGAGGTACTTTATGTGGGGGCTATAGCAAAACGCTATAGCAAAATTCCGAATATCGGGAGGTGCCGTTATATGGGGGCTATACGAAAACGTGGACAGACATGGCCCATTCTCAATACCAAAAGTACTGCAGACATAATATACATTACTATGGTGGAGGGTATAACAATACATAAATTTCTCACAGTGGATATGATAATCTCTCTGTATTTACTTGCAGCAATGCTATACTATAATGCACTGCTGTCGTTTCGAAAAAAATGTTAATTCAGCAAATATTACGTAAATAATTTATAAAAACAACGAGTAAATTATAATAATATAATGGCAAGCAACAGGCGTGCATTATTATCAATGACAGGAGCGAGCTGCTGTAGCAGCATTCATTGTTGCCAACAAATGTGTTAATAATGACAGCAAACAATGCAATTTATATATTTTCGTAGAAATCGATGATTGGAAATTTTTTCAAAGACAGTGGGTCCTGGCTCAGATAATAGGTTCCCCGGCAAATTTGAAGTTGGCTCAATTAATTTCTGTAGAACTCGTAAAACACAAAAACAATGTTACTTAACGCAAAGGTTCCGCTGTAACAAATTAGCAACTAGTCGGCATAGCAATGACTTAAAGACACGACTAATAAATACTATGTTCGATGCCACACAGCAACAGCTATTAACGTTGTTGTGGTTGTTGTTTTATTTAAAAATCAGAAATGTAAACAAATCAAAAGCAACTACATGTTGATTGCCGAGGGCTGCTAACACGTTATACTTTCTCCAATCTCATCAATTTATTGGTAGTTTTTGGCACCATGGACCTACGAGAAGACCTTTTGATCTTCAAAGAGTAGACCTTTGGGTTTTTTCGTTTTCTACGAGGAAAGACCTTTGGTTTTCCAAGGGAAGATCTTTTGCTCTTCTATGAGAAGATCTTCTGATCTTCTATGAGAAGATCTTCTGATCTTCTATGAGAAGATCTTCTGATCTTCTATGAGAAGATCTTCTGATCTTCTATGAGAAGATCTTCTGATCTTCTATGAGAAGATCTTCTGGTCTTCTCTGACGAAGACCTTCTGGTCCTCTCTGACGAAGAACTTCTGGTCCTCTCTGACGAAGACCTTCTGGTCTTCTCTGACGAAGACCTTTTGGTCTTCTCTGACGAAGCCCTTCTGGTCTTCTCTGACGAAGACCTTCTGGTCTTCTCTGACGAAGACCTTCTGGTCTTCTCTGACGAAGACCTTCTGGTCTTCTCTGACGATGACCTTCTGGTCTTCTCTGACGTAGACCTTCTGGTCTTCTCTGACGAAGACCTTCTGGTCTTCTCTGACGAAGACCTTCTGGTCTTCTCTGACGAAGACCTTCTGGTCTTCTCTGACGAAGACCTTCTGGTCTTCTCTGCCGAAGACCTTCTGGTCTTCTCTGACGAAGACCTTCTGGTCTTCTCTGACGAAGACCTTCTGGTCTTCTCTGACGAAGACCTTCTGGTCTTCTCTGACGAAGACCTTCTGGTCTTCTCTGACGAAGACCTTCTGGTCTTCTCTGACGAAGACCTTCTGGTCTTCTCTGACAAAGACCTTCTGGTCCTCTCTGACGAAGACCTTCTGGTCCTCTCTGACGAAGACCTTCTGGTCTTCTCTGACGAATACCTTCTGGTCTTCTCTGACGAATACCTTCTGGTCTTCTCTGACGAATACCTTCTGGTCTTCTCTGACGAATACCTTCTGGTCTTCTCTGACGAATACCTTCTGGTCTTCTCTGACGAATACCTTCTGGTCTTCTCTGACGAATACCTTCTGGTCTTCTTTGACGAAGACCTTCTGGTCTTCTTTGACGAAGACCTTCTGGTCTTCTCTGACGAAGACCTTCTGGTCCTCTCTGACGAAGACCTTCTGGTCTTCTCTGACGAAGACCTTCTGGTCTTCTCTGACGAAGACCTTCTGGTCTTCTCTGACGAAGACCTTCTGGTCTTCTCTGACGAAGACCTTCTGCTCTTCTAGGACGAAGAACTTTTGCTCTTCTATGACGAAGACCTTCTGGTCTTCTATGACGAAGACCTTCTGGTCTTCTATGACGAAGACCTTCTGGTCTTCTATGACGAAGACCTTCTGGTCTTCTATGACGAAGACCTTCTGGTCTTCTATGACGAAGACCTTCTGGTCTTCTATGACGAAGACCTTCTGGTCTTCTATGACGAAGACCTTCTGGTCTTCTATGACCAAGACCTTCTGCTCTTCTAGTATGAAGACCTTCTGCTCTTCTAGTATGAAGACCTTCTGCTCTTCTAGTACGAAGACCTTCTGCTCTTCTAGTACGTAGACCTTCTGCTCTTCTAGGAGGAAGACCTTCTGCTCTTCTAGGACGAAGACCTTCTGCTCTTCTAGGACGAAGACCTTCTGCTCTTCTAGGACGAAGACCTTCTGCTCTTCTAGGACGAAGACTTTCTCCTCTTCTAGGACGAAGACCTTCTCCTCTTCTAGGACGAAGACCTTCTGCTCTTCTAGGACGAAGACCTTCTGCTCTTCTAGGACGAAGACCTTCTGCTCTTCTAGGACGAAGACCTTCTGCTCTTCTAGGACGAAGACCTTCTGCTCTTCTAGGACGAAGACCTTCTGCTCTTCTAGGACGAAGACCTTCTGCTCTTTTAGGACGAAGACCTTCTGCTCTTCTAGTATGAAGACCTTCTGCTCTTCTGGTACGAAGACCTTCTGCTCTTCTAGTACGAAGACCTTCTGCTCTTCTAGGACGAAGACCTTCTGCTCTTCTAGGACGAAGACCTTCTGCTCTTCTAGGACGAAGACCTTCTGCTCTTCTAGGACGAAGACCTTCTCCTCTTCTAGGACGAAGACCTTCTCCTCTTCTAGGACGAAGACCTTCTCCTCTTCTAGGACGAAGACCTTCTGCTCTTCTAGGACGAAGACCTTCTGCTCTTCTAGGACGAAGACCTTCTGCTCTTCTAGGACGAAGACCTTCTGCTCTTCTAGGACGAAGACCTTCTGCTCTTCTAGGACGAAGACCTTCTGCTCTTCTAGGACGAAGACCTTCTGCTCTTCTAGGACGAAGACCTTCTGCTCTTTTAGGACGAAGACCTTCTGCTCTTCTATACGAAGACCTTCTGGTCTTCTGTGACGAATACCATCTGGTCTTCTGTGACGAATACCATCTGGTCTTCTTTGACGAAGACCTTCTGGTCTTCTGTACGAAGACCTTCTTCTGCTCTTCTATACGAAGACCTCCTGGTCTTCTATGACGAAGACCTTCTGGTCTTCTTTGACGAAGACCTTCTGGTCTTCTTTGACGAAGACCTTTTGGTCTTCTATGACGTAGACCTTCTGGTCTTCTTTGACGAAGACCTTCTGGTCTTCTTTGACGAAGACCTTCTGGTCTTCTTTGCCGAAGACCTTCTGCTCTCCTTTGACGAAGACCTTCTGCTCTCCTTTGACGAAGACCTTCTGGTCTTCTTTGACGAAGACCTTCTGGTCTTCTATGACGAAGATATTCTGGTCTTCAATGACGAAGACCTTCTGATTATCTCTGAGAAGACCGTATGGCCTTCAATGACGAAGATATTCCGGTATTTTATACGAAGAAAAGACCTTCACGGCTACCAAAAACCTTTTGGTCCTCCAAGAGACCTCTGCTTCTCTTTTAGAAGACCTTCTACTCTGCTATTAGAAAACCTTCTTCTATACTAAGTCTTCAACTCGTCTATACGTAGTATTCAACTCTTCTATGCGAAGACCTTCTCGTCTTCTATGAAAAAAACTTCAGAACTCTATTTATTCAACACAAAATTCTACTCGGGTTTATCTGAAATATAAACCTATGGTATAAACAATTTATTTATTTATTTATTTATTTTTAATTCATAATCAAATAATTGGCCACAATAAAAAACTATTTAATAAAAACGCAATCAAAACAAAACGCAAAATTCAACAGGCTGATGCAACAACAATTAGCCGGTCAAAACATTAAGTAATAGCAACAAAAATAGCAAAGCATTGCAGTAGCCGGCGTCAGAACACTCGCGCTTGCACACAGAACAACATTTAAGTCTATAGCCCACTGAATAACGGCGGCTCCTCCCCACCCATCCGCCAGCCCCGCATGTTGTCATACTGCAGAAACTACGACTGATCGTTTAGCGCCAATTGCGTTGTACAAACCGACTATTGCTACCACTACATTGACATAATTATGGCGTATCCACGGTATTTTGTGCAGCGCCAGTCATTCATATATTTCATGCGGCGAACCGGTGTTTTTGTTCTGATTTTCGCATGCATTCTCGTTGCTATTAATGATAACAGCTGTCTAGAGAGAGAGCAGCGCCAAAAACATAATACAAAAACACTGGGCAACGGAAAATAGATCGGAAAATAAAAATAGAAAGACTTTTAAGAATTGTTTAAGGGCTATAGAAAAGTTGTTTTTCAATACTTGAATGTTATATTCCAACGCCTCAATTGAAGCTGGTTCATCTAAATAGACATGAGTGCCATAAAAAATGGTCTAAATGCACCAAACCGCATGATCTAGGCGGCCAATAGACCAGACCGGTTCCGAATGCAATAATTTTGGAATGTGGCAACATATTTTATAAACCACGGATCCTCCAGGTAAAGCTCTTTTATTTTGGTCAAAAAAATGTTGGATTTAGTTAACCGATAGAGCTCACCATCCACAATTACGTTACGCTTCGCAGCATCTTTAAAGAAATACGGTTCAATAATGTCATCAGACCATAAACCACACCAAACTGTGACTATTTCTGCATGAATTAATAATTAAATACATATCCCTATAATAATTAAAAAATAAATATTTGTTGTCCAGTGTGATCATCAATTGATCGCTGCATGCGCTTGCAGTGATCACAAGAAAAAACGACACATAAAATCCATTCATAAAACCCATCAGCAATGCGCATTTTTGCTATTGCAATTGCAAATAAACAACCACATCGGGCCAAGACGAAAGAGGGATACCCTCTTAACTTTGTTATCAATAAATTGGTTTCAATATGCGGAGCAAGCCCTTGACATGGTGTAGGAAAAAGTAAATTTACAATACCGGTATTTTGTGTTTGAAATGTTTCCAGAATTCTTATCATATTGTAAAAAATTTCGAAGGCAATGGAATGGAAGGTAGTAGAGAATTTAACAGAATATTTACGGCCAACTTATCTTTCACACTTCTCTTCTATGAGAGAAGAGACGTTATACTCTTCTATGGGAAAAGATACGTTATTCTCTTCCATGAGAAAATATACGTTTTTATCTTCTATGAGAGAAGGAACCGTCGCCTCTTTTGCGAGAAGAGACCGTCGTGTCTTCTATGAGCAGACCTTCTGGTCTCTCCTACGAGATGATGGCTTCTTCTCTTCTATGAGAAGTCCTTCTGGTCTTCTTTTTCTATGATGAGGCCATCTGATCTTCTATGACAAGACATTCCAGTCATTTTCTATGAAAAGGCCTTTAGGTTTTCTTCTATGAGAATACCTTCTAATCTTGTCCTTCCATGCGAAGACCGTCTTCTCCTCAATGAAGTACCTTCATCGCTTCTATGAGAAAATACCTTCTTCTTCTCTTCTATGAGACGAGACCTTATATGCGAAGAACTGGAACAGAAATCAAATAGACTCAAAAGAGCTAAAGAGTAGCTTTGCTTGGCCGAAAGTGGTGAACTGCCGAACATTCGTTGTCCAGCAGTTTGTAAACAAACCAAATGTTCGTGTTTACTTGCCAAAGAGGTCAGTTGAAAATGTGCACTTTCGGTTGGCCACCAGAACTCAAGCGCCGGCCATGGTGATAGTGTGGGCCGCCATAACAGCCGATGGTCGCTCTCCGCTCTTATTAATCGACCGTGGCATCAGAATAAATACCGAATATTATCGCGAAAATATTCTGGAGGGTGCATCAACATTTGGCCGCTGACCTTGGACATTCCAGCAGGACTCAGCACCATCGCACTCAGCACGCGCCACCCAAGAATGGTTACAAAATGAGGTTCCTCGCTTCATTTCCAGCTCACAATGACTACCAAAATCTCCGCAAACCAATCCATTGGACTATTGTGTCTGGAGTATTTTGGAAAGCAAGGTTGGCACTAAAATATACCAAAGTGTCGATCACCTCAAGCAAGCGCTTCACCGGGAATGGGCCAAAATACCGCAGGGAAACTTTCGGGCAGCATGTGACGGTTTCATTGGCTGTTTGTGGGCCATAGTTCATGCCAAAGGTGACCAATCCGAACAAATCTAAACTTATTCTAAAATTTGATGCTATTTCCGACAAATTTTTACCAATCATTGAAATTAAAAAAAAAGAAAATGTCAAAATTATGGCGTTTGACAGCGTGTAACCAAAGGTGGCCAATTCGAAGAAATCTAAACTTAGTCTAAAATTTGATGCTATTTTCGACATTTTTTGCTTTCATTCGAAAAAATTAAAAAAAGTTAAAAATATGGCGTTTGACTTTGTTGCAGTTTTTTTTTTATTTTCATCCTGCATACTGAAAGGTACTCATAGTGTTCTTTTTTTCAAAAAAAAAAATAAAAAAAAACATTGAAAGTTTTTTTTTAAATATGTTCTACTCTGCCTTTGAGTAAATAATCGTTTTTCTCAGTTTGCCGACAATTCAAACTTTGAATTTTAAAAACCATTTTAACAAACTTGATCTGTTCAACTGAAAACGTAAAGAATATACCAACAATCCGTGGAATTTGCGGAAGTCTTTTTGCTTTCTTTACTTTGTAGATATCTCAATTACTCTCTCTCCCTTGACTCTATGTCACTTTCTACAACTTCCTTATCGAATGGAATGCAATAATTACCGCATTTAACGACTTAATAATATTTTCCACTTTTGAAATGATTAATTTTGAACAGTAAGTTTTTTTTAATAGAGTCAACATTATTGTTTTTAAAATCTCAACTGCAACCTGTATTTGGTGTGGCCAACATTAATTGTTTCTGCCTGTCACTTGAGATAAGTGGCTAGGCCAGCCAGGCAGCAGCTTCTACGGCTGAATGGCTGGCTGCCTAGCTGACTTGAAATGTGTAACAAATTGGCCAACAATTTCCCATTCATTAAAAATCTCACCTTTGTATTGGACGGGCATGGCAGTAGTCACAACGAACCGCAAAGAACTGTAACAGCAGCCACAACCTTCAGCGGTGGTAGTTGGAATTTTGGTTTGCCGCACAAATTAAGTCTTTCGACTTTAGAAGGTCCAAAACGGATAAGAATGGTTGAAGACAATAAAAATGTTTTAGGTTGGGTGGAGTCAAGTCCATCTGTCCGTCCATCCGCCAGCGGTTCGCAGTTCAATGTTGTTATTGTTGGCTGTGTAACTATCATTTCTTATTTCTATTAATTTATTTTATTTATATTTACCACCATTCTATGGAGGGTATATTAACCTTGTCATTCCGTTTGTAACACCTCGAAATATTCTCGATAGACCCAACAAAGCGTAAAATTCTAAGACGATCTACCGATGTCCATCCGTCTGTGGAGATCACTCTAGCTTCCGAATGAAATGAAATAGGTTGATAAAATTTTACTCAAATATATATTATGTATGCAGGACTTATTGTATTGAAACTGGGCCATATAGGTCCATGTTTTGGTATAGTCCCCATATAATGGTACCTCCCGATATTCGGTATTTTGATGATTTTAGCGACATTATTCACCGGAATTTTTTCAAATTTAGTATTTGAAGTTCGTAATGGGTACTACAGCCTACGAAAGAAAATTGTCTGTGCAGGTTCACGTCTTCGTATGGCCCCTATATTACAACACCTCCCGATATTCGGTATTTTGATAATTTTTGTGACATTATTCACCGGAATTATTTCAAATTTGGTATTTGAAGTTCGTAATGGATACTACAGCATATGACACGAGATTGTCTGTGCAGGTCCACATCTTCGTACAGTCTTCATATAACGGCACCTCCCGATATTCGGTATTTTTATGATTTTTTATGATTTGGTATTTGATGTTCGTAATGGAAACTACAGTCTATAAAAGAAAATTGTCTGTGCAGGTCCATGTCTTCGCATAGCCCCCATATAACGGTACCTCCCGATATTCGGTATTTTGATGATTTTAGAGACATTATTCACCGGAATCTTTTCAAATTTCGTATTTGAAGTTCGTAATGAATACTACAAGCTATGGCAAAAATTGCGTATGCAGGTCCACGTCCTCGTATAGCCCCCATATAACCGTTCCTCCCGATATTCGGTATTTTCATGATTTTAACGAGATTATTTGTCGGAATTATTTCGAAACTCGTATTTGAAGTTCGTAATGGGCACTTCAGCTCATGATAGAAAATTTCGTGTGCAGGTCCACGTCTTCGTATAGTCCCCATATAACGGTTTTCATTTAGGTGGTAGTTTTCGGATTTTGTTTGAAATTTTTAAATTTCCTTTGAAATGGTGGAGGGTATTAAAAGTTCGGCCTGGTTGCTTTTTTACTTGTATCAAAATTAAGTTTTCTCATTCAATTGTTGTGGCTTGTTTGGAATCGGAGGGGAATTGAGTCAAACTTATCCAAGAAAACAACGCATTTGCAAAGAATTTCAAATGACATTCCATTAAGTAATTAAGCTCTAACATGTTATACATGTCAGTCAGTCAGCCAGTCATTCATTCATTCGCCAGCCAGCCAGTCAGGCCGGCAACAATAACCGGCCACTGAACAGAGGTAATACTACTCTCTCCTGCCACTCCTGTGTCTGTCAAACATAATAGACCGCGATTTAAGCCGGTCATGTAAAGGAGAAAACCAAAAAACGACAACAAAGCAGACAGACATAGACACACACATGCGACCAACAAATGGCCGACTGTGATTTGTAAAACCCGGTCTTAGATATTCCATTCCATTCAGACGAACATGTAGCAAAAAGAAAAAAAAAAGGAAAATAACAACATTGCAAGGTTGTCCACTTAAGACAACCAACCAGCCACTAATCTCCAAGAAACAACTCTTTTTAGCGGTATTACCAATGCCTCAGGCGCCCAGCAAATGGCTGGGGACGCCATAACACCTTGGTGGCAACAACACAATTGGCGGGGGAATGTATTTCCTTGGATTGATTTTAAACATTACACAGTTTTCTTTTGAAATTGTAATGAGTCACGTTTCTAAGCAAATTGTTATTTTTGTGTTTTCCCAGCGATGAAAAGCCCACTAGCCAGTCACCCAGCCAGCCAGCCGGCCCGCCAATTTTTATGTACAATTTATTTAATTATGACATATTTCTATTTGCTTTTGCTTAGATCATTTTCTGGTGAATAATAAAAAATAGAATTTTATTGAGAAAATAAACAGCACGCCTTGATTAAATATTGACTAGAAATGTCGAGAGACAGTTTGCAGTTGCACAGATGGCGTTCCATTTGCAGCGCAATTCGTAGGTGTTGGCCGAAGTACCGTTATTTGGTAGAGAAAAACGATCAATTAATGTATGTAGTTTTCTGGTGAATAGCCAAGACATGAACAAGAGTCTCAGCATTGTTTCATAGGAGAGCAGAAGGCCTTTTTATAGAAGACGACAAGAATGTCTTCCTCTGGCAGAGCAGATTGTATTCTTATGAAAGATCAGAAAGTCTTTCTACAGAAGAGCAGAAGTCTGAAGGTCTAACTATATAAGAGCAGAGGGTCTTCTTACAGAAGAGGAGAAGTACAGGCTGAGATAAAAAAACTGCAACTAAGTCAAACACCATAACATTGAAATTTTTTTTAATTTTATTGGATGATAGCAAAAAATGTCGGAAATAGCATCAAATTTTAGAATAAGTTTAGATTTGTTCGAATTGGTCTCCTTTGATACAAATTATGGCCTTCAAACGGCCAATGAAACCGTCAAAGGCTGCCCGAATGTTACTCTGCGATATTTTGGCCCATTCCCGGAGAAGTGCTTGCTTGAGGTGATCGACACTTTGGTATTTTTTAGTGCCAACCTTGCTTTCCAAAATACTCCGGACACAATAGTCCACCGGATTGGTATCCGGAGATTTTGGTGGCCATTGTGCGCTGGAAATGAAGCGAGGAACCTCATTTTGTAACCATTTTTGAGTGGCGCGTGCTGAGGGCGATGGTGATGAGTTCTGTTGGAATGTCTAAGGTGTGCGGCCAAAATGTTTGCATGCCCAGAGCTTTATTACACCCTCCAGAATATTTTCGCGATAATATTCGACATTTATTCTGATGCCACGTTCGATTAATACGAGCGGAGAGTGACCATCGGCTTTTATCATCCGGCCATCACGATGGCCGGCGCTTGAGTTCTGGTAGCCAACCCAAGGTGTACATTTTCAGCTGACCTCTTTGGCAAGTAAACACGATCATTTTGTTTGTTTACAAACTGCTGGACAACGAAGGTTTTCTCATCGACAGTTCACCACTTTCGACCAAACGAAGCAACTCTTTAGCTCTTCTGAGTCTATTTTCTTCCTCTTGCGGTGTAAGTTCTTGCACTTTTTGGAATTTCAATGGCTTTATCCTCATTTTTCAATATTTGTCGAATGGAATATTGCTGTTGTTTAGGATTTTTCGGCCACTGCGACGCAGGCTTCGATCAAGTCGCTTCTTTACTTTTCGAACCATTCCTGCTGATGTTGCTGTTTTCTTCCGTCCACTTCCTTTACGTCGTTCTACGCTACCAGTATCACGGTAACGGGCGATAGTACGAGACACAAAAAATTTATTCACATTTAAATGCTGGAGTGCTCTAACGATAGCCACTTGTGGTTTTCTAGTCAAATGAAAAGAAGTCACACGATCACGCTTGAATTCCATCACGAATAACTTTTTTTCTGGAAAATTCTCACTAGAATGCTTTCGTACGCTTGTAAACAATATAATAAGCTGTCACTGGAATAATTTAACAGCTGTCGGACGAGTGGCTTTGGTGACAGCAGTCTGAAGTTGGTGGCAGTTTTTTCATCTCACCCCGTACGCATTTCCAAAACCACCTCCAAATCTCAACCCTATACACTAATGGCTATCCCAATACCAAATTTCAGATTTCAAGAAGCATCCGTTCGTGCAATACCAAATGTAGTACAATAGTACTACAAGGTAGTACAAGGTACTAAACCTTTTTTAGGCATGCTGAACGCATTTTCAAACTCAACTCTTTATCTTAACCCCTTCCTCCAGCAGAGACCCCAATACCAAAATTATAAATTTCCATATCAATCCGTTCAACCAAAACCTAATTGTACCAAATTTAGTACCATTTAGTACACATTTCCATAAATGTCTACTTAAATCAATACCAGTTCCCAAACTTAATTTTTATAGCTGTATCCGTCCACAAAATATCAAAAGGTACGACATTTAGTGCTTTTCAATAGTTTTAGTACAATTTCAACAACCCAGCCTTATCTGACCCGGTTGATTTTCGAATAAGCTGTAGTTTGAGATATCATTGTTAGAATTTCTAAACAATAAAATATTACTGTAAACATGATTATTGATAATTTTGCTACCCCATGGTGTAGGCTATAAAAATCCGGAAATCAATTTATATTGATTTTGGAATTTTCTAAACGTTGTTTACCAATTGGCATTTCAATGATTTGTCACGATTCAATGTGGATGCCTGCTTTCTCTACTCTGGTATTTAGAATATTAAAATTCCGATTTTGGAAAATCCCCGTGTGACTATGAGGCCAACAAATATCAGTCGCACTTATCACTTAAATCTCTGAGAATTTCCATGCAACAGCTTTTTTTTTCTTAACTAATTCTCGGAATAAATCTTCCAACAAATAACTGTAAGGGTACTTTACTGAAAAGTTTAAGCCCCTTTATTTTCTTGAATTACCTTGCCTTTTGCCTTGGAATTTGCCAGCTAGAACTTAGCACGTAAACGAATTTGCATTCTGCATAATAATAGTAGCAGTGAAACGTTGCCGGAGTTCATTAAGAACATGCCACTACAATATTGAAAACCGAAAGCAAAAAAAACCACAATTCGAATAGAATAGAATTAAATTAATTTGAATTTAATTAAACCTTTTTCTCGGACACATGGGACACGACGTTTTTTTATTCCTTTCTCTTCGAATGGGCAGCGGCCATGGCGTCGTGGTTGTTTTTTTTTTTATTTTTTTTGCAGAATAGAAAAATGTAAACAAATTAAATTAAATAATAATATACAGTTTTTTATATTGAAATTGCTTGCAGCAACTAGTCAACAATGACGCTATTAAATGTTGGAAAAAATCAATGCTTAGAAAGTACCTTAGATAAATGGTTGTTTGTTTACAGTGGCATTTTCAAAACGTCACTGCTTGGAATTCCACAGAATGTTGAGTCTAAGATTATTACATGGAATAAGAGATGACAAGATAATAATTCTTAAAAAAAATCCAAGTTGTAATACAAAACAAGTAAAAAAGCTGTAAGTTCGGCCGGGCCGAACTTTGAATACCCTCCACCTTTTGGAACGAATTTGACAATTCTCAAAAACAATAAAATCCTTTAAAAATTCTGTTAAAATCTACAAAATACCGAATGTACGACGGCGTGGCCCTGCATAGGCAACTTTTGTCATAAGCCATTACGATATTCAAATGCGAAACTCAAAAAAAAAAAAAAATCGGTGAATAATGTCGCTAAATTCATCAAAACACCGAATATAAGGAGGAACCTTTTTATGGGGGTTATACCAAAACGTGGACCTGCACAGACAATCTTCTGCTATAGGTTGCAGTATCCATTGCTAACTTCAAATACCAAATTTGAAACAATACCAGTTAATAATGTCGCTAAAATCATCAAAATATCGGAAGGTACCGTTATATGGGGGCTATACGAAGACATGGACCCGCACAGACAATTTTCTGTCATAGACTTTAATATCCATTACAAACTTCAAATACCAAACTGGAAACAATTTCGGTGAATATTGTCGCTAAAATCATCAATGTACCGAATATAGGGAGGTACCCTTATATGGGGCAATACGAAGACGCGGACCTGCTTGGACAATTTTCTGTCATAGACTGTAATATTCGTTACGAACTTCAACTACCAAATTTGAAACATTTCCGATAAATAATGTCCCTTTAATCACCAAAATACCGAAAATAGGGAGGTACAATTATATGGCAAAAGAAATGATCCGATCTCTACCATCTTTATAACAGATAATGTGTCTGAATCGAATGTTCATGTCGCGTTTTATGAGATTAATGGACATTCAAAATTTCGACCTTTTGTGGGGGAGGTATTCCATCTGAATACCACACCTTGTGTTAATAAAATTATTGGGATGTGTGAAATTTGAAGACAGTCGGACTTTTACATCACATTTTATAAGAGTTGTTCAAAATTTTCACCCTTTGTGGGACAGGTACTTGGTGAAGTGGACCGAAAGTTTCCACTTTCGCACCTGACCTAGAACTGACGCAAATATTAGAATTTGCAAATTTGAAGCAAAATCGGATTTTTTTTTGTGCAGAAAATATATTTCCTAAAACTTTCGATCTTTTGTGAGGGAGGTACCACAAAGAGTGGATCTACATTGCCAATCTCCGAACTCGAGATATAATAATATTACTATTGATAATAATATTATGATATACCAAGTTTGGGTCAAATCAGGTACTCCCTTCGAGAGTTATCGTACGCACCAGTCAGACAGACGGTCGAATGGACACCTGAAGCTAGAATTTTGATATGTTGTACTAGAGTCAATCTTGGCGCTTATTGAGGTCTCCTTTAGTATCTGAGATTGAGAAATGGAGGTGGTTTCAGAAATGTACGTTATAATTGTACTTAAATTACTTAATTTGGTATTGGGTGAAGGAATAGGTCTGAAATCCCGAAATTTGATGTTTTGATTACTGTTGGTATCTAAGGTTGAGATTTGGAGTAGGTGTCGGAAATAAGTACTACAATTGTTCGAAAAGTACTAAGTGGCACCAAATTGGATATGGGGTGGTGGGATAGAGCTGGAATTCCGAAATTTGATATTGAGGTATCCGTTGGTATCTGGTGGTGGTTTTGCAAATGTGAACTATAATTGTTAAAAAACACTAAATTATACTAAATTGGGTATAGGGAGAAGGGATAGGGCTGAAATCCGAAATTTGATAACGAGATTTCTGTTGGTATCTGGGATTGAAATATGGAAGAGGTTTTCAAAATGTGTACTATAATTGTAGGAAATGTACTAAATTGCACTAAATTTGGTTTTGGGTGAACGAATAGAAAATGAATTCCGAAGATTGATATTGAGGCTTCTGTTGGTAGTTTTGCAATCACCTAGTATAATTGTTCGAAAAGTACTAAATAGTACTAAATTGGATGAAGGGATGCAGGTGAAATACCGAAATTTGATATTGTGGTCTCTGTTGGTATATGGGATTGAGATATGGAGAAGGTTTTCAGCGTGTGTAATACAATTGAACAAAAAGTTCTAAATAGTACTTAATCGGGATACTTAAGGGATAGAGCTGGAATCCCGAAATAGTTTTGAACAGAAAAATGTCATGTAGGTCCATTGTTCAATGATTTTATTAATCTTTTGAGTTCTTGCACTTTTTGGAATTTCACTGGCCTTACCCCGAGCTAATTTTTCAGTATTTGCCGAATGAAATATGCGATATGTTCAGCCCACGAGCCATTTTTCAGCCACTGCGACGCGGATTTCGATCAAGTCGCTTCTTTACTTTTCGAACCATTTCTGCTGATGTTGCTGTTTTCTTCCGTCCACTTCCTTGACGTCGGTCTACGCAGGCAGTATCACGGTAACGAGCGATGGTAACGAGAGCCACTTGTGGTTTTCCAGCCAAATATAAAGAATCACACTATTACGCTTGAATTCCATCACAAATAACTTTTTTTCTGGAAAATTGTCACAAAAATGCTTTTGTACGCTTGCAAACAATATAATCAGCTGTCAGTGGAATAATTTTAACAGCTGTCAGACGAGTGGCTTAGAAATAACAGCAGTCTGAAGTTGGTCGCAGTTTTTTCATCTCACCCTATATTTATTTAAATATAAGAATTTCAATTGATCTTTAATCAAAAATTTTTAATAATAAGAAAGAAGGATGAGTTCAACCCTCTACTTAGATTTTTTTGCGATGTAGACTTTCAAAACACCGATTTACGTGTCTTCGGTATTTAGCTCTACTTTCAGAATCAACTAAGTTCGTCTTACAATACCGCTGTCAAATTGAATCCCCTCTTAAAATATCGACATATATTGCGGCGCTTCTGTAATTCCCTTTGTATATTGCACTGTCAAAAGTACGATCTGCAACGTGAAACCCCTAAGGAATATCTCCAACTCCTCTTTTTTTTAACTGCTCCCCATACGTTATTTTTTAAAGAGCCATTTAGTCATCTCTCAGTGATGCCATTAGATTAACTTTGTCTGGTCTCATCACACGAGACAACGGCGACATCGTCATTGTTGTTGTTGCTGATGTTCTTATTGGACGCCCATAAAATAACGCAACTAATAAAGTCATAAATGTCCATAAATATTTTCGGGGTTCGTTGTTTTATTTTTTCATCCAGCGTGTGTGTAACATAGGCGTTGCATGATACCGCTTGACATTTTCATTTTATTGTATTATTTTTCTTCTTTGGATTATTTATTTGCCATTTTATAATAATTGTAAGTGGTACATGCTTTATTTGTCTCGATTTCTGTGTCTTTTTTTAGTTAAATTTATAATTTGACATTTATTTATATTTTATTGTAATTTATTGCACACACACATTCGATTTAAAAAAAAAGTCTGGAGAAGGCGGTGTTTGTCTGTCTGTCTGTCTGTCCACCCCGCCAACCATCAACCACCAACATGCTATGGCTGCTGCTGCTGCACTACCAGACTAGAGTCCAACAATTGCGAGAGTCGTCATACGAACAGATGACTCAGAAAATGACATTGGCTTGGTGCACACGTTTTTCTTCTTCATTAAATTACTTTATTATTATTATTATTAGGATTGTTAATTTTTGGAATGAAAATGTGTTTTTAATTTGAATTTTACAAGAATGACGTAATTATTTGCTGCGTGCATGTAGGATATACTTGGACTTTGGCCAATTAACATTATCTAGATAAAAAGGTGGAGGAGGGGTTAGAAAATTTAATTGGTGGTTGAATGTGATGAGTATTTAATAAGAAATTAATTATTTATTTTAGAAAGGTACAGGAAAGAAGGCTCTGGGGAGAACGAACTTTACAAACTAACTATCAACAGTGTTTACAACCTCATTTTTATGCCTACGAAGGGTTCATCCTCTAAGAAATAGTCAAAATATACCCGATCGATAAAAAGTTTCTAGAATTATTGTCACCGTTCCCCCCTTGGATTAAGATGTTTATGAGTCCTAGCATTTTAGGCACATAGTTTCTTCGGCAATATTACTGATAGGACTGTGCTAGAATTTTCGGGTCATGGTCTGGGGGTGGGGAATCCCAAGTGGAGAAGATAGTATTCGGATAGTCGATCAAAATCCCAAAAGGATTTTGTGTTTTCAGGCCAAACCTTGGTTAGGGCTTTCTATAAACAGGGTAAGATGAAAAACTGCAACCAACTTCAGACTGCTGTCATTTCTAAGCAACTCGTCCAAAATTTTTCCAGCGACAGCTCATTATATTGTTTATAAGCATACAAAAGTATGTTGGTGAGAATTTTCCAGAAAAAAAACTATTCGTGATGAAATTCAAGTGTGACAGTGTGATTTCTTTATATTTGGCTGGAAACCGCAAGTGGCTATCGTTATAACACTTCAGCATTTAAATGTGAATAAATATTTTTGTGTCTCGTACCATCGCTCGTTACCGTGATACTGGTAGCGTAGCCCGACGTCAAAGAAGTGGACGGAAGAAAACAGCAACATTGAAACCCGCTTCGCAGTGGCCGAAAAATGGTTCGTGAGCTGAAAATGTCGCAATATTCCATTCAGCAAATATTGAAAAATGAGCTCGGGGTAAAGCCATTGAAAATGCAAAAAGTGCAAGAACCTACACCGCAACAGAAAGAAAATAGACTCAAAAGAGCTAAGAGTTGCTTCGCTTGTCCGAAAGTGCTGAACTGCCGAATTTTGTTTTCTCCGATTACAATGTTTACTTGCCAAAGAGGTCAGCTGAAAATGTGCACCTTCGGTTGGCCACCAAAACTCAAGCGACGGCCATGGCGATGGTGTGGGCCACCTTAACAGCCGATGGTCGCTCTCCGCTCGTATTAATCGACCATCGGCATCAGGATAAATGCGGAATATTATAGCGAAAATATTCTGGACAACGTATTAAAGCCTTTGGCACGCAAACATTTTGGCCGCAGACCTTGGACATTCCAACAGGACTCAGCACCATCGCAAATCAAACCAAAATCTCCGGATACCAATCCGTTGGACTATTGTGTCTGGAGTATTTTGGAAAGCAAGGTGTCGATCACCTCAAGCAAGAGCTTCGCCGGGAATGGGACAGCAACATTCCGACAGCGTGTGATGGTTTCATTGGCCGTTTCAAGGTCATAATTCGTGCCAAAGGTGACCAATTCGAATAAATCTAAACTTATTCTAAAAGTTGATGCTTTTCCGACATTTTTTGCTCTCATTTAATAAAATTTAAAAATAATGTAATAAAATAAAAAAACTAAGCCTAAAATAAATAAGCCCTCCAGAATATTTTCGCTATAATATTCGGTATTTATTCTGATGCTCTCGATCTGTCTTTTGTCTGCAGGCATGTCAAGTTCGATATTCGGTATTTTGATGATTTTAGCCACACTTTTTAATGGAATTGTCTGAAATTCTACACAAGGAGTTTTCTGTGAGTACTTTACCCCCTGAAAGAGAATTGTATATATATTTCGACGATATCGTACAGCCCCCATATAATGGTGCCCACCGATATTGGGTATTTTCATGATTTTAGCCACATTTTTCAATGGAAGTGGCTTGAAATCCACACAAGGACTTTCTTCTGAGTACTTAACCTCCTGAAAGATAAAGGTCTACATAGGTCCACGTTTTAGTATAGTACCCATATAACGCTACTCCGAGATTTTTGGTATTTCCAGGATTTTCGGGACATTATTTACCGAAGTTGCTTCAAATTTGTCATTCGAAGTTCGTAATGGATACTTCAGCTTGTGACAGAAAATTGTCTATGCAGGTCCAGGTCTTCCCCATATATCAGTACCCCCCTATAATCGGTATTTTGACGATTTTAGGTACAATATTCACAGAAATTGTTTGAGATGTGGTACTTGAAGTACGTAATGGATGCTACAGCCTGTGACAGAAAATTGTCTATGCAGGTCCAGGTCATCGTATAGGTTTTGATGATTCTACATTATTCACCGTTTATAATATGGTTATAGCTTATAACAAACAATGCCTATGTAGGTCCCCGTCGGTATTTTTAAGATTTTAACAGAATTTTTAACGGATTTTATTTTTTGAAAATTTTTAAATTCGTTGTTTTTTTTATTTTGTAATGTTTCAAGTTCCTACCGAATGGTGGAGAGTATAAAAAGTTCGTTTCGAACTTAGCTGCTTTTTTACTTGATTTTGTTTTTTCAAATCTACCTTTGCTTTAAATTGTTCCCAGAACACTTTAAAATGAAAGTCCTTACCAAATTTATCATTGCCTACAGTTCCTCAGTTTTCCAAACAACATTAATGTTTTATGAATTCACAACCACACACACGCGCAGACATAATGAATGAATTATGGCGCCACCATTCCCTTCCAAGGATTTCTTACGACTTTGCTGTCCTTAGGTTAGTTTTTCAACACTCAACACTGAATTCTTGTTGTTTGACACATCACCCTGCAACATAACTCACGCACGCAACATAGTCGAATGTTACTACATAGATATGTGTTTGTATTCATGCACACACACACACACACACACATGTAGCTATGTGTCCTCCCTAAATTCGTATTAGACTATGTCCACAAATTGAATGGCGGCAGTACGTCATCATGCGTGGAAATCTCTTTCAGCATAGAAACAGCGGATTTCTTTCCATTCGGATGATTTATTGAAGCTCTTCACGAAACAAGGATTCGATGATACTGGCAAATTGTCAAACGTTTTATTTTCTTTCAAGTATTTTGCGCCCTCTATTTAAAGTTGTTAAATCCTTGGAGAAATTTTGTAACAAATTATGCTGTAAATTCAATTTTCGAACATTCCGATGCGAGTTTTATGTAGTTTAGCACTTGGTAAGCTTTTGCTGGTAGAATACAGGGTGAGATAAAAACCAGTAAAGAAAGTCTTAAAGTCGGTCGGGGCCGACTTTATGATACCCTACACCACCTTGCTAATTTAGTAGAGCTGCGCATAACAATTAAAAGTTTTTATGGGAGAATTCAATCATACACGCAATGATTATAATTTAAAGTTCAAAGCACTAAATATGCCGAAGCATTTGTGTCTTTTAAATTCGGACTTGTATTGCCCATTTGGTGCACAATTAATTTGACATCGGATAAAGATATATATGGGAGCTATATCCAAATCTGAACCGATCTTGATAAAATTTGGCAAAGATATTTCTGGGCTGTATTTGATATATTTCCCTGAATATCGTTGTTACGGAGTGCATAATGCGGCTGTGGGTAACAAATACAACAAATCGGATGAACAATATATATGGGAGCTATAGCTATATCTGAACCGATCTTCACCAAATTTGACATACTAGCTTCTAGACTCAATTCGGTCGTAAGTGCCAAATTTCATCCAATTTGGGCGAATATTAGAAGTTTGGTGTACAATAAAAGGTAAATCGGACGAAGTTATATATGGGAGCTATATCCAAATATGAACCGATCTCGATAAAATTTAGCAAATGTATTTCTGAGATGTATTTAATATATTTCCCCAAATATTGGTGTTACAGAGTGCATATTACGGCTGCGGAGGACAAAAATAACAAATCGGATGAATAATATATATGGGAGCTATAGCTATATCTGAACCGATTTCGATCAAATTTGGCATACTTATTTTCAGGTCCAATTTGATCGTACGTGTAAAATTCCATACTATTCGGACTGATATTACACGTTTGGTGCACAATAAAAGCAAATCGGGCGAAGATATATATGGGAGCTATATCTAAATTTTGACCGATTATCTCCAATTTCAATAGGGTTCGTCCTTGGGCCAAACAAATGATTTGTGTCAAATTTCATCTGGACAGGGCAATAAATGCGAACTGTGCTTTGTTTACAAAAATACATGGACAGACGGACGGACAGACGAATGGGCAGACAGTGCCAACCTTGACACTTTTTAGTGCCAACCTTGCTTTCCAAAATACTCTAGACACAATAGTCCAACGGATTGGTATCCAGAGATTTTGGTTTAACTTTCGATGGTGCTTAGTCCTGTTAAAATGTCCAAGGTCTGCGGCCAAAATGTTTGCGTGCCCAAGGCTTTAACACACCCTCCAGAATATTTTCGCGATAATATTCGGCATTAATTCTGATGCCACGATCGATTAATACGAACGGAGAGCGACCATCGTCTGTTATGGCAGCCCACACCATCACCATGGCTGGCGCTTGAGTTCTGGTGGCCAACCGAAGGTACACATTTTTTTTTTTGTTGCGGTGTAAGTTCTTGCACTTTTTGGAATTTCAATGACTTTACCCCGAGCTCATTCTTCAATAATTGTTACTGGAATAATTTTAACAGTGGCTTAGAAATGACAGCAGTCTGAAAGTGGTTGCAGTTATTTCATCTCACCCTGTATATCTGAAGAAAATATATTCTGTCAATTTTATTTGTCTAAATTCCTGTGGCTAGTAACCTTTGACCATTACTGTGTATTCGTAAGTCAGTGTCCCAGCCTTAATAAATACCACACACAAATCATAGCATCATCTCTCCTCCAGTTAATGTTGAAGAAAAAGAAGAAGTATTTTTTTTTCATATCACATATTTTCCCCTATTCCGGCATGGACATGGAATGTTGTTGCCTAGAGAACACAAATCGAAATCACATCACACACTGAATTATCTATGGCCAAGCAACTTCACTGGGGAGCCATAAATTGGCTTTGCCAAAAACTCTGACTGACCATAAGGCCATGAATATTTGTTTGTCGTTATCAAAAGAAAAAAATCAAATGGTGGTCACATATATTTTGGGGGGGTGGTGAAACAACATTTCATGGTACATATGTTTGTTTCGTTGTTGTTGGTGTCGTCTATGGTAATATTGTGTGGCATGTGCCATAGCTCCACTGCCCCCACCAGCTCCGCCCTTGGCATGCCACTTCAATTATGATAGGGCAAAGTGTTTTCTTTGCCCTTTTTTGTAGCTAAATGGAAGCATAGTCTGCCAGCCTAGCTCCAGAGGAGCAGATAAATACCCCAAGATAGCAAATGTTGTGAGATGTTATGGCAAATCTAATGTTATGTTATTTCATAAATAACATCGCGCCAGATCGGCACATGTTCGTTCGTTCGTTCTTCTTTTTTGTGTTGGGGTGTTAAATATGTTGGCAAACATTTACAATTTGTTGAACATCCACCAAATATTCATAATTATTAAACACTAGAAACATCGGGCAAGTGGAGGCCAACTACAGATTTTTTAATTGCTGGAATTTTGATTGTTTCATAAATCAATGTGTCGCCATTTCTTGCTGAGATTTGTGGTAAATTTTGATGAGATTTTATTCCAAGAATATTTATGACAAATTAAAATAATTCGATTTGGAGACAGAGGTATAGCCCCTACCAATCATCTATGTATTAAACATACCATATGAGATCCAAAACTGGGTTTAACCCAAATATTCAAGTTTGAGAGTATACCATGGAATCTGCTCAACTTAGGGAAAATGTAAGACTTTCCAAAATATTAACCATTTAAGGGAAAGGAACAAGAAGAGATGCACCGGAATGTATAGGTCAAAACAATGTAATATGAGCAGAAACATTAAAAAGAGCGAAGTTGTCACAAAATTGGACACATATATCCCATATGCATTCGGAACCTTGTATTGGTAGAAACATTATAAAACAAGTTAAAAACTATCAGTCGGATTTGCCGACAGATGTATACCCTCAGCCAATGTTTGATTATTTCAATATATTTTGACTTCTGTAGTGATTGTTAAAATTTTTTGGCCTCTATGGAATAGGTTCCGATGGAATGGGCCAACATTGACCATTTCGTATCAGACCTTAATAAATATGATATAAATATTGCGACGTGATAGGTTTGGACAATATTGGTTACTTCCTTCACTTTATATGAGATATGTGATAATTTTAAGGAAATGTTAAAATGTGCCTGAGGTACCATATACAGGGAGAGATAAACAACTGATACAAAGTCAAACCCCATAGTTTTTTATTATATATATATTTTTTAATTTTATTGAATGAATGCAAAATATGCCGGAAATAGCATCAAATTTTAGAATAAGTTTAGATTGGTTGGAATTGGTCACCTTTGGCACGAATTATGGCCTTCAAACGGACAATGAAACCGTCACACGCTGCCCGAATGTTGCTCTCTTGCTTGAGGTGATCGACACTTTGGTATTTTTAAGTGCCAACCTTGCTTTCCAAATTACTCCAGACTCAATAGTCCAACGGATTGGTATCCGGAGATTTTGGTGGCCATTGTGCGCTGGAAATGAAGCGAGGAACCTCATTTTATAACCATTCTTGGTCCTGTTGGAATGTCCAAAGTCTGCGAGCAATATGTTTGCGTGCCCAAAGCTTTAATACACCCTCCAGAATATTTTCGCGATAATATTCGGCATTTATTCTGATGCCACGGTCGATTAATATGAGCGGAGAGCGACCATCGGCTGTTATGGCGGCCCACACCATCACCATGACCGGCGCTTGAGTTCTGGTGGCCAATCGAAGGTGCACATTTTCAGCTGACCCCTTTGGCAGTTAAACACGATCATTTTGATTGTTTACAAACTGTAAGTTCTTGCACTTTTTGGAATTTTAATGGCTTTAGCCCGAGCTCATTTTTCAATATTTGCCAAATGGAATATTGCGATATGCTCAGCTCACGAGCCATTTTGTGGGCACTGCGACGTGGGTTTCGATCAAGTCGCTTTTTTACTTTTCGAACCATTTCTGCTGCTGTTTTCTTTCGTCCACTTCCTTGATGTCGGGCTAAGATACCAGTATCACGGTAACGAGAGATGGTACCAGACACAAAAGATTTAATCACATTTAAATGCTGGAGTGCTCTAAAGATAGACACTTGTGGTTTTCCAGCCAAATATAAAGAAATCACACTATCACGCTTGAGTTCCATCACGAATAACTTTTTTTCTGGAAAATTCTCAGCAAAATGCTTTTGTACGCTTGTAAACAATATAATAAGCTTTCACGGGAATAATTTTAACAGCTGTCGGACGAGTGGCTTAGAAATGACAGCAATCTGAAGTTGGATGCTGTTTTTTCATCTCACCCTGTATTTAAGTTCACATCTTCAAAACCACCCCTTTTTCACAAACCTACTAATATTTAATTCTTTGTACATTTTAGTACTTTTATTAACCTTTTTGTACGAATTTCCAAAAAAATCCAGCCATATACACCAAGACTGGCTCTCGTGCAAAATTTTAAGATTTTAGCTTCAACCCTTTTGTCTGTTTTTTTTTCACTACTTTTTTGTGTATATAAATATAGTCATAGGGCTTACCAACCTACCAGTCAGACCACCCCGAATTTCCTAAACCAGATTTCATCCAAGGCACTTTATTATCTGTTTTCTATCTTTCCGACTTTTAAACGATCAGACAAAAAATAATTTGCCATCTACACGGTTACCTATGTCTACACAGTTACCATTGACACAGTCAATTTGTGGCCTCATACAGGTGTTTATTTCCCAAACTATCTTACGAGGCCCAAGAAAATGTTAAAAACACGTTCAGGTCAATTACTTGCACACGGTGGCACTTTGGAGGCCTATCTCTCATATGTCGTATCCCACCATTTACAGTGTATCGTATACAGCAGGACTCACAAACACTGGTTTGAGAATCTCACAGACATTCCCGGCAATAACAGCATATTCAGCCAAAAATCTATATTCCCACTCCCAAAATTTCAAGCATTTAGGCATATATCAAAATATTGACGACCCTAGGCATGGATATTGTAAATAACAGCCAATTCAATAGGCAAAATAGAAACAACTTAACACACTCACGTGCACACACACTTACACACACACCCCAAAGACAGTCGCCGATGATATGATGACAACACAGACACACACTAAAATAAACGCCCTCATATCAGCGACACGAGTTGTGAATAAATTCAAAATTCGGCAACATTCATAAATTTTTATCTTTATTAAAATCTTAATTGGCTTAAAGAAATTACAGAAAATCCATGTTCAAAAAAGAAGAGAAAAACAACATCAACAGCAATAACTAATATAAGAAGTAATGGTGGAACAAAAACCAGAAATGGTAAAGAAATGCCCCTCCAATTTTCAAAAATTGTTTAAAGCCCGAAGATTTTGTCAATTTATAAAGCATAGAGGGCAACTTGTGGTAATTAATTTTTTTCAATTGCTTGAAAAAAATGAGTCACCAAATAGACTTTAATTCAAGTTAAATTCATAATATCATGGTTTGCAATTTATCAGCACAGTTCTAGAATCCTTCCATAATATTAGTGAAACATACGCGGGGATAAACTAAAGTCCTTAATATTTATTGGCATAAATCTGTAAGTCTTTAAAAGTCCACGAGAAGATTTCAATAACAAAATATCATCAGAAAGTCCACGATTACAATTTTAAAACCCTTTAAACAAAATCTTCTTAAAAAAGTCTATATCCATAAAATTTAGGGGGTGTATATCTCCAAACAGAATATTCCTAAGAAGTACCGAATTATTGTCCAATTCCTATCTGACCTAAGTTTGATATAAATATTACAACATGCCATATTTGGAATAAATCGTCTTCTTCCCATAACTTATATGAGATATGCGATAATTTTTAGAAAATGTGGAAATATGCATGAGGTAAAAGATATAACGGACCGAAATATCCCACTTCATCTTATAGAGATAAAAATATTGACAAGTGCAAAATTTAAAGGAAGTCGAAAATTTATATTCAATTTTATACGAAATCATAAATTCCGATAAATTACATATATTAATATCAGATTTCTGGTTAAGAGAGACATTGGAAAATGTGACTCTTTGTGGGTAAGGTACCACAAGGGGTTGGCAGATAACTATCATCTTCACAACCGATTTTTTGTTAACAAAAATGTTTAGATGTATGAAATTTGAACAATGCTGGAGGGTTACTTCGCATTTTATCATCGTTTTGTTTTTTAAAATTTTGAACCCTTTGTGGGGGAGGTACCAGAAGGAGTAGACCGATATATCCCATCTTCACAGCTGATCTTGTGTTAGTAGAAGTAATACTATGTGTGAAATTTGTAGAGAATTGGATGCTTATTTCGGTTTTTATGATAGCTTTAGATATTCAAAAATTTTGACCCTCTGTGGGGAGGTTCCAGAAGAAATGGTCTAATCTCTACCATCTTTATATTATATCAGGTGTTGATGGAAATATTGAGATGTACCATGTCTGAATGGAATCGGATGTTAATTTCGAGTTTTATGAGCTTCATGGACACTCAAAATGTTGACCCATGGTGGGGGAGGTACCAGAAGTAGTAGACCGATATATCCCATCTTCACAGCAGATCTTGTGTTAGTAGAAGTAATGGTATGTGTGAAATTTGTAGAGAACCGGGTGCTTATTTCGGCTTTGATTATTCAAAATGTTGACCATTTGTGAGGATGTTCCAGAAGAAATGGTCTGATCTCTAAGATCTTTATATCGGATCTTGTTTTGATTGAATTTGATGAATGGAATAGGATTTTATGAGTGCGCCGATATATCCCATTTTCAAAGCAGATCATGTGTTAGTAAAAATAATGGGACGTGTGTAATATGAAGAGATCCGGATGCTTATTTCGGATTTTATGGTCGTTTTGGTTATCCAAAACTTTGACCCTTTGTGGGGGAGGCACCAGAAGGAATGTTCCGATTTCCACCATCTGTATAACAGGTCTTGTGTTCGTGGAAATATTGAGATGTACCAAACCTGAATGTAATCGAATAATTTCGAGTTTTATGAGCTTCATGAATATTCAAAATGTTGACCCTTTTTGGGAGAGGTACCAGAAGGAGTGGACCGAAATGTTCCGTCTTCACACCAGATCTTGGGTTAATAAAAATATTGTGATGTGTGTAATGAAGACAAATTAACTCTTACATCACATTTTATTAGAGTTATAATTATTCAAAATTTCGACCCTTTATGGGGAAGGTACTTGATTTAGTGGACCGACCTGACCTAGCACTGATGCAAATATTAGGGTTTGCATAGTTGGAACGAAATCGGATTATCATCTCTCTTTCTGTGGAGTAAAATATTTTTCTGAAAATTTCCATCTTTTGTGGGGGATGTACCAGAAGGAGTGAACCGATATCTCCGAACTCGATCTAAGTATGATAATAATATTACGATGTACCAAGTTTGGACCAAATCGGATAATCCCTTCGAAAGACATCGTGCGCACCGCCACACAGTCAAACAAACGGATGGACATCGCTAGATCGACTCGAAGTTAAGTTAAGTTCAAATTCCTTTAAGAAATTCTGTTGATGCAAAATGGTCAGGCTTTATCCCTTTATTGTTGTTTTTATAAAAACAACGTTTGTTTATTAGTGGAGAAATTCTTTAAAGTTTTCCGAGTACAGTCCTGAAGATTTTTAACAGAAATTTATTTCCAAATAGTTGAAAACTTTTTTATACTATATATCCTATGAAATATAAAAAATAGAGCACTGATTTTTTTCAGGATAAAATTCTATGTCCATTTAGCGATGTTCGTCCATCTATCCGTCCGTGGAAATAACTCTAGCTCCGAACGAAATGAATTAGGTTGATAAAATTTTACTCAAATGTGTATTATGTCTGCAGGATTTTCGGTATTGAAAATGAATAATGTAAACCCACGTTTTGGTATAACCCCCATATAATGGTACCTTCCTTTTTCGCTATTTTGGTGATGTAAGCGACATTATTCACTGAAATTGTTTCAAATTCCGTGTTTGAAGTTCATAATGAATAATACAGCCTAAGACAGAAAATTGTCTGTGCAGGACTGCGTCCCCCTATATAACGGTACCTCCCGATATTTGGTATTTTGATGATTTTAGCTTATGACAAAAGCTGCCTATGCTGGCCCACGTCGACGTATAGACCCTAATATAATAGCTACATTCGGTATTTTTAAGATTTTAAAAAAAATTTTAACGGATTTTATTTTCTAGAAAATTTGCCAAATTCATTGCAATTTGTGGAGGGTATTCAAAGTTCGGTCCGGCCAAACTTACAGCTTTTTTACTTGCTTTTTTTATTTTTTTCTTATTCCACTTTTTATCTCAAATATGAAATTAAAGCTTTTAACACATTTTTTATATCGATTCAAGTTCTTAACGACCCCTTTGTGCGGTTATTTCTTGCGGTTTTAAGATATCAGGAGTAGTACTATTGCGCAAATACGTATTTGCTGCAAAATGTATATTGTTCTCCAATTTTATTTCCAGTTATCAGATTAAATATTGGTCACATTGTTGTTAATGCTAGCAATGGGGACACACATTTCCGCATTAGCAGGATTATTAAACCAAAGTTTGATTTTTCCCATCGAATGGGATTTATGTTGTTCGAATGTGGTCAGCATTGGGGTTTTTCGAACATGATCTATTTTTAACTGGCAGTTTTAAGATTACTTACAAAGATTATGGGAAATACATTGTACGTTTCTATAACTTTTGATATGTTTCTATAACATTCCCCCTTCAGAGCCATAGCCAAACTCATAAAATATGAATAATATTGATCGAAAAGGGTATATAAAGATGAATGAACAAATCCTGAGGATATGTATCAGAATATGTCGGGACACTGTCTGAAATTGTCTAACTTATTTTAAATCAGGGCAAGGCAATGTCTAAATCGGAAAAAACCGCGTATACTCTTTTTTCCATGCCACTCGAAATAGAACGGACAGGAGTACTTGCGAGCCACGTAACATAAAACGATGGAATGGAAGTGAAGCTAATATAAAACTTGCCTTTTTGTTTCCGAATAAAATCTCATTGCCAAATAGACACGTTACAAAATGCCAATAAGAGGCAATTAATCTAATTCCGTGGATTCCGATCGTTTGTATGAAAACTCTGCGTATGAGTGATATGAAATATATCAAATTGATGACATCACTTATACTTTTAGGAACTCAGCGTTTGAGTTCGTGAGGGGTACAACTTTCTCTGTATAGCCCCATTTAAATGTACCTTCCTATATTCGGTATTTTCACGATTTTTGCCTCATTATGCACCGGAATTGATTCAATTTTGGTACCTTCGTGATGGTTCACATCCATATCTTCTGAGCCTCTCCCATATAACTTTACCATCCAATATTCGGTATTTTAATAATTTTAGAGGATTTTTTCTATTGATGTTTTTTTTCTTTTTGAAATTATAATTCAAACGGTGGAGGGCATTAAATTTTAATTTTGTCTTGTTTCCGATAGAGAGGTAGCGATTGCGTTTTTATACCCTCAGCCTTATGCCTAGAGGGGGTATATATCATTTGATACGGGTCTGTAAGTCTCTCTGGACCAAATCCGTTTTTGGATGTTTGGAGTCGATCTAGCGATGTCCGTCCATCTATCCGTCTGGGGAAATCACTCAAGCTCTTGATAAAGTTTTGCTCATATGCATATTATGTCGCAGGACTTTTGGTATTGATGATGGGCCATGCAGGTCCACATTTTGGTATAGTCCACATATAATAGTACCTCCCTATTTTCGGTATTTTGTTAATTTAAGCGACATTATTCACCGGAAATTTTTCAAATTTGCTATTTCAATTTCAAAATAGATACTACAGCCTATGACAGTAAATTGTCCGTGCAGGTCCTCGCCTTCGTATAGCCCCATATCACGGCACTTTCCTTTATTCGGTATTTTGATGATATTAACGACATTATTCACCGCAATTGTTTCAAATTTGGTATTTGAAGTTTGTAATAGATGCTACAGCCTATGACAAAAAATGGTCTGTGCAGGTCCTCGCCTTCATATAGCCCCCATATAAGGGCACCTCCCAATATTCGGTATTTTGATGATTTTAGCTACATTATTCACCGATTTTTTTTTCTAGTTTCGCATTTGAATATCTAACAATTTTTTTTTTATTTTTTATTAATTTTTTTTTTATTATTATTTTTTTTTTGTTTTTTTTTTTTTTTTTTTTGATTTTGACAAAAGTTGCCTATGCAGATTTTTTTTTTTTTAAATTGCTCAATTAGTTTCAAATGCTGGATGGTATTCAAAGTCCGGCCCAACCGATCTTACAGCTTTTTTATTTGTTTAAAAATACAATTCCGAGCATACATCCAATTGTTAATGTATCCGCATGTGACTGTTTTTATGAAATTTTACACATTTTAAAGTTTTCTAAGTGCGATTTTGAAAAAGTGCTTATTCATTTTACAATGGCCTAACAACGTCATACTCAACGTCATAATTATTAATGTGATAACATAGAAGATTTTGTCTAAATTTTTTGTCTAACTCCAAAGAAGTTTACCTTCTTCCGCTGGTGGTTAATGAGACATACACGAACGCTTACATGCAAATCACAGGCCTCACATTACACTTTTTTATATAGTTTTTTTCTCCTTTATTGTTTAACTAATTAATTTACAACCAACCGACAATATCAAATCTAAAATTAAAAAAAAAAAACAAGTAAAAAAGCAGCTAAGTTTGGCCGCGCCAAACTTTTAATACCCTCCACCATTTGCAACGAATTTGGAAATTTGCAAAAAAAAAAATTCATTTGAAATCTTAAGAATTCCGAATGTAGCCGATATATTAGGGTCTATACGGCGACTTGGACCTCAATGAAAAATGTAGCTAAAAACATGAAAATACCGCATATCGGGAGGTACCGTTATATGGGGGCTATACGAAGACGTTTGAAACAATTCTGGTGAATAGTGTCGCTTAAATCACCAAAATACCGAATATCGGGAGGTACCGTTATATGGGGGCTATACGAAGGCGTGAACCTGCACAGACAATTTTCTGTCTTAGGCTGTAGTATCCATTGCGAACTTCAATTTTAAAATTTGAAACAATTCCGGTGAATAATGTGGCTTAAATCACCAAAATACCGAAAATAGGGAGGTACCATTATATGGGGGCTATACCAAAACGTGAACCTACATGTCCTATTTTCAATACCGAAAGTCCTGCAGACATTACATAAATTTGAGTAAAATTTTATCAATCTACTTCAATTCGTTCGGAAGCTAGAGTGATTCCCACAGACGGATAGGCGGACAGACTGACAGCATTAATATCCGATTCCATTTAGACTTGGCAAATCTCAATATTTCCATCAACACAAGATCTGTAATAAAGATAGCAGAGATGCGACCATTTCATCTGGTACCTCCGCCACAAAGGATCAAAGTTTTGAGTAACCAAAGCAGCCAAAAAAAATCCGAAATAAGCATCCGGTTCTCTACATATTTCACCCATCCCATTATTACTATACCACCTACTTCATTTCGTTCGGAAGCTACAGTGATTTCCACAGACGGATAGACGGACACACTGACGGACATTGCTTAATCGACATAGAATTTTATGCTGATCAAGAATATATATACTTTGTGGGGTCTAAAATGTATATTTCGAGGTGTTACAAACGGAATGACAAACTTAATATACCCTCCATACTATGGTGGAGGGTATAAAAATTGAAAAAAAAAATTAACACGCGCAAATTTTAATTTTCTGGCCTAAAAGCATTTTTTCCATTGTATTCTACATTCAGATTTTTTTTAACACTTTTTTTGTTGTTGGTATTTCAGTTATGATGATTGTTTTTATTGTTATTTTGTGTTCTGTGTGTTTAACATTTGTTTACGTTGATTATTTCATAGTCACGTGTTGTGTCCGTCTATTATTATGCAGTGTCATACGTAAACAATAAATTGACGATATATCATATTTATAAATATTCAGGTGGGTCGAATTTATTTTGGGGGAATAAAGATGAATAATACGTACCACAAATATTTATGTTCCAGTTTTTTTTTTTTTTTTTTTTTTTTTGAAGAAGTAAAACAAGTAATTTGAAAAACTGCTTTAAAAACATATCAACCCAATGATATTACTTTTTCAGTTTTTCCCCGTTTTAGGCCATCATAACCCATCTGAATGTACCCTTTATAAACATTTACATGTTCCTTAAACATAAATAAAATTATTATGAGGATGTGTATTATGTATATAATAAAATTGCCAATAAACATTACCGTATCGAATAGAGTAGACCACTTATAGATTATTTGTCCCAATTATTTCAATGTTAATGTGGGCTCTGTTTTATATTTCAATATTTCAGAGACATTATTATACCCTACACCACATAGTGCTCAGGGTATTATGTCTGTGTGCATTTGTTTGTAACATGTAGAAGGAAGCAGATCTTCATAGATTGACTTTCTGAGTCGATTAATGCTTATCAATTCGTCCGTCCATGTATTCTTGTGAACAAAATGCAGGTAGTATTTATTATTCGATTGAAATTAAATTTTCCAAACAACATTTGTTTGGCCCAAGGACGAATCCTATTGAAATTAGGGATAACCGCCCAAATGGACTGAATTTCGGCATATCCAACAGATTTCAGTCCAGAAACAAGTACATAAAATTTGGTGTTAATCGGTTTAGATATATCTATAGCTCCCATATATACAGGGTGAGATGAAAAAACTACAACCAACCCAAGCCACTCATTTCCAAGCCACTCGTCCGACAGCTGTTAAAATTTGTCCAGTGACAGCTCATAATATTGTTTACAAACTTACCAAGGCATTTTGGTGAGAATTTTCCAGAAAAAAGTCATTCGTGATGGAATTCAAGCGTGATAGTGTGATTTCCTCATATTTGACTGGAAAACCACAAGTTGCTATCGTCAGAGCACTCCAGCATTAAAATGTGAATAAATCTCGTACCATCGCTCGTTACCGTGATACTGGTAGCGTAGCCCGACGTCAAGGAAGTGGACAGAAGAAAACAGCAACATCAGCAGAAATGGTTCGAAAAGTAAAGAAGCGACTTGATCGAAAGCCGCGTCGCAGTGGCCGAAAAGTGGCTCGTGAGCTGAACATATCGCAATATTCCATTCGGCAAATACTCAAATATTGAATGAGCTCGGGGTAAAGCCATTGAAATTCCAAAAAGTGCAAGAGCTTCCACCACAACAGAAAGAAAATAGACTCAAAAGAGCTAAAGAGTTGCTTCGCTTGGCCGAAAGTGGTGAACTGCCGAATTTCGTTTTCTCCGCTCCGATGAGAAAACATTCGTTGTCCAGCAGTTTGTAAACAAACAAAGTGATCGTGTTTACTTGCCAAAGAGGTCAGCTGAAAATGTGCACCTTGGGTTGGCCACAAGAACTCAAGCGCCGGTCATGGTGATGGTTTGGGCCGCCATAACAGCCGATGGCCGCTCACCGTTGGTATTAATCGACGGTGTCGAATATTATCGCAAAAATATTCGGGAGGGTTATTAAAGCCTTGGGCATGCTAACATTTTGACCGCAGACATTGGACATTCCAAAAGGACTCAGAACGCGCCACCAAAGAATGGTTACAAAATAGGTTCCTCGCTTCATTTCCAGCGCACAATGGCCACCAAAATCTTTGCATACCTATCCAGTGGACTATTGTGTGCTTGGAGTTTTTTGGAAAGCAAAGTTGGCACCAAAAATATCAAAGTGTCGATCGCCTCAAGCAAGCGCCTCGTCGGGAATGGGCCAAAATACCGCAGAGCAACATTCGGGCATCGTGTGACGGTTTTATTGGCCGTTTGAAGGCCATAATTCGTGTCAAAGGTGATCAATTCGAACAAATCTAAACTTATTCTAAAATTTGATGCTATTTCCGACATTTTTGATTTCTTTAATAAAATAAAAAAAAAAACAAATGTAAAAAATTTGGTGTTTGACTTTGTAGCAGTTGTTTATCTCACCCTGTATTTGAATAATAATGAAGCTCATAAAAGGCGAAATAAAAATCAGGTTCTTAAAATTTCCCGAAAAAAGAATTCTCTTCCACAGGCAGATCTTGTATGCTGTTGTGAAAATGAAAGCTATCGGCCCAACCGTACTGGTACCTTCCCATAAAAGGCCACAATTTTTTTATACCCCCCACCATACAAAATGGATGGAGGGTACATTAAGTTCGTCATTCCGTTTGTAACTCATCGAAATAATCATTTTAGACCCAACAAAGTAAATATATTCTTGATCAGCGTAAAATTCAAAGTCGATTTAACGATGTCCGCCTGTCTGTCTGTCCGTCTGTCTGTCTGTTGTAATCACGCTATCTTTCGAACGAATTGAGATAGAAGGCTAAAATTTTGCACACATGTTTATTTTTCCAGTAGGCAGGTTAAGTTCGTAAATGGGTCATGTAGGTCGACGTCTTGTATAGCCCCCATATAACGGTACCTTCCGATATTCGGGATTTTCATGATTTATCGACATTTTTCACCGGAATTGTTTCAATTTTGGCATTTGAAGTTCGTAATGAATACTACAGCCTAAGACAGAAAATTGCTGTGCAGGTCCACGTCTTCATATAGCCCCCATATAACGGTACCTCCCGATATTCGGTATTTTGATGATTTTAGCGACATTATTAACCGGATTTTTTTTTTCAAATTTGGTATTTGAAGTTCGTGGTGGATACTGCAGCCTATGACAGAAAATTGTCTATGCAGGTTCACGTCTTCGTATAGCTCCCATATAACGGTACCTCCCAATATTCGGTATTTTGATGATTTTATCATCATTGTTCACCGGAATTGTTTCAAATTACGTATTTAGAATTCATAATGGGATCTACAGTCTGTGACAGAAAATTGTCTATGCATGTCCAGGTCTTCGTATAGGTCCCATATATCAGTACCTCCTTATATTCGGTATTTTGACGAGTTTAGGTACAATACCCACCGCGATTGTTTGAGATGTCGTATTTGAACTTAGTAATGGATGCTACAGCCTATGACAGAAAATTCTCTATGCTGGTCCAGGTCTTCGCGCGGCTCCGATATAACGGTACCTCCCTATATACTATATTTTGATGATTTAGCTACATTATTCATAGTTTTTTTTTTTTTTTTTTTTTTTCAAATTTTCGAATTGGAATATGGTAATGGCTTATGACAAACAATGCCTATGTAGGTCCACGTCGTATAGACCCCAATAAAACGGCTATATTCGGTATTTTTAAAATTTAAACAGAATTTTTTAAGGATTTTATTTTTTGAAAATTCGTTCCAAGTGGTGGAGGGTATTCAATGTTCGGCCCTGTCGAACTTACTGCTTTTTAACTTGTTAATATTGATACCGGCCATAACTTGCAAAACAAGTCAGCAATTATTTTCAAACTTGGAATATCTAAATATTTCCCTCAATTAGAAATCTGATCCGATCACATATAAAGTAAAGGTAGCCCGAATTTGGCACGCCGGAAAATTGACATGGGCATGGGCATGTATATCCTCAACATATGTCGGCAAAACCGACTGATACTTTTGTATTTGTTAATTTATAAATTAAATTTTAAATATCCTTAGAAAGAATCAGACATCAACTGACCTTACCTCAGGCCTACGGGTCCGACAGAATTCTACTCTGTTTCCCCGGCCTTGTGGTTATTTAAAATAAAATCTGCTTCTCTTTATTTACTGCTAAAGGATCATATCCTTTGAGGCTAACCCCTGCCAGTGATGTCATATGTGAATATATGTAAAATTTTGTAAACAAGTGTTATTCGGCTTGTACACGAAAATCTCAATATATACCTACGGTTTAAAATAGTTTTAAGACGGGTTTATTCAACATTTAGTTTTAATCCGAATTTCTAATATAAAAACTCTTCAATTTTTTACGAGAATTTCAAAATATTTTGCCTTTCACAAAATTTCTCTGCCCTCCCAAATCAAAATATTCGATAATTAAATTTCAATGTTCTCCAAATTATCTTGTCGTCTAAAAATAGCATTTGTAGATGTCATGTCATGTTTGCGGAAATAATTTGCTCGTTTTGCCATCTAAATGAAATTCTTTTGATTTTTTTGTCTCGTTTTCGTTTTCAAATTAAAAATTTGTCATCGCCCCAATAAGGGGTCTAATGTTTTGAAGTCTGTCTGTCAGTCAGTTGCGGTGTGAATGACACTGACAATGTTTATGATTAACATTTTGCCTATGGCTTTCAAAAAAAAAAGAAGAAGAGAAATTTATGATCTGCTTCTTACACACATTAAGTTCGCCTTTCCAGCTATGTACTGCGTTTTTTTTTTTTTTTTGCTAGTCAAGTGAGTGGTGTCTGGTATTGTTTAATTAAAACGATTTTAATAATTTGTGGCATTAAAATAAATTTATCATTTTAACACTAATTTTACGTGTCAGCTGAATTTAGCATCTGTACATTTATCATTCCCCAGAATGGTTGCTCTACCAACGAGCAGCAGCATCCGCCACCACCACCACCACTACTCTTCCATAGCCAGTAGTTGGTCGCTTGGTCGGTTGGTGATGATTTCAAATGTGAAACTATTTTTGACGCAGCATAGCAGCAACATGAATTGGCGATATGGAATTTGTGATGTGGGTGTGTTTCAACCTCAAATACATATTTTTTTCGTTTTCTGGGGGAAATTATTGCCATTTTGTTGATTATGGTAATATTTAGCAAAAATTTAATAATCATTTTTTTGCTTTTCTTCTTCCACAAAAAATATGATATTTCAAAAATTTTATGCCATCCAAACTAGCTTGCTTAAATTACGGAATTCACATAGTGCGTTAATATGATTTCAGAGCAAAGCAGCAAAAAAAAAAATGTTGCTTGTTGATAGAAATATATACATATATACAAATGTATGAATTTAAATAATCATCATCCACCCACCCATTTGTTTAGCGTTCATTTCGCTTTGCTTTGCTCCAAACCCCCAAAATTTGTTGAAAACCATTAAACGTTTTACACCTTTTTAACGGGAATTCATTGATTTATAATTTCTATTATTTACATGTCATCTTTTGGTTTACTGCAGATTTTGACGTTATCGTTTGCCGATGTTATTATTATTGTAATTTTTTTTTTTTTTTTTTTTTTTTTTTTGTAATGTCATGGCGAAATTTATTTGTTATACACAAAATTGTGATATATCAATCTTTTTTAATTTAAACGATTAAGAAACTCTAAGTTCGGACGGGCCGATCTTTGCATACCCTCCACCATTTGGAACGAATTTTGTAATTTCCAGAAAAATAAAATCCGTTAAAAGTTCGGTAAAAACTTGAAAATACCGAATGTAGCCGTAATATAAGTGTCCATACAACGACGTGGACCCGCATAGGCAACTTTTGTCATAAGCCATTACAGTATTCAAATGCAAAATTCCGGTGAATAATGTCGCTAAAATCATCAAAATTCCGAATATCGGAGGTGCCGTTATATGTCGGCTATACATGGACCTGCACAGACAATTTTCTGTCATAGGCTGTATTATTCAATAAGAACTTCAAATATCAAATTCGAAACAATTCCGGTGAATAATGTCGCTAAAATCATCAATGTACCGATTATCGGGAGGAACCGTTATATGGGGGCTATACAAAGACGTTGACCTGAACGAAGAATTTTCTGTCATAGGCTGTATTATTCATTAAGAAATTCAAATACCAAATTTTAAACAATTCCGGTGAATAAGGTCGCTAAAATCGTCAAAATAGCGAATATCGGGAGGTACCGTGATATGGATGCTAAACGAAGAAGTGGACCTGCACAGACAATTTTATATCATAGGCTGTAATATCCATTACGAACTTCAAATAAAATGCCGTTATATGGGGGCTATACCAAAACGTGGATCTACATGTCCTATTTTCAATACCGAAAGTCCTGCAGACATAATATACATTTGAGTAAAATTTTATCAACCTAATTCATATCGTTCGGAAGCTAGAGTGATTTCCACAGATGGACAGGCGGATAGACGGACATCGCTAAATCGAAATAGAATTTTATGCTGATCAAGAATATATATAGTTTGTGGGGTCTAAAATGTTTATTTCGAGATGTTACAAACGGAATGACAAACTTAATATACCCGATATATTTCATTTCTCTACTCTCTACGGCAAAAATTGTGGGCTTCGAGAAACACCGTGCACACCATCCAAACAGACGGCCCTTCAAAAAATATTCTTTAAAAAGTCAACGTCTCGAAGGCTCTTCAAAAAAAAAAAATATTCTTTAAAATGTCCACGTCTCGAAGGCTCTTCAAAAAATATTCTTTAAAAAAATATTTAGTCTTATTCGAGCAGTCGATGAGGAAGGTGCTGTCGGATATTTTTAGAAATACTGGGTACATACATTTTTAAATCAAAATATGAATATATACGAACTTTTCGATGCTCTTCAAAAAAAATATTCTTTAAAAAGTCTACGCCTCGAAGGATCTTCAAAAAGTAATCTTTAAAAAGTCCACACCTCGAAGGCTCTTCAAAAAAAAAATATTCTTTAAAATGTCCACGCCTCGAAGGATCTTCAAAAAGTAATCTTTAAAAAGTCCACTCCTCGAAGGCTCTTCAAAAAGTAATCTTTAAAAAGTCAATTCCTCGAAGGCTCTTCAAAAAGTAATCTTAAAGTCCATGTCTCGAAGGCTCTTCAAAAAATATTCTTTAAAAAATCCACGTCTCGAAGGTTATTCAAAAAATATTCTTTAAAAAGTCCACGTCTCGAAGGCTCTTCAAAAAATATTCTTTAAAACTCCATGCTCTTTAATAAATTCACTTCACGAAGGCTCTGCAAAAAATATCCAAAAAATATTTTTTAAATTTTTTATTTTCTTTAAAAAGTCCATGTCTCGAAGGCTCTTCAAAAATATCCTTCAAATCTTCATGCTCTTTAAAAAGCCCGCGACTCGAAGGCTCTTCAAAAAATATCCTTTAAAAAGCATGTGTCGAAGGTCCTTCAAAAAATATTTGTTAAAAAATTCAAGTTTCAAAGTCTCTTCAAAAACTATTCCTTAAAAAATCTAACTTTCGAAGTTTAAAAAAAAATCTTTAAAAAATCCACGTCTTGAAGATTCTTCAATGAATATGAAAACAAATCAAAAAATTAAAAAAAAAACAAGAAAATATTTCTCATTGTGTAGAGAAATATTTCAAAACACATACAATTTCAAAAATATTTTAAATTTCTCCGCTTAGCTCTGCTTTAGCCCCATTTCCCAGTCTCAAATTTAGAATTACAAATCCTTGCCACAATTGTCCAATTCAGATCCATGTTTTGGAATGACCAAACGTGTCCCCCAATTATTGTTTTTTTTTTTTTCAAAGATCCTGGTACCATTTTTCAACTGAATGAGCTCCAATTTTTGTTGTAGTTTCGTAATCGGAAGATTAGATTTTGGCAAAAACACTTTTTTATTTTATTCGTCTTTGAGCACATTGTCTACATTTTGGTATTCACATGGTGAAGGGCATAAAAAGTTCCGACTAACTTTTTCCTCCTTTAGTAATTTTGATCTCCAAGATACGACCTCTCATATCTCCCTCGTTGTAGTAATTAATGGTGAAACTATTAAAGTTTCTCATTTCATTAATATCTAAATATCTGATCTGAAATTCCCCAAGTTCACAAAAACTAATATCTTGCAAAACCGAAATTATGTCATGTCAATCAAAAATGTTAAACAGAAATGTTTCCCAATTTCTCCATGGTATTGCAACTGTAACAAATTCTTTTGTTAACAAATAATTAATTTTCCTACTAAAATCTCCAATTATGATCATTCTCATTATATTTCCCAAATGGAAGAGGAAAAGTTTACGTTAATTCAATGTCAGCATGAAAATTCTCCGTCTCCTTCGCCTTCGACTGAGTTAATTCAATCAAATGAATTATTTGTAACGAAATCGATTTTAATGGCATTGTTTACACACATCAATAAATAATAGAATGTGTTTCTGGCTGTGTGTGTGTGTGTGTGCAAAAATTCGCCAGAAAATTGTGCAAATGAAAAAAACTGCGCAAAATATTTTGGTAATGTGAAACATTGCAAAACTTTGGTGGGCCGCCTCTACCCCTCCCTGGCAGGCAGATACAATATTTCATTTTTGTGATTTAACAGTGACTGACAATGAAAGACTCAAAGGCGGACAGACGTACGGACGGATGGACTGACATGCATGCAGACCGAATAAAAATGAATTAATATGAGTTAAGCTGATGGAAAATCAATTTTCTTTATCACCACTCCTCATCATACCACAACCCCTTTTTTGCCAACCCCATGCCCATTCCAAACTTTCCATGTCAGTCACTCACTCAGCCAGCCAGACGCATACCTTTTGTCCGCTATTTTGCGGTAGAAATTCTGTTATTTGATATGAATTCAAATCCTTTTTCCGGCACGTGTTACAGCAACAACAAAGCGGGGAAACCAAATACTCACTGACATTGGAGTGGTCATAACTTTTCCCATGACATAGACTCTGGAAGTAAGTTGTTCATTGATGGATATCTGCTTGTTGTGTGTGTGTGTGTCACTATTCGGTGGATTAATGACAAGTATGAGGAAGTGGTTTAAACGTCATGAAAGTGAAAAGTTTTTTTTTTGTGGAAAAATTTTGTTCAAAGAAAAAGGGTTAATAACAGCATATAATGAGCTTTGTATTTTTTTTGTGTTACCCTGTCCCTGATGTGCTGAGCTTAATTATGTGAGTTACTAATTTATGGGATTTATTTAAAAATCATTTTGAAAGGTATACGAAAATATTTGTTTAGGAATATGTTTATAAGGTGTAAGTGAAACCAAAAATAAAAGTCAAAAGCAAGCTAAAATTCATAATTTTTTTTATATACGGGTCATCTTAAATGAAATTAAATCTTATATTATTCAAAATTTAAGTAATTGACTGACTGACTCAACGATTCATCAATTTTGAAATTTTGGATGAGGGTCACTCTTGGTCCGATAACGCTGGTCAGATAAGGCTGGTTTTTTCGAAATTCATACTAAACCGGTAGGAAATGTATGAAAAGGAACTAACCATGGTACCCTGTGTATTTGAAGAAGCAATAGAGCTAGAACTTTTAAATTTGGAATTAGGGTCACTGATGAAGTGTATGATAGATGTACCAAAGAGCTTTTGGAAATTCGCACTATGAATGTAAGTAAAGTTCTAAAATGTACTACTTTTGGTACAGTTGAGTAGTAGAGTCGATGTAGGGAAGCAGTTTTGGGAGTGTGTACTCATGTACAGGGTTGCCCATATTCGACGGACCTTCGGGCCCTTTGGGCCCATTCCAATCGACGAGGCTTGTCCGCAGGCAATATTCTTTGCGTCAATTGAATTTTGTACGGGAACAAATGCAAATCAATGCGAATAATCCGTTGTAAAGTGGACCGAGCCATGCCCAACTGCTGAGAACGGCGTTTTTGGGATGTTCTTGGGGACCTCTCAACACTAGCTCGTACGGCAGCGATATTCTCGGCCGATTGCCTTGGTCGACTTTTATATGGCTCTTCGGATTAGAAAGAGCCTTACCAGTCGAAAAATTTTTGTATAAACGCTTAATGGTGTTCTTAGAAGGCGCACTTCTCACATTTTTTTCACAATTGACTTCTTCTGTTGAATGTAAATTTCAACTATTTCAGAGCGCTCGAGTGGCGTGTATTGGTTCATGGCAAAAATCTGCTTGGACTGACGCTTCAAACGCGGTATGTCATTAAGCGATGTGACATCTCTGTTAAAAGTTATGGCGTTGCCAGATGGGTCCGTCGAATGTGGGCGACCCTGTATACGAGAAAGTACTAAAAGGAACTAATTTTTTGGAATTAATATTACTGGCGGAGTGTAGGATTGGATTATGGTGGATGTTTTCGAAATTTGTACATACAGGGTGAGATGAAAAAACTGCAACTACCTTCAGATTGCTGTCATATCTAAACCACTCGTCCGACAGCTGTTGACATTTTTCCAGTGACAGCTCATTATATTGTTTACAAGCGTACAAAAGAATTTCCCTGCAAAAAGTTATTCATGCTGGAATTCAAGCGTGGTAGTGTGATGTCTTTATATTTGGCTGGAAAACGACAAGTGGCTATCGTTAGAGCACTCCAGCATTTAAATGTTAATAAATATTTTGTGTCTCGTACCATCGCTCGTTACCATGATACTGGTAGCGTAGCCTAACGTCAAGGAAGTGGACGGTTCGGAAAATGGTTCGAAAATTAAAGAAGCGACTTGATAGAAACCCGTGTCGCAATGGCCGAAAAATGACTCGTGAGCTGAACATATCGCAATACTCCACTCGGCAAATATTGAAAAATGAGCTCGGGGTAAAGCCATTGAACTTCCAAAACGTGCAAGAACTTACACCGCAACTGAAAGAAAAAAATAGACTCCAAAGAGCTAAAGAGTTGATTCGCTTGGTCGAAAGTGGTGAACTGCCGAATTTGGTTTTCTCCGATGAGAAAACATTCGTTGTCCAGTAGTTTGTAAATAAACAAACTTATCGTGTTTACTTGCCAAAGAGGTCAGCTGAAAATGTGCACCTTCAGTTGGCCACCAGAACTCAAGCGCGGGCCATGATGATGGTGTAGGTCGCCATCACCGCCGATGGTCGCCCTCCGCTCGTATTAATCGACTGTGGTATCAGAATAATTGTCGTATATTATAGCGAAAATATTTTGGAGGTGTATTAGAGCCTTGGGCATGCAAACATTTTGGCCGCAGACTTTGGACATTCCAACAGGACTCAGCATGCGTCACCCAAGAATGGTTACAAAATGAGGTTCCTCTCTGTATTTCCAGCGCACAATGGCCACCAAAATCTGCGGATACGAATCCGTTGGACTATTGTGAATGGAGTATTTTGGCATTAAAGAATACCAAAGTGGCCGGAAATGCCGCAGTGCAACATTCGGGCGGTTTCATTGGCCGTTTTAAGGCCATAACTAGTGCCAAAGGTGACCAAATCGAACAAATCTAAACCTATTCCAAAATGTGATGCTATTACCGACATTTTTTGCTTTCATTCAATAAAATTTCAAAAAATGTAAAAATTATGGCGTTTGACTTTGTTGCAGTTTTTTTATTTCACCCTGTATTACCATTTCGTGCACAATTAACATGATATCGTAGAAAGATATATATGGGAGCTATATCCAAATCTGAACCAATCTCGATAAAATTTGGCAAAGGTATTTCTAAGCTGTATTTGATATATTTCCCCGCATATTGTTGTTGCGGGGTGCATATTACGGCGGTGTAGAACAAATATAACAAATCGGATGAACATTATATATGGGAGCTATGGCTATATCTGAACCGATTTCGGTCAAATTTGGCATAATTATTTTCATGCCATATTCCATACTGTTTGGGCTGATATTACACGTTTGGTGCATAATAAAAGGCAAATCGGACGAAGATATATATGGAAGTTATATCTAAATTTTGACCGATTATCTCCAATTCCAATAGGGTTCGTCCTTGGGTCAAACAACAGATTTGTTCCGAACTTCATATAGATTGGGCAATAAATACGACTTGTACTTTGTTTACAAACATACATGGACTAAGATCGTAATTCTATGCAGATCTATAGTTCTATATCGCTTCTTTCTCTTTCATGTGACAAACAAATGCACAAAAACATAAAACCCATTACTACCACAGAGTGGCGTAGGGTATAAAAATTAGTTTTATTTTATATCTAGGTGTGGTCTATTGCAAATAATTCGACACTAGCTACGATAATAGTTCCAAATTGACGTTTATTTATAGACCACTATACCTCCTCTATCAACCTCTATTTAACATATAACTGCTAATGATATAAGTTAATGTTAGAAGTTAAAGTTTATTTCACACTGCTATGGTGTTTCTTTATTTTGTTACTAACATTTATGTTGCGGTGCTATGCACCTCTCTTGTTGGATTTACAATTATGAATCCTTCAACTTAAAACTAATATTATACTGCAGCCTGGTCGTGCTCGTTATTACGCTGAGTCATCACTTGCGGTGCGCTGGTATTAGTGCGCGTGTTTGTGGCGGATGACTGCCCTGGTGTCATATTCCTGTTGATTTGTCGGACTGCTTGCGCAGCATAATGATGGGAATGTTTACTAGTTGGTTTGCATATTTAGTTTGATGTTTATTAGGGTGAGCCGTTAACTCCTCCCTCTCGAATTATCAAGCGTCTCGATTGATGTGTTTAGAAATATGGCAGATTATAAAGACTGCCGCGTTGATTCAAGTTAATATTGTGGTTTGCTAGTTGTTTTGTTTTGATAACAGATTCTGTTGTGCCGGCTGCCAATTGGCTTTCTGACACAGTCATTTCTATTTGAGGTCTAGACATTCCTTCATGTGGGGTCATTTTTATAATTTTCATACTAGTTTTGCGCCTTTGCCTCATTTTTACTGCCATCAGGAGGATGACCAATGCTAATATGAGACTGATGTTAAAACATAAACTGGTCTTGAATTCAGTATTTAGACGCTCGATTCTTTTATTACTTTTCACGTGCAACGTTTTTAGTAGTTGTAGAGATAGTATTTCTTCGGTGTAGTTGTTTCTAGCTGAGTGTTTTAGTAGCGCAGGCAACGGTTTGGAGTAAGCAGCTTCTTCGACGGTGAAATTTTTGTTGCCTATCCTAATTGTAGAATTACTAAATCTTATTAAATAAGTTCCTGTTACATTTTTTTCGTTTCCATTTATGACAATATTTTCTTTTATGTTATTTATCAAAATTAATCCAGGTTCTATTTCCTCTAAATTATTAATGTGATCTGCATTTACTATTGAACAATTATGTGGGCTATTAGTTACTAATTTAGGAATACATGTATTGTTTGTTATATTGGCTACATTAGATTCTAGACATAATTCAATACCATTTATTTTTTGACAAGGACTTTTAATTCCAAATGTTGCTCTTTCACATTTTACAATTTTCTTATAATCAAGATTTAAAACAGTATTTTGATTTTTTACAGGTCTTATGGTTATGACATTACAAATTTCTTTTACAGTTTTGGGAATGCTTATAATGTAAATTATATTAGTACTATTGTTTACAATTTTTATTCGTGCGAAATTTAAAGCTTGTTCAATGTTTTGAAACGGGATTTCATCTTGATTAAATATTTCTTCTATTTTCCTAATTTCTATTTCCGATAAAATAAATGTGTTTACAATGTTGGATTTTGTTAAATGAATGGCCGAATTAATATTCGTTATTTCCTCCTTTAAAATTTCAACTTTGTACTTTGCCTGCAATATGAGGGTATTACGGAAGTCCTCACTAGTCTTTAAAATTTTTGAAATACTATTTGTCGCATTCGTTATCTCCTGCATTCTTTCTATTAGATCTCTGTTGATTATTAACTGGTTATTGCTGTTGTCTGTTAACTCATTGATTTTGTTTTTCAAAAGCATAAGGTCATCATGGTCTGGACTACCTGCCAGCCATTTCCACGCCGTTCCAATCTCATCAAGAGATCTTTTAGATCTCTCTTCAGGCATTAGCCGATTTATAAGGTGAGATAGGGTAGTGATGTCATTATGTAGGAAGGGGAGTAGTGGGTGGTTGTCTGGAATTCCTTTGGCCAAGTCGTCCTTGATCCTCTCTAGAGTGTCATGATATTCCTTGATGTTAATAACATGCAAAATTTTGAATGTCCCTGTTTGTATTTTTCCTATTCCACTCTCTATAAGAACCACTTCTGATTGAGAGTAGTCCAATATTTCTGTGACCCCTAGGCAACCTGTAATTAAGAACTGAAAACCCGGTAAATAAGTAAGTCAGTTTCTGATATGACTCTTATGGACTATTCTCCCTGATTGAGTCAGGACAGTTGAGTGCCTATTCTCCTTTACAACTTCTTCTTTGAAACGTTTAGATAATTTGGTTCCTAATCTCTTGTTCTGTTTGACAAATATTTTCTGACCTTCTTGATATTCTTTTGGTTCTTCCCTAACACGATTATGATTTGCCAAATCATTTTCCTGTTTCCTCAAGAGTCTTTCGTAGTTGTTAAGGCGAGTCCTTTCGTAGTCCTCTGGTCCAAAGGTCGTCGGTCGTCCAAAAAATAGATCTACGGGTTTCTTTCCAATTGACGAATGTATTGTGTGATTGTACTTGTTAACGCTATCTTGCAATAGCTCCTCAAAAGAGTAATCGGGTCGCTCACACTTACTGCAACGCATAATTTCCGATAAGGTCGAATGGAATCTCTCTATTTGCCCATTAACCTCGCTCTTATAAGGCGGTGCCGTAAAAATTTCCATGCCAAGTTCGTCTTCCAACATAAACCGAATGGTCTGAGAATTGAAAGATCGCTCGTTATCAAATACAATTGACTTCGGGACCCCAAAGTAGAAAATTATTTCTCTCAATGGTTTCCTAATGTCTTCAATGCCTTTGCCATTTATCATTCTGGTTACTGCGAATTTTGTAAATTTGTCTATTGCGGTTAAAACTCGAAACTTGTCTGTAGAGAAGATATCTATGTGGATTGTATGCCCAGGATAAGTTGGCATAGGTGTCTTATTAAGTTTGGGAGCGTTCGGATGTCGCTCATACTTATTTTCTTTACATACTTTACAGATATTGATCACATTCTTTATTTTCCTAGTCATGGAAGGGAAGTAATAGCTCTCTAAAATTTGTCTCCTATTCTCGGCATTATTCCTATGTGCTCTGTTGTGAGTCTCAATAATGATTTGTTTTTGTCTCTCCTCATCAGTAACATCTTCAACCATTGTTCGAGCGAATCGTACTTTAATGTTTCTGAAGTGATGAGGGTACAGTGCTTGAATCATAAGCATAACTGGCTCTGAGGTCTTGATGCCGTTGACTACTGTAGGATTTAAGTATCTCTTTAATATGACTTTCAGATCTGATTCCGCTAGACTGGTTTCTTTAATGATATGTCTATGGTAGGAGGGAAATACAATGTTAAATTCATATGAGGAAGCTGATGATTCCTCAATAATGATCTGATTTTTGAAGGTATTTATTGGCACCTCAGCGGAAGGAATTAGGTCTTCCGATGAGTCCTCGGCACTGTGAACCGTGGGCGTTAGGGAGTTAACATCTGTCACTGGTGGTCTCGATAGCGTGTCCGCGACTACATTCGTGCTACCTGGTTTATAAATTAACTCGTAATTATATTCTTCTAACTGTGCCTTCCACTTCTTCATCTTCACATTTGTGTTCTTGTTGCTTAGCGCAAATGTCAAAGGTTGATGGTCGGTAAATATCTTTATGCTTCTTGCTCCATACAAGTAACAATTCAATTCCTTTAAAGCCCAAATTATCGCCAGCATTTCTTTCTCATTTGTCGCATATTCCTCTTCTGCCCTACTGAGAGTTCTAGAAAGGTATGTGATAGGTCTATTGCCTTGAGATAAAACTGCTCCTAAAGCGTATTTCGAGGCGTCAGTAGTGAGTTCAAAGGGCTTATCAAAGTCGGGATAGTTCAAAACGACTTCCTCCGATACCAAACAGTTCTTGAGCTGTTTGAAACTTTCAATCTGTTCGGAATTCAAATTGACACTGATTTTTTTTGACTGGTTTCTCGGGGTTTTCCCTATATCGCCTCTCATCATGGAAGTTAATGGTTTGGCTATTTGAGCATAGCCCCTTATGAATCTCCGATAATGTCCGGTCAAACCCAGGAACGATCGCAAGTCATGAACTGTTCTAGGTTGAGGGAAATTAACTATGGCCTTAAGTCTGTCTGGGTTTGCAGAAAAACCTCCTTCCTTTACATTGAACCCTAAGAAGTCAATTTCTTCCTTTAAGAATTCACTCTTGTCCAAATGAACTTTCAGATTAGAGTCTTCCAAAGTGCGGAATATTATCCTCAAATTTTCAATGTGTTCCTTTTTAGTCCTACCAAATATCAAAATGTCATCAATGTAGACGTAGCACCGTTTCCCTATATGCTCTCTAAGAATATCATCTAGAGCTCTTTGGAATATTGCAGACGCGTTACGTAGTCCAAATGGTAGTCTTGTGAACTCGAACTTTCCATTCTTGACGGAAAAAGCTGTTTTCTCAATATCGGATTCCCTAAGTGGAATCTGATGGAATCCGCTCTTTAAATCTATGGTGGAAAAGTATTTCTGTTCGCCTAAGTTAGCCAAGATTTCTGTAATTTCAGGTATGGGGTATCTGTCAGGTCTAGTTATCTCATTAAGTTTCCTATAGTCAATAACCATGCGGTATTTTTTCACACCTGAAGCATCTGGTTTTTTTGGTACTATCCAAACTGGAGCATTATATGCGGACCTGGAAGGGCGAATTATCCCGTCCCTTAATAGTTCTTCTATCTGTTTGTCAATTTCGGATTTCAATGCCATTGGATACGGATAGGATTTTGAATAAACTGGACTATCACTACTCGTATTAATTTCAGCTTGTACGATTGTTGAATAAGTGAGTTTTTTATTGGGATCTGCAAAAAGGTTTGGATGGTCATCCAAAATATTCCTGACTTCTTTTTCATCTTCGGGATTTAGATGATTTAAACGTAGATTCATGTTATTAATCTCATCAATTTGCAGCTCTTTCAAAGGAAATTTCTTTCCATCCAGAATTGTGAGATAGGATCTCCAAGTGTAAATCACTGCATTCAAAGATTTCAGGGTATCATTCCCTATTATCCCATCAAAGGTCTCTAGACCAGGAAGGATGTAAAATTCTAACTTTCCGATCCCGCAATTAAAAATGTCAATAAAACTATGGGTCTCTATACTAACTATGCCGCCTACGGACTTAACATGAAAAGGTTTCTGGTTCTTTAGAGGGTTTCTAATAAATTTGCCATTAATATAATTTTTGTTCGAACCGGTGTCTATAAGAAATTTAAGTTCGTTGCCATTTTTCATTCTGAAAGGGAGGTATGGCAACGTTGAAGCTAGTCTAAAAAATTAACGTCATCTACAATTGCCAACTGATCGTCTAGATCCTCCTCGTACGCTTCGTCATAGGAAACCTCATATTCCTGTTCATCAGAACCATTCATTTCATCCGGCTCTGCATCCTCACGTATTTGGGCCTCAACATTAAACATTCTCTGCTGCTTTTGCGGCTGATGAATATTTCCTGAATTATTTCTCTTAAAGTTAGGCTGAACATTGTTAAAAGCATTACTCAACTGTGGCCTATTCTGATAGTTTACCTGCCTAGTCTGTATTGATTGATCCACGTCCATTGGTACAGCAGGTTTAGGAGGAAGTGGGGGTCTGTATCCTCCGTGTTGGGGGTGTCCAAAATTATTCACTACTGGAGGTCGATTCGAAAAGTTCGCCGGCCCTCCGTATTGTTGTTCTCCACTTCGGAAATTCCGATAACGATATTGAGTAGGGCCTCTGTACCTTTGGTCACCTTGAAAATTCCTATCACCAATCGTCAGCTGTGGGTAAAAATGTCTAGGAGGGTTAGTTTGGGGGATCCTGTTTGGTCTAGATCCTTTCTCGGTAGCGTGTTGAATACGCACACCTAGATTACCTAATTTTAAACAGGCATTTAGAGCCTGAGGCAAACTTGTCGGGTTTGTAACACTCATTAAGCTTGGAAGATTACCATTAAGTCCTCGAATAAAGGTGTCCAAAGCCTTGTCCCTATATGTTTGGGTCAATACATCCAAAGCCTCGTTCCCTATATCCAGACAATCAATCTTGTCCAGAATCAAAGACAAATGGTGGTAAACCTTCTGGTAAAAATCTGTTATGGTTTGCCCACCCTGAGATAGGACGGTCATTTGATACTCTAAGGTCGAAATATCTCTCTTATCTGAAAAATGAAGCACTAAACACTTTCTTATCGCTTTCCAATTTAATGGGGTCCGATAAGACTCCAAAGCCGTGTCGGCCTCACCAACAATTTTATGCCTAACAGTGTGTAGAATTGTGAAGTATTTGGTTGTTCCCCTTTGTGACTCATAAATGTTCATGATCCTATCAACAGCTTTCCTCCACGAACTAAATTCTCCTGGCTTGCCCGAGAATTCCCTTAACGTCTTCACTATGTCTGGTATTCTCTCTCCTTCTGAGATATCCCCAGATCCTTCTATGTCGACATCTTTAGTGGCGGTAACATCCTCCCCCTGTTTGAGAAGGTTTGCCACCGTCTCACTTATTATTCGTTTCACCACATTAGTCTGACTTTCCGTAAAGGGATTAAACCTTACGGGAGCTGCCCCAGAAGGCGAAGATGTCTGTCCTGAAACACTCATAGCTTCGACCCTTGTTATTAAGTTGTTTAAATCTTCCGGCATTGGCCGCTCGAAAAAAAGGAGAAAAAGAAACACCAAATCCTAGTTCTCGTCACAAATCTATTATCAAAATTTCTTTAAACTTATTTCAGCACGGATATGACTCTTTAAATTTGGATGCCACACTCTATTTTTTTGTTTAACTTAATCTAACATTTCATATTTCTTACATTTGTTAATTTCGCACAAATATGATTTTTTTTGCAAATTTAGATGTCACACTTTATTTTTTGTTTTACCTTACTCTAACATTTCTTTCTTCTTACTTTGTTATTTTTGTTAAACGTATTCTAGCACAAATATGATTTTTTGTAAATTAGATTTCACACTTTCACTTTCTGTGTTATTCCTTATTTTGTTTAATTTTATTTTAACATTTCTTCTTTTTTACTTTTGTTAAATTTATAATAACTTACTAATAATAATTTGATCATTTTCCTTATATCCCGGTAGTCCGCTAGTTCTTACGTAACATCCTTTTCGTACTCCTACTCAGGAACGGTTCTCGTACCGGCTGTTGGGATGTTTTAATCCTTGTGGTTGTTGGGTTCTAGGATGTGTTGATCCTTGTAGTTGTTGGGTTCTAGGATGTGTTGATCCTTGTAGTTGTTGGGCGCCAGTTAATGTTAGAAGTTAAAGTTTATTTCACACTGCTATGGTGTTTCTTTATTTTGTTACTAACATTTATGTTGCGGTGCTATGCACCTCTCTTGTTGGATTTACAATTATGAATCCTTCAACTTAAAACTAATATTATACTGCAGCCTGGTCGTGCTCGTTATTACGCTGAGTCATCACTTGCGGTGCGCTGGTATTAGTGCGCGTGTTTGTGGCGGATGACTGCCCTGGTGTCATATTCCTGTTGATTTGTCGGACTGCTTGCGCAGCATAATGATGGGAATGTTTACTAGTTGGTTTGCATATTTAGTTTGATGTTTATTAGGGTGAGCCGTTAACTTATATTATTTGCATTAGTTATTAAGGGGTAATATAAGTTATTTAATTGTTAGAGAAGTACTCTTATTTACACTTCACTTTATAAGGAAGCTATATTTAAACCATTTAAATGAAATAACTAAATAACGAAGTGTTACCCATTTATAACGTTAATCTTTGAAATTTTTTAATTTTATTTTTGGATACAATTATTTATTTTTTTTTTCTGTTTTCTTTTTTCAGGTATGCTTTCAACTATTCAATAACTGCAAGTACACATCTGCATTAAATATTTCAAATGTCTTATTTCATTATTATTTCTATTGGATTAATACTGAAGAAGTGGGAAATTTAATTTATTTCTACTTTACTTCCCTTACTATACCCTACACATAGTGTTATGTGTTGGGTATTATAAGTTTGATTAGGCCAAACATTCTGTAACACCTCAAAATATTGGTTTCCCACATAGAAAAGCATATATGCATCTTCCTATCTCGCCGAGCTGAGTCGATCTAGCTATGTATGTCCGTCTGTCCATGTTAATTTGTAATCAAGCTACAGGTCGCAATTATGGACCAATTCTCACGAAATTGAAAATGTAGGTGGAGTTAGGGTCAGAATAGAACCCTATTGTTTTTGGAGATGATCGCATAATATTAAGGGGTTGAAATGGAAATTTTCCTGATTTTACGGTATAAGCCACAATTATGAATAAATCGACGCGGAAATTTACATGGAGTTAGAGTTTAGGACTGGGCAGTAGCCTACCAATTTGGCCAGCCATTGGAAAATATTAAGCAGATAAAAAAGACCCTAACTTTTATGTAAGGAAATAAGAAAATTTCCACTAACCGCGAATATTTTTAATCCCAGCCACATCACAAATACATTAAAAGGTCACTTCTGACCCTTAAAGTGATGCTGATAGCAAGGAAATCGGATATGTTGCAAAATACGAACAATATATATGTAAAAGAATATATCTTATTTATTGTACTTATAAGTCAAGAACCGCTGGGACGATTTCCACAATTCCCATAAATTCGGAATGGTCTCTTGCCAAAAACGGAAAAAATCTAGGAAATTCGCGGAAAAATATAGCAATAAAAAAGTTAATCTCTTTTGTTCCATTTTTTTTTTTTTTTCAAATTGTTGTCATATTTTTGTATCGCTTTTATCGATTTTTTTGGTTTTACTTCCAATTTTGATTTGTAAATTTTTTAAATTTTTACACTTCGCAACAATACGTTTTGAGGGTATTGCATGTCGCAGTTATCGTCCGATCCTCACGAAATTGTACATGGGTGTTGGGTTAGGGTCAGAATTAAAGCCTATTGTTCTTACGATGTACATTTAGGGGTTCAAATGCACTAAAAAATTAAAAATTTTCGAATTTTGTAGTCGCGCTATAGACCAACCTCTATAGACCTAATCGACACGAAATTTCGCATCAGAACAGAGTTAAGGACAGGGGCATTATTTTTTACATTATTTTAAAACAGAAATCTTCCAAAATGGATTTGGACATAAGGGGACTGCGAACCACTTGTAGTGTTGTAGGGTATCACATTGTCGACTATAGACTATGACTATAGCCTTTGCTTTCTTGTTTTTTTTTTTTTTAATTTTATTGAATGAAAGCAAAAAATGCCGGAAATAGCATCAAATTTTAGAATAAGTTTAGATTTGTTCGAATTGGTCAGCTTTGAAACGAATTATAGCCTTCAAACGGCCAATGAAACCGTCACACGCTGTCCGAATGATACTCTGCGGTATTTTGACCCATTCCCGGCAAAGCGCTTGCTTGAGGTGATCGGCACTTTGGTATTTTTTAGTGCTTTCCAAAATACTCCAGACACAATAGTCCAACGGATTGGTATCCGGAGATTTTGGTGGCCATTGTGCGCTAGAAATGAAGCGAGGAACCTCATTTTGTAACCATTCTTGGGTGGCGCGTGCTGAGTGCGATGGTGCTGAGTCCTGTTGGAATGTCTAAGGTCTGCGGCCAAATGTTTGCCTGCCCAGGGCTTTAATACACCCTCCAGAATATTTTTGCGATATTATTCGGCATTTATACATAGTCGGCTTTAATACACCTTCCAGATTATTTTCGCGATAATATTCGGCATTTGTTCTGATGCCAGGGTCGATCAATACGACCGTAGAGCGACTATCGGCTGTTATAGCGACCCACATCATCACCATGGTCGGCGCTTGAGTTCTGGTGGCCAACTGACGGTGCACATTTTCAGCTGACCTCTTTGGCAAGTAAACACGATCGTTTTGTTTGTTTACAAACTGCTGGACAACGAATGTTTTCTAGACGGAGCAGACCAAATTCGACAGTTCACCACTTTCGGCCAAGCGAAGCAACTCTTTAGCTCTTTTGAGTCTATTTTCTTTCTGTTGTGTAAGTGTAAGTTCATGCACTTTTTGGAATTTCAATGGCTTTACCCCGAACTCGTTTTTCAATATTTGCCGAATGGAATATTGCGATATGTTCAGCTCACGAGTCATTTTTCGGCCACTGCGACACGGGTTTCGATCAAGTCGCTTCTTTATTTTTCGAACCATTTCTGCTGATGTTGCTGTTTTCTTCCGTCCACTTCCTACGCTGCCTGTATCACGGTAACGAGCAATGGTACGAGACACAAAAGATTTATTCACATTTAAATGCTGGAGTGCTCTAACGATAGCCTCTTGTGGTTTTCCAGTCAAATATAAAGAAAACACACTATCACGCTCGAATTCCATCACGAATAACTTTTTTTCTGAAAAATTCTCAGCAAAATGCTTTTATACGCTTGTAAACAAAATTATAAGCTATCACTGGAATAATTTTAACAGTTGTCGGACGAGTGGCTTAGAAATGGAAGTAGGCTGAAGTTGGTTGCAGGTTTTTCATCTCACCCTGTAAATGTTTGATTTCCTTTAAATTTTGAACATACCAAATATTTTTATCTGTATTAGATGATGTATGAAGATGGAATACTTCGGTTGACTATATGCGGTAACTGACGCACATTTTAAGATTTTCTAAAAATTAACACATATCTCACAAAAGGTGAAGAAAGTAGTCGATTTGGTCCGAACCTGGCACGGCGCAATTTTTCTATCATATTTATTTAGGCCCGATACGAAATGTACAATATTGCCCCTTTCCTTCGGAACCAACTCCATGGAGGGTCAACAATTTGAATAATCATAACAGAAGTTAAAATATATTTAAATAATCGAACATTGGCTGAGGGTATACATCTGTCGGCAAAACCGACTGATACCTTTTAACTTGTTTGAAATAATATTTTGTAGAAATTTTGTTCCATTACTCCATATTTGAAATAAAAATCGAATGCAGAAATATTCAAAATGTGGCTGTAAAATTTCATACCAGAATTAAACGTAAAGATAATAGTTTTCACATTTAATGTGACTCATGCCCTTTTTATACCCTACAACACTATGTGTTGGGGGTATTATAAGTTTGATTGGGCCAAAAATTATGTAACACCACGAAATATTGATTTCCCACATAGGAAAGTATATATGGATCTTCCTATCTCGCCGAGCTGAGTCGATCTAGCTATGTATGTCCGTCCGTCCGTCTGTCCGTCTGTCCATGTTAATTTGTAATCACTCTACAGGTCGCAATTATGGCCCGATCTTCACGAAATTTAGAATGTAGGTGGGGCTTGGACCAGAATAGAACCCTATTTCTTTTGGAGATGATCGCCAAATGTTTAGGGGTTGAAATGGACCAAATACTGAAAAAATGTCGGATTTTGCAGTTGCTCTACAGGTCGCAATTATAGACCAATCGACGCGGAATTTCGCATGTAGCTAGAGTTTAGGGCGGGAAAGAAGCCTACCAATTTGGGTGGTCATCGGATAATATTTAGCGGGTAAAATAGACCATATCTTTTGTGTTGAAAAAATTCAAAATTTTTCATTAAACCGCGAATATTTTAAATCCCGGCGAAATCAAAAGCCATGACAAGGTTATTTCTGATCTTTACATTGATGTTAACATCCATCAAATCGGATATATAGCAAAATATGTGCGATATATATGTCTATTAAGGAAGATATGCTTGAAAGATCTCTTATATGTCGAGAACGGCTGAACTGATTTCGACAGTTCTCATTAATTCAAAATGACCCCTTGGAAGGAAAGAAAAAACGTCTAAAAAATTGCATAAAAATATCTCTCTAAAGATGAAAATAGTGATTTTGTAAAATTTTCTCATATTTTTTCAATTTTGTCATATTTTTGGCATATTTTCATTTTGAATTAAACATTTGGCAATATTTCTACAGCTAACAAAACAAAGTAGTTAGGATATCAGGATATCATATACAGATCGCATTTATGGCCCGATCCTTACGAAATTTTACATGGGGATAAGATGAGGGTCAGAATAGAAGCCTACTCTTTTTGGAGATGATCGCCATATATTTAGGGGTTGAAATGGACCAAAAAACTGCAAAATTGTCATCAAGTCGTAATTATCGCCCGATCCTCACGCGCATTTGAATGGAGGTTACCGGACATTGCAAAAGCCAAATAGTTTTGGATGGCCATCCAAAAATATTCAATGTGTGAAATAGTCAAAAACCAATAATAAATGTTAATCTTTTGCCACTTCTGAGAGATTATAGGTCTTTGGGAAATATTGGTTCCAGATCTAGGAAGACCATTTACGTGCAACATCTTCCAATAAATTGGAATTGAGCAAATTAGTTAAAGTTGCTATTATTCGAAAATTAGAGAACGAAACCTGATGGTTTTCTTTTATTATTTGTCACAATATCTTGGGAAATTCTTTCGAGTATCTCGCCTATATAAACTGTATCGTTTATTATAGTGTTGTAGGGTATTCAACGGTCGGCCCCGCTCGACTGTAGCCTTTGCTTACTTGTTTAACATTACCTAAAGCGGTTGTAATAATTAACCCCGATATAAACCATGATTGTTCAAAATAGTTCATCACCGTTCATGTGTGGGGTTCTCCCATAGATAATAGTATTAAAAATAAAACTGCAATATCATCGGAAAATATTTAGTTGTTGAATATGTATATCTACAGCCCATCATGGTCTCCACCCATTCGACCAGAAGTGTTTCCCCACAAAACTTAAGCCCATAATTAGTTTGTACCTCATAATTTATACCTATGGGCTATCTAATGTACGTATGTATATCGATGTATGAATGAATGTGTTATGTTTGTACTGAATAAACCTTGTAATTGTGTGTTTGGCAAAATGCAGAAACTTCACATAATATCCATCATCATTATCGTTCCTTCGTGGGGGTACAATGTGTGACTTAGTTTCTTGGGCCTAGCACAAAAACAAAAACTATTTCACAATTTGCCCCAGTCATTTGCTGATATCCTCACGTGATGGCTCGTGTGTTATTTGCTTTGCTTTAATTCTATGGCTAGCAAACCTTTCAATTTTAAAAAGATTGGTAGCAGCCATAAAAGAGCCTAAAAGAATTTACCCAAAAAAGATTGCCTTAGCAACTATAGCAGCAGTGTTACGACCACAATTATTGCTTAATATTATAAAAATCCGTATGTTTTTTTTTTTCGCAAAAATAACACAGGACAACACAAACAAATTAAATATGGGGCAGATTCCGAAGCAGTTGGCTAATATTGTTCAATTCGTATCCGATATTAATATTACAACATGCACTATATATTATATATATTTTCTAATATCGTCTACTTCGTATACTTTCTATGTGATATATTCAAATTTTTGGAAAATGTGGAAAGATGCGTGAGATACCAGATATAGCGGACCGAAATATTCCACTTTATCTAATACAGACAAAAATATTGGTATGCGCAAAATTTAAAGGGAATCGCATATTTATATCCAATTTTATAGAAAATCTTGAATTCCGAAAGTTTACATATCCGTATCAGGTTTTCGTTAAGAGAAATAATGAGGTACAACAAGTTGCATTGAATCGTCGTCTTGTTTCGCAAGTTATGACTGATATAAGTATAGATAAGTAATAAAGCTGTAAATTCGGCTGGGCGAACTTTGAATACCCTCCAACATTTGGAACGAATTTGGCACTTTTATAAAAATAAAATCCGTTAAAATTCTGTTAAAATCTTAAAAATACCGAATGTAGCCATTATATTAGGTTCTATACGGCGACATGGACCTGTATAGGAAGCTTTTGTCATAAGCCATTGCAATATTCAAATGCGAAACTTGAAAAAAAAATCATCAAAATTCCGAATATAGAGGGCTATACCAAAAAGAACTCCAAATACCAAATTTGAAACCATTCCGGTGAATAATGTCGCTGAATCATTAAAGTACCGTTATGTGGGGTCTATACAAAGACGTGGACCTGCACAAACAATTTTTTGTCTTAGGCTGTAGTATCCATTACGAACTTCAAATACTAAATTTGAAAAATTTTCGGTGAAAAATGTTGCTTAAATCACCAAAATACCGAAAATCGGGAGGTAGCATTATATGGGGCTATACCAAAAAGTGGACCTATATGGCCCATTTTCAATACCAGAAGGTTTTCGCAGATATATATCATCTTAACAAGAGATCTTGCGTTATTAAAAATATTTGAATGTGTGTAATTTTAAGAGAGTTTGTTGCTTGTTTCGAATTTTCTGATCATTTTGTTTTCCAAAATCTTGAACCCTGTATGGGGGATCTAACAGAAGATATGGTTCGATCCCTACCATGTTTATAACAGATCTTGTGTTGATGAAAATATTGTGATGCAAGAAGTCTGAATGGAATGAAGTGTTAATTTCGCGTTTTATTAGAGTTATGAATATTCAAAAATTTGACCCTTTGTGGGTGAGGTACCACAAGGGGTTCGCAGATATATCCCTTCTTCCCAGCAGATCTTGTGGTAGTAGAAATAATGGGATGTGTAAAATATGTAGATAACCCGATGCTTATTTCGGGTTTTATGATCGTTTTGGTTATTCAAAATGTAAACCGTTTGTGAAGGTGGTACCAGATGGAATGGTCCGATCTCTACCATCTTTATAGCAAATCTTGCGTTAATGGAAATATTGAGATATGCTAGGTCTGAATGGAATCGGATGTTAATTTCGTCTTCTATGAGCTTCACGAACGTTAAAAATGTTGGCCCTTTGTGAGGGAGTTACCAAAAGGAGTGAACCGATATATTCCGTCTTCACACCAGACCTTGGGTTAATAAAAATATTGTAATGTGTGTAATTTGAAGACAATCGAATTATTATTTCACATTTTATAAATTATAAGTATTCCAATATTTTACCCTTTGTGGGGGAGGTACTTGATGGAGTGGACCGATATTGTCTATTTTCGCACCTGACCTAGTACTGATGCATATATTGGGATTTGCAAATGTAGAGCAAAATCGAATGATCCTTTCTGGTTCTATGGGGTAAATTATTTTCAGTAAAAATTTGACCTGTTGTGGGGGAGGTACCAAAAAGAGTGGATCGATTTTGCGCATCTTCGACGTTGATCTCAGCTTGACAATAATATTACGATGTACCAAGATTGGATCAAATCGGATACTCCCTTCGAGAGTTATCGTGCGCACCAGCTAGCGAGAAAGACGGACGGACGGACGGGCATGGCTAGATCGACTCCATTTGTCCTGAAACGGATTAGGTCCAAGAGACCTAGGGTCTAAAACCGACTAGGCTCGTTTTGACCGTATCAAATGATATCTCTAGCCATTTGGCTGAGGGTATAAAAATCGAACATTGGCTGAGGGTATACATCTGCCGGCAAAACTGACTGATATTTCCGAACTTGTTTTAGACCCGACAAAATATATATATTCTTGATAAACGTAAAATTCTAAGACCATTTAGCCCTGTCCGTCCGTTCGTCTGTTGTAATCACCCTATTGTCAAAACGAATTAAGATAGGAAGCTAAAATTTTGCACAAATCTGTCTTTTGTCTGCAGACAGGTCAAGTTCGAAGATGGGCTATATCGGTCCTCGATATCGTATAGCCTCCATATAACAGCAGCCCCCGATATTCGGTATTTTGATGATTCTGGCCACATTTTTCAATGGAATTATGTGAAATTCTACAGAAGGAGTTCCTTGTGAGTACTTTATCCCCTGGAAGATAATTATCTATATCGGTCCACGATATTGTATAGCTCCCATGTAACGTACCCCCCAATATTCGGTATTTTGATGATTTTAGCCACATTTTCCGATGGAATTGTCTGAAATTTCACACAAGGAGTTCCTTGTGAGTACTTCATCCCCTGGAAGAGAATTGTCTATATAAGTCCACGATATCGTGTATCCCCCATATAACGGCACTTCCCGATATTCGGTATTTTGATGATTATTTGCGATGTTATTCACCGGAATTGTTTCAAATGTCGTATATAAAGTTCGGAACAGTTACTACAGCTTATGACACAAATTACTTATGCAGAACCACATCTTCGTATGGCCCCCATATAACGGTTTTCATTTAAGCAGTATTTTCCGACAATTTTTTTTTTCTTGAAAATTTTCTGGTTTCTTCCAAATGGTGGAGGGTATAAAAAGTCCGGCTGCTTAGCTGCTTTTTTACTTGTAATTTTTCGAAACAATTTCCTATTGCTTTTGAAAATTCACTATCATATTTGCAGGTGTTACAGACGGAATGACATATTTAAAATATCCTCCTTTTCATACTGAATGTCTTCAAATATTTTTTAAAAATATTCGGAACGGGTGCCCTGAGGCATATTATCAAATATTTACATTTCCTAATTGCGGAGGCTATAATCATAAATTATAGGTCGATCTTACTCTTTATGTATTTCATCCTCATATATTGTACAAGTGGACGGCCCAGTCCAAAAACATATTGCCGCATTAGTCGCTTTTTCCCCAAAGAAATTTCGAATTCTCTTCATTTCAATATTAGATTAATTTTGTTATTTTTATGATTTGCGGTCTACCTATGCCCGGCACATAAATGGTACAACATAATACAATTTTGGTTTACTGCAGTCACAATTATGGTTTTCCACAAGCAACGCAACCGAATCTCATCAAACCAAAACAATATTCAGTCACGTATCAGCTGCATCACCACCGACCACCATCATCGCCGTCGTCGACATGGAAATCCTTGAGAAGAAGAATATCATAATTGTCATTGACATTGTAATTATCGCCATTTCCATTATTATTTGTAAAATAAACTGTCTGCCCTTTTTTGTTCAAAGTGCGTCGTTGTCTCGGAACGTGTGTACCTAGTCATCCAACGAACTAGACGCAAATTTTGTTGCATGAACGCGTGTAATGTTTCTCCTTGTTCCCTGCTACCACTACTACCGGCCTGCCGCACCCGGTATTTTCAAAGAATTCAAAATGAAAATACACAGAAAAATAACCGAGAACCCTGCCCCAAGGTATTCTTTTTTTTTGCCACAGAAATGTGTGTCTAAGGAGAATGGGTTGCCTCAGACGCCGGTGTTCGGTGGTGCGGTGTGATGGTTCGATGGCAAATGACAATAAACGAAAAATCATTCACTTTTGTCTTGTCATACTTTAAATTCCTTGCCAAAGCTTTTCCAAAGCATTTTACATTGGTAGCCACATAAAACATACACACACACATACATAATTTTTGTGCGGCACTGCATTACACCGAAGGTCATTGAAATAGTCACGATTTGTAAACGTAAATGACAACATAAATGACTTCACAGGAAATCGACTGATACTTATATTTTCAATTTATATCCTTAGCTGGAATGTAATTTATCCCTTACAAAGCCTTCCAGCATTGCTACTGTATTGCACACCACTGTCAAAGCTTTCTTTCATCCCCATTGCTCATTTTTTCCCAGTCTGATATCTTCAAATGGTTGATTGGATATCCACTGTTCCATACTCTTCTAGTTGGCGCCAAAAATGATGCTGTCGTTTTTGCCAGACGACACCACCAACAACAATAGCAACAACAAATGCCTGGTGTGTTTAGGTACACATCCTTACACAAACGGCGTAATGGTTGATTATTCATTCTCATCTGCTGCACGGAATGAAAGCTTTGAAGCAGGCAGCATATCGTAGTGATGCTGTTCGTTTTACGTACGCTACAAAGAAAGTGAAGGACATTGACGAACAAAGGATAAGTAGGACTTGATAAACGTTGCTAATGACAAGGATAATGGGTGGCTAACCAATAATACAGGGTAAGATAAAAAAAACTGCACCAAAGTCAAACGCCATAATTTTTACTTTTTTTTTCTAAATTTTATTGAATGAAAGCAAAAAATGTCGGAAATGGCATCAAATGTTAGAATAAGTTAAGATTTGTTGTTGTTGTAGCAGTTGTACATACAAGTGTTTGCTTTCTGCTAATCTGGTTCCAGCTCCAGGTTTAGAAACTCGGCTACTTTAATGGGTCGTAGCCAGAGATCTTCTGGAGTGAGTTGGATAGGTATGGCTGTGCAATTTAAGGGGTGCAGCGTATTGTGCAGGCCTGTATCTCACGCCGGGCAGGCGTCACGCACATCTTCATCAATTCGTGCCCAATACGAATTGAGACGTCTACACCATTCTGAACGTAATTGCGCCAAAACTACCATGGTTTGTCTAGGCAGCTGACGTTCTTCAGCTGCAATGGGTTGGGGGGTGGACTCTGAGGACGGCATTCATTTTATAATTGCTAATAGCATCTGCGACTGCATCGGTACGAATGTCACTCAGACCTGCCGGATAGGCTTCTTGATCTAGAGGTTCTCTCTTGTAGCGCTGGACCTCCCTCTCTAGATCATGTATGTCCTTCCTGACACGCCTGGATGGGGAAAATTTATCCACGATATGATGATTGGTATGACTCTCACGGTAACACCCAAGCAGGTACTGCAACGAAAGCTGACGTAAGGGAAGGAATTTCGCCTCCTCATGTAGATGGTCCACTGGTGTCATGAGAAGGCACCCTGTCGCAGTTCTCAGAGCTTTAGATTTGTTCGAATTGGTCACCTTTGGCACATATTATGGCCTTCAAACGGCCAATGAAACCGTCACACGCTGCTCCAATGTAGCCCTGCGGTATTTTGGGCCATTCCCGGCGAAGCGCTTGCTTGAGGTAATCGACACTTTGGTATTTTTTAGTGCCAACCTTGCTTTCCAAAATACTCCAGACACAATAGTCCAAGGCTTTAATACACCCTCCAGAATATTTTCGCGATAATATTCGGCATTTATTCTGATGCCACGGTCGATTAATTCGAGTGGAAAGCGACCATCGGCTGTTATGGCGGCCCACACCATCACCATGGCCGGCGCTTGATTTCTGGTGGTCAACCGAAGGTGCACATTTTCAGCTGACCTCTTTGGCACGTACACACGATCATTCGGAGAAACCCAAATGCGGCAGTTCACCACTTTCGGCCAAGCGAAACAACTCTTTAGCTCTTTTGAGTCAATTTTCTTTCTGCTACGGTGTAAGTTCTTGCACTTTTTGGAATTTCAATGGCTTTACCCCGAGCTCAGCGAAGCTAAAATTACGATACACGATAGCGGCTCCTTCCGAAATTCAGTATTTTGATAATTTTAGCCACATTTTCCAATAGAATTGTCTGAACATTTACACATAGAATTCCCTGTGAGTACTTTATCCCTTGGAAGAGAATTATCTATATTTCCGATATTCGGTATTTTTATGATTTAGCCATATTTTCAATGGAATTGTCTGAAAATTCACTCAAAGAGTTCCTTGTGAGTACTTTATCCCCTGGAAAATAATTATATATATAGGTCCACGATATCGTATGGCACCCATATAACGGTACCACCCGATAATCGGTATTTTTATAATTTTAGTCAAGTTTTTCAATGAAATTGTCTTAAAATCCACACAAAGGTTCCTTCTAAATACTTTACACCTTAGAAGAGAATTTTCGAAAAAAATATTACTTATTAGAAGGGTTGTGTCAATTTAGTTCATAGTTCAGTACACCAGTTCCTAAACGTATGAGTTATTTCATATATATTCATATCACTCATACGACGCGTTTTCATACAAATGACTGGAGCGCATAGAACTAGATAAGGACCTAGTGCATTAGATCGAACAATTTAGGCTTAAATCTAATGGAGGGTACTTAAAATTCGACCCGGTCGAACTTAGATGCTGTTTTATTATTAATTTCTATATTTTCCTTCTATCTTATTTCTCCTTCCAAGGATGAAAGCAACGGAGGCTTTTTGTGTGAAACAGCTGCTGACTCCTATGTAGCTGTGTATCCTCAGTCTGAAACCAAACCAATCCGATTTCAGGTGCGAATACATGTTATTATTAATCACACGTCCTCTAGGCTCGATATGCAACTATATTTCCATTTTTGGAAATACCTTGATATTTCTGCTCCATAAATCCATTGTAGGGATATGTGCGGGTCAAGGCAATTTGTGTGAAACAGTTGCTGACTCCTATGTAGCAGCGTATACTCAGTCTGGAATCAACCAATACATGTTATTATTAATCATACGTCTTCTTGGCTCGATATGCAACTATATTTGCATTTTTGGAAATACCTCGATATTTATGCTCCATAAAACCATAGTAGGGATATGTGCTACCTATTCTAGCAAGCAAAAACTACCAGGTCTAATATTCTGCTGCTGGTATTCATTTACTCAATCATACACCAAGCCACCCATCCACCCACATAACCGCTCGTGTATCGAAGATGGATAACGCACAGCCAGCCAGCCAGCCATACGTACGTACGTACATACCGACATACATAATTAACCCCCCCTAAAATGTGTATTTTTATTTTAGACCTCCCTCAACCTCAACACCAACTTCCCATACGCTCATTCCAAAAACAAACCCGTCACTCCACCGCCGGCCGGCAAACCCACCAGATACACATGACAACCGCACACACATTTTTTTTTTTTTTTTTTTTTTTTGACAAAAGAAGAAATGTACACACACCGCTTCAAGCTCTTGCACACGTTGCCTTATTCGGGAAATCGGCAAAAATGTTTTTTGTTGTACCCGTGAACCGAGCGAGCCCCCGCCCGGCTACAACAAAAACCAAACAAACCCGTACATATACACACACACACACACACAGACTTGCTCGCTACTCACTCACACATATTCCGAAAAACGTACGGTAGAATGTGAGTACCCATACGATTTTTTGTACCCATGCATTATACAATATATCGCCACGAACAATTCGTCCGTCCATCCAATTCGTAGTGCTGATGTCGTCGACGCAGACCATAGCGTCTTTCGTCTTTGTTTTCATTTCGGTCTTCTTGGGTGTAGTTGTACCGAAGACGACGGTGTGTGTGTGTGTGGGTTTGTGAGTGGCGAATTGTTGTATACACAAATGTGCGAATTTTACGTTTGTTTTGTTTCTCTGATTCGGCATGTGTTGTGTCTGTGTTGTTGTTGGCTTTATGCCGGAACGTGCGGCAACGAATACTTATAAACAATGCCTGGGTTGTGTTGGATTCTCAGACATAACATTCTACAAGAGAGAGAGAGAAAATTTGCGTTAACTTTTACTGAGTTTTGTTTTTTATTTTCAGAACGTATTAAAAGCTTGGGAAAATAGTCTAAGGGAAAAAAGTAAGAAGTTTTGTCAACGGGCATTACACAACGAACATTCAAACTCCTCAAAATTTTTTCAAAGCTGCCAGAATTTATCTTCTATCTGATCAGGCATTTCTTTAGGTGTACGAAGCATAAATAAGTTAAAACAACAAACGACTCACAACCCTCATCAACGACTGCTAATATGAGACTGAATTTCAGTCACAGAAACCAGTCAATTGTTTGGTGAAAGAGAGCACGCTGCTCTACACTGCAAAATTCACGAAAATGCCGGCATTCGTCATAGACAAATGAAGATATAGACAACGAAAAGTTAGTTTTGTCTTTTTATCCAGGTGGCTCTTAACATGTTTTGCATAGTCAACATGCTGATTTACGCGTTCAACCCACTCGACTTCGAAAACACATTTTATCGTTTTTTAAGAATTTTACTTGATTATTCCGGGATTTTTTGATGTCATCACGTAATTTTCACATTTATTTTATTATGGAACAATTTCCAACTGATAAATATACTACAGTTTTTGTTATTTTTAACGTTTTATAATTGAGTGACTTCAATATTCCCACTCAAACCCCTGAAACGATATAGACGACATCTGTTGATTCGATTTTTTTCGAAGATAAACGGTGAGAGCATTTCGTTGTCTATATTTTCATTTGTCTATGCATTCGTTTCGATACCTCTGTCATGCCTCTCTCTTGCGTGTTGAGAATATTTATGTTCATATGTATTTACTTATTTAATTAGCTTAGCTTTGTTTATATCTCATGAAACGTACAATTTGTTGTTGTAACTGTACCTTTTTTATGGCAAATGTCGTGAGAAAGAGAGTACCAGAAAAGCTTTTTTTCAAACACGTCCATTGTACTTCCCCACTGTAGAATTTGTTCACCGCACCGTTGAGACTAGTTATGCCGGCGACTGTTACGTACTCTTCTCATCAAAAGGGTGTTTCCCGGCGTTGATGTCATGTGAGAATTTCCAAAAGAGAGTAATGGTATTTATTTTTTTCTCAAAATTTGCCAGCATTCTCATGAGCGGTTTTTTGAATCTCTGTGAAGTGCAAAGGTATTTGTGTGTTAGTTACGGTATCTCTTGAGTTGTTTGGTTTTTCAAATTGTGTGAGAGAAAAACAAGACAGAATATGATTCCACTCAACACGGGTTACCATTGCGGGCAACTTTTAACGGATTTATTTGGCGCGAAAGAGGGAACTATTTAATCAAATGTTTTTTAACTTCGCCATTTCTTTGTAACTGCTTGAAATACTTATGTCAGACCCAACAAAGAAAATATAGAGTCTTGATCAGCATAAAATTCTAAGACGATGTCCATCTGTCTGTCAGTTATGTGTATTTTTCCAGTTAAGTTCGTAAATGGTGCAATTTGGTCAACCATTTTATGTAGCCACCATATAAAGGTACCTACAAATATTCGGCATTTTGATGATATTAGCGACCGGCATTGTTTCAAGTTTCGTATTTAAAGTTCGTAATAGGTACTACAGCCAACGAGAAAAGGTCCACATCTTCGTACAGCCCCCATATAACGGTACCTCCCGATATTCGGTATTTTGATTTTTTAGTAAAGAAGCGAAGCGACCGAAATCCGCGTCGCAGTGGCCGAAAAATGGCTCGTCAGCTGAACATATCGCAATATTCCATTCGGCAAATATTGTAAAATGAGCTCGGGGTAAAGCCATTGAAATTCCAAAAAGTACACCACAAGAGAAAGAAAATAGACTTAAAAGATATAAAAAATTGCATCGCTCTGCCGAAAGTGGTGAAATGCCGAATTTGGTTTTCTCCGATGAGAAAACATTCGTTGTCCAGCAGATTGTAAACAAACAAAATTATCGTGTTTACTTGCCAAAGAGGTCAGCTGAAAATGTGCACCTTCGGTTGGCTACCAAAACTCAAGCACATTGGCCATAGTGATGGTGTGGGCCGCCATAACAGCCGATGGTCGCTCTCCGTTCGTATTAATCGACCGTGGCATTAGAATAAATGCAGAATATTTAAATAATCGAACAATGGCTGAGGGTATACATATGTTAGCAAAACCGACTGACACTTTTTAACTTGTTTAACATATCTTTCCTAGAACTCAGATTTATGATCCTGGATTTTAAACACCTATTTTTTATGATTTTCATATCTAAGGTAAGGCTATTTTAAGGCCTAAGAGCATTCGCCGGACTTTATAATTTTCCTGGATTATCCAAGCTTTGTTGTTGTGTTTTTTAAATATTTTTCACTTACACTGGTGGCCAAAACTAAAGCAACTGAAATTACAAGGAGAATGAATGCCCTGTAACTTTTTCAAAAATTAAGAATATGAGAAAGTTTTTCTTGTTTTAAATTAGGTACTTTATTCACTTTTTCAAAACATAAAACCAAAATCAATTTTTATATAAAAAATAATGTTTGGTAAAGTCAGTTAACCCGATTTTGGCTTGGACAAAACAAAAGCAACTCTGTTGTACATTCATATAACCGCTGCAATTTCAATTGTTTTTACTGTGATATTTATCGCTTTTTGCTACCTTCGACAATTTCGCTTGTCATAAATCCTTTTTGAGAAGTTTTTTACAATAGTATGTGTTTTTCTTTTCGTTTTTTAAGTACTGCCCAAAAAAATTTAAAAATGGCTAGAAGCAAATACAGTAACTGAATTAAACAGCAAATTATCAGTGACTATCAAAACAACATATCACAGAAAATAATTTCCGAGAAATATTTCATAAATATTTCTGTGATTTCATAATTATTTCTGTATACTAAGTCGGTTTTTTGAAACTGGATCAGTAGTAACAGTCCATAACGGATGAAGGCCGTGAAGAACTTCAGCCCATACTGATCCAAAAATTGTGAGAGAAATAAAAAACAACTATTTAAGAGTTCAACAGGATTGGTGAGAGAGCAATCATTGGATATAAGCTCGAGATCAGTGCGTAGACGAGTAGTGGCAGCTGGTCTGCGTGCCCGTAAGACATCAAAAAACCATTTATATCTGAAAAAATCAAAAAGGCTTTCGGAAACGATAATATTAAGTGGAATCAAGCTCAATGGAAAAAACATTATTTCTGGGATGAGTCTACTTTTAATATTAAAGGCTCAGACGTGAAAAATTTTACGGTGAGAGACCAAAAAATTAAGGACTCAAGCCGCAGTGTACAGTGAAGCATAAGGGAGGGTCAAAAATGGCGTGGCGCTGTTTTTCTTTCTATGGACTTGGGCCTATCCATAAAATAAAGGAAGTTGTGGATCGGTTTGTTTACAAAGATGTGTTGGACATCACGTTGTTCCCTTACGCTGAGTAAAATATTCGGCTGATTTGGGTGTTTCAGCATGACAATGATCCCAAACTTCTATCAAAACTTGTCAAATATTGGTTGCGGGAGTCAAAAATTTATGTTTTGTTATGGCCGGCACAATCACCTGACCTAAACTCCATAGAAAACCTTTGGAGTATCGTAGATAGGAAGATCAATCGAGATTCGGAAATAAGTAAACACAAAATTTTCTAAAAAAAATCGGGGTGCCTGGGAAAGCACACCCAAGGATCAAATTGAGCGTGTTATAGATTCAATGACTCGTAGGTGTGCAGCTGCTATCAAAAATAATGGTTATGCTATCGACTACTAGCCAAAATTTAATTATTTTAAAATAAAAAATCAAAAGTTGCTTTAGTTTTGACCAAGCAAAAATTGGGTCATTTTAGTTTTCCACATATTATTTTTCGTTCAAAATTATTTTTGTATTTTTATTTTTAGTTTCTTAAAAGTGAATTAAACCCCTCATATAAAACTGGAAAAATAATTACGATTTGTTTATTTTTGTAAAAGTTACAGGACATTTATTGTCTTTGCGATTTAAGTTGCTTTAGTTTTGGCCACCAGTGTATGTCAAGGGCTATCAGACTCATATATATATTTTTTTTCAAGGAATAAAAGAGTCATAATTTTTGATTATTTGAAACCTGTTTTCAAGGACTATTAGAGCCGCAAATGTGGATTTTCAACACATACAGTTTCAAGAACTATCGAGCTATTATCGTGGATTTTAAAACATAATTCTTAAGTCCTTAGAGCCATTTTAAAGTATATTTCTCAAGGATTAGAGGTGATCGTATCGTACCATCTATGTTTTTTGATATTTTTTAAGAACAATCCTAGCTATAATAGTGGCTAGCACTGCCATAGCTATTATATATGACAGCTATGCCAGTAGAATCTTTAAAATATTTTTTTAAGGAACACAAGTAGAACTGTCCTCCCTATAATTTTTTTATGTGTTTCAATATATTTCTTAAATTTGTCAATTTCCCAAATATTGTAAATATCCGTTTCACTTGTCATTTGATTAATTGATTTTCAATATTTTGCGTTCAGCTGTATCTCACAAATTCTGTTATTTTTTTTGTCGTTTCAATTCAATCAATTTTTTTTTCTCTCTCCATTTGACAACAATGTCTCATAAGTAAATCAAGACATTGATTTACGGGACCTAGTTGACAATGCTGTCATTAGGGTCAGTGTTATGACCACTAGCGTGCGGCCAGTGACACCGAACCGAAGTCATGACTGACAGACAGACGGACACACAAAAAACCAAAACATTTCAAGTTTCTAACAACAAACTGTGAAATTGGCCAACAACACGAAACAACAATGGATTAGACCATTTTTTTCTCTCTATTAAACTTATGTCTCTAATTAATAACAACGACAACAAAAGCCAAATAAATGTGAGTACCTACCTCTGTTAACCATAATTCAATTTGATATCGTGGATTGATTCCATGGGTTAGCAGTTGATTATGACAAATGTTTGAAGTTGACTGAAATTAATTTTTGCTACTACATACAAAATGACTTAATTCAAAACACTTTTGTTTCCACTTGTTATTTTTAGATTTTAAAGGAAGAAAAAAATATTAGCGAAATTGATTTGAAAATAATGCATAATTTCAAAATCATGTTGCAATAATTCATTTAAAGCAGAAGCTGCATTTTTTGAAGGAGGACCTTCTAGTTCATTGAGTGTTATGATAAATTTGATAATTTTTTTTTTTTTTTTTTTTTTTTGATGGTAATTATGTACTTATTTTGTTCGAGAAATATTAGAGCTATAGTCGTGGATTTTGAAAAAAAAAATATTTCAAGAACTATAAGAGCTTTAATATTGTTTGGGTTTTAAGAAATTTTTTTAAAGCCTATCGAAATTATTTTGAAAATATTTTTTAAGAATTATGAAAAATGAATTTTCAAAATTTGTCGGAGCTATAAGAACGGATTCATTATCACATATTTTGCGGGGAAATCAATTTCCATAGTTGTGGAATTTGTTTGTGGATTTTTAAAACGTAATTTTTAAAACCTATTTTTTTGGGCTATATGACCCACATTTCCAGGGAATACTTCTTAGCACAATCAAAGCCATAAAGAACCATTTTTCAAGGAATGATTGATAAAAGAGAAATATATTTTCCAAGGATAAACTGGGCCATAGTCACCGAATTTAAAAACAAAAATAGTTTTTAAAGACTTTCAGAGCTGTAATCAGGGATTAGTGAAACATATTTTTTCGGATTTTCAGAGCAATAACCGTTGATAAAATGAATTATCAAAATACCGAATATCGGGAGATACCATTATATGGGGGGCTTTACCAAAACGTGGACCTGGACAGACAATTTTCTGTCATAGGCTGTAGTATCCTATACCAAAAGTCCTGCAACATAATATACATTGGAGTAAAAGTTTATTAACCTACTTTATTTCGTTCGAAAGCTAGAGTGTTTTCAACAGACGTATAGACGGACGGCCATCGCAAAATCGACATGGAAGTTTATGCCGATCAAGAATATATACCATGTGGGATCTAAAATGTATATTTCGAGGTGTTACAAACGAAATGACAAACATAATATACCCTCCATAATATGGTGGAGGGCACAAAAACAAACTCAGAGAAAAAACTCAACGGCTTAAAAATCACCATCGTGGGCTATACCTATCAGAGAAGTAATAGTGGATTTAATAAAAACATTTATTTCTTCAAGGACAATTTTTAGCCCCAGTTTTCAAGGACTTCAAAGGCCATAATTGCGGATTTAAAAAAAATATTAAAGGAGGATAAAGTCTATAATTAAGCATTTTTGCAAATCTATATTTTACGGACTATTAGAGCAGTATTTTTACAATAAGTTCATATTTGTTCGTATTGGTCATCTTTGGCACGAATTATGGTCTTTAAACGGCCAATGAAACCGTGGCATCAACAACAAAAATATGCGGAGGATGGTAAATGAGATTAGTCTGGTGGTGGATTGGCGGGGACACCTTATTTGGGAAGTGCTGTTTTTCGGCTATTGCATGGTTGGCATGTTGATGATAGCTTTTGGCAGGGGTAATAGTTGTGGCGGCTTATTTCTTATATTGAATATAGAGTTGTGTTGCAACATCTCCCTGGCCATCTGGAACATCTCCTAATAGTCCTTGAAAATAGGTTTCAAATAATCAAAAATCATGACTCTTTTATTCCTTAAAAAAAAAATATATTAGTCTGATAGCCCTTGACATAAATGAAAAATATTTAAAAAATCCAACAACAAAGCTAGGATAATCCAGGAAAATTATAAAGTCCGGCCAATGCTCTTAGCCCTTAAAAAATTAACCTTATCTTAGATATGAAAATCATTAAAAAATAGGTGTTTAAAATCCAGGATCATAAATCTGAGTTCTAGGAAAGATATGTTAAACAAGTTAAAAAGTGTCAGTCGGTTTTGCTGACATATACCCTCAGCCATTGTTCGATTATTTAAATATTCTGCATTTATTCTAATGCCACGGTCGATTTATACGAACGGAGAGCAACCACCGGCTATTATGGCGGCCCACACCATCACCATGGCCGGCGATTGAGTTCTGGTGGCCAACCGAAGGTGCACATTTTCAGCTGACCTCTTTGGCAAGTGAAGACGATCATTTTGTTTGTTTACAAACTGCTCGTAGAAAACCAAATTCGGCAGTTTACCACTTTCGGCAGAGCGATGCAATTCTTTAGATCTTTTGAGTCTATTTTTTTCCGTTGCGGTGAAAGTTCTTACACTTTTTGGAATTTCAATGGCTTTACCCTGAGCTCATTTTTTTAATATTTGCCGAATGAAATATTGCTATATGTTCAGCTCAGGAGCCATTTTTCGGCCATTGCGACGCGGCTTTCGATCAAGTCGCTTCTTTATTTTTGGAACCATTTCTGGTGATGTTGCTGCTTTTTTCCGTCCACTTCGGGCTACGCTACCAGTATCACGGTAACGAGCGATGGTACAAAACACAAAAGATTTATTCACATTAAAATGCTGGAGTGCTCTAACGATAGCCACTTGTGGTTTTCCAGCCAAATATAAAGAAATCACACTATTACGCTTTAATTCCATCTCGAATAACTTTTTTTCTGAAAAATTCTCACCAAAATGTTATTGTAGGCTTGTAAACAATATAATGAGCTGTCACTGGAATAATTTTAACAGCTGTCGGACGAGTGGCTTAGAAATGACAGCAGTCTGAAGTTGGTTGCAGCTTTTTCATCTCACCATGTACCAAGTTTGTAAAGAATCGAAGACTTGTTTCACATGTTATAAGAGTTATAATTTTTCAATATGTTGATCCTTTGTGAGGGAGGTACCTGAACTAGCGGTCTGTCCTACCCGTTCTTCACCACAGATCCTAAATTAATAACAATTTTGGGATCTTTTAATTTTCAAGACTATCAGATGATTATTTCGCATTTTATTCAAAATTCTTTGTCGGTTATTCAAAATTCTGACCCTTTTTAGGAAGGTTTCCAAAGGAGTGGGCCAATATTGTCCATTCTTTGGCCTTGTACTGATACATATATTAGGTTTTGGAAAGTTGGCGCAAAATTGGATAATCTTTTCGCTTTTTACGTGGTAAATTATTTTCTATAAAAATTTTGAACTTTGGTGTGGAAGGTACCGGAAGGAGTGGACCGATATTGTCCATCTCTCAACTCAATAATATTATTACGAAATCGGCTAGGCAGACTGAGAGACGCACGGCTGGACACCCCTTGATTGACTCCACATGTCCTGAAACAGATTTGGTCCAAAGAGACCTAGGGTCTAAAATCGTTATTTCGTTGAGGCACTCTGTAGCTATGTGGCTGAGTTTATAATTAGTTCCCACAGCTCAGTTAAGTTTTGCAGTTCCACTCATTCTCCTATTTTTCCTTTATTGTTGTTTTTCAAATTATCGCAGCTTTTTTATTGTTTTCGAAATTATATTCAATAATTTCACACAATTCCCTTGAAAGAGTTAAGCTTCCAAAAATTCGTCATACTCCAATGGAAGCTATTTCATACCTTCTTCTCTTTTTTACCATAATGGGATGATTATTGAGTGCCAACGCTAACCCGGTAAAACAATATCCATTGATGTACAAAACGCCCCCGATTCTTTAATGCAAAATGCGCAAAAAAGGGCAAACCGAACGAACAACCGAAAAAAATGATCAATTGTGATCTAAATAAAATCTCAACAATGGGATAGTTTTCAAGAGAAAGGAGATGGCAGACAGACAGAGTGCCTTCAAGTAGTAGCTAACTGCTTGCAAACAAAAGGCAATCAAGCTATGAGTTTTTTTTTCATTGATTGAAAGTATTAAAACGAACACCGTATAATTTTTTGGTCCTCAAGCTCTGGTGGCCAGGGAGATATTCCAACACAACTCAATATTTAATATGAGAAATAAGCCGCCACAACTATTACCCCTGCCAAAAGCTATCAACGAAAAACAGCACTTCCCAAATAAGGTGTCCCCGCCAATCCACCACCAGACTAATCTCATTTACCATCCTCCGCTCTTCATCTACAATTTCATCGTAATCATCTTTTTTGTGGTTGTTGATGCCACAGATAGTTGAAAGAATGAGACTTCCTCCTCCTCTCCACCTTCGGCTTTGGAAAACCCCCCCCAGAAAAACAACGCATCACCATTCCATTGTGAAATTCAAGTTTTCGCCGAACAACAATATTCATCTCTGGCTGGGATGTCTTGTAATCTGCTCTTGGAACAAAATGTTTTGCTTGAAACTTCCAAAAAATAAAAGGTACTATCGCCGACACTCAAAAAAAAAAAAAAAAAAAAAAAAAAAAAAAAAAAAAAAAACATCAAAAAGAACAACAAAAAGAACAACAACAGCCACACTGCCATCATCAGCATGAAACGATAAAAAAAAAAACATCGTCATTTACCTGTGCGCAAAATTCACAGAATCAGCGTGCGCATGCGCCTATGTTAATCAAACCTTTACTTTTATTTTACAAGGCACGTTTAATGATGATGGGAAGATACAAGGGGGTGGTACATAGTTCAGAGAATATTATAGGAGGTTACGATATGTAAAAACTTTGGAGGGTTTCAAGTGGTCGATGATATAGAAGTAGCATCGAACTGCTCTCATTGATTTAAGTGATGTTACCCTTGTCTTTTCCCTGATTGTTTGAAGGAGTATTAAAACAAAACTTAGTGCCACACATAATATCTTTCAATTTTCAATGTTCAAAGCAATTGTTTCACCAATCGCCCTATTCAGTTTTGGAAACAAAATTGCAATATAACCGATTGTGAGGAATAAATCTGACCTCTGTGAACGGGGATAGCAACTCCTACTAAGGAAGGACAATAAAGGGATTATAAAATTTACAACTACCAAGTAGTAGATCAAGACTCCAAAAGGATTTTCGGCACTCAGGCCAAACGTTTTTTAAGGGCCTATTATATATAGCCTTTTAAGGGCCTATTATATATAGGCTTAACTAAACACATAGTGCCTCAAGTATTTTTCTCTATACTTCGCAAAATTTAAGATAGAGCTTTTAAATTTGATACAGGCCTTTGGGTTACATATAGAATCATTTGTACAAAATATGGGTCATGTCGGCCACATTTTGGTACAACCCCGCTATGAGGGCATACCTAGAATTCAAGTATTTTCTAAATTTTAGCCATATTATTCATACTAATACAATTTGTGGTAAATTAAGTTCTTAGCAAGAAAAAACTATCCATAAAAATATCAATATAGGTCCAAGTTTTTATATAACCCTCACATGAAGGTATCCCCTGATGTCAGGTATTTCCGGGGACTTATCAACATTTTCAATTGATTTGGCCCTTATTTGTCATCTTGGTTTCCAGTGGGGGGTGGGGGATAGAAAACCTCTTTGCCGGAAATCTTCAATGTAGGTTAAATTTTCGGAGTAGCGCTCATATAAAGTTAATTCTTGATTTTACCTATTTCGAGGGTCTTGACCACATTTTCCAGTCTATTTGGCAAAAAAATTGCTGGGGGTGCACATTTTCAAACACAAGTGATGGTATTAGGTCAGAATAGCAAAACTCCAAATGGGATTTAATACTCAGTCCAAATAATAGTTGGGAACGTGGTCCTGTGAAATACTGCTATGCAGGCTAAGATGGAAAAACTGTAAAATTATATTGTTTACAAGGGTGCAAATAAATTTTGGTGAGAATTTTCCAGAAAAAAATATTCTTGATGGAATTCAAACACGAAAGTCTAATTTCTTTATTTTTGGCTGGAAAACCACAAGTGGCTATCGTTAGAGCACTCCAGCATTTAAATGTGAATAAATCTTTTGTGTCTCGTACTATCGCTCGTTACCGTGAAACCAGTAGGTAGCGTAGCCCGACGTCAAGGAAGTGGACGAAAGAAATGGTTCAAAAAGTAAAGTAGCGACTTCGGCCGTAGCCGAAAAATGGCTTGTGAGCTGAACATATCGCAATATTCCATTCCGCAAATATTAAAAAATTAGCTCGGGGTAAAGCCATTGAAATTCTAAAAAAGTGCAAGAACTTACACCGCAACAGAAAGAAAATAGACTCGAAAGAGCTAAAAAGTTGCTTCGCTTGGCCGAAAGTGGTGAACTGCCGAATTTGGTTTTCTCCGATGAGAAAACATTCGTGGTCCAGCAGTTTGTAAACAAACAAAATTATCGTGTTACTTGCCAAAGAGGTCAGCTGAAAATGTGCACCTTTGGTTGGTCACCAGAACTCAAGCGCCGGCCATGGTGATGGTGTGGGTCGCCATAACAGCTGATGGTCGCTCTCCGACCGTATTAATCGACCATGGCATGAGAAGTGTATTGTGGAGGGTGTATTAAAGCCTTGGGCACGCAAACATTTTGGCCGCAGACCTTGAACATACCAACAGGACTCAGCACCATCGCACTCAGCACGCACCATCCAAGAATGGTTACAATATGAGGTTCCTCGCTCTCCGGATATCAATCCGTTGGACTGTCTTTAGTATTTTGGAAAGCAAGGTTGGCACTAAAAAATACCAAAGTGTCGATCACCTTAAGCAAGCGCTTCGCCGGGAATGGGCCAAAATACCGCAGAGCAACATTCGGGCAGCGTGTAACGGTTTCATTGGCCGTTTGAAGACCATAATTCGTGCAACATTTTTTGCTTTCCGACATTTTTTGCTTTCACTCAATAAAATTAAAAAAAAAGATATGTCACATGCCTATGTACAACAGATTAAAATAAGTCAACGTTTATTTGTAAAAGTAATCCAGGAGGATTTCCCAGTTTCCATGTTGCGTGCCAAGCTCCCAGATTCCAAATTTATCAAAGTATGTCGATTTTATTTATTAAAGTTGGACCACAATTTCAATTTCATATTGGGCGCCAATTTTTTTTTTTTGTTTTTTTTATTTGACAAGTTTGGTCTACTTTGGGTTTCAACCATCAACCCCACACCGAGAACACGTTTTCTCGGTTGGATCCAGGTGTCCTACAATAATGTATAGCTAAATCCTATTGTGAAAAAGCATCATAACACTAGGTTTCCACATTGGGGGTTGCATATTCTCTCTGTAAATTTTATCGGCATTACCTTCAATTAAGGCTATTACCTGAAGCACCGTTCGTCCGCTTTATCATACTATCCACATAATGTCCATCCAAATTATGTAGCTTCATTTTTTTTTTTTTTTTTTTGTAGCTATTGTCGTATTACCACTTTTATCAATGTCTACTTGTGAGTTGTGAAGCGTTGTGTGTGAGTGAGTGTACGCTTAGCTTATTTCCTATACAACAAAATATCTACAACCAAAACGACCACCACACCACAACAACAACATCATGGAAAAAGGTTGTAGATCTCTTTTTTCTTGAATGAATTGGAAATTCTTTTCAAAAATGTTTGAAGATCACGTTTTGCCCTTAAAGCGTTTTTTTTTTTTTTTTTTTTGGTATTTCGTTTTCGGTTTGTGCTTTCAATGCTTCTTCTTCTGCTTTGTGGTCTCTTTCATTCTTGCTTGTATTTATATGCTTGAGCTGTGTCGAAAAGGTCGGTATTATTACTTTTTTTGCGTTGAACCTTTATTTGCCATTTCATTGGAAATCATTTAGGTTCATACGCTTCAACAAGACACAACATAAAACATATATCTACATATGGATGGAAGATGAATAGTTGACTGGATGGTTGGTTGGTTGGTTGGATGGTGCTGAGAGTAAAGGCCAGGTTTTTTTTGAAGGTTTCCTATGTATTCTTCGATAAGCATTCCATTTAGTCGAATTAATCTCTTCAATTGTAGGCAACTTAAAAAAAAAACTATGAGTTTCTTAAAAAAAATTAGATCGGATTAAAGATCACCACATAATTCTCACGTTTGCTGTTTTAGATTCGTTTGAAATTTTCGCCACCGATCAAGATAATCTCGGCGGCACACATCCATAGATACACACACCCGGCAACTCATTCGCTGGTGGCATTAAAGCGAAAAAATGAATAATGAGAATTTAATATTTACTTTCTAATAATGCCAGTTATTTTAGCAAATCGGGTTTACCATTAGCCTCATCATCATCGTGCATGATTGAAATTGTGGAATATCCTGAAATCTGAAAAAAAAAGTCACGATTTTTCGATTGTTTGCAATATGTTTGAATTTTGTTTCTATTTATAGACAAATTGTGAAGTGATTCTTAAATGTATTGCTTGTGTTCAATCTCTTTCGTGAAAAAGGTACAATTACAGGGTGAGATAAAAAAACTGCCATTATTTTGACATTTTTTTTTTAAATTTTGTTGATGAAAACAAAGAATGTCGAATATAGCATCAAATTTTAGAATAAGTTTAGATTTATTCGAATTGTGGCCTTCAAAAACCGTCACACGCTGCGAATGTTGTTTTGCGGTATTCTGGCCATTCCCGCCGAAGCGCTTGCTTGAGCTGATCAACACTTTGGTATTTTTTAGTGCCAACCTTGCTTCCCAAAATACTCCAGACACAAAGGCCAACTGATTGGTATCCTGAGATTTTGGTGGCTATTGTGCGCTGGAAATGAAGCGAGGAACCTCATTTTCTGATTGCGATGGTGTGGGGTCCTCTTGGAATGTCCACGGTCTGCGGCCAAAACTTTTGCGTTTCCCCAAAGCTTTAATACACCCGCGATTAATATTCGGTATTTATTCTGAAGTAAGGTCGATTAATACTAGCTTCCAGCCCACAGCATCACCATGACCGGCGCTTGAGTTCTGGTGGCCAACCGAAGGTGCACATTTTCAGCTAACCTCTTTGGCAAGTCCACGCGATCATTTTGTTTGTTTACAAACTGCTGGACAACGAGTGTTTTCTCATCGGAGAAAACCAAATTCAAGCGAAGCAACTCTTTAGCTCTTTTGAGTCGATTTTCTTTCTGTTGCGGTGTAAGTTCTTGCACTTTTTGGAATTTCAATGGCTTTACCCCGAGCTCATTTTTCAATATTTGCCAAATGGAATATTGCGATATGTTCCGCTCGCGAGCAATTTTTCGGCCACTGCGACGCTGGGTTTCAATCAATTCGCTTCTTTACTTTTCGAACCATTTCTGCTGATGTTGCTGTTTTCTTTCGTCCACTTCCTTGACGTCGGGCAACGCTACCAGTATCACGGTAACGAGCGATGGTACGAGATACAAAAGATTTATTCACATTTAAATGCTGGAGTGCTCTAACGATAGCAACTTATGGCTATCTGGTGCGAAAATGGACAATATAAAATGTTATATAAGAGTCGGATTGTTTTCAAATTACACACATCACAATATCTTTATTAACCCAAGATCTGTGTTGAAGATAGATGGCACCGTCCCCACAAAAGGGTCAAAATTTTTCAAATATCCATGAAGCTCGTACAACGTGAAATTAACATCCGGTTCCATTAAGTCTTGGCACGTCTAAATATTTCTATTAATACGAGATCTGTTATAAAGATGGTAGAGATTGGTCCACTCCTTCTGGTATCTTCCCCACAAAGGGTCAAAGTTTTGAATAACCAAAACGATCATAAGATCCGAAATAAGTATTCGATTCTTTTCATTTTTCACACATCTTATTATTTCTACTAACACAAGATCTGCAGTGAAGATTGGATATATCGATTCACTGCTTCTGGTACCTCCCCCACAAAAGGATCAAAATGTTGAAAATCCATGAAGCTCATACAACGTGAAATAAACATCTCATTCCATTCAGACTTGGTACATCTCAATATTTCCATCAACACAAGATCTGTTATAAAGGTGGTAGAGATCGTACCATGCCTTCCGGTAATGTAGGGGGTGGTTTGTTTACATTACTTTTTAATGGAGTATTCAGCTTACACAGCTACCAAGTTTTAGCTGGATTATTGTTACCTTATTGGATAATACATTTTATTTGTTGTATTGGTGTTCAATGTGTTCTCCATGCTTATTGTGGCTAACTATCCGAATTTTTCTTAATCTTTTTCTGATATATTTTTGGTCTGAAAAACAATATTTGCTTCCTAATAAAAAGTTCCAATTATGTTCTTTGTGTCATAATCATGTTATCTAAGTAACAGAAAATCCCAGCACCCAATCATTTGTGCCAGAGTTTCATCAATCCACCAGCGTCTCTCTAGTATAATTTTTCTACGCAATGCAACTACTATTGCCTCAGGTGTCCGCTCGGATAAAATATTGACTTTCGAATATCCTACTGTAGTTCACAATACATTTGGATGTTTTTTAACTATTTTGTATTTAATTCACATATTTGTGTAAATAATTACCTACATAGATTTATAAGCACTCTCAACACACCGCAATTACAGTTTTCTTGGAAAACCCCCAATGTTGCTTTTGTAGTCATTATCGAACTATTAAAACATTAGCTACTTATGAAATTCATTCATGAAAATGTTGATAGATTGATGTTGATGTAATACAACAGCAACAACAACAACACTAAACCAACTGACAGATAGACTGCCACTTGTAGTGGCGGTTATTACATTCGTTAGCCTCGTACCAACAACTACTTTCCATTCATAGCCAATTGCAACGACAACAAAATTACGTCTTGTGAATGCATCTAGTTTTTCTCTCCATCATTCATTCATTCATACGTTCGCCCGTTCGTTCGTTCGCATTCACTTGGGATTTTTGTTATGATTTTATGTTTTGAGAAGAATGTGACGAGGTTTTATTGCAGTTGTTGTGATTGTTCTGTTTTTTTTTTTTTTTATTTTCATTCACAAACAATGCAACAACAACATTTATCCTTTCATCTATCTAGCCAACTAGTTGCGGCAACCATTCGAAAATTAGGGTTGCCAATTGTTCTGAAGGCTTTTTTCCATTAAAAAATTAACGAAATTTTGGAGGCATTATTCCTCCTCTTTGTGACTAAAACTTTTCACTATTGGTCCTTTTTTTTGGAAAAAGTTCATAAAAATCTCAATATCCTTAACAACTTTTCAATTGTTATACCCCACACCACAAAATAGTAAGGGTGTTATGTCTTTGTTTGTAACATGGAGAAGGAAGCGAAATATACCCATAATTACTTTTAAGGATCTTCATAGAATCACTTTCTGAGGCGATTTATGCATGTCCTGCCCATCTGTCCATGTGTTTTTGTGAACAAAATGTAGGTGGCATTTATTATCCGATTGAGATGAAATTTTCTAGACAACATTTGTTTGGCCTAAGAACAAACCCTATTCAAATTAGTGAGAATCGGTTCATATATAGCTATAGCTCCCATATATATCTTCAACCGATTTCGGGTTAATTGTGTACCAAATGGCTGATGTCAGTCCAAATGACCTGAATTTTGTCACATCTGACCGAAGTCAGTCTAACAGCAAGTACATCAAATTTGGAGAAATTCGGTTCAAATATAGCTATGTTTCATACGATTTGGGGTTTTTAGTCCCTCGCATGCGTAATATGCACTCCACAACAATGATATTTGATGACGGACATCAGATACAGCCCAGAAGTACCTCTGCCAAATTTATCGGTTTGTTCATCCGATTTGGGATTTTGCACTACACAACAATAATCTAATCAACCAGATATAGAAATTTTATGAGGATCGGTTCAGATTTAGATATAGCTCCCATAAATATCTTTACCCGATATCAGTTTTATTATGCACCAAATGGCTAATATTAACCGAAATTAACTGAATCTTGACAATTCCGACTGAATTTATTATAGAAATAAGTACTTCAAATTTTGTGTTTTTTAAGTCACTTACATGTTTGGTATTTGATGTCGGACATCAGATACAGCTCGAAAATACTACTGCCAAATTTTATCGTGATCGGCGCAGATTTTTACACAACTTCGATATACAGTTATTGTTCACCATACGGGGTCAATTCTAAGCCACTCGTCCGATACGGCTCATTATATTATATTTGGCTAGAAAACCACAAGTGGCTATCGTTAGAGCACTCCAGAAATTAAATGTGAATAAATATTCTGTGTCTCGTACCATCTCTCGTTACCGTGATACTGGTAGCGTAGCCCGACGTCAAGGAAGTGGACGGAAGAAAACAGTAACATCAGCAGAAATGATTCGAAAAGTAAAGAAAAGACTTGATCGAAACCCGCGTCACAGTGGCCGAAAATTGCTCGTGAGCTGAACGTATCGCACTATACCATTCGGGAAATATTGAAAAATGAGGTAAAGCCGTTGATATTCAGGAATGCAAGAACTTACACCGCAACAAAAAGAAAATAGACTCCAAAAAGCTAAAGAGTTGCTTCGCTTGGCCAAAAGTGGTGAACTGCCGAATTTGGTTTTCTCCGATGAGAAAACATTCGTTGTCCAGCAGTTTGTGAACAAACAAAATGAACGTATTTACTTGCCAAAGAGATCAGCTGAAAATGTGCACCTTCGTTGGTCACCTGAACTCAAGCGCCATAAGCGGCCATGGTGATGGTGTGGACCGTCAAAACAGCCCATGGTCGCATTCCGCTCGTATTAATCGACCGTGGCATCAGAATAAATCCCGAATATTATTGCGAAAATATTCTGGAGGGTGTATTAAAGCCTTGGTCACGCAAACATTTTGGCCGCAGACCTTGGACATTCCAATAGAACTCAGAACCATCACTCTCAGCACAAGCCACGCATGAATAGTTACAAAATGAGGTTTCTCGCTTAGTTTCCAGCGCAAAATGGCCACCAAAATCTCCAGATATCAATCCGTTGGTCTATTGTGTCTGGAGTATTTTGGAAAGCAAAGTTGGCACTAAAAAATACCAAAATGTCGATCACCTCCAGCAAGCCAAATAGAACCATTCGTCCCAATCCGTTCGTTCTAATGACACATAAGAACGAATATATTCATTAAATGTCCTATGTGACCTTTCTATGGATCCAACTGTTTGATGGTGGTATGCTGTTGAGGGAGCATGTTTCACATCCAACATATTAAAAAGTTCCTGCAGGGTCTGGTTTTTATACTCAGTTCCTCTGTCAGTTAAAACTTTTCTCATTGGTCCATATGTAAGTACAAAGTTTTCAAATATTGCCGTAGCTATTGTTTTTGCCGTTTTATCGGGTACTGGTATAGTTACCAGGTACTTGGTGAGATCACATATTATTGTTACTGCGTATTCGTTACCGCTGTTTGACTTAATAAATGGGCCTATTGTATCAATAACGAGAATATCAAAGGCACTTGCTGGCGTTTCCGTTATACACATAGGTTCTTTCGTCCTTTTAAGGGACTTGTTCTCTTGGCATTTACTGCAATTTTTAACATAGTTTTTGATGTCTTTAGACATTCCTTTCCAACGATATTTATTGCGGAGTTTTTCTGACATTCTTTTGATGCCAGGGTGACCTCCGTATAATGGGTCATTATGATACGTTTGTAGGAGTTTTCTTTTCTGCTCGTCAGCAGATATTTTCTCTAATTTTGGCGTTAACGCTATTGTTAGTTTCTTTAATAACTGGTTCGCACAGTTTTTGAAATCATTGATTCGAATCATATTGAATAAATCCTCATTTAATGAGAGTTGCAACTTGAATATTCCCTTATTACCGGTTATTTTTTCCAACCTAGGAATGAATTGACTTAGATCAAAGCTTCCATTAGTAATAAGGTCATCAATCTTTACATTTTCTAAAGTTTTTCTCCCGTATTTAAGGATACACTTTGGAGTTGTACCAGAGAGAAAAAACTTTAGGCGAACACTTTTCTTTACCTCCTTTGCATTTAGTGGTTCGTAGACCCTAGGAATGTCTGACACGCTTGTTAATTTTTTGTCTTTTTGTGTTTGGTCTTTCTTTGATTTAGACCGCGTTGTTACCATATAGAGTCTCTTTGTACTCTTAATATGGTCAAAATCAATTCTGGAAAGGGCATCGGCTCCACAATTGTCCTTTCCTTTTATGTATTGTATTTCGAAGTCATATTCTTCGAGGTCTAATCTCATCCGGGTTAATTTTGAAGATGGATTCTTCAAAGAGAACAAGTAGGTCAATGGGCGGTGATCACTTCTCACCAAAAATTTTGTACCATATATGTATGGTCTGAAGTATTTTATTGCCCAATGTACTGCTACGAGTTCTTGTTCAATTACGGATTTGTTGCTTTCACCTTTGGTAAAGGACCTTGATGCATATGCCACGGGTAATTGTACACCCTTATGCTCTTGGCTTAGAACAGCACCGCATGCATATTTACTTGCATCGGAAGTAATGCAAAATTGTTTATTGAAATCGGGGTACTGGAGTATTCTTGGGGTTAGAAGTGAATTCTTTAAATACTCAAAGCATTTTTGGCACTCTTCAGTCCAAATAAATTTTGCATTTTTCCTAGTTAGTTTTGTTAATGGCAGAGAGTATTCTGCAAAATTCGGTATAAATCTTCTGTAATAATTACAAAAGGCAACAAATCTTTTAGTTTCGTCCGCGCTTTTTGGGGTAGGATATGTTTGGATTGTCTCATATTTTGAGTTATCGGGAAGAATTCCCTTGTCAGTGCATTTATGACCCAAAAAGGTTACTTCATTTCTGAAAAATATACACTTATCAGGATGCAGCTTCAGATTATATTTTCTGCACGTCGTGAAGACATCCCGCAGATTTTGCATCATATGTTTCTCAGAGCATCCAATTACAATGAGATCATCCATATACAGGAATGCCTGTTCAGGCGTAAGACCAGAAAATGCTATTGACATCATTCTTTGGAAGGAGTTCGGCGCTACCTTGATTCCATAAGGGAGACGTTTAAAGCGAAATGATCCTTCATTCGTGGAGAATGAAGTTATATCCCTAGACTCCTCTTTTAATTCTATTTGATGAAATCCAGACATTAGATCCAGACAGGAAAAGTATTTTGCTCGACCTAGTTGGTCTAGAATATCCTCGATTCTTGGTAAGGGATATTTGTCCGCTATTAACCTTTTATTAATCTGTCTGTAGTCTACAACTAGTCGCCATCTCTTTGCAGAATTACCTGGAAGGGATTTCTTTGGTACTAATAATACCGGACTATTGTAACATGAAAATGATGGCTCTATAATATCATCTTGTATTAATTTGTCAACCTGAGTTTTGATTTCCTGTTTTTGAGTATGTGGAATTCTATAATTTTTTATATAAACAGGGGTATCATCCATTACTCGGAACTCTTGTTTATAAAAATTATTAGTTGACATTTTATCGGTTTCTAAAGCAAAAATGTCTGAGAATTCAGTACATAAGTCAGTTAAATCTTTTTTTGCAAAATCAGGAAAATTTTTTGTTAGCCTTTTCAGTATTTGTTCACTACGATCGTCCCGGGTGTTTTGTGTCTGTATAACACTATAATCGGATAAGTTTTCCGTTACAATGTGAACATTTTTTAGTAACACGTTTGTGCTGGTGGTATTTATAATGCGAACATAGGCATTATTCCTTTCTACTATAGTGTTCGCTATAAAAATACCTTCTGATAACTCCTGATTTGGTATCAGAATCACTTCATGAGGGCTATTAAGTTTAATTTTCCTCACTACTTCCGATCTAGATGGTAGTGAGATGGAACCGGGTGTTGGGGCATCATATAATGGCACTGTAATTGTAATGTTGTGATTAGGTGGTCTAATGACCAACGACTCATTGTTATGAGTATAATCCAACAGGCAATTGTACCGACGTATGAAGTCCAATCCGATGATTCCATCGCAGGGTATCGGAAAACTTTCAGGAACTACATGAAAGGAGTGGCTAATTAAAAATTTTTTTACTATTAAATGCGTGTCTATGGTCCCAATGGATTCTATTGTCGAGTCACCAATTCCATTTATCTTGCATGTTGTTTGGTTATTGAAATAAGCATTAGATATTGTTGTTGTTTTTATTATGGAGATATCGGCCCCAGTGTCAACAAGGAATACGACTGGTGAGTCGCATACTTTTGTTTGTAAAATCACATAGCTACTCAGGTTGAGGTTGATATTGTATATGTGATGACTTGATACTTGAGTATCTAGTCTATTATTTGTTCCCCCGTGGGATCTCGGGGGACTTGGTCGTTTCCCTGGGTGTTAGTACACCTCATACAGTGACTATTTTCTCGGTTTCCATTACCGCGTTTGTTGTAATAGTTTGACCTACCATTCCCTCTGAAATTACCGTCATTATTGCCACCAGTATTACGACCAGTCCCTCTTTGATAGTTGTTAGTATAACCACGTCCGTGGTTACGTCCACGGCCGTGTCTTTTCCCTCGGGAGTTGGAATTCATATACATTATACTTGAAGCATTTGCACTCACTTCTGTACTAGTGTTTATGAATTTACTTATCGCTTCATTTAAATTTGAAAAAGTACCGGCTTCCATGACTAGTTTGACCCTTTCATTGGAAGCGTTTTTTGTAATAGCCTTAACAGCTACTTGTGTGGCATACAGATCTGCCGTTTTGTTTGGGAGTCCGTCTGCAAGGTATGCTGTAGATAATGATTTTGTCAGCTCTTGAATTTCGGCTACAAAAGTGTTTGCCGATTTGTTATTTTGTTTAATATTCATTATTTTTGCTGTTAGCAATTCAGCGGAATCCCCTTTAACAGAATTTTTTAGAGTCTTAATTATATCCTCTATTGTTAATTCCGAACTGATTAGATTTCTTGATGTGCCCTTCAGTTTGGTTTTTATAACTCTGACGGCAATAAGCTCGTGGCTTTCTTTCACAGAATCTATCAATTCTAAAGCATCTATAAAGCTTTGCAAATTTTCCGGTTTACCATCAAAATCTGGTATGGATCTTGTGGCCAAACTTAAAAATTCTGTTGCTGATTGAGGCATTTTAGTTCTTGGCTCTTCCTGTTCTTTAAATAAACTTTTTAATGTCTTGCTTAAAGATTCATTATCCTCTTGATTTTCTTCTAAAATGGGTTTATCTTCAAATGATAGTGAATAAATTACCTCTTCCTTAAGTGAGTCTGGTAATTTATTTTCTAAACCCTTTTTTTCTAAAAGTGAGCCTAGTTTATTTTTAACGTCCAGGAAAAAGCCTTCAGCTGCAATTTGATGAGCAGGTGTTAGTCGGTCATACCACCGATTTAAAAGTATCCTAATTTCATTTAAACTTTCAAACAATATTCTATAATGTTTTTCTAAGGTTTCTACCTTTATCGGTCTGTCTACCGTTAAACATTTGTATGATTTGTTAAATTTGTTTTCTTTGAGTGCTCTTGCCCTTGCGAGTATTTCTATCCAGTCCATGTGGGGTACTGGATTTTAACATGGTTAGGGCGACAATCAAAGAAATGAAATGAAGTATATATTATTTTTAGTGCTTGAATATATACAAACCAGCCAAAATAAACAAAATATAAATTTTTCTCAGCAAAGAATAATAATCACAGTTTAAACCTTATCAAGACCGTTTCCGACTGAAGCAGCCCTGATATAATTTTTTCGCAATGCCCTTTTATGCAACTGGTAAAGTGTTACCAGTAGTTGCGCGGCTAGTAAAGCGATAATTATAATAAAGTAAATAGTAGGATGCTCAACCTTAAGCACAATGTCATTTACTACATTGGCATTCGGTTTGTCTATTTTAGATTCTGAGCCACCCATTGTTTAACAATGTAAAACCAAGCTGATAAAGATTTTATAGATTTGATGATATTTATGTTTGAGTTGAATTTGTCTGAATGTAATTAATCAATTCAAGTATCCCCGATTATATGTTATCAAATTCGGAGGCACCGCCAAAAATATTGCATGTAAACAAAAACAGAATGGAAACAATAAATATTTAAATGTTGTTTTTTTTTTATATAGTTTGCCTTTGTTGTCGTGGTATATATTATATAAATATAAGTGTTTTGTTTTAATTATTTGCATTTAATAATGTATAGGGGTTGTTGTTGCAGTTTTTTGGTTAATGCTAGAACTAAAATCTGTATTGCTGTTGTGTTAAGTTAATATTTAACAATAATAATTTTAAGGGGACATTATTTTTCTGCTAGTGTGGGTGGTCGATATTATCCTTGTTGCACTTCTTAAAAACAAAAGGGGGTTACCTGTTATTGTAGTTGCTTGTTTGTTTTGTTTATTTTCTTAGACATAGATTTTCACATCGTTGGTGTATTTCTTCGAGAACTCGACAGGCATCCCACAATACAGCATTTGCGAATTTCTGGCATTATGGTATTTGTTTGTAAAAATTATCTGCAATATATGGAATATGAAGACGAACGCTTTCCTTTTCTCTACTTTTTCACTGTTCTTCCTTCGCCAATTTCATCCTTTCTTCTGCTTTTTTTGGATTAATTTCTTTTTGGATTAATTTCTTTCTCTTTGGATTAATTTCTTTCTCGATGAGAGGCAGGAGATTGCGAGAGTGAAAGTGCACAGCTCCTTTTTGTTCTCTTTTAACTTTTCATTCATTACTGGTTTCTGCACATACGTGTATTCGGAAATCTCAAGACCCCGTTTGTTTATGTGGTGTTTCGCTGATAATTGTTGTTCACAATAGAGAATGTCAGAATCAGTCACATGCAGCTTTTGTTTTATTATGTCAATGTTTTTCTTTTTTTGTTTGTTGTATTAAAAAAATTATATTTTAACCTTGTATTGGTTTTTGCTTCCATTTTTAAGTTATTTTTTAAATGGCATATTACGATTTTTTGTGGATTTTTTAAAGTTGTTTATTTTGTGTTTGAATTTACTTTTTTTCAATTTTTTATCTTGTTTCAACTAGCAAAAAAAAAGTCGTTTTTTTTTTCTTATTTTTTCCTTGTGTCGTTTTTAGGTTTTTTTTTTTTTCTTGTTGTTTTTTGAAGATTTTTTTATGTTATGTTTGATATTTTCTGATCAAAGTTTTCTTTTGCTTTCTCACATTCAAATGGTTCATTTTTTTCTTTTCTTTTTTGGCATTCATCTTTTTGTAAATCATTTTTTTTTTTGGTTTGTTTGTTTGAATTTCACATATAGTTGTTGTTGTTGTTAAATCCTTTTTCGATTGATACTTAAACAAGGATCATTAATAAAATCACTTGTTTCTTTGTCTTTTTTTTAGCAAACCCGAGGCATTTTTCTTTCTCTTTTCTATTTATAATTTACGAGCTGGCACGGTCCGTGTTGCTGGTCCATAGTTTAAGCGTTTAATATATATAGATTATCCGAAATCACATTATACATGGTGCACCACTTTTGTAGATTTTAAAGTTTTTTTTTTCTCCTGGCAGGATCGCCATGAAATGAAAACTCTTTTGGTTTTGTTGGGGAAGCCGCAAAATGCGACTTCCCCTTACTTTATTCAAATTAGAACTGAAATAATATTATCTTACAAAAATTAACTTAAGGTAAATGAAGAATAAAGTGAGCGTGGGAAAACGCTTAGTAAGCATAATGCACGCTTACTATCTCGGAGCAGTGCGGACAACATACCTCAATAAAGTGAGGGTGTAAAGTTACATACTGAATGTATTGTAACTTGAGTAAAAGCATACTATTAGTTGGATACAGAAGGTATGCCAACTTGGACAAATATGTAAACCAGTATGATACGTTGTCATACGGAAGGTATGGCAACATGGATGAATCAAACACACTACAGCTTCGACGGGAATGAGCAAAATACCCCAGAGCAACATTCGGGCAGCATGTGACGGTTACATTGGCCATTTGAAGGCCATAATTCGTGCCAAAGCTGACCAATTCGAACAATTCTAAACTTATTCTAATATTTGATGCTATTTCCGACATTTTTGCTTTCATTCGATAAATTTAAAAAAATGTAAAAATTCCGGCCTTCGACTTTATTGCAGTTTTTTTTATCACACCCTGTATGTCTTTAACCGATTTCAGGTTAATTGTGCACCAAATTGCCAATATCAGTCCAATTGACCTGAATTTTGTCATATCCGACCCAATCCATTCTAGAAGCAAGTAAATTAAATTTGGTGAAAATCGGTTCAGATATATCTAAGCTCTCATATATATGTTTCATCTGATTTGGTGTTTAAGTCCCTCACATTCGTAATATACATTCGACAACAATGATATTTGGATCCAGATTTAGATATAGCTCCCACATATACATTTATCCGATTTCAGGTTTATAGTGCACTCGATGGCTAATATCACCCGAAATGAACTGAATATTGGCAATTCCGGCTGAATTCATCCTAGAAACAAGTACTTTAAATTTGGTGAAGATCGGTTCAGATGTTGCTATAGCTCCCATATATATGTTTCATTCGATTTGGGGGGTTACGTCCCACAAACGCGTTATATGCATTTTAGAATAATGATCTTTGGTACCAGGTATCAGATACAGCCCAGAAATACTTCTGCCAAATTTTATCAAGATCGCTTCAGATTTAGATATAGCTCCCACATATATATTTATCCGATTTCAGGTTTATTGAGAACCAAATGGCTAACATCAGCCCAAATGGAAAGAATTTTAGCAATTCCAACTGAATTCAGCCTAGAAAAAAGTACTTACAATTTTGGTCGTTACGGATAAATCTATAGCTCTCATATATATATGTTTTATCCGATTTGGATTTTTACGTCTCTAACACGCGTTATATACACTCCACAACAATGATCTTTGGTACCAAATATCAGATACAGACCAGAAATACCTCTGCCTAATTTTATCAAGATCGCCTCAGATTTAGATATAGCTCCCACATATGTATTTATCCGATTTCAGGTTAATTGAGCACCAAATGGCTAATATCAGCGGAACGGAATTCAGCTCAGAAACAAGTACTTCAAATTTTGGTAAAAATCGGTTCAGATATAGCTGTAGCTCCCATGTATAAGTATCATCCGATTTGTTGTTAAAGACCCTCACATGCGTAATATGCACTCCACAACAATGATTTTTGATGCCCGACATCAAAAATACCTCAAATACCCAAATGTTATCCAGTTCAGTTATGATTTTTATATACCTCCGATATACATCCTCATCCGATTTTACAGTTATTGTTCACCAATATGTAATATCAGCCCGAATTGGATAGATGTTTTCATATTCAACCGATTTTTTCCATTTCGTGAAATTCCGCCCGGTATAGCTATTTCTCCAATAAATAATTTTTAATATAATTCTCATCCAAGTATCATGGTACTAGAATTGCAAAAGCCTCTGTTAAATTTGTTGAAAATCGATTCAAAGTTGGATATAGTTCCCAAATTGTGACTACTCTAATGCCATGATACGCGTTCAAATAAGGTTCATAGTAGGTATGATCTACTTCACATAAATTCCTTTTTTTTTTTTTGTTACGGGAGCTCTACTAAATACGCATAGTGATATAAGGTATTATATAGTCGGCACAGCCAACTTTTGATCTTCCCTTACTGGTTTCTTTAAGAGTATGTATTCCACTGAAGAGACATCCTAAAAATGTCTCTTAAGATGGCAACACTGTTATTGCAATTGCTTTGTTGTTGCTGTTGCATTGCAACCACTTATTGGTACTGGCTGAATGGGATGACGTTTTCTTGCAAAATTTTCGCATGAATGGCAGGGGAAAAAACTCATGAATTGACAAACTGACTGTAAATCCGACAATCTCGTGGACAGATAAACCGACGTTTAGACAATGCGTCGTCGCCGTCTTCATCGTCGATTTTGTAGTTTGCAACAGCAAGCCAAGTTTAATTCGTTTCTTCTTTTTGCGTCCATTGTATTATTCAGTTTGGCATTACCTACGTCGTCGTCGGTGTGGCATAGACACCAACGTTTATCTACTTGGCGGCTGAGTCTGCGCAGTTGACACAGTTTCCATTCGTTGTCATCGTAGCAGCGCCCGACGTCGCCGCTTGTGCTGATTTCATTTTCCATTGTTTTTTTTTTTTTTTTTTTTTGGTTTTCAATTTTGTGCCATGGCGACTGAGTGTGGAACGCCATAGCCGACCGGCCTGTGTCACATTCAATGTTTTCAAGGTATGTGGGCCGAACGTCTGTTTGTTATGATTTCCGTTTTTCGCGCATGTCTGATTTGTAATCAAAAACCAAAAAAAAATGGAAAAATCGGCAAACAGCAATTGTCGCAGCTGCAACGGCAGCAGTGGCAACGACAACAACAATAACAACACCAAACATTACAACAATTGTGTACGTAACAACACGAAACATATGATTTCGTTTTCGATTTCGTTGTTGTAGAAAATTGTCAGAGCGATTTCGATTTTAATTAACAATTGTTGTCTATAAAAGAAATCGTTAGCGACACGCAATCCGATTTTTTTATTTTTTGCAAATAGGTACATTGGAAAAATGGGTTAAATTATGGTTTGAGAAATTTATGAGCCGAAACTTATGTAGCAAATAAAGCAAATAAATTAAATTCGAAAATTGTATCCTTTTAAAATTTTTCCTGCCTAAAATACACATATATTTATAAGGAAACGCAAAACGTATAGGCCCCATATATCATCAACTCTTCAAAATCTTTCGTTTTGAAGTTTTCCAAAGAGCGTATTAGTTAAACTCTTGCAAAATGGTTCCACATCCATTTTTTCTGGCCAGAACTATTTTCCAACAACATAAATTCTAGAAACCAACGGTGGCCTCAAATTCTAGGATTCAAGTTCTATCCATTTACTCGACCGCAAATTTAGTACCATTTAGTAATTTTCGAACAATCATAGTCCTAAATCTACCTCCTTTTCACAAAACTATATACCAATTTCAGAATTGCAGATCTATCCTAAGACCCACTCCGAATTTTTTTACTATACTTTTCGTACAACAGGGAACTCGACACCAAATTTCAGAGATCCAACACCCAATCGCTCATTTTGTGGCATTTTGTACTTTCGTACGTTCATAGTACGCATTTCCAAAGATACCTCCTTCTATCAACTACAACACCAATAATGACATTAATATCAAATTTTAGGAGTTATACTCAATCCCCTCGCCCAATAATAAATGTAGTAACATTTAGTTCTTATCCCCTTTTATCAACAACAGACACCAAAGTCATATTAAATTTCAGGATTTAAATTCTTTATTTTTCCCATTACCAAATTTAATACCCTTTAAGTACAATTATATCCAAAAACCAGCTCCTTCTTTTTCAACCACAAATAGCAACAGCGACATCCATATCAAATTTCAGGATTTCAGTTCTATTCTTTCACCCAATGCCCAATTTAGTATTTCCAAAACCACCTCCATATCTGAATTCCAGATAGCAACGTGGACCTCAAATTCAAATTTTGAGATTCTAGCTGTAACCTTTTACCCAATACCCAATTTAGTACCCCTTAGCACTTTTCGAACGGTTATAGTAAATTTTCCCAAAAAACAGAAAAAAAACCTTCATATCCACCACCCACAGGACTTCAGCCCTATTTCTTCACCCAATAATGAATTTGGTACCACTTAGTACAAATATAGAATGCATCTCCAAATCTCAAACACAGGCACCATCAGAAATCTAACTATCAAATTTTAGAATTTTATATCATTTTTTCACTCAGTACCAAATTTAGTACCATTTAGTACTTGTCGTGCAATTATGGTACAAATTTGCGAAACCACCTCTGTATGTCCAGGCTACACAGGAAGAGTGTTCCTAGTACCAAATTGTACTAAATATAGTACTGTTTAGTACTTTTCCTACACATTTCCAAAACCACCCAAATACAAATTTTCGAAATTCCAGTTTCATCCATGCACTCTAAACCAAACTCTTCTAAACTTAGTACCATTTAGTACAGTTCTCACATTTGGTACACATTTCCAAAAGCGTCTTCATTTATCAAACTTAATATTCAACCTTGATTCTCATACCATATATCAATTTTAGCTATGTCCGTTCACATAATACCAAATAACACCATTTTAGACCTTTTCGTAACCTTAAAGTTCGAAAAACATTTGGTACATCTTTCCTGCACTCCATTAGTGACCCCCATTCTAAATTTCTAGCTCATGCCATTTTTTTGTGAACCTTTTAGTACCTTTTAGTAGATTCTCGATTAGTCAGTTATTTCAATACTCTTTAATAACTATACAGTGTGAGATGAAAAAATTTCAACCAACTTCAGACTGCTGTCATTTCAAAACCACTCGTCCGACAGCTGTTAAAATTATTTCAGTGGGAGCTTATTATATTGTTTACATGCGTACAAAAGCATTTTGGTGGGAATTTTCCAGAAAAAAAGTTATTCGTGATGGAATTAAGCGTGATAGTGTAATTTCTTTATATTTGGCAGGAAAACCACAAGTGGCTATCGTTAGAGCACTCCAGCATTTAAATGTGAATAAATCTTTTGTGTCTCGTACTATCGCTCATTACCGTGATACTGATAGCGTAGTCCGACGTCAGGGAAACGGCCGGAAGAAAACAGCAACATCAGCAGAAATGGGTCGAAAGGTAAAGAAGCGACTTGATCGAGACCCGCGTCACAGTGGCCGAAAAATGGCTCGTGAGCTGAACATATCGCAATATTCCATTCGGAGAATATTGAAAAATGAGCTCGGGGTAAAGTCATTGCAATTCCAAAAAGATTTTGGTTTTCTCCGATGAGAAAACATTCGTTGTCCAGCAGTTTGTAAACAAACAAAATGATCGTGTTTACTTGCCAAAGAGCTCAGCTGAAAATGTGCTCCTTTGGTTGGCAACCACAACTTAAGCGCCGGCCATTGTGATGGTGTGGGGCGCCATAACAGCCGATGGTCGTTCTCCGCTCTTATTAATCGACGTCAGAATATGTGCCAAATATTATCTCGAAAATATGAGGTTCCTCGCTTCATTTCCAGCGCACAATGTCCACAAATCTCAGGATACCAATCCGTTGGACTATTGTGTCTGTAGGGATTTGGAAACAAGGTTGGCACTAAAAAATACCAAAATGCCGATCACCTCAAGCAAGCGCTTCGCCGGGAATGGGTCAAAATACCACAGAGCAACATTCGGGCAGCATGTGATGGTTTCATTGGCCGTTTGAAGACCATAACTCATGCCAAAGGTTACCAATTCGAACAAATCTAAACTTATTCTAAAATTTGATGCTATTACCGACATTTTTTGCTTCCATTCAATAAAATTAAAAAAAGGTAAAAATTATGGCGTTTTACTTTGTTACAGTTATTTTATCTCACTTTAGAGCCAGCATACAATTTTAAGTCAACAACAAAAATAATGGAATTAATTCTAACAATTTCGCAACAACAAAATTCTACGGTATCCCGAACAAACACGCCACCACTGTGGCATGTTGTGGTAGTGGAGGATGATTGGTAGTGAAAATGTGGAGATACATCAGTCCTCGTTTAGGCACAGACCCCTTGTAACTGCACCTTCTAATTTTCGGTATTCTGAATGGTGTAGAGAGTTCCATTTATATATTTTTTATTTATATTTTTCACTAAACTCTCGCTAGAATTTGGAGTTTAAATATTATGTTGACATAAATAAATCTCTAATCCATCACTATCAACGCTTTGTAAAGAGTTTTGGTGGGATGTTATATCTTCCTGATATACACCAAATACCTTGATGGATGTACTGAGGGCTTTGATGAACAAATTCGTCATGACCTAAAAATTCGAATTATGAATTGTTTTTTTTCTTTTCAGCCTTGAATTTCCTGATCTACATTTTTTAGTAGGTTGTACTAATTGTATTTATAACACGGTAAAAGAATACAACTTTGGCGTCAGGTAAATTGATCATGCACTACATAATTACCAGCAAACATAAATTTATGGTATCTTCAGTATTGTCAAAGGTATACGCAAAGTACAGGAATCAGTAGAAACTTCAATTGCAATATTGGTAAAAGCCCTGGAAAGAGAGATATTAGATTCTACAACTTTTTTAGACAAGTTTTTGCTATTTCATTTGCTTACTGCACATGCTTTCGAAATATCTAATAAAATTATTTAATATTTAATTATAGTTCTTACGAAAATCATAAAACAAAATTACCTTACAGAACAAGAAGTGAAAATTTTCCATTGGTAATTTGCTTTTCCCTTTTTCTGTTTTTATTTGCCGCAGTTACTTTTATGTTCCATTAATTTGCTAAGTATCATGGCAAGAAAAAATACGGCTGGTTGCTGCTGCTGCCTCCGATTTATCTTAATTGTTAGATCTTTTCTTTTAAATGTTTTCAACACATTTTTTAACACACAACAACATACGAAATATGTTGTTAGTAATTTTGCTATTCAAGAAGTTGGTGTTTTTCTTTTTGTTGTTGTCGTTTATACAAATTACGTCATTTCCTCTGTAGATAAAACAAAAACTAAAAAAGATGTAATAGTAGACTCAACGAAAAAAATTGGTAATAATTATCACAATTTGTTGTCAGAAATTTTCATTTAAAAGGAAATTTAGGATTTTTTGACAGTTTATACGAAGTCTGAATAGAATTGCTGACTTGTTTCGCGAGTCATGATCCTTTTGTAATCCTTTACCAGGGAGGGGTAAACCGATATATATCATCTTCACAACAGATCTTGTGTTAGCAAAAGTGTTTGTATGTGTGAAATTTGAAGATAGTTGAATGCACATTTCAGCTTCTTTGAGCGTTTTGGTTTCAAAATCGTGAACCCTATGTTGGGGTGGTACCAGAAGGAATGGTCCGATCTTTACCATCTTTATAAATAAAAGACCTTATGTTAATATAAATATTGAGATGGGATCAGATGTTAATTTCGAGTTTTATGAGCTTCATTGGTATTCAAAATGCTGAACGCTTTGTAGCGGAGGTGCCAGAAGAAGTAGACCGATACATTCCGTCTTCACACCAAATCTGGCTTTGGTAAGAACATTGGGATATATGACATTTGAAAAGAAACGGACTCGTACGTCGCATTTTATGAGAGATATAATTACTCAAAATTTTGACGAGTTGTGGGAAAGGTACTAAAAAGATTGTGGTCATAATATCCCATTTTTATACCCTCCACCATACTATGGAGGGTATATTAACTTTGTCAATCCGTATGTAACTCCTCGAAATACTAATGTCAGACCCAACAAAGTATATATATTCTTGATCAGCGTAAAATTCTAAGTCGATTTAGCGATGTCCGTCTGTATGTCTATCTGTCCGTCTGTCTGTTGTAATCACGCTATCCTTCGAACGAATTTAGATAGAAGGCTAAAATTTTGCACACATGTTTATTTTTAAGTAGGTTTAGTTCGTAAATGGACCATGTAGGTCCACGTTTTCATAAAGCCCCCATATAACGGTACCACCCGATATTCGGTATTTTGACGATTTTAGCGAAATTATTCACCAGAATTGTTTCAAATTTGGTATTTAAAGTTCGAAATGGATACTACAGCCTAAGACAGAACACTGTTTGTGCAGGTCCACGTCTTCGTATAGCCCCCATATAACGGTACCTCCCTATATTCGGTGTTTTGTTGATTTTAGCGTCATTACTCACCGGAATTATTTCAAACCACGTATTTAGAGCTCGTTATGGGAACTACAGTCTATGACAGAAAATTGTCTAAGCAGGTCCTGGTCTTCGTATAGGCCCCACATACCAGTACCTCCCTATATTCGGTATTTTGACGAGTTTAGGTACAATACCCACCGAAATTATTTCAGATGCGTATTTGAAGTTCGTAATGGATGCTACAGCCTATGGCAAAAAAAAACATGTCTATGCTGGTTCAGGTCTTCGCACAGTTACGATATAACGCTACCTCCCTTTATACGATATTTTTGATGATTTTAGCTACATTATTCACCGTTTATTTCAAGTTTCGAATTTGAATATGGTAATGACTTATGACAAACAATGCCCATGTAGGTCCACGTCGTATAGACACCAAAATAACGGCTATATTCGGTATTTTTAAAATTTTAACAGAATTTTTTAAGGATTTTATTTCCAAATTCGTTTTAAATGGTGGAGGGTATTCAAAGTTCGACCCGGCCGAACTTACTGATTTTTAACTTGTTACACCATATCTTATGCTAGTGGAAATATTGGAATATATAAAGCATCGACTAAATCAGTTGCGTATTTCGCATTTTATTTTTATTTATAGTTGGGGTTACAGCAGATTTTGACCCTTTGTGGAGGGAGGTACTTCATGGAGAGGGCCGATATTGTCCATTTTAGCACCTGATCAGGAACTGATCAAAATATTAGGACTTGCAAAGTTTCTATAACATCGAGCTTTTGTGAAGAGGTACCTAGATTACCATGAGGCAGGTTTTGTCCGTATAAAATGATATATACCCTCTGTAGCCACATGTCTGAGGGTATAAAAAGTTGATCTTCGCCATACCTTCCAAGAGCTCATTCGCCAAATATTCTGCTTTATATCGAAAGGCTTCAAACCTAAATTCTTCCATAAAAATTTTCCATCTTGTGGAGTAACAGAGGGCCCTGTTGCTTCGATCGGCGTGGAATCAATAAATGATTATAATCATTAACACTGCCCGATACAGCTGCGATATTTTTTTTTTTTTTTAATTCGCACTCTACGTAAGTTTGTTGAATGTCCAACATTGTAAATTTGGAGCTAAATTTAGTCACAATAGCCAGAATAGCCGCTATATAGCGTCGAATAAACCTATTTCGTGAAAAATACTAGGATTTTAATCAGATTTGTAGTGAGTATTTTGGTTGGCTATGCATTTGATTTAATTTGTTGAGTGTTGGTAGTAAAACACTTTTAAATATCGCACACAGGCTATCCCACCTACCTACCAATTACTTCTACAACCAAAAACAAAATTCAACATTTATCTAAGATAATAATTATTTTGATGCTTCTGGCCATAGCCGACATTTGAATAGATACTATTGCAAAGAAATATATGAGATTGGATGTGTAATTTATTTGTTTTCTCTTCTAAGCGCGAGACTACGGAGCGTTTGTCTTGACAAACTACACACGCCTAATTGTGAGACAAAACAAAAGACCTGCCTACACGTACTTTGAGCTGTTGATTTCAGCGATGGCAAACATAAAAGGTTACCTAAGAAATATTTAAAAGATAATTTGTTTTTGCAATGGACTATTTGAAAGTTACCACGTTCTCTCAAGGAATATAATGAAGATTTTATAATATTTATTATAATTATTTTTTACATTATTAAAATTTAATTCGTTATATAATAGCATTTTCAATATATACAGGGTGATATAAAAAACTCCATCAAAGTTAAACGCTATAATTTTTACATTTTTTTTTTTTTTGTCAAATTTAATTGAGTGAAAGCAAAAAATTTCGGAAATAGCATCAAATTTTAGAACAAGTTAAGATTTGTTCGAATTGGTCACCTTTGGCACGAATTATGGCCTTCAAACGGCCAATGAAACCGTAACACGCTGCCTGAATGTTGCTCTGTGATATTTTGACCAATTCCCGGCGAAGCGCTTGCTTGAGGTGATCGACACTTTGGTATTTTTAGTGCCAACCTTGCTTTCCAAAATACTCCCGACACGATAATCCAACGGATTGGTATCCGGAGATTTTTGTGGTCATTGTGTCCTAGAAAGGAAGCGAGGAACCTCATTTTGTAGCCATTCTTGGGTGACAAGTGCTGAGTCCCCTTGGAATGTCCAAGGTCTGCCGCCAAAATGTTTTTTTTTTTTTATTTTTTATTCGGCATTTTTCGATTAATACGAGCGGAGAGCGACCATCGGCTGTTATGGCGGCCCACACCATCACCATGGCCGGCGCTTGAGTTCTGAGTGGTGTACATTTTCAGCTGACCTCTTTGGCAAGTAAACACGATCTTTATGTTTGTTTACAAAATGCTGGACAAGGACAACGAATGTTTTCTCAACAGAGAAAACCAAATTCGGCAGTTCACCACTTTCGGACAAGCGAAGCAACTCCGTAGCTCTTTTGAGTCTATTTTCTTTCTGTGTCGATGTAAGTTCTTGCACTTTTTGGAATTTTTATGGCTTTATATGACCTCATGCATTTTTTCAATTCTTGCCGAATGGAATATTGCGATATGTTCAGCTCACGAGTCATTTTTCGGCTACTGCGACGCGGCTTTCGATCAAGTCGCTTCTTTACTTTTCGAACCATTTCTGCTGATCCTTGACGTCGGGCTACGCTACCAGTATCACGGTAACGAGCGATGGTACGAGACACAAAACATTTATTCACATTTAAATGCGGGAGTGCTCTAACGATAGCCACTTGTGGTATTCCAGTCAAATATAAAGAAATCACACTATCACGCTTAAATTCCATCACGAATAACTTTTTTTCTGGAAAATTCTCAGCAAAATGCTTTTGTACACTTGTAAACAATTTAATTAGCTTTTACTGGAATAATTTTAACAGCTGTCGCATTTTTTCATCTCACCCGTTGTTCGGAAATTCCATTTGTTAATTCACTTTAAATTCGAACTCCCATCTGTTGGCCACCTCTGCGGCTTTCCGTAGTTTCCTTCATAGTTTTTTTTTAGTTCCTCATCGCCTTTAGCCATATATGGACCTAAAAATACTACGAAAAACACCCAATGCCAATTCAAATGCTAGAAATAATTTTATGAATGAATTTGTAGTATTCATTTTCTTTTTTTTTTTTTGTTTTCTTCGTTTGCGTAGTTTTTTTCCATTTTTTGCATTTCCCATACTTGTATCGACGGAGAGATCTACACATATATTTGCCTGAAAATGTACATTTTTTTTGCATATAGGCAGTAGGTACATTGTAATATTGGTATTGTTCTCTCCTCACAATGTAAATGTCGCATGCCAGCTAGGTATGAATGACAAAATATTCATTCATTCATTCAATGGACGATACGAATGCATTGACAGATATTCAGATATAATCACATGTATATAAATTCATTGATAGCTGACTGAATGGCTGGTTGGGCTGCCTGGTTCGCATTATATGTACACGTGGCTGTGTGTGTATTTTCGTTTGTACATCCCCCTTATTCAGACAATACAATTTAATTGATTATCTCAAAATATACACATATTTACATAGCATTTATGGGACATCCGTTGAAGGTCAATGTCATTGCAGACAGATTGTCTCCAGTTGGTTCTACAGGTTTCATTGATGAATTGAATTGAATGATAGTTTCAGGACACAAAATGGACAATGCAACGTTTGTTTTGGCTGTTATTGCATAAGTTAGTGACTGACGGATAAAACGATTGAATTTTTATAGAGAAGTTGTGGGAAAGATAAAAAAATAATTTAAGAGCATTAATATTTTGGTCGGTATCTCATGATTAAATGTTGTCTTTCTTGCGCCATTTGAAGCGGGTACGTCTGTATAGCCACTATCATTAACATAGCCCACAAAAAATAGTCTAATTACGGTGAATCACTCTTTCCCGGCAGCTAATTGACCAGACCGGACCCGAATGTTATTCTGAGTGGCACCGTCTTGTTAAACCAACATGCCATGCAAGTCAAGCTCTTGAAATTTGGGCTTTGAAAAAATACGATCCAATGCAACACACTAAACCTGTGACGTTTCTGACAGCTTCTGGCTGATCTTCCTTTAAAATCGACAATCCTGTTTATTCTGTCTGAAACAATGTCTTGAAAATTATACGTTTTTGCATAAGGCAGATCAGGTGAAATATTGTTTTTAAAAATACTGGATTTTCCCAATTTATGTAGCCGAAAACTCTTCGGATTTTTTTTTAAATCCACACCATATATAAGCGAAATATCCTTGATCTTGCGATGTCCGTCCGTTTGTCTGCTGGTTGGCGCGCACGATAACTCTCGACGGCAAAATTAACATCCGATGCCATGCAAACTTGGCACTTCTCAATATTTCTATCACCACAAGATCTATTATATTTATAGTAGAGATCGGAACACAACTTCTGGTACCTCCCCCACATAGGACCAAAGTTTTGAATAACCAAAACGATCATAAAATTCTAAATAAGCATGCGCTTCTCTTCGTATTTCACACATCAAATTATTTCTGCTGACACAAGATCTGCTGTGAAGATGAGATACATCTGTCAACTCTTTCTGATAACTCCCCCAAATAAGGCTAAAATTTTGAATATCCATGAAGCTTATAAAACCCGAAATTAACATCCGATTCCATTTAGACGTGTTATACCTCAATATTTCCATTAACATAAGGTCTGTTATAAAGATTGTAGAGATCCACTTCTTTTTATACCAAGTTTTGAAAAACAAAAAATTAAGAAAGGAAGCATCCAACTCTCTTCAAATTTCTCACATACAAACATATTTGCTAACACAAGATCTGTTGTGAAGATAATAGTCAAACGCCATTTTTTTACATATTTTTTTTAATTTCATAGAATGAAAGCAAAAAATGTCGGAATGGCATCAAATTTTAGAAAAAGTGTAGATTTGTTCGAATTGGTTACCTTTGGCACGAATTATCTCCTTCAAACGGCCAATTAAACCGTCACATGCTGCCCAAATGTTGCTCTGCGGTATGTTGGCCCATTCCCAGCGAAGCGCTTGCTTGAGGTGATCGACACTGTAAAGTAGAATAGAGTCCAATCAACGGATTAGTATCCGGAGATTTTGGTGGCCATTGTGCGCTGGAAATGAAGAGAGGAACCACATTTTGTAACCATTGTTGGGTGGCGCGTGCTGAGTGCGATGGTGTTGAGTCCTGTTGGAATGTCCAAGGTTTGCGGCCAAAATGTTTGCGTGCCCAAGGCTTTAATACACCCTCCAGAATATTTTCGCGATAATATTCGGCATTTATTCTGATGTCCCTCTCGATTAATACGAGCGGAGAGCGACCATCGACTGTTATGGCGGCTCACACTATCACCATGGCCGGCGCTTGAGTTCTGGTGGCCAACCGAAAGTGCACATTTTCAGCTGACCTCTTTGGCAAGCAAACATGATCATTTTGTTTGTTTACAAACTGCTAGACAACGAATGTCTTCTCATCGCAGAAAACCAAATTCGGCAGTGCACCACTTTCGGCCTAGCGAAGCAACACTTTAGCTCTTTTGAGGCGATTTTCTTTCTGTTGCGGTGTAAGGTCTTGCACTTTTTGGAATTTCAATGGCTTTATCCCGAGCTCAATATTTGCCCAATGGAATTTTGCGATATATCCAGCTCACGAGCCATTTTTTGGTCGCTACGACGCGGGTTTCGATCAAGTCGCTTCTTTACTTTTCGAACCATTTCTGCTGATGTTGCTGTTTTTTGCGTCCACTTCCCTGACATCATGCTACGCTACCAGTATCACGGTAACGAGCAATGGTACGAGACACAAAAGATTTATTCACATTTAAATGCTGGAGTGCTCTAACGATAGCCACTTTTGGTTTTCCAGCCAAATATAAAGAAATCACACTATCACGCTTGAATTCCGGCATGAATAACTCCTTTTCTGGAAAATTCTCATCAAAATGCTTTTGTACGCTTGTAAACAATATAATAAGCTGTCACTGGAATAAATTTAACAGCTGTCGGACGAGTGGCTTAACACTGACAGCAGTTTGAATTTAGTTGCAGTTTTTTCCAGATTTTGAAAAATAAAACGCTCAAAGAAAGCGAAATAAACATCCAACTCTCTTCAAATTTCACACATACACATCAGTTGTGAAGATCATATATATCTGCTAACCCCTTCTGGTATCTTACCCACATAGGGTCACAATTTTTAATACTTCTATCTGTCCTAATTTGCGTAACAAGTCAGCGATTCTTTACAACTTGTTATTTCTAAATATTTCTCTCAACCAGAAACCTGAGATGAATATGGAATTTATGATTTCGCATAAAATTGGCAATAAAGGATCGATGTTGCAGTAATTTTGTCCATACCAATATTTTTATTTGTATTAGATGAAGTATGAAAATGGAATACTGCGGTCGACTATATCTGGTACCTCAAGCACACTTGAACATTTTCTTTAAATTATCACATATCTCATATAAAGTAATGGAAGTAACCAATATAATCCAAACCTGGCACGTCGCAATATTTATATGACTTTTATTTAGGTCCGATACGAAATGGACAATATTGATCCATTCTTTCGGAACCTACACCATAGGTACTATTTGAATAATCAGAACAGAAATCAAAATATATTTATACAGTGAAACATTGGCTGAGTGTACACATCTGTCGGGAAAAACGGACTGACAATTTGTACTTATATATAGAATGGCGAAAATTGGTATAATTGGCTTCGAAAAGTTATAAGTACCTATATTATCGTTTTAATATGTACCAAGAATAAAATACGTTTAGAATGGGCACTTTTGGTACCAAAATAGTACGGCGTTTAGAAACTGCAGAAAATGATTGATTTCACGAATACTATATATTTTGTATTGAACATGTATAAACCCTTCCTGAAAGGGTTTACGTGAAATTACAGCCAGATTTCTATCACAATTTTACAATCCGTATCTTGATAAAAAAAAAACCTTTATCATATCATATTTTATGACGATTAGTACAACCAATTGTAGGTCTTGAGTCAACTTCTCAAGGTGTGACAAGGTTTTCAATGCTGACAGCATTCAACGCCCTCCCACGTAGTTTCGAAAAAAATCTCAGACCATAGCTATTTATTCAGTACACTTTGCAGACTCTGAACCCGCGAAAATAATCCCTCTAAATTTAGCTCATTTGTATATCCCCCAAAAATAGTGCTAGATATAAAGATAAAAAGACGATTACTACGTGTACATACCCCACCATGACTCGCTCATTCAATTAAATAATTATAATTTTGGTTTCATTCCATCAATGACATTCACTTTGGGACGTGTAAATCGCTGTTTTGTGTTTACATTGCATGCACATTTCAATAATCATTGTAAATTTCAATTTGAAAATTTTTAGTTTTTGTTATTCTTCTCTCTTTGTGTTTGTTGTATTTTTTGCTAATTTTCCAAAAACAGAAAAACATGTTATCAAATTTCGAGGTGTAATTCATTCATTCATCTGGTAATTCGTCATTATTTGTAATTTACAATGAATGGAACGAACCGGCAGGTTGGTTGGAATGAATGAATGAATGGCATGGCATTTATCATCAGAATGTTGTAAATTATTTCTGTCAGGGGCGGGGTAGATGTTTTGGGACTGGAGAGAAGTAAGTGGGAGATAATGTGTGTGTGTGTGTGGGACAAGGGAGGACGTTGCCTTATTCTCCAAGAGATTCGAATGTCCCTAAAAAATTTTAAATTTAAATCAGAAATTTTTGATCTTTACACCTCATCCAAAATAGGACCTTCTTTTAATTGTACCCTTCTAAATTTTAATCCCCTCCACCTCTGTCCCATATTTTGTATAATTATCGTGTCAATTTAATTTAATTTCAATTTATTCATCTCTGATGGAAAAAAAATAAATTGATATCTGTGTTCGGTGTTCTGTTCTGTGTTGCATGCCAGAAATATTTTCATAAAGCGTTGCAATGTTAAAATATAAAAATGAAGACTCAATTATTGTTATTATTAGTCACTGGTAATTGTTGGTGTTGTTGTTCTATTTCTGTTCTTTTTTTCTCTGAATTAACATTGTTTGATTTTGTAATTGATAAGAAATGTTGTTTGTTTTTTCTCGTAACTTTATTTGACCTTCTTATATAGAATTTTTGTTGTAACCATAGGTATATGTAGGTACTGATAAATCTCTAGTATCAGAAATGGTTAGATTGTGGTGTTTTTCTTTGTCAGCCATAACTATAACCCGTGTGGAATATATTCCAGGAAATAATCATTACCATATAATTGGTAGTCGCGACTGCTCACAAAGGGCGTTGTTATACCCTCCACCATACGCGGAGTTCGTCATTCCGTTTGTAACTCATCGAAATAGAAATTGACCTAACAAAGATATATATATATATATATATATATATATATATATATATATATATATATATATATATATATATATATATATATATATATATATATATATATATATATATATATATATATATATATATATATATATATACATATATATATATATATATATATTCTAAATCAACGTAAAATTCTAAAACGATTTAGCCCTCTCCGTCTGTTGAAATTACGCTGGAGTTGAAACGTATTAAGATAGGAAGCAAAAATATTTCCACAGATCAGTCTTATGCTGCAGGTAGGTCAAATTCAAAAATGGGACATATCGGTCCACGATATCGTATACTCCCCATATAACATTACCCGATATTCGGTATTTTGAAAATTTTAGCCACATCTTTCAATGACATTGTCTATGTCGGCTAAATATGTATACAAAACCAGTAAGGAAAGGTCAAAAGTCGGGCGGGGCCGACTAGATGTAGACACCAGTAGGGGTATTTAGTAGAGCTACTGTAACAAAAAAAGTTTATATTGGGAATTTATGTGAAGTAGATCATACCAACCTAATTTGAACGCCTATCATGGCTTTAGAGGAGTCACAATTTGGGAACTAAATCCAACTCTGACTCGGTTTTCAACAATATGAAAAAAACCTATCAAATTTAGGTTGTTATTACATACAGGGTGAGATGAAAAAAACTGTAACCAACTTCAGACTGCTGTCCTATCTAAGCCACTCGTCCGACAGCTGTTAAAATTATTCCAGTGACAGCTCATCATATTGGTTACAAGCGTACAAAAGCATTTTGATGAGAATTTTCCAGAAAAAAGTTATTCGTGATGGAATTCAGGCGTGATTGTGTGATTTCTTTATATTTGGCTGGACAACCACATGTGGCTATCGTTAGAGCACTCCAGCATTTAAATGTGAATAAATCGTTTGTGTCTCGTATCATCCCTCGTTACCGTGATACTGATACCGTAGCTCGACGTCAAGGAAGTGGAAGGAAGAAAACAGCAACATCAGCAGAAATGGTACGAAAAGTAAAGAAGCGACATGATCGTCTAATGCGTCGCAGTGGCCGAAAAATGGCTCGTGAGCTGAACATATCGCAATATTCCAGTCGGCAAATATTGAAAAATGAGCTCGGGTTAAAGCCATTGAATTTCCAAAAAGTGCAAGAACTTACATCGCAACTGAAAGAAAATAGACTCAAAACAGCTAAAGAGTTGCTTAGCTTGGCCGAAAGTGGTGAACTGCGGAATTTGGTTTTCTCCGATGAGATAACATTCGTTGTCCAGCAGTTTGTAAACAAACTAAATTATCGTTTTTACTTGCTGAAAATGTGCACCTTCGGTTGGCCACCAGAACTCATGCGCAGACCGGGGTGATGGTGTGGGCCGCCATAACAGCCGATGATCGCTCTCCGCTCGAAAAATCGACCGTGGCATCAGAATAAATGCCAAATATCGTGAAAATATTCTGGACGGTGTATTAAAGCCATGGGCACGCAAACATTTTGGCCCCAGACATTGGACATTCCAACAGAACTCAGCACCATCGCACTCAGCACGAGCCACCCAAGATTGGTTACAAAATGAGGTTCCTCGCTTCATTTCCAGCGCACAATGGCCACCAAAATCATTGGATACCAATCCGTTGGACTATTGTGTCTGGAGTATTTTGGAAAGCAAGGTTGGCACTAAATAATACCAAAGTGTCGATCACCGGGAATGGTCCAAAATACCGCAGTGCAACATTCGGGCAGCGTGTGACGGTTTCCTTGGCCGTTTGAAGGCCATAACTCGTGCCATAGGTGACCAATCCGAACAAATCTAAACTTATTCTAAAATTTGATGTCATTTCCAACATTTTTTGCTTTCATTCAATAAAAGTTGAAAAAAAAAATAAATTATGGCGTTTGACTTTATTGCAGTTTTTTTTTATCTCGCTCTGTATATATTCTTGATCAGCGTAAAATTCTAAGACGATTTAGCCCTCTTCGTCTGTTGTAATCACGCTGGAGCAATAAACCATGTATCGGGTAAAGATATATTCGGGAGCTATATCCAAATCTAATCCGATTTCGATAAAAACCAAATTCACCAAACATTTGATGTACTTGCTTCTAAACTAAATTTGGTCGGATGTGCTCAAAATGCAGGTCATTTGGACTGATATTGGGCATTTGGTGCGTAATTAACCCGAAATCGGTTGAATATATGTGAAGGAGGTATACCTATCTAAATTGGAATCGATTCTTAGCAATTTCAATAGGGTTCGTCCTTGGGCCAAACAAATACTGTGTGGAAAATTCCATCTCAATAAGATAATAAATACGCCCTGCATTTCTTCACAAAAAAAAAAAAAAAACATGGACAGATAGACGGACAGACATAGGGACCATCAAGCATAAATCGACGTAGAAAGTTTGATCGAAAAATCCATAAAAATCTATTTTATGGCTGTTAATTTAGTTTCCAAATGAATTTCTGGCAAACTACATAACTCTCAATCGGTGATTAAAATTCGAATCGTGTAGGGCTTATGCCATCACCTTTCAAATTGAAGAAGCTGGTTGCTATCCTTCCTTTATAGATCCTATGACTCATTTACCTTCTTCCTTTGTATGATTAATTCAACAACTTCCGAATTTTATAATTATTTTTCTAATAATAATATTTTTCTAAAATAATCTCCCACTGTGTGATTTTGTAGATCAATGAAAGTGAAAATAGCCGCGCCCAAAAATGCAATCTAGGCTGCCGCTATTATTACCGCTAACCGCAAAGCCAGTTTCGATTTCTGTTTTATTTGAGATACAATTTATGTTGCACATGTCCGCAGTTCCTTTCGCATCGTACATTGAGATAATTTCTTAAGGCTAAACATGGCTTGGATATTACCACAAGAGTGGGAAAACCAGTTTCTGTGCTCATTGCAAAAATGGCTTTATAATGGAAATGGTCCAAAATCATGAGATCGCAAGTTGGGAGCAAACCACAATAATAGAGTTACCAATTTCGTTACAAGTCTGCACAAAAAGCAACTATGTATGTACGCCGGCATTTGTAAGGTAAGGGAACGTTTTTAGAGGTTGGTCTCGCTGTATTTTATGAGATTTGCTATGGCTAGGTTTTCAACAGATAAACTATGAAAGATATGAGAGAATCGTAGAGCTATAATAAAATTGAAACAATTTGTAACAAATTATGGCTCAAAGGGTTTTGGCCTGCGATTTTTTTTCAGGTTTGCTCCTCCTATCCACTAGACAATGAACCACCAATGTCGACAATGAATGAATAAATTTTGTTGGCCAGCATTGCAATTTGTTGGTGGGCCTTGTTGATTCATGATTATCATAAAAAAATTTCAAATAAAGTCAAAAGAATTCAATAAGGTGCAGTCTGTGGAGAATGAAAGAACTCCATTGAAAGTCAGGCGGCGGACAAAAACGTTAGTCTAGTAACCTAGTTTTGCCTTGACAGATTGAATAAAATATTATTTTTTTAGACCACACAAGAGCGAGAATTGTAAAATGAAATCAGTTTTGGGTATTAAATGGTGTGAGGATTTAAAGGAAATATTAAATTGGACGTGGATCTTGGGGTTTTGGTAGGGTTTTCGAGGTATTTGTAATAGATTTTCGCAAAAATAACAATTTAGTTACTTTCTTAAGTTCCACCCACAGATCAACATGAGTGAATATGGTGACCGTCTGAAGAGAATATCTACAGCGTAGTATTCCGTGTTGTCCCCTGGGCTGGGCCAGTTTTCAGTGCAGAGATTAATCAGTTGAGGGGAGACAGACACCGGGCGGTGCAGTTATAGATAATGGTTTTGATCAGATCTTAAATTTGCTCGTTTTTACTCGCAAGCAAACATACTAGCGTGTGGGATTGCTCGACATTTGAAATGTAATTTACTCTCACCTTTTTTGTTTTATGTGGCAACACTCTTGAGTTACTTCTGCATGAAAAGTATGAGTGGGATCAAAATGCTCAAACTAGAGTATGAATTTACTCTAAGAGTAAAATCGAGCAGTAAAATTATATTTATTTGTGTGTGCATTTTGGAGGATTTAGGAGTTGGTATACACCTCAAGTTAAAAAGTATCAGTCGGTTTTGCCGACAGACATATACCCTCAGCCAATGTTCGATTATTTAAATATATTTAAGTAGGTTCCGAAGGGAGGTGACAATATTGTCCATTTCGCATCGGACCTAAATAAATATGATATAAATATTGCGAAGTGTCAGGTTTGGACTACATTGGTTACTTCCTTCAATTTTTATGAGATTATATAGATAAATATATGCCATCTTCTCAACAGACCTTGGACTAATAAAAATATTGAGATGTGTGTAATTTAAAGAGAACCGGATGCTTATTTCGGATTTTCAATCGTTTTAGTTAATCAAAACTTTGACCCTTTGTAGGGGAGGTACCAGAAGGAATGATCCGATCTCTACCATCTTTATAACCGATCTTGTGTTGATAGAAATATTGAGACGTACCAAGTGTGAATGGAATCGGATGTAAATTTCGTGATTTATGAGCTTGATGGATATTCAAAATTTAAACCCTTTTTGGGGACGTACCAGAAGAAGTGGACCGATATGTTCCATCTCCACATCAGACTTCGGGTGAAAAAAAAAATATTGTAATGTGTGTAATTTGAACACAATCGGAATCTTACAACACATTTTATAAGATTTATAATTATTCAAACTTTTGAGCCTTTGTGTGGGGAGGTATCAGAAGGATTGGACCGATATTGTCCATTTTCTCACCTGACCTAGCACTTATGCAAATATAACGATTTGCAAAGTTGAAGAAAAGTCGGTTTTGTGGGGTAGTTACCGAAGGTCCATTGCCTATATCGGAACTCGATCTAAGTTTGATAAAATTATTACGATGTACCAAGTTCGAGAGTTAATGTGCCAGCAGACAGACAGACGGACGGATGGACATCGCTGGATCGACTCCAAATGTCCTGAAACAGATTTGGTCAAAAGAGATCTAGAGTCTAAAACCGTTATTTCGATGGTCGTATCAAATGATTTATACCCTCTATAGCCATATGGCTGAGGCTATAATTAATAAATTATTTTCGAAGTAGAGGGACTTTACTGTCCTAATGATCAACATCTGGGGACATCTGCCGGAAGAGGTAAACTTTAACAAATGGTATTCCTTCCACGTTAGAAAGAAGGGTATATTAACTTTGTCATATCCGTTTGCAACATCCCTAAATATTCGTCTTAGACCCCATAAAGTATATATATATTCATGATCATCGATCGATTTAACATGATCCGTCTGTCTGTCTGTCCATCTGTATGTCACGATATAGCCCACATTATTTGATGTAGAGCTTCAAAATGTGGTCCACGTTTTTGTATAGCCGCCATATAAGGGTACCTCCCGATATTCGGTATTTTGATCATTTTCGCCACATTTTTCACGGATTTGCCTAAAAATTGGTATTTTTAGTTCGCCATGGTTTCTAGCTCCGGTGGCGGAACATAGTATATATAAGTGTACGTTTTTGTATAGTCCCTATATAACACTACCTTCCGATAATTAGCATTTTGATGATGTTTGCCACATTTTCCTACGGATTTGTCTAAAGATTGGCATTTGTAGGTCATAATAAGTTCCATCTCCAGTGGCGAAACTTTGAATGTGAACCTATACGTTTTTGTATCGCCCCCATATATCGGTATATCCCTATAATCAGTATATTGCTGATATATGCCACATTTATCCACGGATTTGTCCAGCAATTGGAATTTGTAGTTTGTAATGTGTTCTAGCTCCAGTGGCGAGCTCCTAGCTACGGATTTGTCTAAATATTGGTATTTGTAGGTCATAATGAGTTCCAGCTCCAGTGGCGAAACTTTGCATGTATAGGTCCATGTTTTTGTATAGCCCCCATACATTGGTATATCCCTATAATCGGTATTTTGATGATATTTGCCACATTTATCTACGGATTTGTCCAGCAATTGGTATTTGTAGTTCGTAATGGGTTCTAGCTCCAGTGGCGAGCTCCTAGCCCCGTTCTGGTATAGTCCCCATGTAACGGTACAGTGATATTCGGAATTTTGATCATTTTCACCACATTTTTTCAAGAATTTGTCTAAAAATTGATATTTTAAGTCATAATATGTTTTATCTCCGATGGCGGAACATAGTGTATATGGGTCCACGTTTTGGTATAGACCCCATTTAACGGCACCTCTCGATAGTCGTCATTTTTATGATTTTTTCCATTTTTGAATTCAGATACTTTTTATCTAAAATTGTTTTCTTTACCCAATGGTGGACAATATTAAAAGTTCGACCTGACCGAACTTAATGTTTTTTTTACTTGGATAAGGTAAATTTATTTATAATACAAAATCGACAAAAGCAATTAGTTTCGTTGGTACAGATTGCTGGCAATACTCTTTTATCCACATCGCCCCCACCCTCCATTGTAGTTTCAACAACCCCTACATTTTTGTATCATGAATTGTAAAATAAAATCATCGACATTAACTCATCATCCGAAATGTCATCCCAAATCTCTCCAACATTTTTTTTTTGTTTTTTTTTTTTTGACATTATGTTTTTACACTTGTTTCCTTTTATTCCAAAAACAATCAGCGATTTGTTATCATTACTCAACAACAACAAAAAACATCAACATGTTATTAAAACAACACAGGCCTATTAGTCTCCATTAGATTGTGATTCTTGTCTTGTGATTCTTTCTTCGATTTCGAAAATATATTTGAAATGTTTTCAAAATAAACACACACGCACACGATCATGATCTTGTCATGCTTAAGCATTTCTAAAATGTTGTCATTTTTTACACTTGATCCCTTGGTTAAATACTCGTATTATGGATCCAAATACGACATTTAACTAATGAATACAACATCTTAATGTTTTTTTCTTTGTTTGTTTAACAAAATTAATTATTTCATTGTTAAATTTTTGTGTTTCTCTTTCTTTCTTTCTTTCTTTCTTTCTTTCTTTCTTTCTTTCTTTTGTTGTCCATAATTTCAGAGCTATCGATTACTATCAGGAAACGGGCCAAACATTAAGTTCCAAGTTGAAAGAACAGCGCGAACAACCCGGCGGCAATCGTTTAGGTGGTCCATTGAGATATGCTCATACGATATTGTTTTGGTTGCGGTGTAATCAGGTAATTTTGTAATTAAATTGAATGAATCTATAATTAATTAAAAAATATTAAATATACATATCTAGCAATTGGCCGCTACTTCACCAGCGAAAAGTCAACCTTAAAATGTTAGAATCGATAACACTTTATTTATGTTCAAATTTCTGGATTTCAGCTCTATAATTTCCACCAATATCCAATTTAGTACGCATTTCCAAAACCACCTCTATATCTTAACCACATACACCAACAGTGACATTTATATCAAATTTCAGGATTTGAGCTCTATTCCTTCACCCAATACCATTCCTTCACTTCAATATCAAATTTGAGGATTTCAGCCCTATTCCTTTACCCAAATACCAAATTTAGTACCATTTGTAACTTTTCGTACAAATTTAAGAGGTATTTTCAAAAAAAACCTCCATACCTGAATTCCATAATTACAGTTACATCCATATCAAATTTGAGAATTTCAGCCCCATCCCTTTAACCAATACCATATTTAGTACCATTTAGTACTTTTCGTACAAATATAGGAGGCATTTCCAAACCACCGCCAAATCTCAAAAACTGGTGCTAACAGAGAACTGAATATCAAATTTTAGGATTCCAACTCTGTCCCTTCGCCCAATACCCAATTTAGTACCATTTACTACTTTTCGTACAAATATAGGAAGCATTTCCAAACCACCACCAAATCGCAATTCAAGATACCAATGGAGATCAAATTTGAAGATTTCAGTCCTATCCCTTCCCCAATACCAAATTTAGTACCATTTAGTACTTATAGGTATATCCAAAACACCGCCAAATCTTAAACTTTGATACCATAAGAGTCTTCAATATCTAATTTGGCGATTCTAGCCCTAACCCTTCACCCAATACCAAATTTAGTATCACTCAGTACAATAATAGTACATATTTCAAAACCACCCCTATATTACAAACAAAGATACTAACAGAGGATCAAATTTGAGGATTCCAGTTCGATCCTTTAATCCAATACCAAATTTAGTACCATTTAGTACTTTTCGTACAAATATAGGATGCATTTACAAACCACGTCTATATCTAAATTCCAGATACTAACAGATACCTCAATATCAAATTTCACGATTCCAGCTCTATCCTTTAATCCAATACCAAATTTGGTACAATTTAGTACTTTTCGTATAAATTTAGGAGGTATTTACAAACCACCGCCAAATCTCAAAAACTGATACTAAAATAGACCTTAATATCAAATTTGAGGATTCCAGCCCTTCCCTTCACCCAATACCAAATTTAGTACCATTTAGTACTTTTCGTACAAATATAGAACACATTTCCAAAATCGCCCATATCTCTATTTCAGATACCAACGGAGACTTCAATATCAAATTTGAGCAATTTCTGCCCAATCCCTTCATCCCCTTAAGCAATACTAAATGTAGTACCATTCAGTACTTTTCGTACAATTAAGTACACACTTCCGAAACCACCTCCTGGATACCAAATTTCAGATTTCAAGCACCAACTGTTCCCAAATACAAAATTGTACCAAATATAGTACTATTTCGTACTTTTTGTGCACTTATATTTACATTTCTTAAGCCACTTTTTTATCACAAACCAAACACTAACAGGGACCCTAATACAAGTTTTCAAAATTCCAACCTCCTCCATACACCCTAAACCAAAATTTTCCAAATTTAGTACCATTTTGTACTATTCGTATATTTCCAAAATCACCTTCATGTATCAAACATACTTTCCAACCTTGATTCTCATACCAAATTTCAAGTTTTTACCTCTATTAATTCATATAATACCAAATGATACCATTTTGGAAGTTAAGTACCATTTTGAAACATTTCGTAACTTTAAAGTTCAAATTTCCAAAAACCACTTCGTACATCTAGCTCCACTCCACTGCAGTCAATCAGAGACTTCTATTCCAAAATTTCAGAATTCTAGCACATTTCTATTGTCCAATACAATGTATTTAATTTTTAGTACATTTCGTATCCTTTTTGTACTAATTTCCAAAAAGCCAGACTTAGCACACGCCGATACACTAAGACTGACCCTCGTGCAAAATTTCAAGATTCGAGCTTCAGCCGTTTCGTTTGGGTTACTCTTCACTACTCTTTTATTTCTATCTATAGAGAACCGTAAAAATTCTTCTGTCTATTGAAGGCTGTAAAAAAGTCTAATATAGAACCTTTTTTATCCTCTTTTATACAAGAAAGCCGTAAAAATTATTCTGTTTGCCGAAACCCTTCAAAAGGACTTTCCTAACAAGTCTTATGTGTTTTAATATGTTAGACTTTGAGTATTCAAATATTCTTAAATTTTCCACAGTATCAATTTCACTTTTCACATATCCTTAGTCCTATTTGCCTCCACCCAAAAATGTCTAAGACCCAAGGCGACCAACCCCCTCAGACATCAACCCTCTGAGATGAGTAAAAGTCAACCGCTTTGGAATTCAAACAACAAAAACATTATCAAATTATTTTCCATTTTATTCCCCAAGTCTGTTTGGCTAGGCACAGGCTGGAATTGTGACCCGAGTTCATTAACAATGCCAAGAGCGTATGTTTTTGGTTTTGGCCAAAGTCATCACCATCATCAGTAACATCACCACAACCAACGTCGTCGTCGGCGCAGTCTTACGTTTTTGCAAATATTTGTTGTCGATGGTGGATGAGTTTGCCATTTGTAAGCTCATTTCTTTTTTTTTTTTTGCCAAAATGACATTTAGGCCTCCAAACATTCATTCACATATGGTTTACGAACTGGTGGAACCAGAGCGAAAGGCAGAATAAAAAATGATTACAATTTTTTTTTTTGAATTGTTAATTTGAGCCGACCAATGTTGTTGGGTCATTTTTATCCGACATTCCACAAAACAGCAGAGACAGTTCTAAAAAAATGAAAGGCATTCATTAGCTTATCACCGATTCTTCATCATTGACAGAGAAAGAAAAACGTCGTCAACTTCAATGGTGGCTGATGGTGGCTACACCGAAGATGAACAACCACATAACTTATCCAAATGAGAATTCATTCTCACATGCGGACATACATGGTTTGAACTTCTCATTCATTCATAGCCCGCAAACAAGGCAAGACAGCAGCCAACAATGCCTACAACGATGACAACAACACCTTCATCCATTTATCCATCCAGCAAAGCAAGTTCTTGTTTCATAGAATGCTTTTAGGCCAGAAAATAAAAACAAAATAAAATCGAAAACTCGTGCGGAATAAACACGCCGGCTCAGACACATATGTATGTAGGTACCTAAACATGTAGGTTTGTGGAGAGTGGTTGAACTCCTTTCACTTTGCATTCTTTTTTCAAGAACCGATACCCATTTCGGTTACAACTTATTTAATTACCTTTTTTGCATGTGCCTTGGCTTGCCTTTTAATATTTCAATCTTTTTGGAATTCAATGTTGGTGGGGTTTGGCCTTCCATGGCCTCTACCATGGTGGCATATTGTTGGCGTTTATTTATGAGCATTTTCCATTAAGTATGGTCATTCATTTACTTTTACTTCCATTCCAGCGATTTTTCTCACGGGGCATAAACTATATGTAAGGTTACAATATTTTGATGTGATATTAGATATATTTTGAAATATCATATTCTATGGCAGGAATATGGAACCATCTTAGACCATAGGAGATCTTATAGAAGAGAAGAAGATCTTATAGAATAGAAGAGAAAGGATCGTCTGTAGAAAGACAACCTTTAAAGGGACATCTATAGATAGAAGGCTTTTAAATGGATTTATATTTGTGAGTTTTCCATAGGTAATAGACCTGTAGAAGGACCTCTATCCACAGAAGGTTTTTAGAATCTCTTATCGACAGAAACCTTTTAATTGTTTCCCTAAGAGGTCCTTTAAAGGAATTTCCCTATAAAGAAAACCCTAAAAAGGCTTTTGTAAGGACTTCAATGTTGAGGAAAACTTTAAAGCCTCATCTATTGATGGCCTTCAAAGAATAAACTATAAATAGAGGGTCTTGAATGGTCTTCTATCGGCGAAAGGACCTGGAAGAGCCTTCTCAACAAAATCAATGGTCCAACAACAACAATAGCATTCGACTCGTTGTTCCACACCAGTGTTTTGTTCGTTGTTCCTTAGGAGTTCTTGGGACTTTCCAGACAGAAGTCTTTCGCTCTTTGTTTCAAACGAGATTCAGCTCGACTGTTCCACCAGACCTTCGGCTCCCTATTCCACGGGTTTTTGGCTCGTTTATCGTGGAAGCTAGGACTTTTCACACAAGTCTTTCGCTCTTTATTCCACATGATCACCGACTCGTTGTTCGATGAGTTTTCGGTTCGTAGTTCTAAAGGAGCTCCTGCTCGTTGTTCTACGAGTCTTCGGTCCATTGTTCCATAGGAGTCTTTGTCTCGCTGTTTCCCAGAAGCTTCGGCGCATTGCTTCATAGGAGTCATTGGCTAGTTGTTCCACAGGAGCTTCAGCTCGTGGTTCGACTCGTAGTTCAAATATTGATAGTGAAGTTGTGGTAGTCATCTCCTAGCTACTAGCGACAACTCAAATAGCTGTCGGTCAGAACACGAACGGTTTAAGTTCCCCACTCATCTTAAGCGACCTTGACACCGACACCCGAACATTCCCGCTGTGAACTGCCGAACCCGACCAATTTAACATCGAACATCCCATTTAACTTAGACTACCTGGACGTCTGCTCCTGAACCCGAAGGTTAAACAACGAGTTTCCAATTTATCTTAAACGAAGTGGTCATCTGCTTCCTGAACTGTTATACAACAAGTTCCCGATCCCTCTAATGCGACCTGAATATCAATGCAATAAAGAGAAATACTTGCCAAATTTTTTAAAATCGCAAACACCCCGAACATCGTCATCGTCTACAACTCGAACACCAACACATTATCCATCAGAGTTCCCGATTAACTTCAAATCAACTGTAATTCGATCACCTAACCTGAAAACCAGAATCATAATTTCCAATAAGAGTTCCAGATTACCTTTAAATCGTCTGTTACCTGGAAACTATCCCCGATTGAGTACACTTCGCCTTCAAACCGAACACAACATTAAAATTCCCCCTTTCCTACATCTCATCAAAAACCGACGTTCATACATCAGAGTTCCTGACCACCTAAACCCATTTGAACATTGGATCCCAAAATTTAAATTTTTATAGATTTTCTTTAACTCATGGTGGAGGATATTTAAAGTTAGGCCCGGCCTATCTTAATGAGGACGTAGGGTATAAAAACCTGAGCCATATGGCTACAGAGGGTATATATCACTTGATATGGTCAAAGTAACGGTTTTGGACCCTAGGTCTCTTTAGACCAAGTCCATTTCAGGACATTTGGAGTCGATCTTGAGGTGTCTGCCCGTCCGTCTATCTCTCAAAGGTAGTATCCGATTTGCTTCGAATTTAGTACGTCGTAATATTATTATCAAACTTTGATCGAGTTCGGAAATAGAGAATATCGCTCCACTCCTTCTGGTACCTCCCACACAAAAAGTCAACATTTTTAAACAAAATAATTTATGTCACAGAAAGTGAAAATATCATCAGATTTTGTTCAAACTTTGCAAATCCTAATATTTGCATCATTGCCAGGCCAGGTGTGTAAATTGGCAATATCGGGCCACTCCTTCTGGTAGCTCCCCCACAAAGGGTTAAAATTTTAAATATCCCAAACACGAAATAAACATCCGATTTCACTCAGACTTGACACATCTCTATATTTCTATCCGCACAAGATCTGCTGTAAGGATGGTAGAAATCGGACCATTCTTTCTGGTACCTCCCCCAAATAGTCAAAATTCTGATTAACCACGATCATTACATCCAAAAAAAAAAACATCCGCTTTCGGTTGGTCCACTTCTTCTGGTACCTCCCCTACTAATACAAACTCCAAATTCAAATCTGATTCCATACAGTATTAGCAAATCTCAATATTTTTATCAGCAAAAGATCTCTTATAAACAAGTCAGCGATTCTCGAAACAAGTCGGCGATTCTGAAACCTTAGAGAAAATTTATGATTTCGCATAAAGTTCGATTTTCTTGTAATTTTACTCATACCAATATTCTTATCTGAATTAGATGAAGTATTAAAATGAGATACTTTGTCGACTATATCTGGTATCTCACGCACATTTTAAGATTTTCTAAAAATTATCACATATCTTATATAAAGTGAATGGAGTAGCCAATATAGTCGAAACCTGGCCCGCCACAATATTTATATCATATCTATTTAGGTCCGAAACGAAATGAGCCATATTGGCCCATTCCTTCGAAACCTACTCCATAGAGGGTCAATGATTTGAATAATCATAACAGAAGTCAAAATATATTTGAATATTCGAACATTGGCTGGCGGTATACATCTGTCGGCAAAACCGACCCCAATTTTTTAACTTGTTTGAATATTAAAATAACAGCTTCTTGGAACTCAATCCGAGCGTCCTTTAAAGTCCTTTAAAAAAGAAAGCTCTCAGAGGAGTTTTATTTAAGTAGCAACTTTTGAACGGTCATCTAAAACCTTCACAAGATAAAACACTTATGAACGGTAAATGTAAATTTACCTACATAGAAAAACGAAATCATTGAAGTTTTCCTTATTTTTGAGATTTCCATTAGGCTACATTTATTTTATACATCTCATTACACATTTATATTTATTTATTAAGATGTCCATACCTAATAGCATTACATTAAACAAATTCCATTCCTAATGGCTGAATTAATCAAATCTCTTTAACATCTTCTTCTTCATCTCCTTCTTCCCCATTCACAGGATATTCTGAACACTCGTCTGGACAAACGTGTTGATGCAATGCTGGAACAGGGGCTGCTACGTGAAATACGAGCTTTTCACAATGAACACAACGTGGACAAAAGGTGGGTAGAGTGCGCTAAATCTTTTGTCATCATGTAGTGTAGACGGCTATTAATCACACACATTGCGTTCCCCGACACCCATTTCCGTTCAAATCCCAAACAACAAATGGATATAAGCGCTTTCCATAAATCATATCGATACTAAATTACTATTTTATCCTTACTAATCGTGGTATTTTCTCTATTGTTATAACAACCAACCAACCCCTCCAACCGAAAAATAAAATATTGAATGGCCGTCGAACTACTTGGATGGACTACATGGAAACCGCCGGATGTGAAAATAACAACAACAACAATGTGTAGCGCCGAATATACTAAAGGTGTCCTGCAAACAATTGGTTACAAAGAATTCGTCCCGTATTTGGAGAAATTCAATGCCACCAATGATGAGAAGATTGAGGAATATTTACGTCTGAATTCGTATAAAATGCCTAGTGAAGGTAAGTTATCATATCCATATCATAATAAAGTTATAAGTATGTAGAGATAAATGGTGGCACAAAAAATTTAAAGGTATTTTTCTGTTTATAAAGGGCCTAAAAATATAATTTTATCTACCTATATTGTATTGACTGTAGTAACGATTCCGAACTTCAAATACGAAATTTGAAACAATTCCGGTGAATAATGTCGATAAAATTATGGAAATTCCGAATATCGGGGGGTACGGTTATGTAGGTGCTGTACTAAAACAATTCTCTTCCAGGGGGTTAAGTACTCAGAGGGAACTCCTTGTGTGGATTTTGAGACAATTCCATTGAAAAAATTGGCTGCGATCATCAAAATACTGAATATGAGTATTTTGTATATGGGCTACAAGATATCCTGGACCTATATAGATAAAAATGTGGCTAAAATCATCAAAATACAGAATATCGGAACGTACGATATCGTGGACCTATATAGAGAAATCTCTTCCAGGGGGTAAAGTACTCATAAACAACTCCTTATGTAGAAGTTCAGACAATTCCATGTAAAACTTTTATATGGGGGCTTTACGATATCGTACTCCGATATAGCACATCTTCGAACTTGACCTGCCTGCAGACAAAAGACAGATTGGTGCAAAATTTTAGCTTCCTATTTTTATTTCTTTTGACTCTGGCGTGATTACAACACAAATGAATTTTAATTTCAAGAATATACAGGGTGAAATAAAAAATTGCAACAAAGTAAAACGCCATAATTTGTAAATATTTTTTTAAGTTTAGATTTGTTCGAATTGGTCACCTTTTACACGAATTATGGCCTTCAAACGGCCAATGAAACCGTCACACGCTGCCCGAATGTTGCTCTGCGGTATTTTGGCCCATTCCCGGCGAAGCGCTTGCTTGATGTGATTGACATTTTGTAATTTTTTAGTGCCAACCTTTGCTTTCAAAAATACTCCAGACACAACAGTCCAATGGATTGGTATCCGGAGATATTAGTGGCCATTGTGTGCTGGAAAGGAAGCGAGGAACCTTATTTTGTAAAAATTCTTGGTTGGCGCTTGCTGAGTGCGATAGTGCTGAGTCCTGTTGTCCAAGGTCTGCGGATAAAATGTTTGCGTGCCCAAGGCTTTAATACAGCCTACAGAATATTTTCGCGATAATATTCGGCATTTATTCTGATGCCACGGTCGATTAATACGAGCGGAGAACGTCCTTCGGCTATTATGGCTGCCCACACCATCACCATGGCCGGCGCTTGAGTTCTGGTGGCCAATCGAAGGTGCACATCTTCAGCTGACCTCTTTGGCAAGTAAACACGATAATTTTGTCTGTTTACAAACTGCTGTACAACGAATGTTTACTCATCGGAGAAACCTAAGTTCGGCAGTTCACCACTTTCGGCCAAGCGAAGCAACTTTTTAGCTCTTTCGAGTCTATTTTTTTTCTTTTAAGATGTATGTTCTTGCCCTTTCTGGAATTTCAATGGCTTTACCCCGAGCTCATTTTTCAATATTTGCCGAATGGACAATTGCGATATGTTCAGCTCACGAGGCACTGCGACGCAGGTTTCGATCCAGTCGCTTCTTTATTTTTCGGACCATTTCTGCTGATGTTCCAGTTTTCTTCCGTCCACTTCCTAGACGTCTAGCAACGCTACCAGTATCACGGTAACGAGCGATGGTACGAGACAAAAAAGTTTTATTCACATTTTAATGCTGGAGTGCTCTAACGATAGCCACCTGTGGTTTTACAGCCAAATATAAAGAAATCACACTATCACGCTTGAATTCCATCAGGAATAACATTTTTTTCGGGACAATTACAATATAATGGGCTGTCACTGTAATAATTTTTATCAGCTGTCGGACGAGTGGCTTAGAAATGACAGCAGTCTGAAGTTGGTTGCAGTTTTTTCATCTCACCGTGTATTTTAAAATTTTCATTGTAACTGCTAGAAATAATCATTGTCCATATTTTTCGACCGTGTTTGCTGTGAGCCACAGTTTCTATTCCATGTGGACAGAATATATCATTGAATAAAACTTTCTATATTGGACCAAGTTGCGACACAAACTCCCTTTAACGGCGCCTCCCGATATTTAGGTATTTTGTCGACTTGAATCGACTAATCGGTTTACTTATATTTTTATAATTCGAGTTCATAATGGGTTATAATGGCTATCACATCCTATGATATATCACTTTCTACGATATATCACATTTTCCTATTAGGTATCGGATTTCATCAAATTTAATATTTTGAGGTCAGAGAAATTTTCTATTCCGGTTCACGATTTTAGACAGTTTTCACACATATTAAGGTACCTGCCGATATTTAGATTTTATATGTTTTACCTAAATTATTTCGAAATTTACCATTTGAATAATACATCTTTTAGAAAATTTAATTTGTGATATTCCATATCTATATAAGAAACTTTTTTCAAAATTCTTGCCCACATAATATTAAAAATTGTTCCTCCAGATAACAGTAAGTCTAAGAGCATAATAATAGACAGCTAAAAATGTGACGCCTTCTAATATAAAAGTGAATACCTTGTGTCAAGTCACGTTGGGCATACAAAACTAGTTGCCCTTAGAAATATTTGCTAATATAATAAAAAAAATTATCACAGTATGTGATTCGGCTGGAATCTGAGTATTCCTAAATGTATCTTCAAATAACAGATTGGTCATGTACCAGCAGTCGTTGTTTGAGAACACTCAAATGATAGGAATTTACGCACGTACATTAATATCTAGCAAAACTATTTGCTCAATTGTGATGAGTAATAGTTAAAATACTACACGGATGTGGAAGGTATCTTCGCTATATTAACATATTTGTAACCACATTCCAATATCACAAATTTTGGAATAAATTTACAAACTGTCTTATTTAGCATTGAAAAGCGTTTAACGTTTTTATACCCTCCACCATAGTATGGAGGGTATATTAAGTTTGTCATTCCATTTTCAACACCTTGAAATATACATTTTAGGCCCCACATATATATCCTTGATCAGCATAAAATTCTATTTCGATTTAGCAATGTCCGTCCGTCTGTCCATCCAACCGTCTGTCCATCTTTAGAAATCACTCTAGCTTCCGAAAAAAATTAAGTAGTTGATAACATTTTACTCAAATGTGTATTATGTCTGCAGGACTTTTGGTATTGAAAATGGACCATGTAGGTCCACGTTTTGGTATAGCCCCCATATAATGGTGCCTCCCTATTTTCGGTATTTTGGTGATTTAAGCGACACTATTCACCTGAAGTTTTTCAAATTTGGTATTTGAAGTCGGTAATGGATACTGCAACGTATGACAGAAAATTGTCTTGGCAGGTCCACGTCTTCGTATAGCCCATATGTAATGGTACCTTCCTTTTATCGGTATTTTTGGTGATTTAAGCGACATTATTCACCGGAAATGTTTCAAATTTGGTATTTGAAGTTCCAAATAGATAGTACAGCCTAAGACCGAAAATTGTCTGTGCAGGTCCACGTCTTCGTATAGCCCCAATATAACGGTACCTCCATATATTCGGTACTTTGATAATTTTAGCGACATTTTTCACCCGAATTGTTTCGAAATGGATAGTACAGCCTAAGACAGAAAATTGTCTGTGCAGGTCCACGCCTTCGTATAGCCCCAATATAACGGAACCTCCATATATTCGGTATTTTGATGATTTTAGCAACATTATTCACAGATTTTTTTAATTTCGCATTTGAAAATTCTAATGGCTCATGACAAAAGTCGCCTATGCAGGTCCACGTCGTCGTATAGACCCTAATATAATGGCTACATTCGGTATTTTGAAGAATTTTACAGAATTTTAACGGATTCTGTTTTTTAAAAATTGCCAAATGGTGGAGGTTATTCAAAGATCGGCCCGGCCGAACCTACAGCTTTTTTACTTACTTTTTTTCATATGATGAAAAATACGTCTCAAGAATGAATAAAATATTCTCTCCCCTGTTGTAGCTCAAAACTTATTCGACTTAAACCAGCATCTCCCAAATTAATACTTTTCATATCACATTATTTTATTTAAATATTTTTTTTCTTCCGAATACTACATTTAGAACACTTCAAACAATATGCTGGCTCAATATGTGAACCCTCCTCAGAAGCAGCGCCAAATACCGACACCATTGACCCGAAAGAGCGTTTACCCCCAGGCTTGGATGTTTTGAATTCATGTTTGAATGAATTGAAATTAGTTACGCGTCGCTATTCCAAGAAACAACAGAAATGGATTAACAATCGCTTCTTGGCCAGTCGAGATCGTCAAGTGCCCGATATCTACGAATTGGATACGAGCGACGTCAGTCGCTGGCACGAATGTGTTTATTCACCGGCTGTCACGGTAATTGATTGCTATCGTTCGTCACAAGTATGCGAAATACAGCCGATGCCGAAGAGAACACATCCGGGAGCGGACTTGAATGAGGAGGTATGTATAGAATACGTACAATATGATTAATATTTTTGTATGAGTATGAGATGAAGATGAAGAAAAAGTAATTTACACAAAAATGAAAAACGGAAATCATTCATTTACACATATTTATGTATTTAAAAAAGAAAGATACAAATTTGGATATAATTTTACTGGAGACTAGTAACTGGATTTTTTTTTTTTTTTTTTTTTTTTTTGTTCTGAGTGAAGGATATGTTGAGAAAGACGATCTTATGATCATGGAGGGGAAGACATACAATACAATATTAGTAACAAAAAAATTGGAAAGTGTCATTCGGTTTTGCCGACAGATGTATACCCTCAGCCAATGTTCGATTATATAAATATATTTTGACTTCTGTTGCGATTATTCAAATTATTGACCCTCAATGGAGTAGGTTCCAAAGAAATAAGGCAATATTGTCCATTTCGTATCCGATCTAAATATATTTGATATAAATATTGCGGCGTGATATGAAATATTTAGGAAATGTTCAAATATGCGTGAGGTACAAGATATATACTTCATCTACTACAAATAAAAATATTTATATTGGCAAAATTCGATTCGAAAAATTAAAAATTTATATCCAATTTTATGAGAAATCATAAATTCCAAATTCATCTCAAGTTTCTGGTTACGGGAAATATTTAGATAGAGCAAGTTGTAAAGAATCACTGACTTGTTTTGCAATTTATGACAGATAAAAGTATTACCCCTTGTGGGTAAGGTACCAGAATTGGTTCATAACATATCTTGTGTTAGCAAAAATATTTGTATGTGTGAAAATTTAAAGAATTGGATGCTTATTTCGCTTTCTTTGAGCGTTTTGTTTTTCAAAATCTAGAACCCCATATGGGGGAGGTACCAGAAGAAATGGTCAGATCTCTACCATCTTTGATAGAAATATTGAGATTTGTTGAGTCTGACTGTAATCGAATTTTAATTTCGCATTTTATGAACTTCATGAATATTTACAATTTTGACCCTTTGTGGGAGAGGTACCAGAAGGAGAAGACCGATATATCGCATCTTCGCAGCTGATCTTATGTTAGTAGAAATAGTGTGAAATATGAAGAGAACCGGATGCTTATTTCGGATTTTTTTATAATCGTTTTGGCTACTCAAAACTTTATCCCTTTATAGGGAGGTACCAGAAGAAATGGTCCGATATCTACCATCTTTATAACAGATCTTGTGTTGATAGAAATGTTGTGATGTGCCAAGTGTGAATGGAATCGGATGTTAATTTCGCGTTTTATGAGCTTCATGGATATTTAAAATTTTGAAGCTTTGTGGGTTAGCAGAAGGAGTTGACCGACATATCCTATCTTCACAGCAGATCTTGGGTTAGTATACCTGTTGAGATGTATGAAATTAGAAGACAATCGGACTCTTATGTCACATTTTATTCGAGTTATAATTATTCAAAATGTTTACCCTTTGTGGGGGAAGTACCAGAAGGAGTGGACCAACAAAAATTGGAGAGGATCGTATGCTAATTTCGCATTTTATAAGAGTTATAATTATTCAATATGTTGACCCTTTGTGGGGTAGGTACTTGATGGAGTGGTCCGCCATTGTCCATTTTCGCACCTGACCTAGCACTGATGCAAATGTTAGGATTTGCAAAGTTGGAGCAAAATAATCAATCAAAGGATCTTCCTGTGCAGTAAAATATATTTTCTTTTTTATACCCTCCACCATAGTATGGAGGGTATATTAAGTTTGTCGTTCCGTTTGTAACACCTCGAAACATACATTTTAAACCCCACAAAATATATATACTATTGATCAAGATAAAATTTAATATCGGTTTGTGATGTCCGTCAGTCTGTGGAAATCACTCTAGCTTCCGAACGAAATGAAGTAGATTGATAAAATTTTACTCAAATGTATATTGTATCCGCAGGACTTTTGGTATTGAAAACGTCTTCGTATAGCCCCCATATAACGGTACTTCCCGATATTTGCTACTTTCTTGATTTTAGCTACACTATTCACCGGAAATGTTTCAAATTTGGTATTTGATGTTCGAAATGGATATTACAGCCTATGACAGGAGATTGTCTGTGCAGGACTACGTCTTCGTATAGAACCCATGTAACGGTACCTCCCCATATTCGGTGTTTTGATGATTTTATCAGAATTTTTAACGGATTTTATTGTTTGTGATAACTGCCAAATTCGTTCTAAATATCAGAAGGTGTGAACCGATATTGCGAATCTCTGAACTCGATCTAGGTTTGATAATAATATTACAATATAACAAAGAGGTTTAAGGTCTAAAATCGTTATTTCGATTAGGCACGTTTGGCAAATGTCCTCTCGATCCATATGTCTGAGGGCATAATAATTGATATGACAAGTGTATATAAAAATATGAAATGGGGATACGTTGTCGAGTAATAGTCGACTTTCGGCTTAAAATTGATTTTCTATATATTTTGTGGACTCACATCAATTGTTTCGTACAATTTTATTTTGTACGATAAAAATTGTAATTTATAAAATTTATAATCTCAAAATTGAAAATCTTAACTCGTAACTCTCCTAAACCTCAATTTTAAGGTTTTTACTTCTTGCAACAACTTTGAAGCAAATAATACATATATATTATTAATATTCGTGTATGAATTTATAAGCAGGTTCATTATTCGATTTCATTCAAGACATGTATAAACATTTCCCTTTTTGGTTCCAAATATACTCACCAAGCGCTATCATCCTTTGAAGGAGTTTTCCACACTTCAAAATCTTGTGGAGCAGTGTAATCCAAATAAATAATTTATTTATATATATATTTTTAGACCACCAACTTTTGTGAAACCTGTCAACGCCATTTCATTGGCGAATATCAATGGCATTTGCATTTAAAGTCAAATCGGCATAAGAAACGCAAGGAGGCGCTCAGGAAAAAGCAAGCGGAACAACCACCACAAGTTGACAACTAACCGATTAAAAATGCATTTAACAAAATGTTGTTTTTTTCTTTTCCTTCAAAATGTTTCAAATAAATAAAATGTTTTATTGTCGAATTTTTCGTTTTCTGTTTTATTTTTACAAATAGAATTTTGAGGGATGAATGTTTTCACTTTTAAGAGGTAATGTACATCAATATATAGATAGAATAACAGCGTTAAATTTAAACTTAACAACAAACTTAATACGAAAACTTAGTTTTTTTAAAAACCATTTTTAAATATATACTAGTAGTACTAAAGAGTTCAGGGCTGTAAAGGGGATGCCATAGTAGTTCAAAATTTGTATTTTTTTCCAAAGAAATCGAGTAACTGAATTCGATTTTTATGTTTTTTGCGTACTTGTGATTGAGGCAATAATGACCCCAACTTCGCAACCTTGAACTAATTAGTAACTTTTTTTCTTTTGAATATTTTTAACACATTAAACATAGCTATAGTGGATGAATTTTATTTTAAAGAATGTTTGATTATTATCTTTATATTTTTTTTGTAGAGGTTTTACATTTTTTATATGATTTTTGATTCTGTATCCTTTTTTTTAATATTTTTTACATTTTGTTATTTTTTAATTTATTGAAATTTGAATAAAAACTTAAAATATACACAAAATTTTCGGATATATGGACTGTCACATGTTGATCTTCGAAAACAGTAAGCTGTAAGTCCATATCAATAAAAAGATAGTAAGCATCGGCTCAAAAGTTATTTGGCGGAGAGCCAATGTATGAATTTTCAAAATTGAAGAAGAGTGAATTGAAGAAGAAAGAAAAAATTACAGTTGTTTATAAAAACATATTAGAACAAGTAAAAAACATTAAGTTCGGCCAGGCAGAACTTTAATACCGTCCACCTTTGGGTAGATAAAACATTTTTATATAAAATTCAAACGTGTTCCACTTTAAACTACAAATATCAGTAAGGCCGTTTCGATAATGCTATTAAACTTTTGAGAGACAATTTTATACTTCAAGGATAGTCATCTGCCAAATCTTCTTAAATACCAAATTTGAAACAATTTCGTGGGTAAATGTGACTAGGATTATCAAAATACCGAGTAATGTTTGGTTTAGTTATATATGCACTATGTATAGGAAAACCTGGACCTAAATTTTCAATGTTCTTCCGCCAGACTAGACCCATTATGAACTACAAATATCAATTTTTAGACAAATCCGTGGAGAAATATGGCAAACACCATCAAAATACCCAATATCGGAAGGTACCGTCATATGGGGACCTATACATACAATATTTTACCATCGGAGGTAGAATCCATTACAAATTATAAATACCAATGTTTTAAAAAAATGTGGCGAAAATCATTAAGATACCGAATATTGAGAGGTACCGTTAAGGGGGCTGCATAAAAACGTAGACCTATACATACAATGTTTCGCTACCAGAGCTAGAACTCCTTATGACCTGTAAATACCATTTTTTAGACAAATCCATGAAAAAATGTGGCAAAAATCATCAACCGACTGATATATCTCATTTTCCATATAACCATCCTAGAATAATTCTGCTAAATTTTGAAGCTCTACGTCAAATAATGTAAATCGGGTCATGCGGGTGGAAAAACAAATATCTCTGGACCCAGAAATAGTATTGGCACAAATTGTAGCAAGAAAGAGTGTCAGCAATAATTTGGCATAAATTTGGTTGACCCCCATAATGGACCCTTTTTCGACTTTTTTTAAAGAATCCGGGTCCAAAAAACCTATAATTTGACTAAAACTTCCGAACAGCTTAAGAATTATATCATCGTGTGACTACTTGTTGGATAGCTATTTTCATAAGCTTTCCACCTCTTTCAGGTCAAAAAACAGGGTCCGTCCCCCAAGAAAAAAATATTTTCCCGGGATCAGGGTACAAAATATATACTGTTGGAAAAAATTTGAAAAATTGAAGAGTTTTTACTAAATTAGAGTTAAGTCAACTTGAAAAATGAAATTCATTCATACGCAGTCCAAATCAATATTCTAAACATTTCAATTTTCGCCGCCAATAAAAAGTCGTTTCATTTCGACCAGTCATGCAAAAACCAATTTTCAGTTTTGATTTTTTATAAAAAAGTCGAAACAGGGCGAATCGAAATCGTTGGTCGATTCTTAAAGCCGTTGCATAATTTCTGGCTTTTATAATAAATGCTAAATGGACCGAAAATGTATGACCTTAAAATCGAACATTATTTTCAAAATCTTTACTTTACGACATCTACCAAGGCAAAGATAGCCTTCAATTTTTTAAATTTTGAGTACCATAAGTGGATTTATAGAATATTTATTTGCGTATTCCCAGTCCTAATATATCCGATAATTTTGGAAAGTTATACAGGCAAACCACTTTTGCAAATAGGTCTAATAAAAAATTATATAAACACATTTATAAACATTTAGTAAATAATTATGATTTTCACTTGTTTTGTTTGATTTATTTTGTTTAAAACAATTATTGTTTTACATATGTGTGCTATGTCTTTCCCCAATAATATTTTTATACTAAATGACATTTGATGCTGTATGTTATATCGTATATATGTCTGTATGTGATATTTTTGTATTAATACTAGATTATATAGTTATTCTAAAATAAAATAATTTCATCTAAATTCAGGTTGATTTTCTTTATTTCATATATTTTATTTTATGTTGTCTTTATTTATTTTAGTTTCTTTGGTTTTTCATTTTAATGAACGACGGTCTCAATTCGTTTAGGTTTAACTATTTATAATTTAACATTTATATATGGATTTTTGTATTTAATTATGGTTTTGCATTTTATTAGTACATTAGTATGAATATCTTTTTTATTTATTTATTTATTTATTTATTTATTTATTTATTTATTTATTATTTTTTTTTTTATTTCGTTTACGAGCTATATTAATGATCACATTTCAATAAGCAAAATTAACATTTAGATGTTTTTGATTAAAAATTCATTATAATTTTTATTTATATAATTTAATAAAAATGTATTTTAATCTATCGATTTTTATGAATGTATTTCAAAAATAGGAAATATAAATAATATTAAGGTTTTGTTTTCTATATGCCGATTCTTAAGTGAATGCGAAGGAACGACATCATTCTAAATAAGTTTTAAAAACGTTTCATATTTTGACTTTTCTTAGTTATATATCGACATACAGAAACAGGTCCTTAACCCCTGAAATAAACTGATATCTAAATTTGACTTTTATTGGACAAAAAATGCAACATTTTATTATGTATTTTAAAAATCAATGGCTCATTTAACGAAATATTAGATCTGACCATATCTAAGGAGAGAAAATATCACCTTCGATTTTTAAAATTTTTAATACCAAAGGCTATAGCCGTGCTGGGCTAACAATGTGATACCCTACAACACTGCAATATGCTGGAAGCCCCTTAATGTCAAAATCCATTTTGGAAGATTTTGGTTTTGAAAGAATTTTATAGTGCCCTGCCCTAATGTTAGCCTTAAATTTTTGACCGAGAGCATTTGCCTAATATTTACATACTCCGTCGTGTTGTTAGATGTTGTAGTCCATTTTACAGATAAATATAAATCAATGGTCATCCAAATTCTAGAATTCTGGACCGATATTATCAATTTTCCCAAAATTTGCAAAGTTGGACCAAACTCGGATTATCCTTTCTCTTTCTATACAAAAAATATATTTTTGCAAATTTCGACCTTTTGTGGGGGAGGTACCAGATGATACCGATATTGTCCATCTTAACACCAGACCTTGGGTTAATATAAATATTGGGATATGTGAAATTTGAAGACATTCGGACTCTTACATAACATTATATGAAGGTTGTCAAAATTCATAATTTTGACCATTTGTGAGGTAGGTACTTGATGTAGTGGACCTATATTCCCCATTTTCACACCTGACCTAGCACTGACGCAAATATTAGGATTTGCAAAGTTGGAGTAAAATCGGATTATCCTTTTTCTTTCTGTGCAAAAAATATATTTTTTGAAGATTTCGACCTTTTGTGGGGGAGGTACCAGAAGGGGTGGACCGGTATTGCCCATCTCTGAACTCGATCTCCCATATTGCCCATCTCTGAACTCCCTTCGAGAGCTATCGTGCGCACCAGCCAGCCAGACAGACGGACGTCGCTAGATCGACTCAAAATATTCTGAAACTTATTTGGTACAAAGATACCTAGGGTCTAAAACCGTTATTTCGACTAGGCACGTTTTGACCGTATCAAGCCATATGGCTGAGGGTATAAAAATTAAGAAATTAATGGTTATGGAAACCCTGACATATCAAAGCTTCTCGGAATTTTTATAAAAACCCACATTAAAACGAATACGTTTGAATACGAAAGATTCGAGTGAAAGTAACGTTTTTTACAAAAACAAGCTGTCAGAATGAGAAGACTCAACAACAACTATTTTTGAGTTATTGATTTATTTCTTTGAACAGATACTTTAAATACGAATTATATCGTTAATGATTACTTTTGTTGCCATGAAAATATGTATGCATATTTAACCTTGCTCAATAATTTTTGTTATGTTGCATTTTCGCCAAAACTCAAAGTTTATCAACCTATAAAGTATAATAATGTTGTTTCGTTGGTAATATATATAGTAACAATAGTAAATGGTATTTTATTTAATTATTATGTTATAAGATATGTTATTTCCACTCATTGCTGTTATTCGTTTTTTTCCATTGCCTGACAATTCGGCTCAGATTTGATATTGAATTTCCTCATTGTATCGAGCCTACACGCGCTCTCATGTAATTTTAGGTTCTTGTTCTAGGATTACATTCCGAAAAAAAGAAAATCAAACCAAAAAAATTGAAATATGAACAAAGAACGCAATAGCATAAAACGCATTTCGGAAATAATTGTTTTTTTTTTGCAAAGCATTCTGGATTTTCATGGCTAAATTTTTAAATGTTCAAATTTCAATTTGCTGATATTGCTTGATGGTGTATTGAATTAAAAAATTGAAATATGCTTGTTGCTGCAATATTTTGTATGCTTTTTTCTTCTTCGTTCAAAAACCTATTTAAGTTTTTTTGTTAATGTGTTTACATTTGTTTTTTTTTTTTAATTATTTTTTGCATGGCTGATGAAACCAATGAATGGTTTGTTGTTATACTAAAGTTAATTGTCATTTTTAATGGAAACACTTGTTTAAGTTTTTTCCCTTATTTATGTTTTTTTTTTTTCTTGTACAGTCTTTTTTGACCATTATGTTTTTTTTTTGTATTAATTCTGTTTTACAATAATAATTTTGTGTATATAAACATTTTATACTTTCGTTTTAATGGCATCAATGATATAGGATTTTATTGTCATTTATATATAATAAATTTAAAAATAATATATATATAGAATAAAATAAATGTTACATAATTATTGTCCATTTTTCTATATGTATATTATTAAATACCGTCAAAATTATATAAGGAATATTTTAACATAATATTATACCAAGTTATAAAACTTTTAGCGACACTTGCTCATAGGAATATAATTTTATTGAAGTTAAGTAAAGACATACGTTGGCTAATTTTGGCTGTATATTCTATAGAAAAATTAAAAATTATGAGATAATTTCCAAATCGCAATTATTTCAGGAAAGTGTCTTCCCTTAATGTCAGCTACAAATATAAAATATCTACCAATATAAAGAAAAAAAGATGAAACTTAAAAATCTTTGAAAGTAATATGCATTGATCCCAAAAAATAGATTTTTAAAGAATTCGTATGTTCTTATAAGAAAAATTACTCCTCGATATATTAAATTAAAGCGAAAACTAGAAGGCATATGTATCGACGCTTTAAAAGTTTACTTCCCAATATAACGTTAAGGGGGAAGTTTACAAATGTAAGGGACTTAAATACAAAATCGGATGAAACATATATATATCGGACGCGTAGCTATATCTTAACCAATTTTCACTAAATTTGATACACTTTCGTCCAGGCTGAAGTCGTTTGTCCGTGCCAAAATCCATTCAATTCGGACTTATATTAACCATTTGGTCTGCCATATTGAAATCTGAACCAACCGCGATAAATTTGACAAAGGTGTTTCTGGGCAATAGTTCATATATTTAACCGAATATCGTAGTTACGGAGTGTATATCACAAAAAATAAATCGGATGAACAATATATATAAGAGGTATAGCTATATCTGAGCCGATTTTCACCAAATTTGACATACTTACTTCTAGCTCAATTTGGTCGAATGTGTCAAATTCCATCCGATTTCAACTATTATTACACATTTCATGCACAATGAAAGGCAAATCGGACGAAGATATAAATGGGAGCTATATCTAAATTTAAACCGATTATCTCCAATTTCTGTAGGGTTCGTCCCTGGGCCAAACAAATAATTTGTGCAAAATTTCGTCTCGATCAGACAATAAATGTGACCGTACTTTTTGTACAAATATACATGGGCAGATGGAAGAACGGACAGACGAACGGACATTTATAAATCGACTCAGAATGTGATTCTAAGCAGATCATCAAAAGAAAATATGGGTTTATCTCGCTTTCTTCTTCATGGTTCAAACAAATGCACTCATCGAAAATGTAACTCATCGAAATAATAATTTTAGACCCAACAGAGTATATATATTCGTGATCAGCGTAAAATTATAAGACTTACTTACGGACAAGAATTAGCCCTGTCCGTCCGTCCGTCTGTTCTAATCACGCTACAGTCAAAACGAATTAAGATAGGAAGCTAAAAGTTATCACAGATCTGTCCTTCGTCTATAGGTAGGTCAAGTTCGAAGATGGGCTTTATCGCTTCACGATATCGTATAGCCTCTATATAATGGTACCACCCGATATTCGGTATTTTGATGACTTTAGCCACATTTTCAATAGAATTGTCTGAAAATTCACACAAAGAGTTCCTTGTGAATACTTTATCCCCTAGAAGAGAATTGTCAATATAGGTCCACGATATCGTATAGCCACCATGTAACGGTATACCCCGATATTCGGTACTTTGATGATTTTAGCCACATTTTTCAATGGAATTGTCTGAAACTGTACACAAGGAGTTCTTTATGAGCACTTTACCCTTTGGCAGAGAATTGTCTATATTTGGTCCACGATATCGTATGGCCCCCATATAACAGCACTTTCCGATATTCTGTATTTTTTATGATTTTAGCCACATTTTCAATCGAATTGTCTGAAAATCCACACAAGGAGTTCATTGTGAGTACTTTATCCCCGGAAGAAAATTATCTATATAGGTCCACGATATTGTATTTCCCTCATACAACGGTACCCCACCCCATACATTCGGTATCTTGATGATTTTAGCCACATATTGGAATGGAATTGTCTGAAATTCCACACAAGGAGTTCCTTGTGAATATCCGCTGTTCCTTGTGAGTATCCCCTGGAAGAGAATTATCTATATAGGACCACGATATCGTGTAGCCACCATATATCGGCACCTTCCGATAATTATTTGGAGGGTCCTGACCACAATTTTCCCATTGATTTAAGTTTATCTGGGTATCTCAGTCTCGCAATATATTTTCTGTTCTGGTGTAACGTCCATATATAGGAACCTCCTAATTGAGGTTATTTCAAAATATTTCAAATATTGTTATCAGTAATAATGCCAGAGACGCATTTAGTCTAAAATGTAAGAATTCCAAGTAATATTAAATCGAAAATTTCTTAAAATGCGGAGGAGGGGTTCTTTGTCATGTAAAATTTCAAAGTGCTAAAAACGTCTTTTGTATTTTTAACTCTACTTTTATTATTTTTTAAGTTTGTGTAATTATTTTTTGTGTTACACAGTGTAATAATATGAGACTTTGGCCTTCAAAAATTAATAACAAATTAGCTTGAAAATTATTCAAAAAGTGAACTTGTTTCAGTTTCCACCATATGAATACGAGTCTGAAGGTCAAATCCTCTATCACCATAATCCCTTATATTTGGAATATGTGTTATATGAGGACAAAACCTATATTGAACCATTTTGAGTGAAGTTTCACCTCAAAGAACAGAAAATATTAAATTCAGCCTATTTTAATTAACAATTGTGGTCGAAACCTTTAAAATGCAGAAATGGGGGCTATACCTTAAATGGACCTACATTGAATATTTTTATAGGGAGTTAACTACACATCGTAACCGAAATCTTTAACCTACCAAAAATCAGTTGGATCTACATAGTCCCCATATACCATATACTCTATTTTTTGTTAGGAGTAAATATATTTACTGAGAATTCTAAATTAGAGCTTAAAATTTAAAAAAAAACAGTCGTTAAAGGTTTTATAACTCCGAGAGGAGGTTTTGATACGTCATTTTTATGCATGTCGGTGGCGCTTATTTGTCTTTGGTTGGTTTTCTTCATTTGTATGTTTATATAAATTAAATAATATATATATGTATATAGGTATATATAATATATAGGATTATTATTAATTACCATAATATATGTATAATACATAACAGGGTATTATTTATGATTTCTTTGTATATTCTTATAAGAGATACAGTATAGGTTCGTATGTATGTTTAATCTAAAATAGTATTCAGCATATTTACACGATTTTGTGATCTCTTATTTAGTTACTTCATATTTCTCATTACTCACTCTCATAGAGTGTAGAGGGTGTCGAAGGTGTTGGCTCTAATCAATTTATTTGAATATGTTATACTCGTATGTTCTAGGCCGGTACGTATTGTATTTTCATATGTATGTGTGTAAGTTTGTTTATTTATCTCTAAACTATTTATTTTTTTCTTTTGAAACTTAAACTTAACTAAGGTAACTGTTTACTTTTTTTTGGTTTAATTTACTGTGTCTTCTAATGTGTCGTTATAATCTTTGACAAACCATTTTGAACTGGAATTAATTGTTTTTTAGTTTTTTTCCGTTTTGTTTTTTTTCTTCCTAATTTACTCATCTTCTTCCTCTAGAGATTTTTCAGGCAGACCATATTTCGGACAGCACATGCCCTCAGTACCGTCCATGTTGAAACAGAATATGGTACGTTCCAGCTCTGTGGGCTCATGTGGCACAATGCCATGCACCTCTTTAAGCTCAGCCTCGGGAAACCAAGCTGGATCGGAGTCTTCCACCACTTTAATGCCCAATAATCTGGAATACAATATGAGAGCACTTATTGTAAGATTGAGAATAATTATGTGAATTATTACCTCAATATAGCCACAATGGGTATCCACAATATTGATGACAATATAAGTATAAAGGCAATAACAATACACCAGTGGGGCCATTCCATTTTCACCGTCATCCCCTTGGCAGCTATCCATGCAGGATAACTGCTACCCTCTGTCAATAATTGATAAAATGAGGCAACAAGAATTGTTATCATGGCACAGGGTGATAAATATTTCCAACAGAACATCCAATACATATTGGGCCTTGATCCAGTCATCATCTCAATGTCATCGGAGAACCTGAAAGCAGAGGAAAACAGTTTGGGATCAAGTATACAAATGTATGGAGATAAAGTTCAGGCTTGTAAGCGCCATCAGGAGAAGATGCTGAGTACATTTAAAAATGAAAAGAAACTAATTATTATGGAGGGTATCGAAATATTGAACCAGCCCAACTAAACGCCTTTTTTATAGATTATTAAAGTAGAGCAGATGCATAAGCGTCTTTAAATTTTAGTTCTATTCCACATCCCTTGACGTTTTCGGATTAATATTCTTTGGCGTCTTTACAGTTTAGGCATACCCAGTCTTCGGCATTATTACAGGATACTCTTAACCCAGAAGCGAGGGTGAGATGAAAAAACTACAACCATCTTCAGACTGCTGTCACTTCTAAGCCACTCGTCCGACAGCTGTTAAAAATATTCCAGTGACAGCTCATTTTATTGTTTAGAAGCGTACAAAAGCATTTTGGTTAGAATTTTCCCGAAAAAAAGTTATTCGTGATGAAATTCAAGCGTGATTTCTGTGATTTCTGTTTATTTGGCTGGAAAACCACAAGTGGCTATCACTAGAACATTTAAATGTGAATAAATCTTTTGTGTCTCGTATCATTACTCGTTACCGTGATACTGAAAGAAAACAGCAATATCAGCAGAAATTGATCGAAAGATAACAGTCATGGGACAAGTGGCTTAGAAATTACAGCAGTCTGAAGTTGATTGCATTTTTTATCTCACCCTGTATATGGGAGCTTTATCTAATTTGAACCTATCTAGATAAGAACCTGCGTCGCAGTGGCTGAAAAATGGCTCGTGAGCTGAACATATCGCAATATTCCATTCGGCAAATATTGAAAAATGAGCTCGGTTCAAAGCCATTGAAGTTACAAAAAGTGCAAGAAGAAGAAAATAGATTCAAAAGAGCTAAAGAGTTGCTTCGCTTGGCCGAAAGTGGTGAACTGGCGAAGTTGGTTTTCTCCGATGAGAAAACATTCATTGCCCAGCAGTTTGTAAACAAACAAAATGATCGTATTTACTTGCCAAAGAGGTCAGCTAAAAATGTGCACCTTCGGTTGGCCACCAGAACTCAAGCGCCGGCCATGGTAACTGTGTGGACCGCCATAACAGCCAATGGTCGCTCTCCGCTCGTATTAATCGTCCATGGCATCAGAATAAAAGCCGAATATTATCGCGAAAATATTCTGGAGGGTGTATAAAAGCCTTGGGCACGCAAACATTTTGGCCACAGAACTTCGACATTTCAACTGGACTCAGCACCATCGCACTCAACACGAGCCGCCCAAACATGGTGACAAAATGAGGTTCCTCGCTTCATTTCCAGCGCAAAATGGCCACCAAAATCTCCGGATACCAATCCGTTGGACTATCGAGTCTGGAGTTGGCAAGGTTCGCATTAAAAAATACCAAAGTGTCGATCAGCTCAAGCAAGCGCTTCGACGGAAATGGGCCAAAATACCGCAGAGCAACATTTGGGCAGCGCGTGGCGGTCTCATTGCGCGTTTGAAGGCCATAATTCGTGCCAAAGGTGACCATTTCGAACAAAACTAATCTTATTCTAAATGTTGGTGCTGTTTCCGACATTTTTTTTCACACAATTCAATAAAATTTAAAAAAATAATAATAAAATTATGGCTTTTGATTTTGTTGCAGTTTTTTTATCTCACCCTGTATATCGGTCAACTCCTTCTGGTACTTCCCCCACAGAGGGTTAAAATTTTAATATCGATGAAACTCATAAAACGCGGAATTAACATCCAATTACATTAAGACTTAGCACATCTCAAAGTTTCTATCAACACAAAATCTGCTATAAAGACGGTACAGGTCGGACCATTTCTTCTGGTAAATCCCCCACATAGGGTTCAGGATTTTGAAAAATATATATTATATTATATATGTAAGTGGGGGTTACCAAAAGAAATGGTCCGACCTGTACCATCTTTATAACAGATTTTTGATTTCGCATAAAATTGGATATAAAAGTTCGATTTTCTTGGAATTTTGTCCACACCAATAATTTTATCTATATTAGATGAAAATGGAATACTTCGAACTATAACTGGTACCTCACGCACATATTAACATTTTCTGAAAATTATCACCTATCTCATATAAAGTGAAGGAAGTAACCTGGCACGTTTAGGTCCGATAGGAAACGTACAATGTTGTTCCTTATCTAAACACTACACACTCACAATTATCCCCGCTCTTTTCCTATACCCTATACAATCTTTAGTACAATTTTGTTGCTTCAATACAAAACGCATTTTCATTTTCTCCGCCTAATCTATACGCATCGCACATAGTGATTATAATACCAAGATTCATGATTCCAGCTCCATTGCTACACTATATGTCAAATTTACTACTTTTCATACACTTATTGTACACATTCCAGATCTACGTCTTTCTATACTTAATTTCAACATTCCACTTTTATCCATTCACCCAAAACCGCATTTTACCAAAATTTAAAAACATTTAGTATAGTTTTTAAACTTAGTACCTATTTCCAAGAACGCCTACTTATATCAACCCAGCTATTCAATTTTTTTTAAATATTACTACTCTTGGTACACTTATCCTTCGAATTTCCAAAAACCTTGTAGTTCGTCTATCCTACACAACATCGAAGATCCACATTCCGAATTTCAGATTTCCAACTCTATCACGTTCTCATATACCAAAAATTAGTGCCATTCGGTACTTTTCGTACTTTTTTCGTACATATTTCCAAAATTTTCTTCAAATCTCAATAGTGACCCTAATATTAACTTTTTAAGATTCCAACTCCATTCGTTCACCCAAATCTAAATTGTATCAAATTTAGTACCTTTTAGTACAATTCATACACTAAGTACAAATTTCCAACCCTACTTTCTTATAGCATCAAATTTAGTACATGTTAGTACTTTTGGTACACTTTATTATTCGCTTTTCCAAAAACTACCCCCTTGAAAATCTTTCCCGTATCATTTACACCTACCTTCGTATACCATAAATATAGCTGATGGACAAGCATTCAAACAATGCAATAATTAACAGGGGGAAATTTCCGGCAAAGCTGTCCATCAGCTGAAAAATATAACTCCCGGCACCATTGGCGAAACACATTGATATCAGACAGCATGAAAAACACAATCCCTGAAAAAAGAAAAAAATAATTTGTGGTCTCCAGTAAAAAATCTCTCTCGATTCTACATACTCCCACAATGTATTCCTTGGGTAAATTTGGCAATAGTTTCATATCTACCAATGATGTGACCACGCCCTCTAAGGTTCCAAATTGTGAGTCAATGCCCAGGGTGAATAACATCAGGAAGAATAACACGGCCCACAACTGGGAGCCGGGAAATTGATTGATGGCTTCGGTAAAGATTATAAAGGCCAAGCCGGTACCGGAGGCACTCTAGAATAAAAAATAAAATACAATTTTGAATAATCCTCTTTTGATCTTCATACTTACATTTGCCAATTCCCGTTCCAAATCACAAACGGGTAAGGTTACATTTTTATTCAAAGCAATCAGTTCAGCTCGTTCTTCATTGCAACGATCGAAGGTAGCCGTTGCTTTAAATCCAATCACCGAGAAGACCACCACTCCAGCAAACATGGATGTCCCACAGTTGGTCAGGGAAACCAATATGGCATCGCGATAGCAATTGTTGTTGGCGGGATTGTAGGAGCTAAAAGCAATTAGGCCGCCGAAAGCCAGACCCAAGGAGAAGAAAATCTGTGTGCCAGCCTCCAGCCAGACAACAGGATCCAGCAGAGTTTCCCAGCGAGGTGTAAACAAATGGGCCACACCATCAGAGGCACCTAGAAATTAAAATCAATTTTTTTTTTTTTTGAATTATTTCAAATTTTAATTTTTTCAAAAAAATGCACGATTTGATATTTAATCACGAATTGACCCATCAACGAACCGTCATTGGTACAATTGGCCGGGCCAGACGCAAATGGAAACGTCTGTATCATTGGTATCCCATCGAACAAAATCGTTTGTATTCCGAAATGGATCGTATTTACGGGGAAGTTCAAGAGAAATTCAATGCGGAGGATTTTCAGAGGTATGCCCGGGACAAACGTCTGAACAGGCGCATATTTTGTGGAACTGATGAGAATGCTGAGGACAAAGGCGACTCTTGCAAATTGAAATTATTTTATCCTGATACTGAGAAAAATATGCGTTTGCCTAGGTCTATATCGGACTATAGAGGAAAATGCTCAGATCCACGTTTCAAATGCACCGGGGAGAAGAAGTCATAGAATGTATTGAATGTATGTATAAATTTATGTGTGTTTATATGTATGTGTATGTATCAATAACTTCCTTTCAATTTTTCCACGAAATCCAAAAGTGGTTTTGGAAAATAAAACTTGGCCTTGAATTTACCAAAGATGTTATTTCTTCTGAGGTGAGACATTTTCTACAGAATAATATGCCTCAGTCACTGAGATGAGAAATTTTTTATGGTAAAATATATCTCAGTCACAGAGGTGAGAAATTTTTCTAGAGAAAAATATACCTCAGTCATTGAGGCGAGAAATTTTTCTATAAAAAAAATATCTGAGTATAAATTTCAAAAAAAAATTTTTATGGAAAAAAATATGTGACACTGAGGTGAGAAATTTTTCTATGAAAAAATAAACCTCAGTCACTGAGGTGAGAAATTTTTCTATGGAAAAATAAACCTCAGTCACTGAGGTGAGAAATTTTTCTATGAAAAAATATACCTCAGTCACTGAGGTGAGAAATTTTTCTGTGGCAAAATATACCTCAGTCACTGAGGTGAGAAAATTTTTCTATAGAAAAATATACCTCAGTCTCGCTGATTGAGGTGAGATATTTCTCTATAGAGAAATATACCTCAGTCACTAAGGTGAGATATTTCTCTATAGAGAAGTATACCTCAGTCTCGCTGACTGTGGTGAGAAATTTCTCTATAGAGAAATATACCTCAGTCTCGCTGACTGAGGTGAAATATTTCTCTATTGAGAAATATACCTCAGTCTCACTGACTGAGGTGAGATATTTTTCTACTGAGAAATATACCTCAGTCTCACTGACTGAAGTAAGATATTTTTCTACGGAGAAATATACTTCAGTCTCACTGACTAAGGCGAGTTTTTTTTTCTAAAGAAAAATATACCTCAGTCTCACTGACTGAGATGAGATTTTTTTCTCATTAAGGTGAGATATTTTTCTATAGAAAAATATACCTCAGTCTCACCGACTAAGGCGAGGTTTTTTTCTATAGAAAAATTACCTCAGTCCCACTGAGGTGATATATTTTTTTTTATAAAAAATGTACCTCAGTCTCGCTGAAGTGAGATATTTTCAAATGAAAAACAGACCTCAGTCTCGCTGAGGTGAGATATTTTCTATAGAAAAATATATCTCAGTAACTGAGATGAGATATTTTCTATAAAAAATATTCCTCAGTCTGAGGTGAGATATAGAAAAATATATCTTAGTCGCACTGAGGTGATATATAGAAATATATATCTCAGTCTCACTGAGGTGAGATATTTTTCTATAGAAAAATATGCCTCAGTCTCACTGAGGTGAGATATTTTTCAATAAAAAATCTACCTCTGTCTCACTGAGGTGAGATATTTTTCTCATATCTCACTGAGGTGAAATATTTTCTAAATTTAACTCAGTCACTGAGGACGGAATTTTTTTTTAATTTCCAAACATTCCCCTATTTTCGATTAATCCAAAAATTGTATAAAAAATACTCACCCTTTAGTGTAATGCCGCGAAAGAAAAATATGATCAATACCACATATGGAAATATTGCCGTAATGTAGACAATTTTTCCCGACGATGTTAGGCCCTGAACCATACAAATGTAAACCAGGAACCATGAGACCATTAACGCAATGGCAATATGATAATTGAAGTTTTCCGGTTGATTAACACTTTCCGAGCACTGTAATGTGGTGCGATACCAATAGTATTGGGTCGGAGATGATGCCTAAAGTGGCCCACAGACACACACACAACAAAAGTAAGGGGGAAAAAAGAAAAGATATTTAAAACACATCAATAAGTAAATGGGTAAGAAAACAAATGTAAAAATGTACTCGAGGGAAAATGAAAAGAATATTGAAAGCCAATTCATTGAATGGGTTTGGCATCAAATACTTCTTCACATCTCCTTCTCCATCTTACCACACATTCCGGCTCATGATCATAAGTATAATTGGCATAGAGACGTGTTGGACATTCCGCCCAAGGCAGTGGTGATTCAAAACTGTGCAATAAGTAAATGAGGCACCAGGCTATTATCGTATTATAGTACAATGCCACAATGTAACTGACGACAGCCGACGAGATGCCAATGCCCCCCAAATAGGGTGATACTTGACTCCACACACCAATGGCTCCTTTGCGTAGTCGTTGGCCAATGGCCAATTCCAAATAGAAGATGGGTATGCCTTGTATGCAGAGCATTATAAAGTAGGGCACCAGAAATGCACCGCCCCCATTCTTTTGTGCCAGATATGGAAAACGCCAAACATTACCAAGGCCGACGGCATAACTGCAAACAAAAAAAAAAGAAGAAATTGTTGAAAGAATTTTTTTATTTAGAAAATATGTTTACATGGGAAATTGAAAGTGTGTTTCTATGTGTGTGAAATGCTGTTCGAAACAATAATAGTTTTTTTATTGAGATTGTAGTTGATGACATCGACGAAGAAGAATATAATAATAGTACAAAGAATTTAAAGTTTTAGAAAGCCCTCAAGCCTTAGGAATTTAATAAAAAAATTCAATGAAAAATACTTGATCGAGAAAATTGCAAGGTTGAACGAAGTGGCAGACAACCCGTATTTTTAAAAAAAACGGCTGAAACGCTTGAAATCTTTTCCTTTGGAACAAAATCTTCAAAAAAATCAGTTAAACTCGAAAAATTCTGAAAAAATTATTATTTAATATTTAAGCACAGATTTAAAATGGACAGTTTTTCAAAAAATGTTAATGTAAGGACCAAATGTGTATTTTATAAAAAATTTTCTTTAAGGCCCAAATGTGAGTCTTATGAAGATATCACTGTGTACACACTTGCTCTAATGTTTCAATTCTGGTTTGTGGGTACCGACAAATGACGAATATGCCTTTGGTTTTTCTGTGCCACTTCGATAATTGATGTTATAACGGTAAATATAGAGAAAATCCAAGTTTTTGGAATTTCAACTTTAAACGTGCGTATTTCTAGTATGGACTTTTTAAAAATATTGTTTTCAAGCATAAAATGTAAATTTATTAAAGACTAGCCAGTGCTCGTTATTTTATCACCGAAAAGTCCACCTTAACATTTTCAATTTGTTCCAACAGTTCGTGTTAGGACATGTAAGGACTCAAAATGCACAATTTGTTCAGTTTTACAACATTTTTTAAACAAAACTTCATGCATCGCATTACATTTTCAAACTTTCAGGGCTTTTAATATTATATAAGAATACAAGGAAATTAATTTTTTTACACAAAAAAGTCTTCAAAATCTTTAATTTTGAAGTTAACTGAGGAGGATATTAAAAAAACATTGCACAATTATCCCAAATCCATTTTTTTGTCCTAAACTATTTGAACTCCATATGTAAACTCTTGAAACCAACAGTGGTTCCAATTAAAAATTTCAAGATAACGGCTCTAACCCCTTAACCCAATACCAAATTTAGTAACATTTAGTTAGTATTCATATCCAAAACAATCTACATTTTTCGATCCTAGACAGCAACTGTGATCCAGAAATTAGTACAATTTATTACGTTTCGAAACCACCACCGGATACCGGATCAACACTAGATACCAACAGAGACCTAAATTTCCATTTTTTTTTATTCCAGCTCTTTAAATACACCCATTACCAATTATAAAATCTATGTCCAAAACCAGTTCCTTTTCTCATCCACAGACACTAACAGTGACATCCATACCAAATTTCAGGATTTCATCTCTATTACTTTGCATAATTCCAAATTTAGTACTATTTAGTACTTTTCCTAAAATTACGGTACACTTTTCCTCAGCCACCTTCATATTTCAATTCCAGATACCAACAGAGACCTCAATATCAAATTTGCTGATTGCAGCCCTATCGCTTCACCCAATACCAAATTTAGTACTTTTCGTACAAATATAGTACACATTTCAAAAACCACCTCCATATCTGAAACACAGACACCATCAGTAATGTAATATCATATTTCAGGATTTCAGCTCTATTTCTTCACCCAATACCAAATTTGGTATTTTTCATTCAATACACTTACACTTTCTACAACCATCTCCATATCTCAATTCCAGATACCAACAGAGCCCTGAATATCAAATTCGTGGATTTCAGGTATATCCCTTCACCAAAACCGAATATTCAAACCACCGCCAAATCTCAAACATAGATACCATCAGAAATCTAAACCTTAGAATCTTATTTCTATCCCTTCGCCCAAAACCGAATACAGTACCATTCTGTACTTTTCGTACAATTATTGTACACATTTCCGAAACCAACACCATATGTCCAGGCTACACATGATAGCCAAATATACCAAATATAGTAGTATTTAGTACTTTTCGTGCACTTACTCCACAAATTTACAAAACCACCTCTTTATCACAAACCTACCTACCACAAACAAAGACTCCAATGCCAGCATTTTAAATTACCAACGAAATTGTACCAAATTTGATATCACTTAGTACAGGTCGCACACTTAGTACGAACATATTTTCCAAAACCCCTTTCATAACTTGCTTTACAACCCTGATTCTCATTCCAAATTTCAAGTTTTTAGCTCCATCCGTTCACATTGTAACATTTTAAAAGTTTAGTACCAATTTAGAACTTTATGGATTGAATTTCCAAAAACCCTTTGGTACATCTATCCTACTTTCCTCCATCGATGACTCTAATTCCAAATGTCAGAATTTTAGCTCAATCCGTTTGTCCGATTTTCAGTACAATTTTGTTCCCTTTTAGTACGAATTTGAAAACAAAAACCTTGCCTTATCACACGCATACGCACCAAGTCTGATCCTCGTACAAAATTTCAGGATTCAAGGTTCAGCCGATTCTCAATCAGTCAGTCAGTTATTTTACTACGCGTTTATATTTATAGATATCAGCGCACAGATTTGCTATTTTTACTCGAGAGCGAAACTTGCTCGCGAACAGGATTGCTCGAAGAGTGGGAGTTTTTTTACGAAGTCTACTCTTCACCCTTTTTTTGCTGGAGCACTCCCGAGTCACTCCTGTTTAAAATTTATAGTGGGAGTAGAAATTTTTACGGGGTCTTCACTTCACTTCATGTTTTTGTGTAGTGTGGGTGTTCTACCGAGTCACTCCTGTTTAAAAAATTAAAGTGGGAGCAGAATCGCTAAAAAAAGAGCAAGAGTTTAATCTAAGAGGGTACATGAGTGCAAAGATATATTTTTTTCTGATTTGTGAGTGTGTATGTGTAATAGCAAATGGAAGATTTGATCGTATGCAGAAAAAAATTTAGTCATTTTCGTACAATTATTTTAAAATATTTCCGAAATCACCTCCATATATCAAACTTACTTTCCAACACTGATACTCATAATAATTTCAAGTTTCTAGGACTGTTGGTTCGTATAATAACAAATGACACCATTTTAGAACTGTTCGTACCCTTAAAATTCGAATTTCCAAAAACCCTTTGGTACTTCTAACCTGCGTCCCATGGATGACTCTCATTTTAGAACTCTAGCTCCCTCCGTTTTTCCAAATTTTAATGCATTTTGGTACTTGTTATACCCTTTTAGTGCGAACTTCAAAAGGAGTGTATTACGGAGTCTACTCTTCACTCTCTTGTTGTGTGTGGGAGTACTCCCGAGTCGTTCCTGTTTAAAAAATTAGAGTGGGAGCAGAATCGCTCAAAATAGAGCAAGATTTTGCTCCAGGAGTGTAAATGAGTGGGAAAAGATATTTTTTCCGATTTGTGTGTGTGTATGCCTAATTGCAAACGGGGTTTAATCTTGCTGTATAACGCAGAAGAGGTGAAAAGAAGGTAAAAAGAGGGGATTTGATCGTGTACAGAAAAAATATACATATATGGAAATTCCACAACGGTATGACAAAATCTAAAAGAGTGCTCGAAAAAAGCTCGATTTTGAACGAATTTTGCTCCCACAAAAAAAAAAACGAGGAAATGCTCTCGGGGGCTATCGGAAAATTGAATTTGCTCAATTTTTTCCCATGAGCTCTCCCGCTCGAATTCGATTGAATTTCACTCCGTACAGATTCGAGCGAGCTTTTCGGAGGTCCGTTATATATTATTAAATATTGCATATGAACACAATTTTTATAGAATCAATTCTTAGGTCTTTAAGTATGGATGTTTTTCTGTTAAAAATACTGTTTTTCTTTAGAAAGTTTGACACGGAGGTGAGTTTTTATTATTTTATGAAACAAAAAGTTATTTCCATACATAATACAAAAGTGTTATTATGATGTTTCACACAATAACACTTTTTGTTCAAATTCCCACAGTTTTCTTTGTTTATCCACCTTGCTTTTAATTAAATTTCCTTGCACGGAAACATCTTTATTCCCCCTTTTTATTTTAAGCACTAAAGTTTCGAACTGAGTGCAACACAAATCCGGACTAGCGAATTTCTCTCCAAGTTTTATTTCACTCTCGCCCAGCCCCTCTTCATTGTTTGTCCGACATCCTGTCATTCACATTTGAATATTCATAAATTTTGCACTTACCCTATTGTTGCCAGCAAGAACATTATTTTACTGTCCCAACTTTCACGTTCTTCGCCCTCCTTTTCACCCTCGACAATATCCGCTGGGGCACTTTCGATGGCTGCCACCAATTCGGCCACAGCTTTGGTCGTGCTGGCCTCTGTATCCTCAACTTCGGACGATTCATCGAAGGCATCGGACATAAATGCTTGATTTGTGGCCCCATACATGGGGGTGTGATGGGCGACATGATGCGTGCCATGATGTGGACCACGATGACTGCCCGCACTGCTGGTGCTGTGTTCGGAAACTAAACGGCCACGTATCTCCTGGGAGAATGGGAAAATCGAATAAAAACAGTTAATAGATTTAATTTTGTTGCTGCAAAACACAGGTGTCTATGAAAGCATGATTATGGATGCTACGTTTAGATGAAAGAGGATTTGATTCGTTTCGTATTTCTTGCTGCACTTACTCTTAATTCATGTTGATCTATACTCTTTTGTGATTTTAATACAATATCCCGTGAGCTTTGTCGTCTCAGCAATTGAGCTGTATTAGCCATTTTGAAAGATGATGATGATGATAACGTTGATGATTGCCGCAGACGATGTGGTTTTCGTCGGTGGGTGGATGGGTGTTGGTTCAGTTAAATCGTTCGATAATTTGGTTGGTTTGGTTGTGTTGAAGATTTGAAATAAGTTAAGCGTTTGGTATTTTTTTTTTTTTTTTACTTTTCGTTAATTTTGACGTTAACTAGATTTGGTGCAATTTAGTTTTTTATCGATCAGGGATTTCTTTTTTTTAACTGAATCAATCGACTAGCTTGTTTTTTGTTGAGTGCTTGTGGTGTTGTTGGTGCTGATATTCTTGTGCGATTTGGTGCGCGGACATTTACATACAGGGTGTTTGGCTGTGTGCTGGCATTATACTTAAGGTGCTTTTAGCTAAAAAGTTATTATCCATTTTGTTGTTCTAGAATAAGTGTTTTTGGTGCATTAAATATTGAAGGAAGTGTTAGAGAGAAGAAAAAACTAAATACAATTATATTGAACAAAATACATACACACATTCACACTTGACATGCATTTACATTGAAGTGCGATGGAGCGTATGAGTAACATAATAGTGAAATGAAAATGTATTAAGTATACGTGAAAGATAAATTTATGAAAGATGCAATTCAAGCATACATAGATCAGTCCCTAAAATCTGCCCTGCTCAAAACTGTGTTCTAGAACATGAGCCGAAAAAAGAGATAATTTAAGAGAAAATTAAAATTCTATTTTTCTTTATATTTTACTATTCCATTTAATTGTTTGCTAAAATAATTTATAAAGCAAATGGATAAAAAATATTTGTATAAAAAATGACTTAACACTGTTTTGTTCTTGACTGGAGAGAGATATTTTTTCTTGAGCAGCGCAGCTAAAATAATATTTATGAAAAAGTAGGGGAGTAAGTCGGTCTAGGTTGACATAAAAACCTGAAACATGTAGTTTTCTTGATGACTTAATAGTAGTTTAAAATACTAAACATACGCAGAAGTCCGATCTGTATTTCGTATATATTTCAAATATATACTTCCATAAATATAACAAAAATAAATTAGAAAAATTATTTAAATATTTTTTGACACTATCCCCAAAAAGTTAAGTTTGTTGGGAGATTTGAACTTAGCTTTGAAACATTCGAGATTCACGTTCAAAAAATTAAATAAATATATGGTGAGATAAAAAAAACTGCAACAAAGTCTAATGCCATAATTTTTATATTTTTTTAAATTTTATTGAATGAAAGAAAAAACTGTCGGAATAGCATCAAATTTTAGAATAAGTTAAGATTTCTTCGAATTGGTCAACTTTGGCACAAATCATGGCCTTCAAACGGCCAATGAAACCGTCACACGCTGTGTGAATGTTGCTCTGCGCTATTTTGGCCCATTCCCGGCGAAGCGCTTGCTTGAGGTGATCAACACTTTGGTATTTTTTAGTGCCAACCTTGCTTTCCAAAATATTCCAGACACAATAGTCCAACGGATTGGTATCCAGACATTTTGGTGGCCATTGGAAATGAAGAGAGGAACCTCATTTAATACACCCTCCAGAATTTAAATAATTTAAAAATTCCTTGAAAAATATATTCTTAAAAATTCTAAAATAAAATAAAATAAACTACAATTATGACTTTGATCGTCTTTAAAAATACCGTGAAATGTTTTATTCCAGTTTCTTAAAAAAGCTATTATTTTATTTTACAGCCTATCCACCTCACAATTAAATTTCAATCTCATTCCAATTTTTTGTTAACCTTATCTATGTCATAATAACAATATGCCCTCAACCAAACAAAATATTTACAATGGAATCCAAAATCGTCTGACTACAGCAACAATGTAACAAAAGTCAATGATCATTCAATTGTTATGGCAACCTCTTCGTAGTAAACCTCTTTGAAATTGAAATGTATGCACAACAAAAGAAAAACATTTTCGGAAAAGTTGTATTCATTTTCCGAACATCTTATCCTTTGCCAAGTTTTTCAAAGAAAAATATATCGAAATTATCACAATGTTCGACATCGTCTAAACTTGACTTTTTAGGTTTTTTTGTTTACTCAACGCTTTGTTGCCAAAGTGAAAGAAAACACCAATAGAATACCAACAAAAAAACGTGGCAGATATAGCGGATGAGAGATTTGAAAAAAAAATAGATTCATGAAAATAAGGATTTAATGAAATTGAATATATTTCAATTTCAGAAAAACTGTTCAGATTTATTTTAGTATAAGCTTAATTTAATTGAGTGCAGGATAAATAAGTTATACTTAAAAACATTGAGAGACTTAGAAAAAAAGGAGAAGAGCAAAATGAAATTTAAAATATCTTTCTGTTAAATTAAATGTAATTCCTTTAAATTACGAAAAATTTGAACCTCCTTCAATTTCTAATGATTTCGATATTTAAGAATATCTACATTTACTTCATTGTATTTTAAAAGGAATATTTACAATTTCCTTTTTATACCCTACACCTCATAGTGGTCAGAGTATTATGTCTTTGTGCATCTGTTTGTAATATGGAGAAGGAAGCGAGATAGAACCATAGTTACTTTTGAGGATCCTCATAGAATCACTTTCTGAGTAGATTTATGCATGTCAGTCCGTCTGTCCATGTCTTTTTGTGAACAAAATGCAGTTCGCATTTATTATCCGATTGAGATGAAATTTGTCAAAACAATATTTATTTGGCCCAAGGATCCCTATTGAAATTGATGAGAATCGGATGAAATTTTGATATGGCTCCCAAATATGTCTTCAACCGATTTCGGGTTAATTGTGCACCAAATGGCCAATATCAGTCCAAATGAACTGAATTTTAGCACATGCGACCGAATTCAATATAGAAACAAGTACATCAAATTTGGGGTCAGATACAGGTATAGCTCCCATATATATGTTTCATCCGATTTGGGGTTTTAAATGCTTCACATGCGTAATGTGCACTCCACAACATTTATGCACTCGTTGATACCAGATATCAGATGCAGCTCAGAAATAAGTGTTTAATATTTTGTAGAGATCGGTTAAAATTTGGATATAGCTCCCATATATATCTTTATCCGATTTTAGGTTTTTTGTCTACCAAATGGCTAATATCAGTCCAAATGACCTGACTTTTGGCACCTTCGACAGAATTCAGCCTAAAAACAAAAACATCAAATTTGGAAAATCGGTTCAAATATAGCTATAGCTCCCATATACACAGGTTGAGATAAAAAATCTGCACCAAAGTCAAACGGCATGGTTTTTACACTTTTTTTTTAAATTTTATTGAATGAAAGCAAAAATTATGACCTTTAAACCGCCATTGAAAACGTTGTTCTGAGGTATTTTGGCCCATTCCCGGCGAAGCGCTTGCTTGAGGTTATCGACACTTTTGTATTGTATAGTGCCATCCTTGTTTTCCAAAATACTCCAGACACAATAGTGCAACGGATTAGTATCCGGAGATTTTGGTAGCCATTATACGCTGGAAATGAAGCGAGGAACCTCATTTTGTACCCATTCTTGGGTGGCGCGTGCTGAGTGCGATGTTGCTGAGTCCTGTTGGAATGTCCAAGGTATGCAGCCAAAAAGTTTGCGTGCCTAAGGCTTTTATATACGCTCCAGAATATTTTCGCAATAATATTCGGCATTTATTCTGATGTCCCCACACCATCACCATGGCCGGCGCTTGAGTTCTGGGGGCCAACCGAAGGTGCACATTTTCAGCTGACCTCTTGCACAAGTCCACGCGATCATTTGTTTGTTTATAAGCTGCTGGACAACGAATGTTTTCTTATCGGAAAAAACCAAATTCGGCAGTTCACAACTTTCGGCCAAGCGAAGCAACTCTTTAGCTCTTTCGAGTCTATTTTCTTTCCGTTGCGGTGCAAGTTCTTGCACTTTTTGGAATTTCAATGGCTTTACCCCGAGCTCATTTTTCAATATTTGCCGAATGGAATATTGCGATATATTCAGCTCACGAGCCATTTTTCGGCCACTGCGACCCGGGTCGAAACCCGAACCCGAACCCCGAAACCCTTCTTTACTTTCGAACCATTTCTGCTGATGTTGCTGTTTTCTTACGTCCACTTTCTTGACGTCGTGCTACGCTACCAGTATCACGGTAACAAGCGATGGTACGAGATACAAAAGATTTTTTCACATTTAAATTCTGGAGTGCTCTAACGGTAGCCACTTGTGGTTTTCTAGCCAAATATAAAGAAATCACACTATCAGGCTTGAATTCGATCACGAATAACTTTTTTCTGAAAAATTCTCACCCAAATGCTTTTGTACGCTCGTAAACAATACAATGAGCTGTCACTGAAATAATTTAAACAGCTGTCGGACGAGTGGCCTAAAAATGACAGCAGTCTAAAATTGGTTGCAGTTTTTTTCATCTCACCCTGTAAAGGTACAAAAGCCTCTGTCAAATTTGTTCAAAATCGATTCAGAGTTAAATATAATTTCCAAATTGTGACTAATCTAAAGCCATGATACATGTATGTGATACGTATATAGGGTATCATACAGTCGGCCTCACCCAACTTTCTTCTGGTTTACTATTTCCTCTTTGCATATCTGAAATTCTTTATCCATACGCACATTCTTATGGCTTTCAATAATGTGTAAATTGTTTTTATATTACACTTATAACACACACACACACACACTTGATCCCTTTAAGTAACTCCTTACGCTGTCTTATGTATTGTCTTTACTTAAAAAGGAAAAAAAATGAATAAAATTTTACGCATGAATGCCTTTTAAATTAACTTTCCGCCTTCAGCATCAAACTCGCTTCAGCGAAAGTGAGTACACATTGTTTCCAAAATTTATTGGTATACATAAATTACGTTTTTAAAATTGGCTTTAAGTGAATTCTGCAAAGTTTTTATCTGCTGTTTGACGTTAGCATCTGGATGTTGAACAACATCTGTTCGACTTCGTGCGTGTCTTCATTGACATGGTAGATATATACATGGCTAATAGATGATGATGATGTCGTCGTCGTCGTGTCACATAACAAATGACAGTCTACATACTGAAAAAAACATTATTTTTATTGGATTTTCTACTATAAAATAGCTACATCCGTTTGTTCAAGGATCAGCGGGAAGTGTGTCTTTGCATTTTTGGTTGCTTGGAATTGGGCGTTTCTTTTGAATGCATTAAAATAAAACTTTTATTTATTCGTCGAATGGAAGTGGTTTAGAAGCAATACACAAAAATGCAACAATTCTTTATTGGTTGTTTCCTTGCAAATATAACATTATTTCTTGTATAACTTTTTGAAATATTAAAGAATTTATTTATTTCATACGGTTTTCCCGACGTTATGAAGATGAGTCTGCCATTGAATAATACGTTTACTGCACATAAAGTCAATAAGCTGCCAATTCACCTCACTTTGTTTAATTCATACATTGCTTACATTGAGTAATATCCTTAGCATACTTTTAGGCAGTTTGGTTTTTAAACGGCATCGTAATGCAAATGGTGTGGTTAAATACGCAAAATATATAAATACGAATTAAAAATTATTATTGAAACTAAATTTAATTATGAATATACCTCAATGGCTTTGATATGCCAAAATAATTGGTTCACATTTATGAAGAAACATCAATTTACATATTATTTAGTAATGCATGTTATATTCAAAATTTCTGCTTAAAGCGGATATATAGCATAAAATGGTTTATCCACCACAATTTTTTGTTATTATGCTTTTTGAATTACCTACGGATATTTTATATACTTTAAGGCTGTCTAGTAAAAAACTTGGAAAGAAAAACTTGTATGGTGAAATCGAAAAATGTACTAGAAACTTATTGATTGTGGTGAATACATCTTAAACTTGACTCAATAGTTTGCATCATAATTGTTACCACAATACTTCAAAAACCAAACCAGAATCGGTTGAAGATATATATGGGAGCTATATCGAAATCTGAACCGATCTTGATAAAATTTGGCAAATATATTTCTATGCTGCACCAAACATGATTTTTGTGGGGTGAATACTACGAATGTTAGAGACTTAAACACCAAATCTGAAAAATATATATGGGAGCTATAGCTATATCTCAACCGATTTGCATCGAATTTAAAGTACTTGATTCTGGACTTAATTCGTCAGATATGGCAAAATTCAGGTCATTTGGACTGATATTGTCCATTTGGTGCATAATAAACCCAGAATCGGTTGAAGATATGTATGGGAGGTATATTCAAATCTGAGCCGATCTTAATAAACTTTGGCAGAGGTGTTTCTGGGCTGTATCTGATATCTGTTTCCAAATATCATTCTTGTGGAACGCATATTACGAATGTGAGGGACTTAAACACCAAATCGGATGAAATACATATATGGGAGTTATGGCTATATCTGAACCGATTTTCACCTGGGACCAAACAAATGATTTGTGCAAAATTCCATTTCGATGGTGCAATGAATGTGACCTGCACTTTGTTTACAAAAATACATGGACATACGGACATGCATAAATCGACTCATGTCGATTGAAGATCCTCAAAAGTAACTATGGATCTCTCTCGCTTCCTTCTCTATGTTACAACAAATGCAGAAAAACATAATACCCTGACCACGGCTTGGTGTATGTATGGATCTTGTCTTACCTGTGCCTCATATTCATAAACGTTTCAGCGTATCAGTTTAAAACAAATAAAAAAAGCTATAAGTTCGGCCAGACCGAACTTTTAATGCCTTCCACCATTTGGAACGAATTTTGTCATTTTCAAAAAATGAAATCCGTTAAAAATTATGTTTAAATCTTAAAAATACCGAATGTAGCTGTTATATTAGGGTCTATACGACGACGTGGACCTATAGGGACTATACGACGAAGTGCATAGGCAACTTTTGTCAAAAGCCATTGCAATATTCAAATGCGAAACTTGGTCAAATGCGAAACTCGGTGAATAATGTAGGTAAAATCATCAAAATACCGAATTTAGGGAGGTACTATTATATGGGGGCTATACCAAAACGTGGACCCGCACAGACAATTTTCTGTCGTAGGCTGTAGTATCCATTACAAAGTTCAAATACCAAATTTCGATATTCATCAAAATACCGAATATGGGGAGGGGGCTATATTAAATACCAAAAGTCCTGCAGACATAATATACCTTTGAGTAAACTTTTATCAAAGACGAACAGATGGACTGACATCGCTAAATCGACATAGAATTTTATGCTGATCAAGAATTTATATACTTTGTGAGGTCTAAAATGTATATTTCGAGATGTTACAAACGAAATGACAAACTTAATATACCCTCCATACTATGGTGGTGGGTATAAAAATAGCAGGCATAATTAGACATGAGGAATATGTTTGAGGAATGTTGTCACAATTTGAAGCCATGACATTTTGCATATTGAAGTCACCAATAATTATGAACCTGTAATTTTGTTAAAATTTTAAAGTAAGTCCTGTAACTTCCAAATTCCACATGTATTGATTTCAATTTTTATGTATCAAAATTTCATCAAACTCGGTCTTACATATTAAACTCGTTATTACATGTTTCATCAAACTCGTTATTACATGCATTTCTCTTTGTGTAATTTTCTAACAACAAAACTCTGTCTTACTATTTATTTTTCTAATCTTTAATTGATATAAGCCCCACAAAAACCGTTCCATTACAATTTTGTTACTTAACGCTAATCGCCTAATTATCTCATTATTTCCGTCTCGGAAAACCAAACAATAAATAATGAACGACAGTAATCCATATTCGTTGTTCAGTAATGACAGACATCCTTCCAAGCGAATTAAATTAATACCAGCCATTATTATAAGTACACAGTCTGTCACTTTTAATCTGTCTATGACATCCATCTAACCGTACAATGTACTCTTATTTCGTAATGGATTCGGTGGGAGTTTGGATGCGGAGAAAGTTGTATAACCAAAAAAAAAAAAACATTTGGAAAATTACACAGTAATAGGATTACTTTTAACGCATACATATGTATGTACATATGTTTATAAATGTTATGCTTGTTTTAAAGGGAGTTTCAGCAAAAAAGAATTAAAAAAAAATCTGCCAATTTAAAATTATTTTTGCATTTATCATGTACAGTATGTTATTGAATTCTATCCTTAAAGCAAAGGCAAAAAAATGTGTAATTGCTACTTTATTATTTCAATCTCTGTATGTAGTAAAGACATAAATCTCTGAATTGGATATTTGCCAATTTCAGGTGTGTGTTCCATGGAGCTCAGTTAGAATTGTAAATCAAAGCTACCATTTAAAGGTTATTTGTGCATATATGAGTACACTTGTGCTACGATATGAGTACACTTGGGCCTCTTAGTTATTCTCTGTTAGAATAGGAAAGGAAAAAAATGAAAAAAAAAATTAAATGTAGGATAGGACCATGGTACAGTTAAGAAGATAATGTCAGGCAGTCACATGTTTGCAATTTTTTTAAAAAAAATATTCATTTGACATTATTTATTTATAAATTCTTTGTATACAAGGTGAGATAAAAAAAATCACAAAGACAAACTCCATAATTTTTATATTTTTTTAGATTGCATTAAATGAAAGCAAAAAATATCGGAAATAGCATCAAATTTTAGTATAAGTTTAAATTTGTTCGAATTGGTCACCTTTGGCACGAATTATGGCCTTAAAACGGCCAATGAAACCGTCACACGCTTCCCGAATGTTGCTCTGTGGTATTTTGGCCCATTCCCGGCGAAGCGCTTGCTTGATTTGATCGACACTTTAGTATTTTTTAGGGACAAACTTACTTTCAAAATATTCCAGACACAATAGCCCAACAGATTGGTATCCGGAGATTTTGGTGGTCATTGTGCGCTGGAAATGAAGCGAGGAACCTCATTTTGTAACCATTCTTGGGTGGAGCGTACTGAGTGCGATGGTGCTGAGTCCTGTCGGAATGTCCAAGGTCTGCGGCCAAAATGTTTGCGTGCCCAAGGCTTTAATACACCCTCCAGAATATTTTCGCGATAATATTCGGCATTTATTCTGATGCCACGGTCGATTAATACGAGCGGAGAGCGACCATTGGCTGTTATGGCGGCCCACACCATCGCCATGGCCGGTGCTTGAGTTCTGATGGCAAACCGGGGGTGCACATTTTCAGCTGACCTCTTTGGCAATTTTATTTGTTTACAAACTGCTGGACAACGAATGTTTTCTCATCGGAGAAAACCAAATTCGGCAGCTCACCACTTTCGGCCAAGCGAAGCAACTCTTTAGCTCTTTTAATTCTATTTTCTTTCTGTTGCGGTGCCGAATGGAATATTGCGATATTGTCAGCTCACGAGCCATTTTTCGGCCACTGCGACGCAGGTTTTTATCAAGATCGGTTCAAATTTAAATAAAGCTCCCTTATACAGGGTGAGATGAAAAAAATGCAACCAACTTCAGACTGCTGTAATTTCTAAGCCACTCGTCCGACAACTATTACTTTTCGAACAATTTCTGCTGATATTACTGTTTTCTTCCATCCACTTCCTTGACTTCGGGCTACGGTAACGAGCGATGGTACGAGACACAAAAGATTTATTCACATTTAAATGCTGGAGTGTTCTAACGCTATAACGCTCGAATTCCATCACGAATAACTTTCTTTCTGAAAAAATTCTCGCCAAAATGCTTTTCTTCGCTTGTAAACAATATAATGAGCTATCACTGGAATAATTTTTACAGTTGTCGGACGAGTGGCTTAGAAATGACAGCAGTCTATAGTTAGTTGCACTTTTTTCATCTTACCCTGTATATTGGACCTATATCTCAATTTGAACCGATTCTCACCAATTTCAATAGGGTTCGTCCTTGGGCCAAACAAATATTGTTTGACAATTTTCATCTCTATCGGATAATAAATACGCCCTGCATTTTGTTCGGACTGACATGACAAGTGATTCTATGAAGATTCTCAAAAGTAACTTTGGGTCTATCTTGCTTCCTTCTCCATGTTACAAACAAATGCACAAATACGTAATACCCTTACCACTATGTGCTGTAAGAGATCTGGATCAAAATACATTCACCGCAAAATCACTTTACTCTCTTCACCACTTTTTGAAAACGGCAAAAACGGCACGGGTTTTTTGTAGACTATGAAAGATGATGTTCCATACAAAAATGCAAAATTAAAATTTTAGGACCTTCCCTATATAATTTTTTTAAACTCCATATTCCTTTAGGATATGGCAAAAATATGGACATATTTTGAATTATTTTCATTTCATTTTTTCAATTAATCTCCCTCTTTTGTGATTTCACCCCTATGAGCTACGTATCCTTTGGAAGGCTTTAAAATCCTAAAAGTCCCATTTAACTTCTTTTAGACCATAAAAATTTCTGTAGGAAATCTGAAGGTTTCGTAAGATATTCTAATGCAAGTCCGTATATGTCTTCTTAAAGAGATATTTAAGGTCAGCTTATAAAAGTCTTTTAAAAACCTCGTAATGGACTTTTAATGAAAGCTTGTAAAGGCCTTTTTACAAAAAAAATCTTTTGCGTCACTACAAATTCCACTGCATTCATTTACTTATTGTCATTAACAAAATATGTGTCAAATTAGAATGACATGTTAAGCAATTTGTTTCTGCTATTTATTTAAAAAAAAAAACTAGACAACAAAACATGACACCTAGGACATTAGTGTTTAAATGATCCTTTCAATGGACAAATTACATGGAAAAAGGCAAAGTGAAAATATTGTCACAACAAATTATTTGATGACAATCACTTGAAACCCAAAGCCCTACCCCCATACGCCGCCCTCGCTGACATGAAGACACTAAAGAAGAAAATAATGAACGCAACTGACAACAATGACTGAAAACGGAAGGAAGGAAGGCAGGATGGATAGTAATCACTCATAATGACTATATAAGCGTATTTTCTTTGTTAGTAATTTTATGTTATTAGTGTGTTAAATTTTATGGGTGTTTTTTTTCTCGGTGACAAAAGCCGACGACATCCGACCCATAAAATTACTTACTTTCGAAAACGATAAACACCGACGGACAACAATGCCAAAAAAAGGGGTGACAACAATTTATGTGCGTTTAAAATATTTACTGTAAAGTGCTAGTATTGTTGATTCTATTATAGAGCATGGTTACATGGAATGTTGGGGGTGGGCTAATTGTGACCCCATAAATGTATTACGTGTTGAAATAGGAGATATGTATGTGTGACATAGTAACTTATTTTAAAGGGCGGAATTTATTTTGTTTTTTTTTTTTTAATTTATGTAACATTAATTTTTGTAAACGCTAAAGAGAGGAATTCGAGTGTCGTACATAAAAAATTTAAATTGTAAGTTATTTTAACAAAATTATTGAAAAAAGTAAAACAATATTTTCCAGTAATTATCGATGCGAAGCACATGAGTTTTTCAAGCATTCTTTTCGAGTCTACTCGGGTATTTCGTTAGGACATTTTCCTGCAAACTAAAATCGCAATGTTTGTTGAATTTTCAAGGATATTTTCTACAGATTATAGAGGTAGGAGAAATTGATTTTTAAAGTGTATTTTCCACAAACTAAAAGGCATTGAATGTGGAGTATCTTCCTCTTCAATCGAGCTATCTTTAAGGGATTTTTTCTTAAATTTGCATGCAATACAAGTGCATTTTTCAAATATATATTAAAAAACTATATAGGTAATACTTGTGAAGTTTCATATTTCATATTTCCCCCAAAGTACAAAAGCAAATCTTGTGCATATTTAACGATAATTTCCACAGACTATAAAAACAATACCTTGGACTTTACAGAGACATAATTTCAAAATAGAGACGCTAATCGTAGATTTTTAAATGAAATGTTTCAAAATATATTGTAACATTATTAGTTGATTTTCACGGATATTTCACAAAAACTCTGGAGAAAATATCTATGCATTTTCTGAGGATATTTTCTCAACTGAACTATGGGAAAATTCAAAATATCAGAAAATTCAATATATCTCTCACAATTTTTGTGAAATTGCGAGTTCAAGGGACAATATTCCCGGATTTTTAAGGATAATTTTCTCATTCTATAGTTGCAATATTCGTGGATTTTTAATAATATTTTCTAAAATACATTTTAAATATTAGTGAATTTTTCAAGGATATGTTTCACAGCTAAAGCATCAACGCTCTTAAGTTGTATTTTCCCGTGGATTTCTGAAGCATTGTTAAAAAACGCAGAGGCAATACTCAAGGGTATTAAGGACAATAAAATAAGACAATGCTCTTGGGTTATGAAGGATACTTCACAAAAAATAAAAAAAGTATATTTGCAGATTTTTTCGAGAATATTTTTTACAAAATACAATATTCAAGGATATTCAAAAGCATATATTTTACGGAAATTAAGAGAATATACTCGTGGATTTTTAATTATAGTTTGCACGACCTTGAACATAATGCCCATTGACTTTTCAATGATATTCAAGAGCATATACGGAGACAATGCTTGTAATTTTTTCAAAGATTTGTTTAATGCTTTTCAAGGATATCCAAGAAGATATACGGAGACAATACCTGTAAATTTTTCAAATTATATCAGCAATACTCCTTGGTTTTTGAATGTTTATTTTTAATATTTTTGAAAAAAAAACAAGTAAGCAAAGGCTATAGTCGTGCGGGGCCAACCATGTTATACCCTAAAACACTACAATCAGTTAGAAGCCCCCTTATGTCCAAATCCATTTTGGAAGATTTCGTTTCGGTAAAATGGAAATGTTGGTATTTTTTCAAACAAATGTAGTGGTCCATTCTACCCACCGTAAGGCAACTGCAAAATCAGGAAAATTTTCAGTTTTTGGTTTTTTTTTTCAAACCCTAAATATTATACGCTACCTCCATTCTAAATTTCGTGAAAATCGGGCTATATTTGCGACCTGTAGAGTGATTACAAATTAACATGGACAGGAGGCGAGATAGGAAGATCCATATATACTTTCCTATGTGGGAAACCAATATTTCGAGGTGTTACTTAATTTTTGGCCCAATCAAACTTATAATACCCCCAACACATAGTGTTGTAGGGTATAATTATACAATTTTGAAGACCATAAGATAACATGATTCTTTACATGTATGCAAATATTTGCCATATATGGTGATTCTCCAAACACCATCTTAGAATATTCTCAAAGTGATACAATAATGTTGACCTGTATAGAAAATTATCTGGCAGGGAATGTCGGACCTATTTCGAATTTCACATGCCAACTTTAAGAAGATTTCGTTAAAAATATGGCTAAAGTAATTTAAATGTCGAATACCGGGAGGTAATGCAATATTTTCACATGCTAAAAATATGGCCAAACTCTCAAAAATACCTTAAATCGGGTAGACCCGTTCGAGCTTATAACCAATGGAGGAGATATATATATATATATATATATATATATATATATATATATATATATATATATATATATATATATATATATATATATATATATATATATATGTATATATGTATATTTCGCCATTCCAATCCAAGTCCTAAGTTTATCATTCCATTTCTAACATAGCGAAAAAAACAATTAAGACCCTAAAAGTATATATATTCTTGATCAGCACAAGATTATATTTAGATTTAGTCAAGTCTGTCCGTCAGGCTTTCTGTCCGCCTGTTGAAGTTACTTTAGCTTCCTTACGGAACGAAGTAGATCACGAAATTTCAATATATTTATATATATATATATATATATATATATATATATATATATATATATATATATAGCTAAAGTAACTTCAACAGACGGACAGAAAGCCTGACGGACAGACTTGACTAAATCTAAATATAATCTTGTGCTGATCAAGAATATATATACTTTTAGGGTCTTAATTGTTTTTTTCGCTATGTTAGAAATGGAATGATAAACTTAGGACTTGGATTGGAATGGCGAAAATACCGTAACATATATAATTTTTACTTTATTAAAAAAATTAAAAACTCATATGGAATGGTGTTTTTATTTCGATTTCACATTAGTATTTTTACACAGAAATATGTCTTTAAAAACGGATCAAATGGCATATCTCTCACTTCTTCCATTTTGTCAAAAAAAAAAGCTTTAATTACGAAATTTTATGAGGGTCAGTTAATGGTAACGCTTCCAACTGATTTTTTGGAATAATTATATGGTCTGCAAATAAATAACCCAAAATATTTAAAGTTTGCCTTAAATCATATTCTTAATCTTATTAAAAATATAACTTTTACAACACAGCCCTTCTCATTTGAATAAATTTCATAAATTTGTAATTCTCAAAATAGCTTTCATACCACCTCTGATTAACAATTCCTTCCTTAAGAAAAATACATTCCATGCTACCCAAAATATATAAAATATATGTATGTAAATGGTGAAATATCTCCCAACCGTCTAAGCACGTTCTTCAGAGTGTTCAATTTCATTATTATTCTCCTGAACTGCCCCTCTGGAATTTCTATTGAGAAAGGACAAATTCTTTGTCACACACATTCTCTCTCTCGTGTTATTAACGTCATTTTGTCTCAAGCCCATAGATAATTTAACATTGGCCCTCAGAAAGCCAATGTTGTTGGTCTTTCAAAACTAAAAATAAAAGCATGCAATATAAACAAACAAACAAAAGAAGGATTATAACAACAACGAAAATAAGAACAAGGAGAAGAGAAGACGTTAACATTGAAATCAATAAAAACAATTTGCATAGACTTGACATAGAATTTTTTTCTTATTTTTTTTTTTCTTATGTATATAATGAATTTTTAGGGAAAAAAGAGGAAAAGGACCATGAAAAATCACACACACATACATTTACACACATTAATGAACATCATAATGAACACAAGAATGTATCCATTGTGAATTAAAAGCAAATTTGTGATACCTTTTTTTAAGCGAGTTGTGTGACTTATTTCTTCTTCAACGATTTAAATATTTCCAATATTTTTATCCCTCTTTAGTGGATTTTTTCAATTATTAGTTTTTGTAGTTGTATAATTACACATGAGTATCCCACTTAGCTTATATAATAACACAATGTTAAATGTGAACTTTAATAATTTATTGTCGTCGTTCAAGCGAGGAGAGTGGTGAGTGGTGCAGCAACACACACATGTACATGGGGTATAGGCAAAAAATTACAGCAACGGTTTTTTCTTCAAATTTGAAAAATAACGCCCGCGTGTTTTCTTTTATTAGATGTCCTGTTAAATATAGCCATATATATACAAAGCATTTAAACGCACTCACACACATCAACACTTTATTTTTTCATTTAATTTTCCTCTGTTTTCTTTGTATTAGTTTTCCATTGTTTTGTTTATTTGCCAGCACTTTCGTTTTCCTTTTTTTTTTCTTCTTCTTTTCGTTTAGGTTTTCTTTATTCTTTGTGATTTATTTCGCAAATGTGTTTGTGTGTGTATGTCGTTCTGTATCATTTATCATTGCATTCTGGACAATTTCACTTTCACTTTTTTTTGTCATCTACTCTCGTTGGCCAAGAGTTGGGGGAGAGTGAGTTATCAAATCACTGATACGAGGACATCAGAAACGCAAACAGCTATTTCATCTATGTTTGTTATACAAATAGAGAGAGAAAAATGAATTTTGCAAAACGAAAAGAGAATAAAGTATAATGAAAAAGAGAATTGGGAGAGCTGCTGTACACAAAGCACACGACATGAATTGGTGTGATGTAGGCCGAATCATGATAAGAACAAAACCTGTAGTGGGTGTTTCAGAAAAAATGTGTGCCAAACATAGTAATGGTAGTAGGAACAGGGATGGTAGTTACAAAAAATGGTACCCCTGTGTATAACAAGGAGATTCTATGATATATATCTTTTGATGCATGCAAATATGTCGTTCGAAATTACGGTTTAACATCCAATGTGTTTTCGAACGAAATTAGTTAAAAAAAATTTGGTGCCGATCTGGCGATGCCCGTTCATCCTTCTATATCACGAATAGAATGTCCGATTTTCTTCAAATCATTATCACACTTATAGTATGTCTACTTTACAATCTTTTTGCCAGGTTAACCTTTGCTAAATCCAGTAAATTGTAAACGTAATATTACATCAAGTTTGAATGTAGTATCGGCCTTCGCAGTTCCAAGTTGACGCATCTCAATTTGCATACTTTTTATAGCAGATGGGGAAATAAGACAAAGAGGATATTCCTGTCAAACCAAACTTAATTACTTGCATGACAACGTTTTTGTTAAACTAAGGTCCAGTTTGAAGAAGAAATGCATCGGGTTGAGCCTATACATCCTTTCAAAATCCCACCCGTATGGACGAAAGAGGTCGTAAAACCAGTAAACAAAGTCTAAATGTCGGGCGGGGCCGACTTTGTGATACCCTACACCACTCTGCATATTTAGTAGAGCTTCATATAAACAATAAGAAATAAAAAATATAACAAATCGGATGAACAGTATATATGGGAGCAAAAGCTATATCTGAACCGATTTTCACCAAATTTGACATACTTGTTTCTAGGCTCAATTTTGTCGTAAGTGTCATCCAATTTGAGCAAATATTACAAGTTTGGTGCAAAATAAAAAGCTAATCGGACGAAGATATATGTGGGAGCACATATTACGGCTGTGCAGAACAAATTCAACAAATCGGATGAACAATATATATAGGAGCTGTACCTATATCTGAAAATTGCATAATATTTGGGCTGATATTACACGTTTGGTGCACAATAAAAGGCAAATTGGACGAAGATATACATGGGAGCTTTATCTAAAATTTAACCGATTATCTCCAAATTTAATAGGGTTCGTGTCATTTGTATCGGACATTAAATGCGACCTGTACTTTGTGTACAAATACCGAATATATGGAATTACTGTTATATTGGGTCCTTTACGAAGACATGGACCTGTATATGCAATTTTTGTCATAGGCCATTGCAATATTCAAATACGTTACTTAAAACAATCCCGGTTAAAAATGTAGTTAAATTCATGAAAATACCGAATATAGGGAGGTACCGTTATATGTAATTTTCTGTCACAGGGATTAGTTAGTCCTCAAAGAGTACGAGTTTTACTCTCTACCCTTTTTTGTGTGGGAGCGTTCCCAAGCCACTCCTGTTTGAAAAGTAAGAGTGAGTATTCGAAACGCACTTAATTGAGTAAGAGATTGCTCTAAGAGTGAAATCAAGCGGAAAAAACACAAAAGCAAAAACAGTATCATACGAGTGTGCAATGTTAGGCGCCAATGTTCTTCAACGTGTTAGGTTTGGATCGCTTGCAGCTGTGGTTTGAGAAAATACTCATTCATGCAAATGCAACAATAGATTTCGTTCGAATTTTGACCCCTTCCCCCTATTGCTCCATTTCATTCTTCTACTCCGATGAATCCTCCTGCTCGAATTCGAGCAAAGAGTGAAACTCGCTCGTATTTCACAGATCTGGTAAGGAAAACAATCGACGAAGTATATATGTGTTAATAAAATACAACTCTGTTTCGAAACAATTTATCTTATGTAAATGCCGACTTTTTTCCTATTAAATCTCCCTCTTTATTCTTAATTAATTAAATTTATTAATTAATAATTACTAAGAAATCTCATATCACTAAAAGTATCATCATCTCCAAAACTATCATCCCTGTTCACCATACAAATGAATAGGTAGGTATGTTAACCGAAACTGCACAACAAAAAATAAATGTTATGGTTCAGAGCGAGAGTCCTAAAAGTTAGCATTTACATGTGTGTGTGCGTGTGTAACAAACAAAAACTACTGTTTTCAGTATGCTTGCTGGCTTCTTTGTTGTTATTGATGCTGTACAGACAGACGGGTAGGTGGGAAAAATGTGTTTTTAGTAACTCAAGTTATGGTATGTAGAGAGGGGGCGAGTGTGGATGCGAGAGACACACTTTGGGAATTTTTGCATAACACTTTTTCAAATTACAATTTTCACTTTCATTTTTTAATTTAAATTTCTTAATGATTTTTTCTCAGGGATTACTTTTTTTCTTCTTTTAAAAAATCTCTTAAAATTTCAATGATATTTCATAAAATTCTCCGAATAAACAAAACAAATTTTTAATATATATATTTTTAATTTTTTTTTAATTTTCACTTTTTCAAATTGTCTTCAGTTGGGTTTTTCCGAACACCACAAACGTTGGCCAACACGACTGTTATAAAACTGTTGATGGCACAGGTAGAGACTCAATGAATTCCTTTCGTTTGTTTCGCTGTTCTAAAACATCGCATTTTGTTCTAAACGACGAATCAAGTTCAAGCGAGAGAAAGAGAGCGTAAAATCGTCCTCATGGTTTGGGGGAGTGTGAGTTATAGGATAATATGAAATGGTAAAAGTCATTGACTACGACTACTACTAATGTGTGGGAGAGAGGACTTTGGAAAGAATGCACATTCGCAAACACAAATGTTTTCGCTCTCCCTCTCAATTTTATTGTCAGTTAACTTTTAACGTTATGATTCTTTTGATGGCAGCTGCTTTTGTCAGCTGCAGCTTCCTTTGAGACAAATAACTGATTTTTATTTGATTATAGATTTTGACAAGGGATAAAAGTGTGTCAGATTTTTTTATAAACGTATTTATATGGACACCCAAGATGATTGTTGGTATCAACACCAACACAAGTGTATCTTTCGAGACGAAACTGTTGATTGTTGATTTTATTAGTTAATTAGTGGGTGTCGTATACGTGATATGGATTATCTTTTATTACCACTCATACGCCATGATGGTAAATACTAAATGCGACAGAATTCAATTTTCAATAATATTAAGAAAACAAGTTAAAAGACCCTCAGCCTAGCGTTATGAGTGTTAAAACTGTTGACCCTTTATGGGGGAGGTACTAGAAGGAGTGGGAAGGAGACCTCTGGTTGAGAGATATTTTTAGAAAAACATTGCTAATTTGTTTCGAAAGTTATAAGGTATGTACCAGAAGGGGTAGGCCGATATATCCCATCGCCACACTAGATATTTCATTAGTAAATATATTGGGATGCGTGAATTTTTAAAAGAATCGGATGCTTTTTCGCTTTTATGAGCGTTTTGTTCTTCAAAATGTTGACACCTTTGTAGGAGAGGTACCAAATAGAATATGCCGATATCTACTATTTTCACAACATACCTTGAGTTGATTGAAATATTGGAATGTGTGCTTATTTCGCATTTTATGAGATATAGAATAATTCGTTGTGTGGGAGGTATGAGAAGGAGTTGACCGATGTATACAATCATCACACCAGATTTTGAATTATCAAAAATATTGCGTTGTGTGAAACTTTAAGACAATCGAAATCTTATTTCACATTTTATAAGAGTTTTAATTATTCCAAATTCCGTCCCATTGTGAGGGAGGTACTTGATAGAGTGGGTCGATATTGTACATTTTCGCACCTAACCTAGCACTGACGGAAATATTGGAATGAGTGAAATTTTTCGGGCTGTTATTTCACATTTTATAGGAGTTATAATTATTCCAAATTTTGACCCTTTGTGGGAAGATACCAAAAGAAGTGGTCCAAAATATTTCGTCTTCACACCAAATCTTGTGTTTGTAGAAATATTGGCATGTGTGAAATTTGAAGATTTCAAATTTTATAGGAGTTATAATTATTCAAAATGTTGACCCTTTGTGAGGGAGGTACTTGTTGGAGTAGGCCGATATTTTTTATTCTTGCACCTGACCTAGCACCGATGAAAATATTAGGATATACAAAGTTTTTACAAAATCGAATGTTCCCTTATTTTTCTTTGAGGTAAACAATTTTCTCAAGAAAAGTAGAACTTTTGTGGGGGAGGACCAGAAGGAGTGTACAGATACTGCCCATCTACGAACTCGACCTAAGTTTGACAATAATATTACGATGTACCAAGTTTGGACGCCAAACGGCATAATTTTTACATTTTTTTTAAATTTTATTAAATGAAAGCAAATTGTCGGAAATAGCATTAAATTTTAGACTAAGTTTAGATTTGGTCAACTTTGGCACAAATTATGGCCTTCAAACGGCCAGTGAAACCGTCACACGCTGCCCGAATGTTGCTCTGTGGTATTTTGGCTCATTCCCGGCAAAGCGCTTGGCTTTGGTATTTTTTTACTGCCAACATTGCGTTCCAAATACTCCAGACACAATTGTCCAACGGATTGGTATCCGGAGATTTTGATGGCCATTGTGCGCTGGAAATGAAGCGAGGAACTTCATTTTGTAACCATTCATGGGTGGAGCGTGCTGAGTGCGATGGTGCTGAGTCCTGTTGGAATGACCAAGGTATGCGGCCAAAATGTTTGCGTGCCGAAGGCTTTAATACACCCTCCAGAATATTTTCGCGATAATATTTGGCATTTATTCTGATGCCACGGTCGATTAATACGAGCGGAGAGCGACCATCGGCTGTTATTGCGGCCCACACCATCACCATGGCCAGCGCTTGAGTTCTTGTGGCCAACCGAAAGTGCACATTTTCAGCTGACCTCTTTGGCAAGTAAACACGATCAATTTGTTTAAAAACTGATGGACAGCAAATGTTTTCTCATCGGAGAAAACCAAATTCGGCAGTTCACCACTTTCGGCCAAGCGAAGCTTTAACTCTTTTGAGTTTATTTTCTTTCTGTTGCGGTGTAAGATCGTGCACTTTTCAGCTTTACCCCGAGCATATTTTTCAATGTTTGCCGAATGGAATATTGCGATATGTTGAGCTCACGAGCCATTTTCGGCCACGACGTCGGGTTTCGATCAAGTCGCTCCTTTACTTTTCGAATCATTTCTGCTGATGTTGCTGTTTTGTTCCGTCCATTTCCTTGACGTCGGACTACGCTACCAGTATCACGGTAACGAGCGATGGTACGAGACTTATTTTATTCACATTAAAATGCTGGAGTGCTCTAACGATATCCACTTGTGGTTTTCCAGCCAAATATAAAGAAATCACACTATCACGCTTGAATTCCATCACGAATAACTTTTTTCTGAAAAATTCTCACCAAAATACTTGTGTACGCTTGTAAACAATAAACGAGTGGCTTAGAAATGGCAGCAATCTGAAGGTGGTTGCAGTTTTTAATCTCACCCTGTATATCCTATCTGGCCATATGGCTGGGTGTATAGAAACCTTTTGATTATGAGAGTAGAACAGAAAAATAACTGATATGTGTATCAATGTTTTGAAAATTTACATGGCAACCTAAATAGAGGGGCAAATTCCTTTCACATTTCTTGAAATTTTCGTGTTAAAATTTCCCTTAAAAACAATTCTGGTATTGTTATCAGCAATATAACCGAAGACACCAGTCCTAGAATGCAAGAATTCCAAGTAATCTTAACCCGACAGTTTTAAAAAATGTGAAGGAGAGAGGTAACATGGCGATGTTAACTTTCAAATCTTCGATGCATGTGTCTTCTATTTTTACCACTTATTTCCTAATCTACTGAGTTTTGGCTTTTTTGTTGTCAGTGTAATTAATAAAATAAAAGTAAATAAAATGACCTTATTATTCAGAAAACTGCAAACCCGCCAAAAAAAACCAAATACCTACCATAAACAGCGAATGAAAGACATAAACTATTTTTTTAAGACTCAACTAGTTTCACGTTAGTTTCAGATGTTTCCCTCATTGTTTCTTTGCACATTTAAATCTTAAATAAATGTTTAAAGAATATTTACTTATCTGCTTAATAAAGCTAAGGTTTAAATCTAGTTAAAACAAAAATATATATAACAGTGATGAATATATTACAAATAGTTTGTATATATAAACACATATATATAAACTATATTGTTATACATATTAATTTCAATTTGATTTAAAATATTAAATTAAAAGACATTAAAATAAATCTTTTTTTGTACTGTTCTAGACACTAGAAACCTTTAACATATTTCTTAGCTTTCTTTTTCGTTTTCGATCGATCCAATGAATTTGTTGTTGTATTAAGAGGAAGTTCTTCAATGTTAGACGTATTGATTGTTTGAGTAATATTTACATCTGCAATTTGTGTCGATTGAATAACATTATCAAAATCTATTGTGTCTTGAGTTTGATTGAAAAGCAAACTATTTTCCGCTTCTGCAGTTATGTTTGAGACATCATGTCCAGGTATTGATGCGTTAGTTCTTGGTATAACAACCATGGCAGTGCTCGTATTGTGATTAGTTTCAAGCCAACATTGAACTTTCTTATCTGGATCTGGCTTAACAAGAAGGTTGGACTGTAAATTGCCCAAGTTTACATCATCTTTTTCGTCTTCCATGTCAATATCCCATATTGACAGGAGATCTGGAACCAATGCATCTTTGTAGGAATGTAAAGCTCTAAATGATTTCTGCCAACGACCCAAATGAAGACGTTTTCTTTTCTTTTTGACTGGCGTTGTTCGAGCTGGAATTTCTTGTGCGGGTTGCTCGTTTTCACTAAAGCTGTCGTCCATAGCCTCCATATCTTGTTTGACGTCACTGTTTAGATACTTGCAAAGGAAAATCTTGCGCATACCTAAAAAAGTATATATTAGTTATAACAGAATATAAAATTTTCAATATCAAAGAACTTGAGGAATACATAGAATAATTTACTCACCTTTCATATTCTTTATTTCAGTGTAGTTCAAGACACGCTTTTGTTCTACAAGTTTTTTTGCATATTCGGCTAACATCTCGTTGCTGTTTTCATTTCCCCTTACATCAGGTTGTTGATCATCTTCTCGTTTGGTTAATGTACGAAGAAAAATGTCACCCAAAGAGTTTGACGTTAACAGCGTACCTAAAGGAGCCTCGTTTCCTTCCAGAAGAGGATGACAAAAACTCATGCCTGTGGTGCATGACATTAACCTATTTTTTAAGTTTGCTTCTGGCTGCAAGCAATGACCCTCAAGTCGTGCAACTTCGTATGCTTCAAGTAAACTGGGAGGTTGGTAGGGCAAACACGGAGAACTGAAAAGATGTTTGGGAACACGTTGTGATGTTGTTACTGCCATTTTTTCTACGTTCTTCTTTCTAGACAACTGGCATATATGTAGATCACCGGCAATGGGAGAAGACAATGCTATATATTCATGATTACGCACTCTATATGTATCTATCAACAATGGGGAATACTGTAGCTGGTGAGACCAACGACATATAACCCCCTCAGGTTCATCAAATGAAAATTCTTTCATATAACGTATATCCATACAATGCAATTTATGATTTGTAGCCACATAAAAGAGATTATTGAAATCACTTGGCTTAATGGCGGTTATGTGATCACATAAGGCATTGTGTTCGATGACACTTGTGGCCGCTGCCATCCATTGTTCTGGTTTGGTGCGTATATCGATGAGACAAAATTTATACTCGTTAGCATACAGAAATGTATTCTCACGCCAAGGTTTTATAGAATTCCACGATGGATTGAAACCATTCGATTCAATTTTAAACAAATCGCTTAGTATAGGCTCGCTGGCTCCGATATCGTACAGACGTACATGTTGTTTCATTGTTGTTAACAGAAGTTTATTGCAGTCACGATCCGATTGTGTAAAACTTATAAATGGTGTAGATTTTGTACGAAATTGTGTTAAAATTCTTAGTTTGTTTCTTTCAGTCAGTGTATTGATTGCAATTGAATTTCGTTGACGGGTAATAAAGCAATTTTGATCGTTTGCATTGGGCGATTTCATTGGTTGTATTTCAAATATTTCACAATCTTCTTTCGATGTAATTTTATCCAATGATTGTAAAAAACTATTTTCATCGGTGTCCTCAGTCTTACATAATTTCATTATTTCTGGAAAAATGTAAATATCATTATTATTTGTCATAATCTTTGAAAAAAAAAATCTTTTTAATTGAATGTTATTACTTATAATAGCTAAAAAATTTGGGTAATTTTTTGTTATTAACATAAAAATATAAGATGAGTGTCTCTAAATTAAAGTTGTATGTTAATTTCATGTGTTAAATCCAACAAAGATCTATGAAAAATCCAAAACCTCGCTTGATGGTTCAAATTGTCAAATAAAAATCCCCTTGATATCAATAATATTGCTGAAGCAGTATCAAGGTCAAGGTTTCTTTGTGATGAAAAATTTTAAAACGCCGATACACCTGTCTTCTACTTCTAGATCTACCTTCATAATCTACTGGATTTTTTCAATAATTATTTTTTGTATTAAAAATTTATAATTTGATCGACATTAGACGTAACTACTTTTGCACTTGTGCTGATTTCTACTCTTTATCAGCTCAAATTGTCCATGTGATTCCCGTAAATGCATTTGTGGCAATTAGGATACAAATTAATCTGCAGCCAAATATTTTCTTTGATGTGTGTATATTTGAATAATTAACTAAGTATACCGTTCTTACCAATTGTTTGTAAATTGGGTCCCACTGCATGTATAATGTGTCCCATTTCCGAATTAACGCACAAATTACCACCAGTATAGTAATAATCATAGCTTGCATTAAAATATGGATCGGGTTCTATCAGCAGCCTTTCGGCCATATCAAACACAGATGTGTGGTATATACCATTCTTTTCATCGGATCTTGTGGTTTTTTCTAAATGTTGGGAAAGCATGGTTAAATGTTATTGAGTGCATTTTATATTGATGTTTGGCTTACTTTTAATTGCATTATTATATGTACTTCTTGTTTTATATAAACGCTGACGATGTTTTTCCCTGGTCATGGGTCTTCTACAGCATAAATCTAAATTTTCCTGTATTATGTCGCCTATGAAAATGGGCCGAGGGATGGAAAATGCACATGTCGGATAATTACTTAGTTCATTTGGTGCATCCTGTGGCCAAAGGCCCACATTGAACGCCGGGAAGTTGTCGTGATCCACGTGATAGAACAGACCCGAACCATTGTGTAGCAATAATCTTTCTATTTCATTATTTTGATTATATTTAATGCACCGCATTTGCTTTGTATGCCGTAGTGATGACTCGAATTCAGCATCTGTTAGTTCAACCGGAGGATTTGTCCTGTTCCCGGCATTATCTTCCCCCATTTCAGCGTCTTCTTCATATTCATTGTCCTTGGCTTGTTGTATCTCGAGATTTGTTGATTTCCTCCTTTTATTTAGTCTCTGTAGACAACTTTTTGGAGTATCCAAGTAGAATCGCAATGCACGCTTAGGCATTCTATATAGCTTTTATTTTAAAACTTTGTAAATAAAAAAATCCACCAAACAGCACACTGTTTTAAGAAGCTGTCATGCCTGGTTGTTTATTTATGTTGAGGCATAAACAACGAAAACGTGAATTAGTTTGCCTTACGTTACGTTACATGTTTGACTAATTGAAGAAATAAGTAACAGCTGATTATGACATTAACCTATGAAGCAAATGTTTAGATTTGTGATTTGTAGTGTGTCTTGAAAGGAGTTATATGATATAAATTTCACTTTGAACAAATGAATTAAAATAAGTCAGTTTCTACACCATGCGCTTCTTTTCATTGTCCAACCGCGTCGCCAGCATACGCGCCAGAATTGACAACACATTCAGCTTACCTGAACGCTTCAAGGGCTCTTTTGTGGAAAGGCTTACAAATTACTGGAAAAGTCTTCTGACCGACTATAAAGATGTAGCCGTTGGAGTTGTCAAGGAAAGTATCAATAAACCAAAGAAAGCCATGTTTTATGGTGGACTTGGATATACGGCTTACTTGTGTGGTAAACGTAACCCTGGTGAAGAAGATTTTACTATGCAGTTTCGTTTGGCCACCAATAATATGATATTGGTACACCCATCACTGCAAAATCCCAACTCAGATGCCTACCTTAGACGACTACAAGAGGCTATCAATCAGAATCGTCTACGATTTTTGTCACTTGGTATCTTCACACTAGTGTGGGAGGATTTGTACGACAGTGATGACTGCACATACCCGGCAATATGTGAATATACAAAGGTTTCATTTTGGTCGATACCACAACATGTTGTGGATGTAGGATTTTGGAATAAATTTTGGCGCCTGAAATGGGAACTGCACAATTACGATGCAAATTATTTGTAATGTGAATATGCAACTAATGTTAAATTTATATAATTAATTTTTGTTTAACTAAAAATAAAAAAGTTAATAAATATCGTTAAAACTGTATATGCATTGAAATCATACACAAAATGGTAAACCTTGACAAAGCGCAGAAATTTAAATGTTGGAGAGTTTCACAACAAACAAATAAGAAATCCACACCATGTAAGTTGAAACAGCCTTATGAAAATATTGATAAAATGAGAAAAGTAAAGATTTTGACACCAACTGAAATATCAAAAACTTATCCCCCTTAAATCGCTTTAAAGTACTTTTAAGTTCCGGCCCACACTCCTCCTAACATGATTCTATTAAAATATTTGACAATTGAATATCACAAAAAATTAACAGGCGCTGGATATCTGTAGAATAAAATATTTACATAAGGAGCTGAAAACTTTGCAAAATGATGTGATATTTCTATTGTAAACGATATCAAATAAAACTGGATATGACTTGGAAACAAACTGAAATACCATTCAGCTCCCTTTTTACAATAAACATTTGTCGCTTTGCTAAAATATTTTACGTTGCTACCTTTTCTCCTATTAATTGAAAATTTTTTACTATGAAATTCCTACATTTCTAAACAGATTTATGTCTCTCACAAAAATGTCTTTATTTATCTAAATAAACAAGTTTATTGTTTTTATCAAACAACTGATAGGTTGGTATATACAATAGCTTATCTCTCAATTCAGAGATTGTACTTATTGAAAATCATTATTTTTATTTGTTTATCATATTATGTTTCTCCCTTTTACGATCCTTGGGCTGGTTCTTTTTTAACTTCCGTATTGTTGACATTTCCAAAATGTTTCTCCAACAAAGCTTCGCATAATTTTATCTTGTCACTGTCATTAATTTTACCCTGATACATGCCCTCTTTACCATTACCTTTACCATCCAATATTTCCATAAACTTTGGACCAAATTGTTCTACTAATTCCGGATCGCCCTTTAAAACCATATGACCTTTGCCGGGTTGACGTCCGACACTTGGCTCCGAAACGGTAAGGAAAAACAGCAATATACCCTCCACAGAGACATTTCTTAAAAATGTGTTAATAAAATCTGGTTCAATTCCATCCTTTTTGTGTAGGCTATAGTATTTTGGTAGGGGTTTTGGCAATGATTCCAATTTTTCAGCTTCCATAATAGCCAAATCTTTTAGAAGTTTTTGAAACGATTTCTTTGTTGCCTTTAAGTTGTTTTGCAACTTTTGAATTAGTTCGACGTGTTGTGGTGGGCCACCTCTGTAAAGCAAAACAAAAAATATAACTTAATAATGAATGGGGGTAATTAATTATCTTTGTGCTTACTTCAAGGCCAAAGTCACCTGTTGCTCCCTCTCAAAGCATTGTCCCAATACTTTGGGGACTCGTTGCCCAACAACAAAATAAACATTAACACTATTCTTGCTCTTCTCGGCATACAGCAGCTTGACGCATTGCAATTGCGATAGATTGTTGACATGGGTACCGCAACACATATTATCACGCTGGCCTTCAATACGTATAACTCGTACAGGCCCCTCGACATCTTTGGGTAGACCTCTGGGAGCTCTTAAGCCCTTCAGCTTAAATCCAAATAATTAGTTAATTTGTGTTTTATTTACATCTATCTTCCATTACCTCATGCAAGTCACTCTCTTCAATCAATGCCACACTAACCGGTCTACCCTCTCTTATAATATCGTTGGCCATATTTTCGATAACATCTAGGGACTCTCGGGTAATAACGTGTTTCGTGTTCAGTTCAATGTAGGAAACCTCACTTCCCAACCACCAGGATGTGGTATTGTAAGTAAATTCCTTATCAAATAATTCCGTAATTAAGTGCTGGCCAGAATGTTGTTGCATATGATCAAGGCGTCTTTCCCAATCAAGAACTTGTCTAGCCTCAGATCCAACTTCAAAACGTTTACAGGTTTCAACAAAATGAACAGCATCTTTGCCTTGGCGTATAACACTGCGAACGGGTAGACCATTAATTGTACCATAATCACAGGGTTGTCCACCGCCCTCAGGGAATAGTATAGTGTCTTCACATATCACATTGTAACCTTCCAATTCAATTGGCTCCGAGTCTCCATTGGATGGAACTTTCAATTTAGCTTCCTCACATGAAACAACCGTAGTCAAAAACTTAAAATAGAAACAACAGAAAATTATGTTTCAAATACAATTTATAACGTCCTGAATATGCAACTTATATCTGGATGATTTTTATTTATTTTAAATACAAACTTGTTTCAAAAAGCTATCCTCCTGGCATTTGAAAACCATTTTCGTATTGCGCTTAAGATTTCGTTTTAATTGTTATTTCGCAATTTATTTATTATGCAAATAATGCAATTTTGTTGTGTTTTTGGCAAGCGTTAGAATGTAAACACAAATCAGCTGTTCAATGTTAAAAGACCAACAAATACACGTGTGTTTTTCGTTGTAAGAAATTAAATAAATATTAGGTTTGTCTAAATCTTGGAGGTTTTACTCTGCGATTAAAAATATCAAGGAAAATATTGATTACACAGACACACTTATTACGTCCTATGCATTTTATTTCAATTTTTTAATCAGAATACATTTTTAATTTCAATAAATCTAAAATGCAAAGAATTGAAAATTTAGATTGTTTTCAGTGTTGGAGGAATAAAGAAAATGTACGCGGTGAAAAGATCAAATTGAATAACCCAAAATACTGTTGGTTATATCCGAAAAACAAAAGTAAGGATCTGAATAATCTTTTACCAAAATTTGAAAATTGCAACGCCTCTTTATATACAAAATGTGATTATTATTTGGAAAGGCATGTCCACGAAATTATACTGCGTTTGGAAAAGCTTTTTAAATCGCATAATGATCTGACGAATAAGGAATTGGACATTCAAAACCAACTAATGGATATAATATGGATTAATTCACAAAAATATTTAATTTTAAATGGGTAAATTTGTTATTTAAGCTATAGAAATAAAGCATACGCCAAAGAAAACGCTTTAAGGTGGGGACATAAGTCGCTTGGCATCATTGCATGGCACATTAAGCGAAATTAATGAGGAACAACGAAAAGCGTCACTAAATGTGTCCAGCGTGGATGCAAGCAGCTTCGGTAGCCTTACATTTATTTATACCATGTTTAAAAAAGCGTATGCAAACTAATACTGTCGCATATTAAATATTAATTGTAAAATAATTAAATCAAATTATTTAAATATTTTCAGGAATGGACTTTGTGTGAAGACCTATCCAGAGATTATATCAAGTAGATATGAACAGGAAATTTTACAGGAGCTTCTCTACAACATTGAAAAGATCCATAGTTCGAAGTAAGACCCTTACTTTAGTACCTACATACTAGCCTATACTTAAAATTAATTTTTTTTCTTATTCTTTCAGCTGCCGCATGAGCAAATCTTTGGAATATATCAATGAACAATTGATCGACCTAAAAAATTGGTGCAGCAAGTTGGATTATAAGGTGGATAGTCCATTTATATTGGGAACCTATTATTTGAAATCTCTGAGCTACACCCGTAATTTAATTGAAGACCTTTACCAATATTTCCATACAAATCTCAGTAAATTAAAATCCTGGGCTGAATTAATTACACCCTCAGATCCGGTATCTATTGAAGATTACAAGGCATTAATACAGCCTTGCAAAGATTATGAAACTAACGTGGTAGAGTATTTAGATTCCTGCAGATGCATGCGTTCAAAGAGATTCAAATGTCGAGAAAAACAAACATAATTTAGACATGAACAAATTTAAATGACTTAATTCATATGCTGATTAATATATTTTTCTATAAATATTATACTAGTGTACTTGTCACATTCAATCAAATATTTCTAATAGCGAAATCTACAGAAATCCTCTGGTATTTTTTTCGAGTTTTTATTTTTAATTAATTTGTTTTTTTTATTGGTTAAGTCTGTATCCCACCACTGGCTTAATTATATATTATCCTCTATTGCAGAGAGCAATGTTTTTTCACCAAAACTGACAGCTTTGCAATGTTGGCTGATCGCTTCCAATGTCATGATTTTATGGCGTAAAATGAAATGGTCAGTTGGCTTTTTCAGCTTTTTGATATATTTGACTTTGGTGAAAAGCAAGCTGCCTGCATAAATGCAACAGGCAAGTTCAAAAGAAACTATAAAAATACCTAATTAACGAACTTGTTTATTCGTGTAGCGCTCCATTTTTTTCTAACCTCGTACCATGTTTTTAAATTGTTTTTTTTTTTTTTGAATAAGTAAATTGTTATACCTTTTTTATACGGCACTAATCGGATGTTGTTATGATGTCCATTTGTCAACTTTCAATTTTAACGAATTTGAATAATTTTTTTTTTTTAATTCATAAACACTTCCTCATCGGCCACAAACAGCTGATTATGGATAATGTGACGATTGTCTTCTTATACACACCTAATGTAATTTCAAATCTGACATATCAAATGTTATTAAAAAGTAGACTGTCAAGAGTGTCAAAAGTAAATACAATTATTATTTTTTTTATGACAGCCAAACAACTTTGACCGGCACTATTTTTATTTATTAAAAGAAAACAACCATGGCCGACAATCAACAAAAACCAAACAGTGAATTGGAAGAAGAGATCTTGAGCCAGCTCTTAATTTTGGAAAAAGAGTTTCGGGACCATAACACACTCATGAAGAATGAACTTGGACAGCAAAAAGAATTGATATCTAGGTTATGGGTGCTATCACAAAGATATATTTTACTCATAAGGTAAGGCCAATGGTAATTATACTTGTAGTCCATAAAGAGGTTCCAAATGCAACTCGTTTTATATAACAGCACGGGACCATGTTGTAAATTTCCGGAAATATTTGCTGGACCTGCAGAAGAGACTATCTTGCAAGAATTCTCGGATAAGCTAAAGGCTGTTAAGGCGTCCAAGTGGGTATAAATCAATAAAAAAAAACAATATTTCGAGCTCTAATTCTTTATTGTTTTTTGAAGTTGTCGCATATCTGTTTCTCTGAAGGACCTAAGAGTATCACATCGAACATTTGAGAACTTATGTTCCAAATTGGATATGAATGTAGAATCACCAATTATACAAGGTGATGCCTACCACAAACCATTGGCATATTTTATTGAATTGACCAGTGATCTGTTTAAATTCTTTCATGCCTGGATATTAAAACTCAAATATACATCACATTTAATTGATCCATATAAATGTGATGGTATCGAGCATTACAAGACTTTGATGGAACCTTCGGAGGATTTTGAGGAATATCTTAACGTTGGCCTTACCTATTGCAAGTGCTTGAGACCAAAACCAACATGTTAAATGAAATTGTAGAATAAATAGCATTTTTATTTGGTATATAGATATTTACCAACTGATCTGTGATAAATTTTGACATGAAGTGTGTTTTTAATCTCTGTTAAATTTATATGTTAATTACAAAATTTAAAAGAAATGTAAAAATTGATTTAAAAACAATTAATCTCATTAATCACCTCTACATGGTGAGATGAAAAAACTGCAACCAACTTCAGACTGCTGTCATTTCTAAGTCACTCGTCCGACAGCTGTTAAAATTATTCCAGTGACAGCGCATTACATTGTTTGCAAGCGTACAAAAGTATTTTGGTTAGAATTTTCCAGAAAAAAAGTTTTTCGTGATGGAATGCAAGCATGATAGTGTGATTTCTTTATATTTGGCTGGAAAACCACAAGTGGCTATCCAGAATGAATTAAATGTGAATTAATCTTTTGTGTCTCGTACCATCGCTCGTTACCGTGTTACTAGTAGCGTAGCCTCACGTCAAGAAAACACTAACATCGGGAAAAATGGTTCGAAAAGTAAAGAAGCGACTTGATCGAAATCCGCGTCACAGTGGCCGAAAAAGTGGAAAGTGTCGACCACCTCAAGCAAGCGCTTCGCCGGGAATGGGCAAAAATACCGTAGAGCAACATTCGGGCAGCGGTTTCATTGGCCGTTTGAATGCTATAATTCGTGTCAAAGGTGACCAATTCGAAAAAAATCTAAGCTTATTCTAAAATTTTATGCACTTTGCGACATTTTTTGCTTTCATTCAATTAAATTAAAAAAATGTAAAAATTATGGCGTTTGACTTTTTTGCAGCTTTTTTATTTCACCCTGTATGAATTTGACAACACTGGTTAGCTATATATGGGTTTTAAGATTTACCTTCGGAATAAAAAGATTTGCCTACGGAATAAAGTCTTTGTGGGTCGCCCTCTTCAAATGACTAGTGGTCCGGTCGTTTGTGAGTTTAGTGTAAAGTATACATAAAAAATATTGATCCCTCGATCGCGCTACGTAACATTCGATTCATAAATTCCCTCAAAACGTTAGAAATGGGCTAAAATCCTTCCAAATGTAATGACAGTGGTCATTACTGATATAACTATTTGAAGATGGAGATGTAATGGAAATTAAACGTCTACTCTATTGATGCCTTGTGTTATTGGACAAAAGGTAGGTACACCTTTTTGCCGTGTGAAATTTTGTCCAGGACTTTCATTTCTTGGCACTGGAGAGCCTTATCAAAAAGAGTTTATGAGAGAAAGGATTTGGTATTCCTTCCTACACATGATGTAGAGCAGTATATAATGTCTTTGGATATTGTTAATTAGACGCATTTAAACTTGAAGCTTTAAGGTATTTGATGGAAACCGATTCGATTGGAAACCGCCAAAGAATATATAGTACCAAATTTGATTTAATTTTTGCGAGTAGGGTGCTTGCACGTAACTTTTACATTTTGTCAGCCATTGTGTTTAAATCATTGTCATTTTGGTTGAACTTGTTTTTCGGTATAGGGTATAGGATGTCCCTTGCATAGATTGCAGCGGCATAGCTCATAGACCTTTAGACCAATTGTGTCCATTCTTGATTAAAGAAGCTGTAAGTAAAAATAGGAAAGTATTTGGATTTAAAAAAGTATTGAAGAAATAATATGTTTTAGGTTTTAAAACCAACATAGCTTTTTTGCCAACCTGGAAGTGCTAACAGATTCAACTTCTATTAGGGAGAGTCTCTCTTCTATTTGCCCAATATTTTAAATCTCAGAAACCCTAAAACAACTTTTCGATAATAGCCAAGATTTTGCTATGAACTCCATATAGCGCCGAAGAACACATCCTCACAAAAACAGTTCATGTGAGTTCAGGTCCTGGATCACTCTTATAAAACGGTGGCCACCAGTTTTTGTTTATCTGAAAGCCCCAATTGATATTCATGACTGCTTCTCCTAAAACTTTGATTGTTTACCTCCTTCCTCCCATGGTATCTCTACCAGCCGGTATTAATTTCAAGGTCTATTTGAAATTTCAAAATGTATCCACAATTCCTTCCCTTCAAAACGTAAATTTGTTTACAAATTGTACCACATACAGATTTCTTTTAATAATAAATGATAATAATAATAATTAATTGTTCTCTAAGTACAAAAAATAAACCATAATAGTTCTAAAACACGATCAATCATAGTACTCAACAAACTCAAAATGAGGCGGTCAAATTTGCAACTCGATTTGCAAAATTGCACATTTCCCTATCATTTTCACAACAACAAAAATATCGACGTTCATGAAAAACGCATGGCCTCCAATGCTTTTTCCGTACACACACACAAACAAAACACGTTTCAACAATTCCTGTAGTCCACTTCTGTGTAACAAATTAATAACAAAAACACACTTTTCTTATTTATTATTACATCTTCAAAGCTGTCCGAAGGGGACTTTTGTTATTTTATTAAACATTATTTTTTTTGGTAACATCACTGAAACTTTTATATTTAATATAAAATAAAATCCATTTCAGAATTTGCAATAAATCCAGCAAAAGTCATACTCCGCCCTCCAGTCAGCTTTGACCACCATAGCTCTCTAGCGAAGTCTTCTGGCTTCACGTTCAGATTCCAACAATGTCAAGATATCGCCTTCACGAACGGGTCCCTTAACGTTGCGGATGATTTGACGGTTTTGTTCACCAATGAACTCCACTTTGACTTGGGTACATTGACCCTGGGAGCCAGTGCGGCCCAAAACTTTGATAACACGTGCCCAAACAACTGGTTTATCCATGTTTTATTAAAAAATTTGTGATTTTTGTATAAAAAAATTCACGTGTGACACACGCACAAAGTGACAGCCGGAAACGAAAAGAAAGAATTTTTCGTTAATTTTTGATGAATTTGTTTTGTTTCGTTGAATCTTCGTTCAGTGTGCCCATTGAATGTCAAATTTTTCGCAACAACAGAGTTGTAATCGAGAGGGTATCGTGAGTTGATATCCCGTCGTTACTGGATGACTCATAACTATCATTTCAGTGTTAAATACCTATATTTTCTGTGCTGTTGAAAAAAACCATAAAATTTCTTTATCCTTAAGAAAGGTATAATCGCTTATGAAACAGGGACTTATTGCTTGTTTAGTCAAATTCATTACTAAGAGGGGGTTGATTGTCAAAATTGTATTAAAGTCGAGGCGAAATGTTTTTTTGGGGTAAAACAAAATATTCTATGTTTTAATATGTTCTAGTGTTGTTGAATCTATTTGTGAATAATTCTTACAGGAAACGGGTATAGCCTCCGTATTGTACCACAGGTTCTGGAGCAAAACAATTAGCAATTTTCAAACCTTTCTTTAATTTAGTACAAACTAACAAAGTTTTAATCAAAATTATAATATTACGATGTCCCAAACTGTGTATATGTCTTAACAAAGCAGGGGCACCAAAAGAAAATGATTTGAAATTATTTCAAAATTCGTATTTTTTTCTTTACGGGCAACAAATAGTATTATTTTGTTGTAACTCTATTTAGTGCAAAACCCAATTCTGTGCAAAAAAAAACATATTTTATTAATATTTTTTGGGGTTTCTCCAATATACAGGGTGAGATTAAAAAACAACAACCAATTTCAGACTGCTGTCACTTCTAAGCCACTCGTCCGACAGCTGTTAAAATTCTTTCAGTGACAGCTTATTATATTGTTTACAAGCGTACAAAAGCATTTTGGTGACAATTTTCCAGACAAAAAGTAATTCGTGATGGAATTCAAGCGTGATGTCTTTATATTTGACTAGAAAAACACAAGTGGCTATCGTTAGAGCACTCCAGCATTTAAATGAGAATAAATCTTCTGTGTCTCGTACCATCGCTCGTTACCGTGATACTGGTAGAGTAGCCCGACGTCAAGGAAGACGACGAAAAAAAAAACAGCGTCAGCATAAATGGTTCAAAAAGTAAAGAGGCGACTTGATCGCGTCGCAGTGGCCGAAAAATGGCTCGTAAACTGAATTCGGCAAAAAAATTGAGATCCATTCGACAAATATTGAAAAATGAGCTCAGGGTAAAGCCATTGAAATTCCAAGAAGTGCAAGGAGCTACTTCACTTAGCCGAAAGGGGTATACTGCCGAATCTGGTTTTCTCCGATGAGAAAACATTCGTTGTGTAGCAGTTTGCAAAAGAGGATAGCTGAACATATGCACCTTCGGTTTGCCACCAGAACTCAAGCCCCGGCCATGGTGATGGTGTGCGCCGCCATACCAGCCTATGGTCGATCTCCGCTCGTATTAATCCACCGTAGAATCAGAGTAAATGCCGAATATTATCGCGAAAATATTCTGGAGGGTGTTTTAAAGCCTTGGGCACGCAAAAATTTTGGCCGCAAACCTTGGAGACTCAAACAGGACTCAGCACCATCGCACTCAGCACGCGCCACCCAAGAATGTTAACAAAATATGGTTCCTCGCATGGTACAATGAAGAGAAGGTAGGTCAAGTTTGAAAAAATTGCAAGTATAAAGGTCTACCTGTTTGGCTTGTAATGTCAGAATTACTATCAAAACAATAAAAAAACAAACAACTTGTTGCATTGATTTTGAATAAATAATTTAAAACCGCGAAAACTGAATGAATGGTCAAAATTTCGTTTCAATATCATGTTCTATATATCTCTTATGGTTTATTTCGCGACAAAAACTGTAGATTTTGTTGATGCATTCGTTGCAATAAGCATTTTGAAAACACCCGAATTTGAATATTTTCTGAACAATTTTTTATTATTGAAAAGAAGACACACACATAAGCAAATGAAGTTGACATATTAAGGCAGAAAAATAAAAAAAAATTAAATCATATGGTAGTTCTGCCCTACCTTGAATTCATTGTACCATGGTTCCTCGCTTCATTTCCAGCGCACAATGGCCAGCATCATATCAATCCGTTGGACAATTGTGTCTGGAGTATTTTGGAAAGCAAGGTTGGCACTAAAAAATACTAAATTGTCGATCACCTCAAGCAAGCGCTTCGCCGGGAATGGGCCAAAATACCCCAGAGCAACATTCGGGTAACTTGTGACGGTTTCATTAGCCGTTTGAAGGCCATAATTCGTGTCAATTCGAACAAATATAAACTTATTCTAAATGTTCATGCTATTTCCGACATTTTTTGATTTTATCAATAAAATGTAAAAATTATGGCGTTTGACTTTATTTTTATTTATATCACCCTGTATATAAACAAATTTGTCCTATCTTTTGTAAACGTGTTCTAACTTTGTGCTATGTCATGACTGACTTAATATAACTTTGATTCAGACAATCTTCTAATTTTGTATTTGCCAGCTTAATATTTAGTCTCATATGTTATATATGTTTCTCATTTTGCACAAAAATTAATATAAAAATTTATATTAAATGGTCATCTATAGAAATACAATACTAAATGAATCACCCAGTTAATTTGACAACAATTTTATCAATGTCCAAACACTTCCCAAGTCGAAATGACAAATAACCAAATTTGACAACTCGGACACGTATGAAACATTTCGTTAATGACAACAACAAATCTTCGTTTGTGTGTTTTCTCCCATACTTCGGCTTTCATACGTTTTTCTGATTTCGCTGTCGTCACATCAGTTTTGTAGGGGAGCGTGTGAGTCGCGGCATAATTTTGTGCTTTATTTTGATATAGTCGAGTGGATTGAATAAGACATTAATTACAAAATGAAAAATTACATGCTAATTTTATTGTTGGTTCTGCCAACAATCATCTGCACTTTCAATGCCCGTAAGTAAATAACTATTATTTTTGTTAGAAAATTGTATCAAATCAAAGTTATTGAATGTGTGTGTGTGCGTACGTGTGTGTAAAGAGATAAATGAAGACATTTGAGTTGTTGTTGTGTTGCTTGCATTGCAAGAGAATTCGAGTGCCGACGTAATTTGACGTGGCAGAAACACAACGACGACCTCAGTGTTTTTTGACAATTGGAAAAGTCATTGCAATAATGAAAATGCTTATTTTTGAATGAAAATTGTTAAATTATAAAAAAATAATGCAAGATTTCGCATAAAATCTTGGTAAATGGTGTGTTGGCATTGATTTGATTGTCAGAACTATTTGTGTAGTTTGTAAATAACCTAATTTAACTTTCACTTTATAGCCAACAAATTTTCCGCCTTCGCCGAGGATGTTGTTGAGGATGATATTGTGGAAGCTGATGGTGATGATGGTTCCGTAACTGGAGAAGATGCCGAAACCGAAGATGATTCCGAGCCACTACAAACGACATCGCCCTATGCCGATACCTTCTTACTGTTTACCAAGCCCACTTATACACCAGGTCAACAATTGGATTTGCCCGGTGGCAAGCCTGTTGAATTCTTGATTGGTTTCACCAACAAGGGCCCCAATGATTTCGTTGTTGAATCTGTCGAAGCTTCGTTCCGTTATCCCATGGACTTCAACTACTACATTCAAAACTTCTCTGCCATCGCTTACAACCGTGAAGTCAAGCCTGGTTCTGAAGCTACCGTCTCTTACTCATTCTTGCCCTCTGACCAATTTGCTGGACGTCCCTTCGGTTTGAATATTGCCATGAACTACCGTGACTCCAATGGTGTCCAATTCAGCGAAGCTGTCTTCAACGAAACCGTCTTGATCTCTGAAGTTGATGAGGGTCTTGATGGTGAAACTTTCTTCTTGTATGTTTTGTTGGCTGGTGTCGTTGTTCTGCTATTGGTTATTGGTCAACAATACTTGTTGGGCTCTTCCGGCAAGCGCAAGCGTTCCGCTGCCAAGAAGACCATTGAAACTGGTACCGCTAACGACAGCACAATTGACTACGAATGGTTGCCACAAGAAACTTTGCGTGCTTTGCGTAAGTGTTTTAAGTGCTCTCTAGCATTTCACGTTTTAAATTCAATATTTTATTTTTATTACAGAAAAATCTCCACCCAAGTCAAAGACACCCAAAACATCGCCCAAGCCCGGCAAACAAAGCAGTCCCAAACAAACCCAGAGTCCCAAACCTAAAAAGGCTGTTAAACAACAATAAGCAGATGTAGCTTTACAATAAGATCATCAGTAATTTCAACACCACCACTACCACTCACACCTCAACAACGTTCATATAATTTATCATTTCATATCGAAAGTCTTTTTTCTTGGAATTTTTTGAGATTTTGTTATTATGGAAGAGTCCGCAGTGGAAACGATAAGCCAGGCCGCTAGTAAGAGATGTCTTCCTTTTAAAGTTGAGTTATAAGAAACAGCAGTTACGGTTTTATGGCTTTTAAAAATTTCGCAAACTATTTTTAAGCCGACTTTTTTTTATATATAAAATGTATTGTCTTCATTTATAGAAGATATTTTCCTATTTGTGTTTTTTTGTAAAAAATATAAAGGAAAACAAATGTAAAAAGACTATTTTATTAAAGTAATAACTTACTGAGCGGTATATTCTTATATGTCCCAGTTTCGTATAAGAATAATGTTGACATGGAATTCTTAGCGATGATATATGCGAAATTATTTTATTTCTTCTTCATCATTCTGTAAGTCAAACTTAATGCACTTGACATTCTTACAACAACAACAACAAAAATCCTTAGAGTAATTATTTTTTTAATAAAAAAAGGAAAACAAAAACTTACATGCTGGTGTTTTGAAGGGACATAATGATATTATGTTATAGTAGGTTACTGATTAATGACATGAACTGTGTTTTTAAACAGGCGTAAAACTGATTGCTTTTTTGTTTATTGTGGCATTGTATAGAACAAATGTAATACAGAATAACTATTTCCATGCTAAATAAAATTAAGTAAGCCGATATTGCATATTTCATACCATATAATGACCTATAACTAAATATGTTGATATCGGAGTCAACCGACATAGACATATATATTTTTGGAAAATATTTCGAGAGGCACAGTGGATCTAAAGCGCAAACAACTAATATATTGCACCATATTTTACAAGAGATTCGAAATTTAAAGGAATGGTTTTTATGCCCTCCACCATAGTGTGGAGGATATGTTAAGTTTGTCATTCCATTTGTTACAACTCGAAATATACATTTAAGACCCCACAAAGTATGTGTATTCTTTGATCAAAATAAAATTCTATGTAAATTTAACGATGACCGTCCGTCTGTGGAAATCGCTCTAACTCCCGAACGAATTGAAGTAGGCTGATAAAATTTTAGTTTGTAATGGGTACTATAGCCTGTGACAGAAAATTGACTATGCAGGTCCACGTCTGCGTATAGTCCCTATAGAACGGTACCTCCCTATATTCGGTATTTTGATGATTTTAGCGACGTTTCATATTTTCTTAATGGGTACTACAGTGTATGACAGAAAATTGTCTATGCAGATCCAGGTTTTCGTATAGTCTCTAAATATCGGTACCTCCCGATATTAGGTACTTCGATGATTTTAGAGACATTATTCACGGGAATTGTTTCAAATTTAGTATTTACAGCCTATGACAGTAAATTGTCTAAAATTGTTTTCGTATAGCCGGTATTTTGATGATTCACCGGAAATGTTTAAAATTTCGTATTTGCACTTTGTAATGGCTACTACAGCCTGTGACAGAAAATTGCAGAAAATTTATGACGAATTATATTTATACCCTACACCACAAGGTGGTCAGGGTATTATGTCTTTGTGCATTTGTTTGTAACAGGCAGAAGGAAACGAGATAGACCCATAGTTCCTTTTGATGATCTGCATAGAATCACATTCTGAGTCGATTTATGCATGTCCGTCCGTCTGTCTATGTATTTTTGTAAACAAAGTACAGGTCGCATTTATTGCCCGATCCAGATGAAATTTTGCACAGATCATTTGTTTGGCCCAAGGACGAATCCTATTGAAATTGGAAATAATCGGTCAAAATTTAGATATAGCTCCCATATATATCTTCGTCCGATTTGCCTTTTATTGCGCACCAAACGTGTAATATCGGCTTGAATTGTATGGAATTTTGCATATACACCCAAATTAGGCCTGAAAATATGTATGCCGAATTTGATCGAAATCGGTTCAGATATAGCTATAGCTCCCATATATATTGTTCATCCGATTTGTTATTTTTGTCCACCACCGCCGTAATATGCACTCTGCAACAACAATATTTGGGGAAATATATCAAATATAGCTCAGAAATACATTTGCTAAATTTTATCGAGATCGGTTCAGATTTGGATATAGCTCCCATATATAACTTCGTCCGATTTACTTTTTATTGTGCACCAGACGTCTAATATTTGTCCACTGCTGCTTTTTCACTAGTTAGACTCTGTTTTTTATTCCATGGTTAGTCTTATAAATATGTATATGCGGACAGACGCTTGTAAATTTCTGAAATCGTCAAACTCAATGTTAACTATGGTCCATAATTATAAAATTACCGTTAACAAATGTCACCCTGTAAAATAAGTAGGCACATATTTTTTGTATCACCCTGTAATTATATTGTCTGCATAGCATGTTTCCCAACCAAGTGACATAATACAGGGCGTCATACACACTTATGTTATTATTTTCGGATTATACAGCCCGATAGAACTTTAAATTGTAAAAAATAACACAAAAAATTAAATTTTAATCAATTTTTTTTTTGAAAGATCAATACGTGACATTAACATTTGGAAATGATTTCGGGCATGTGGGCACCGTAGCTGTTTTTGACGAAGTGCATTCTGGACGTCCAAGTTTTGGCCACTTCTTCGAGCACTGCTGGTCGTATGTCACGAATAATACGAACAATGCTAGCTTCCAAGGCGTCAATTGTTGCTGGTTTATCAGCATAGACCAGTGACTTCACGTAACACCACAGGAAATAATCGAGAGGTGTCAAATCGCACGACCTTGGAGGCCAATTGACAGGTCCACTTCTCGAAATCAACTTATCGCTTATATGAAAGAAATGTCTCCTTCAAACCCCCGGAGAGTCACATTAATACAAGACCAGAAGTTCCACAAATAGATGACCCGATTTTCTTCTCATCGAACATTAGCAGGTATTCTGTTAGAAAACCAAAGTTCCGCTCATAGAAGTGCCGAAGGTCATGGTAGAGAAGCCCAGAAGGCCTTCTAAAAGAAGACCAGAAGGTCCGCTCATAAAAGAGAAAATGGTCTTCTCACAGAAGACCATATTGTCTCTTCACAGCTCCTCTCTAAAAAGATCAGAACGTCTTTCTCATAGAAGACCAGAAGGTCTTCCTCAAAGAAGACCAGAAGGTCTTCCTCACAGAAGACCAGAAGGTCTTCCTCATAGAAGACCAGAAGGTCTTCCTCATAGAAGACCAGAAGGTCTTCCTTATAGAAGTCCAGAAGGTCTTCCTCATAGAAGACCAGAAGGTCTTCCTCATAGAAGACCAGAAGGTCTTCCTCATAGAGGACCAGAAGTCTTCTTCATAGTCAGAGGGTCTACCCATAGTCTCCATATTGAATACAAGGTATTCTGCTCAAAGAACAGAAGGTCTTCTCATCTAAGACTAGACTTAAATCGATAAAATATTGCTTTAAATTATAACAATCAACATAATTGTTATATCATTAATATTAAAAATATGAATTATAATGTAATAATAATAAAACTATGCAAAAAACAATAATAACAACAATTAAATATGAATGTAAGAGAAAAATATAGATTAGTGTTGTTTTTCTAAGTAGCTTCATTGTTCAGTTACGTTGTATGTCATTGAGAGAGTGAAAAAATATCAAAGGAAAAAAAAAACAATTGCTACACTTCTCCAGTTTATTCTCCTCTCAGGAGGAGAAATTCGACGAATTATTATTTTAAGGGTTGTTGCCTTTAGTCCAGATTATATGTGTGTGTGGCTGTGTGTACGCTTCGGAGCGACAAAACTACAAATCCATACTCTCGCCCTCTCTCACCCACCACAAACAAAAAAACAGTGTTTATATTTTTAACAGGTGGTATACACGTCTGATGACGTTCAACAATTGTTTTGCCACCATATTAACTGTATTGTTGTAGGTCTGCGTGAGTGCTCTGTGTATTGGAAGCGATAACAGTATTATGTTACAATGTTCGACAGGTTAACAGTGGTTTAACGGTTTTCCTAATTCAAAATTCATCATTCGCGTATATGTTGTTGTCCGAAGCGGTCGCAAATAGCGGATAATTACGGTAGAAAAAGTAACAAATCTGATAAAAAGTGTTATTTGTTGAATTATTTTGAAAAATAAAAAATTGAATATTGAAGAAATAGCAGTTAGAAAGTTTGAAAAACAAGTGAATATTAAAATTCGTGAAAAGTAGAAGGAAAAACAAAGTTAAAAATAAACGAATGCGAGTAATTAAAAAAAAAATCAATTTGAAAATATTAAAGAATATATTTTCTATCGACAAAAGTGTGTAGAGTTAGTGTTTAAACACTAATTTAAGTGATTTGGATTTTCCCGACACATGCTAACATACCCACGAAAAGAAATAATAACAACAACAACAACTAACGAAAATATTGTGTGCTAATAAGATTTGGCAGTAAATTTCAATGAAAAGTTAATGGAAGTCATTCCATTCATATTCTTATTAGAGCCGTAAAATCAGTGTTGCCTGTCGCCTTCATCCGGTAAACGAAACGAACAAACGTATGTCTGGCTGTCTGTCTGTAGGTGTGTGAGCGTGAGTGTGTGTGTCATACTACCTACAAATACAGTTAACTTCGTATGTCCTTAGAGTGCGTGTCGTTTGAACGTTAAAATAAATAATTCGATTTAGGATTTAATTTGGAACTCCTGTGAAGTGAAATAAAAGTCGTTAAAAAAACGAAGAACTTGTTCGTGTGAATTTGTCCGTATGCAGATTTTATGGAATATTTATTTGTATGTTTGAAGTTCTCGAAATGTAAGTACTCTTGAATTGTAATCAATTTTCATCAACTGTATGATTTTATTCAATTACACAAGGCTAAGGACAAGAAATGTAATTATTGTTAAAAGGACTCAGACTGAAGTGTCGCCATAAAAAGGGTGTTGGGTTTCAAATGTTTTGAATTATAAGAAGTATTGTTCAAAAGGGATTTATTATATTATGGTTTATATGGATTTTAGTTTGGTTAAAATCTTAAAAATACCGAATGCCTATACGACGACGTGAACCAGCATAGGCAACTTTTGTCATAAGTTATTACAATATTTAAATGCGAAACTTGAAGAAAAGATCATCAAAATACCGAATATAGGGGGTACCGTTAAATTGGGAATATACGAAGACGTGGACCTGCACAGACAATTTTCTGGCATGGGCTGAAGTATCCATTACGAACTTCATATGCAAAATTTGAATTAATCCCGGTAAATAATGTCGCTAAAATTATCAAAATACCGAATATCGGGGGGTACGGTATATGGGGGCTATACGAAGACGTGGACCTACATGGCTCATTTTTTGACTTAGGGTGTAGTATCCATTACGAACTTCAAATACCAAAGTTGAAAGAATTCCGGTGAATAATGTCGCTAAAATCATCAAAATACCGATCATCAAAATACCGTGTATAAAAATTTTGACATATTGTAGGATAGGACCGGAAGGAGTGGTCAAATATTGTCCATTCTCCAAAATTCGACTATATCGGCTTTTATAATACCCTCCTTGTACATTAAATTTGCCATTCCGTTTGTAACACCTCCTAATATTCGTTGGAGACCCCATTAAGTGCATATATTTTATGACGGACTCTGTCCGTCCGCCTGTCTGTTGAAATCACGATACAGATTTGTATTTGCGCAGAACTTTGAAATTTGGCCCAATATTTTGTATTGTGTCTAGGATGGTTGATATTGAAAATGGCACTATTTCGTATAGTCTTCATATAACGGTACCTCCCGATATTCGATATTTTAATAATTTTAGACAACATTTTCCACGGATTTGTAAATATGAGACCAAGTTTTCGGTAGTTTAATGATTATACTCTATTTTTGGGATTTGGTATTTATAGTATATATACAGGGCGAGAAAAAAACTGCAACAAAGTCAAACGCCATAATTTTTTCAGTTTTTTTTTAATTTTATTGAATGAAAGCAAAAAAGTTTTAAATATAGTTTAAAAATTTTAAATATAGAATTTCAAAATAAGTTTAGATTTGTTCGAATTTGTCATCTTTGGCATGAATTATGGCCTTCAAACGGCCAATGAAACCCTGCGGTGTTTTAGCCCATTCTCGGCGAAGCGCTTGCTTGAGGTGATGAACACTTTGGTATTTTTAGTGTCAACCTTGCTTTCCAAAATACTCCAGACTCAATAGTCCAACGGATTGGTATCCGGAGATTTTGGTGGCCATTGTGCGCTGGAAATAAATCGAGGAACCTAATTTTATAACCATTCTTGGGTTGCGCGTACCAAGTGCGATGGTGCTGAGTCCTGTCGGAATGTCCAAGCTCTGCGGCCAAAATGTTTGCGTGCCCAAGGCTTTAATACACCCTCCACAATACATTCCCCGTATTTGGCATTTATTCTGATGCCACGGTCAATTAATACGAGCGGAGAGCAACCATCGGCTGTTATGGCGGCCCACACCATCACCATGGCTGGCATTTGAGTTCTGGTGGCCAACCGAAGGTGCACATTTTCAGCTGACCTCTTTGACAAGCAGACACGATCATTTTGTTTGTTTAAAAACTGCATGGACAACAAATGTTTTCTCATCGGAGAAAACCAAATTCGGCAGTTCACCACTTTAGGCGAAGCGAAGCAACTCTTTAGCTCTTTTGAGTCTATTTTCTTTCTGTTCTTGCACTTTTTGGAATTCCAATGGCTTTACCCCGAACTCAATTTTCAATAATTGCAGAATGGAATATTGCGGTATGTTCAGCTCACGAGCCATTTTTCGGCCACTGCGACGTGGGATTCGATCAGGTCGCTTCAAGCGATAGTGGAGTGTTCTAACGATAACCACTTGTGGCTTTCCAGACAAATACAGGGTTGCCAATATTCGACGGACCCATGACTGTTTTAAAAGCACGTTGAGTTTTCACAATTGACTTCTTCTGTTGAATGTAAATTTCATCTATTTCAGAGCGCTCGCGTGGCGTGTATTGTTTCACGGTAAAAATCTGTTTGGACTGACGCTTCAAACGCGGTATGTCATTAAGCGATGTGACATCTCTGTCAAAAGTTATGGCGTTGCCAGATGGGTCCGTCGGATATAGGCAACCCTGTATAAAGAAATCACACTATTACGCTTGAATTCCACCACGAATAATTTTTTTCCGAAAAAATTCTCATTAAAATGCTTTTGCACGTTTGTAAACAATATAATGAGCTTTCACTGGAATAATTTTAATAGCTGTCAGATGGCTTAGAAATGACAGCTGTCTGAAGTTGGTAGCAGTTTTTTCATATTACCCTGTATATATAGGTCAATGTATTCCTATAGCCTATATAACGGTCATAACGGGTCCTACCACTAGTGTCAAAGCATCGCCATATAGGTTCACTGTTTCTACATATTTATATATATATGGAATATAATAATGGTTCAATTGACTTTATGGTATTTTGAAAACTAACGGAATTTTTCAACCGATACCACTGTTATTTGCAGGTTAAATTGGAATACGTTCTAATCCAGACACTATAATTTAAAAATGGTTTCCTTACTTAATGGTGGAGGGAATTGAGAGTTCGGTTCGCAGAGTTTCATGTTTTTTACATTGTTTTTTTTTTTTTGTTTTTGTTTGGCGAGAGGTACAATAATGAATGGTCCAATATTGTCCGTTTTCCCACCTGACCTAAGATTTATTTAAATATTGATATGTGCCAAGTCTGAACTATATGGGGTACTCTTTTCGCTCAATACAAATCTCATGTATTTTTTGGGAAGGTTTTGAACTTTTTGTGAGCAGGAGGGTGGAGTACCAAAAAGTTTTTCCAATTTCACTTATACAAGAAAAATATTGCTTAGTTCGATCAAGATCGAAATTACATTTTACAGGACGTTTATTCACCCAAATTTTCACCGTATTTTTGGAGAGTTGCTGGAAGGAGTGAACCGATACATCCAATATTGACATACGATCTATGGATCACTGAACCATGTTATGACGGTTATAGTTATTCAAAATTTTCGGAGATAGATTGCCGGGCGTGCTTAGATCGACTCCAAATGGCTTGAAACGGATTTCGTGTAAATATATTTGAGACCTTCTTTCTGAGGGAACTTAGAAACATTCTAACAAGGATTTGTCAGGAATATTTAGAGGACTTCCAGGAGGGAGTTGTAAATAAATGTTTATATATATTTTTAAGCATTCAACGAGGAGTCTTCAATAGTGAAGCTTTTTATAGCCCTACCATTATTGATTTTTAATGATTTTTTTACTTTTTATATTTCAAGGTCTTTCCATGTGGATTTTCTTATAAATAATTGGGAAATATTTAGAGGCTTTTCAAAGTGTATTTTTCTTATGAGTTATAGAGGGGTATTTTAAGGTCATCATAGATTTTCTCATGCGTTTTCGAGAGATACAGTTTTGCTGACCTTTAGACATGGTTTTTCTAAAGAATTTTTTGTAAATTTTCAAAAAATACAGCGAAAAGTTTAAAATATTTTTATTTGATTTTTTAGTATTGTGTTTAAAAATTTTGCGCTGATGAATAACATTTCTTCGCCTGTTGGGACTGATTTTGAAGAAGCCATTCTTGTTGTCATTAATAAATATTCAAATTTCATTAAGTATGTTATATATTTAGTATAGGCACATTTAATGAAATTCTAAAGAATTTCCACATTCTCCTCCCGTAACTTGCTTTCAATAGACGTACTTTCTTAAGGCTTTGTTACCTCGTCTTTAAATTAAATTTGCTGCGTCTTTACGAAAAAAGCTATTCAATATTGGCTACCGATGGAAATCCATTAATCTTTTTTTAAATTACTAAACACTCAGGCGCTATATATTCGTTGGTGATGGGTATTTAAAAAGATTTCAATCGGTTGCAGCTTACGACTCAATGGCTTGGGGATGTTATCCTAAGGGTAAACAATGACTACGATGATGTACGAGTATGAAAATGGTGGGGGAAGTTGGGTTGGGGGGTTTAACACCTTTTTTCTTTTATTCAATCACTGGTGTGTTTTCATCAGCGTTCGAAAATAAACAGTACACTAACATAGTGTACTGTACCGGTACAGTATCACTAAAAATTTTTTTAGCGGTAGTGTACCGGTACACTACCACTAAAAAATATTTTAGTGATACTGTACCGGAACACAACGATAATCGTACTGTACCGCAGTCGGAGCACTAAAAAATCGTAGTGTACTGCACTCGGAGCACTAAAAAATCGTAGTGTTCCGGAGTCGGAGCACTAAAAAACGTAGTGTTCCGCAATCGGAGCACTAAAAAATCGTAGTGTACCACATTAAAAAAATGTACTGGCATCAATACGTTTTTTTATGATTTGGGAAAATAATATTAAAGGTTTGATTTTTTAGTATGTAGCATTGCAAATGAATAAAATGATTATAATAAAAGAAATTAAAGATTATCCAACTTTGCAAAATTACACAAAATTCGATATTAGTATCACTCTTTGTATAAGTGGAAATTAAAGAACAAATAAAACAACGTACTGTCATATGTCAATGAAACATACTTAATACTGATTTATTTATAAGTATTTAATTGTTATTACATAAATGTATTTTTTAATAAAAATTGAATTAATTAAACAAGTTAAATATAATAAACATAATATAAATAGAAAGTAAAAAAGGAAATGTAATAAACTAAAAATATAAGTACACCAGTAAGAACTTTAATCTGATCCCAATTTGTAATTAAAAATCCCATTGGCTTTTACCATTAATATATGCTCTAAATTTAACGGTGACAATCGATTGCGCTGATCGGATAACATATATTTCATAGCTGAAAATAAGCGTTCCACGCTTACTTGTGTTGATGGTATTGCCAGTAAAATATTCGCAATGCCACTAATAATGTTTGAAGAATCCCAATATTCTAAAACATTTGCATTTAGTGGCAGTCTAGATTTTCTTTCATAAGTGGATAGATCGGATTCAAAATTATCAATGTTTGAAGAACTCTGTGTAGGCGTGGTAGGATCTAAAGTTTGCAGGTAATCGGAGAAGGATTTCGGTGTGCATGCATTACTTGTTGATGGAGTTTCATCCAGTATTGTGTAGGCCGTATTGTCTGTTGTAGAATCTGAAGAAATAAGGGTAATAGTTAAAAACATATGTATGTATTTTTGGTATTAATATAGCAAACGTACCTTCTTTTGAGTATATTCGCTTATATAACGACACTATGTACATCTGCGCTCTAGTTTTCTGTTCGCTTGTCATACAGACTTTAATACGTGGATCCAAATACACGGCTGCGTTGAAAAGTTCGTTATCAAAAAGTTTATCCATTCTTGTCTTCAATGATTCTTTCAGTATCACTTTCATTTCGGTATTTGGTAAAGCATCTATTTGGAATGTAATATCCATTATTACAATATATAGTTCGCTATAACACAGCTGTTCAGTTTGTAGTTTCATTGTAGCTGTGTAAATAGGTTTAAATATTCCAACAAATTCACTTGCGAAAGACCAGTCAGCAGAACTAATGAATAATTTCGAATTATCCTTGCTTAATGTAGTTACAACTTCTCTTATTTCCAGCAGTCTTTCAATCATATTGTATGTTGAATTCCATCTTGTTATACAGTCAATTATAGGTTTCTTGTGGAGCCCATTTTTAAAAATACTCATGTACGTTTTACTTCGAAGTTTTTTCACTACGAGTCTTAGGTTTTCAGTTTTTTCTTTTATTGTAGGCTGTTTTAGAACATCATTTACACACAGCTGCAGCGTATGGGCACCACAACGAATGTTAGTAATATGGTGTGAGGATATATTAAAGTCGATTGGCTCAATTTCATAAATCGATTGTTCACAATCAACTTCTTCTTCGCTATCCTGAGATTCCTCTTCCATAAGCATTTGTAACTCCGAATTCAGCACTTTTACCTTTTTTAACATGTTAGATCCATTGTCGGTTGTAATGGTAAAAATGTTGCGTACATCAACACCATATTCTCTTAGAACTTCCAATATAATAGATTTTATATATTCACCGGTATGACTTGATTTCAATTCTTTTACTGCCAATGTTTTAACAATGATTTTACCATTTTTGATGTATTGAACATTTATACCGAGCATGCTCAAATCCCACCTGGTTGCTACATCAATCTTAAGAGAAAACAATGTCCCTTTTAAATCATTAGATATTTCCGTTTTAATATTTGTGGAAAATGCGATAATTCGTTCCATTATATTATGCTCATTGACTGTTATTCCGAGCAAACTTAAAACTGGTTCCATAAGAATTTTGAAGGCCCTATCTTCGGCCATGTGCAGAGGACGTCCATTTTTGGTGAATAGTTCCACTATTGCTAGTTCGATGTTCCTCGGATTTACATTTCTTCGCAGTAATACTTCGTTAACACAATTTTGTAATTTCATTGCACGTTTTTGTTCAATATAGTTTGCATATTGCTCAGGATGTGATCTCTTTAAGTGTCTTTCTATATTTCCGGAATGTACACTTAAAATCTTGTTCTTACAACTTTGCAAATTACACACAACTTCGTTTGATTCATTTGTATTGAACATATCTAAAAGAATAATATTTTTAGGTCGCGGCATTTTTGTAATTATTTGCTGAACGTCTGAGAAGAACTAAACAGCAGGATATCGGCTTTTTTGCATATATTGTAACAAATATAGTTTGCCACAATTTCCGATGCGAAATTGTGGCAAACTATATTCTGGATATCAGCACATATTTTGATGTGGTACCTGTACAATGTTTGGTTTTATTTAAGGCTAAATCATAAAACTGATTTTAAACCCTCAGCCATACTTTAAAAAATATTTAATTTTTTGCACCTACATTCACTGATTTTTCGGTACCACAAAGTAACAGGTACATAATCTGCATAAAAACCATTCACTGATTTCATTTAGCGGCCCACCTAAGATAATAAAACAAACTTGACCTTTTACCAAAATATACAATTTTATGGCACTAACTTTTATTACCCATATTCTTGCATTCATTCGTAGAATTTTTGTTTTTAAATGAATGAACCTTTTTACTGGTTCATATATAACGCAATAGGCCGAATTTCAGGCGTATCCATAAAGACTTGTGGCAACCACTAAAATACCCTTTTTCACGGAGAATTTAAATTTTCAATTTAATTTTTCTTTTTATCCTTTCTACCTAATCTCATATTTTTATACTTTCTTCAATTTCGCAAAAAAAATAAATCCAGCAATTATTTTCATAATATTGAATTGTATTATTTATATTTACATTATAAAAAACATCAAACATTCAATTTTTTCCCAAATCGTAAACAACACACATGTGGTACACTACCGGTACATTATTTTTTTAATGTTCCGCCATGTGGTACACTACGATTTTGTAGTGCTCCGACAGCGGAACACTACGATTTTGTAGTGCTCCGACTGCGGAACACTACGTTTTTTAGTGCTCCGACTGCGGTACAGTACGATTATCGTTGTGCTCCGGTACAGTATCACTAAAATATTTTTTAAGGGTTGTGTTCCGGTACGGTACACTACCGTAGTGTACCACTCCACCTCGGTACGGTACAGAACACTATGGCACTGTACCATAATGTTTATTTTCGAACGCTGGTTTTCATCCCCATTGGAGGGGAGGATGTCTCTTTGTCGCCTTAAATTGATATGTTTTCTAAAAAAAAATGAATATACATACATACATTCACACAGAAACGGGGATGTATGGATGAATAATTATATTTTGGATTTCTAATCTATAATTAGAGACACTTTGTGTCAAGTTATTCTAATTGTGGGTAACCTCATTTACATATAATCATAATTAAAATACTTTTTCTTGAAAATTTGTGTATATTCTTTGAAGAAATTTATATTTATAATAGTTTATTATGAACGAAAAAATAAAACACTTCCCTTTGCAGAGTGTGTCGAAGTTAAGATAAATTCCAAAATGTTTTAATTTTTCTTCTATAGAAAATAGGAAGTGCTCAGAAGTACTCTTAAAGAAATAAATATCGAATTTTAATAATTTGTTAAGGATTATTTAGGCCATTCTACATGAATTTTTAACAGTTGTTTATAGACCTTCCACTGCCGGTTGGTTATAGATAGGGGAGAAATATTTAGAGGTCTTTCAAGGGGAACATTTTAGGCGTTCACAAGAATTCTTACAAAATGATTTTTGTAGAAATATTTAAGTGATATTTAAAAGCTCCCCAATTAAGGGATTTTTGTGGATTATTAGATATCTCCCAAAGTTATTTTTTTAATTAATAAATGTTAAATGTTATTCGCCAGAACTTTTGCATTTTTTGGTTTTGGAAAATTTAAGATCTTTCAATGTAGATTTCATGTTAGTTTCCAAAGGCCTATGCGATGAAATTTTCAATGATATCTTAATAATTATTTAGAGGGCTTCAAAATTCTTTGTATACCTCATCCATATGCCATTTGATAGGTCAAAATGCGCTTTGGACGAAATTCATTTTAGGCGATTTGGAGTTGATTTAACTTTGTCCGCCCGTCTGTCTGTGTGAACAATATCTCTCGAAAGGTATCGCATATGACCAAAAATTGGAGTGATGTAGCCTAGTTTTTAAACCACTGATTTTTGGAATGTGTGTGGTCAATTTTTCGAAGGTTGAAGGGTTTTTATAAATCAAAAAGGGCGAAATAAAAATTTTATTGAATGAAACAAAAAATGTTGGAAATAGCATCAAATTTTAGAATAAGTTTAGATTTGTTCGAATAGGTCATCTTTGTCCTGACTTATGGCCTTCAAACGGCCAGTGCGGTACTTTGGCCCATTCCCGGCGAAGCGCTTGCTTGAGTCGATCGACACTTTGGTATTTTTTAGTGCCAACCTTGCTTTCCAAAATACTCCAGACACAATAGTCCAACGAATTGCTATTCGGAGATTTTGGTGGCCGTTGTGTGCTGGAAATGAAGCGAGGAATCTCATTTTGTAACCATTCTTGGGTGGCGCGTGCTGAGTGCGATGGTGCTGAGTCCTGTTGGAATGTCCAAGGTCTGTGGCCAAAACGAGCACAAGGCTTTAATACAACCGCAATAATATTTTCGCGACAATATTCGGCATTTATTCTGATGCCACGGTCGATTAATACGAACGGAGGCGATCATCGGCTGTTATGGCAGCCCACACCTTCACCATGGCCGGCGCTTGAGTCCTGGTGGCCAACCGAGGGTGCAGATTTTCAGCTGACTTCTTTGGCAAGTAAACACGATCATTTGTTTTGTTTACAAACTGCTGAACAACGAATGTTTTCTCATCGGAGCGGAGAAAACCAAATTCGACAGTTCACCACTTTCGGCAAAGCGAAGCAACTCTTTAGCTCCTACGAGTCTATTTTCTTCCTGTTGCGGTGTAAGTTCTTGCACTTTTTGTAATTTAAATAGCTTTACCCCGAGCTCATTATACCCTCTGCCATATGGCTACAGAGGGTATATATCATTTGATACGGCCAAAACGTACCTAGTCGAAATTACGGTTTTAAACCCTAGGTCTCTTTGGACCAAATCCGTTTCAGGACATTTGGAGTCGATCTAGCGATGTCTCTCCGTCTGCCGTCTGTCTGGCTAGTGCGCACGATAACTCTCGAAGGGAGTTTCCGATTTGATCCAAACTTGGTACATCGTAATATTATTGTCAAACTTAGATCGAGGTCGGAGCTGGACACTATGGGTCCATTCCTTCTGGTACCTCCCACACAAAATATCAAAATTTTCAAAGAAAATAATTTATTGCACAGAAAAAGAAAGGATAATCCGATTTTGCTCCAACTTTGCAAATTCTAATATTTGCGTCAGTGCTAAGCCACATTATAAAATGTGATATAAGAATCCAATTGTCTTTAAATTTCACACATCCTAATAATTTTAATAACTCAAGGTCTAGTGTGAAAATGGTACCGGTACCTCCCCCACAAATGGAGAATATCGGTCCACTCCATCAAGTACCTCCCCACAAAGGGTAAACATTTTGAATAATTACAGCTCTTATAAAATGAGATGTAAGGGTCCAATTGCCTTCAAATTTTACACATCCCAATAATTTTATTAACCCAAGGTCTAGTGCCAAGATGGTTTACTCCTCTGGTAAAGATCAAAATTTTCAAAAAAAAAAAAATAGACAACAACAACAAAAATATATTTTCTGCACAGAAAGGGAAGCAATAATCCGATTTGATAATATCGGTCCATCAGGTACCACCCCCCAAAAAGCGTCAAAATTTTGAATAATTACAACTCTTATAAAATGTGATGTAAGAATCCGATTGTCCTAAAATTTCACACATTCCAATATTTTTATAGACCCAAGATCTGGTGTTAAGATGGAATATATCGGTCAACTACTTCTGGGACCTCCCCCACAAAAGGTCGACCAAAACGTTTATAAAATTCGAAACAAGCATCAGATTCTCTTTATAGTTCACACATCTCATTATTTCCACTAACAAAAGAATTGTTGTGAAGATGTAATATATCGGTCCACTCCTTCTGGTACCTCCCCCACAAAGGCTGAAATTTTTAAATATCCACAAAGCTCATAAAAAGCGAAATTATCATCCGATTCCATTCAAGACTTGGTACATCTCTATATCTCCACCAACATAAGATCTGTTATAAAGATGGTAGAGATCGGACCATTTCTTTTGCTACCTGCCCATAGGGTTGAAGATTATGAAAATCAAAATGATCAAAGAAGGCGAAATAAGCATTCAACACTCTTCAAATTTCACACATACAAACATTTTTGCTAATACAATATCTGCTGGGCGGGTGATATATATCTGTGAACCCCTTCTGGTACCTCACTGACAAAGGGTCACAAGTTTCAATACTTTTAATAACTTGTGAAACAAGTCAGCGATTCGAATAATTTTTGCTAATGTTGCAGTTTTCTTCCGTCCACTTCCTTGACGTCGGGCTACGCTACCAGTATCACAGTAATGAGCGGTGGTATGAGACACAAAAGATTTATTCACATTTAAATGGTGGAGTGCTCTCACGATATCCACTTGTGGCTTTCCAGCCAAATATAAAGAAATCACACTATCACGCTTAAATTCCATCACGAATAACTTTTTTTCTGGAGAATTCTCACCAAAATGTTTTTGTACGCATATAAGCAATATAATGATCTCTCACTGGAATAATTTTAACAGCTGTCGGACGAGTGGCTTAGAAATGACAGCAGTCTGAAGTTAGTTGCAGTTTTTAAATCTCACCCTGTATAGCCTCTGTAGCAATGTGGCTGAGGTGGTTTTCTAGTAAAGGGTGGTAAAAATGGAACAAACCCTATAACTATCTTCCATTCTTACCTCTCTCACTATTTCTCTCCCTCTCTCACGGTAAAGATTCCTTTTGCTTTACGGGGAAAAATATGGGCATTAATCGCCTTTATCAAATAACCTTGAAAACATACATTATCAATTGAAGCGCTCCAAAAGGAATGGAAATATTTCCAGCTTTCAAATTTTTAGACATCTTTTTCGCAGGGATATTGTGTTTTGATAAATTTCTGAGTACATATTGAAAAATTGTTTAATACCATAATGTTGATGTACATATTTTTACTGACAATTTCGTAATAACTTCTTGCTTTGACATCCCATTTTAAGTCATTTTTATTAAGTCATTGTATATCTCACTCAGACATTCCATGGTCCACATAAAGTCAACCCAAAGGAATCTCCAAAGTGTCCATAAACATTGTTGCTACTTATACACACAAACTATAACTCTATGGCCCCATAAAACACTTACTTTAATATGATGTCCTTTGCCACTCTTTGTCTGTCTGTCTGTCGTCGCTCCAATCAAAATGACAGTTAATCCAGTTAAAGGGTATCCTCTCAAATGTAATAACTATTCAGGCTTAACTATGTCAGGGACATAAAAAAACGAAATGGTACATTGAATTCCATTAAATGTTGACCCCCCTCCACCCCAAACATTTGGGACTACTTTGCCAGAGCGAAATTCTCTGGAAAAAATCGAAACGAAACGAAAATCACGCATTGCTCGTAACTGGGAATATTGAACAGTAACAGAGTGGCAATAAAATCTAGCCAAGGTTGATGCGTGATGATTTGGAGTTTTTTTTGTTCGTTTGTTTGTTTGTTTCTGGGTTTTTGTGTGCCTCTTGAGAACATTTCATATCCGGCCCAGTTGCGACGGAAATTCAAGTAAATTCGAAACTGTAGCGTAAGCAAATTATAAAGAAATTGAGGATTGAATTAAGATGGATATGTTTTTTTTTCGAAATGGCCGTAATGGTCTTTTCACGTAGATGGTTTAATGGTAAATAAATTAAATTATTTGGAATTTATACAAGATTTAAAAAGTACCAGTTAACATTTGCTAGAATTCAGTGGAAAAATCGAAATATTGAATATTTTTATAGTTTTTTTTTATTTTTGTAGAAAAAGTCATATTATCAATAATACAAAACTCTTTTTATAGTTTACCAAATACACTGCCACATAACAAACTTACATCCATTGCAGAAATAAATTCACAGTTGCCTGGTTGATAAACTGAATATTACATTTCAAAAAAAAAAAAAAACGGAACACCGTTAGGATTAAAAATATGAAACAATGTTTGTTTGTAACGGGATTAGGAAGCAACAAAAAATTGTAAAAAGTTATTTTTGCATACCAATAAATATTGCAATAAATCCACCTGTTGTTGACGTTACACAAATCCTCTGTGGTTACAACTAAATTGGAGAGAGGGAGAGTTTATGAAATTCAGAAATAAAAATTTAAAAAAAAAACAAGTATGCAAAGGCTACAGTCGAGCGGGGCCGACCGTTAAATACCCTACAACACTATAATAAACGATACAGTTTATATAGGCGAGATACTCGAAAGAATTCCACAAGATATTGTGACAAATTATAAAAGAAAACCATCAGGTTTCGTTCTCTAATTTTCGAATAATAGCAACTTAAACTAATTTGCTCATTTCCAATTTATTGGTAGATGTTGCACTTAAATGGTCTTCCTAGATCTGGAACCAATATTTCCCAAAGACCTATAATTTTTTAGAAGTGGCAAAAGATTAACATTTATTATTGGTTTTTGACTGAAACGCATCTATATGAGATACAGACATTTGACTATATTCGTTAACGAAATTGTCAGAAGTGCGTCTTTCCTGTATTTGTGAATTCTCGAAAAAGTCTCTGGAATGGACATTTTCGTATTTTGTCTACAAAAGTTGGCAAACTATTTCACACATTGAATATTTTTGGATGGCCATCCAAAACTGCTTGGCTTTTGCAATGTTCGGTAACCGCCATTCAAATGTGCGCGAGGATCGGACGATAATTACGACCTGCTGACAATTTCGCAGTTTTTTGGTCCATTTCAACCCCTAAATATATGGCGATCATCTCCAAAAAGAGTAGGCTTCTATTCTGACCCTCATCTTATCCCCATGCAAAATTTCGTAAGGATCGGGCCATAAATGCGATCTGTATATGATATCCTGATATCCTAACTACTTAGTTTTGTTAGCTTTAGAAATATTACCAAATGTTTAATTCAAAATGAAAATATGCCAAAAATATGACAAAATTGAAAAAATATGAGAAAATTTTACAAAATCAATATTTTTATCTTTAGAGAGATATTTTTATGAGATTTTTTAGACGTTTTTTCTTTCCTGCCAAGAGGCCATTCTGAATTAATGAGAACTGTCGAAATCAGTTCAGCCGTTCTCGACATATAAGAGATCTTTCAAGCATATCTTCTTTGATAGACATATATATCGCACATATTTTGCTATATATCCGATTTGTTGGATGTTAACATCAATGTAAAGATCAGAAGTAACCTTGTCATGGCTTTGTGATTTCGCCGGGATTTAAAATATTCGCGGTTTAATGAAAAATTTTGAATTTTTTCAACACAAAAGATATGGTCTATTTTACCCGCTAAATATTATCCGATGATCACCCAAATTGGTAGGCTTCTTCCCCGCCCTAAACTCTAGCTACATGCGAAATTCCGCGTCGATTGGTCTATAATTGCGACCTGTATAGCTACTGCAAAATCCGACATTTTTTCAGTATTTGGTCCATTTCAACCCCTAAACATTTGGCGATCATCTCCAAAAGAAATAGGGTTCTATTCTGACCCCAGTCCCACCTCCATTCTAAATTTCGTGAAGATCGGGCCATAATTGCGACCTGTAGAGTGATTACAAATTAACATGGACAGACGGACAGACGGACGGACATACATAGCTAGATCGACTCAGCTCGGCGAGCTAGGAAGATCCATATATACTTTCCTATGTGGGAATTCAATATTTCGAGGTGTTACATAATTTTTGGGCCAATCAAACTTATAATACCCCCAACACATAGTGTTATAGGGTATAAAAAGTGGTGAGTCCAATTTTTATACATAGTATATTAAGTTTGTCATTCCGTTTGTAACACCTGGAAATATACATTTTAGACCCCACAAAGTATATGTATTCTTGTTAAGCATAAAATTCTATGTCCGTCCGATATTATGTCTGCAGGACTTTTGGTATTGAAAATGGGCCATGTAGGCTTACGTTTTGGCATAGCCCCCATACCCACCTATTCTCGGTATTTTGGTGATTTAAGCGACATTATTAACCGGAAATGTTTCAAATTTCGCATTTGAAGTTCCTAACGGGTACTACAGTCTATGACAGAAAATTGTCTGTGCTGGTCCACGTCTGCGTATAGCCCCCATATAACGGTACCTTCTGATATTCGTTATTTTGATGATTTTAGTGACATTATTCTCCGGAGTTGTTTCTACTTTGGTATTTGAAATATTAAACAGAATTTTAAACGGATTTTATTTTTTTGAAAATTGCCAAATTCGTTCCAAATGGTGGAGGTTATTCAAAGTTCGGCCCGGCCGAACTTACAGCTTTTTTACTTCTTTCCTTTTTGGCATGAGAAAAACTTGCATCAGAGCCAAATCTAATGGGAAATGTGGCTAATGGCTGAGTTAGCTGTATATAGGAGAGGTAAAAAAATCCTACTATATTTAATATTTTCAGCAATATTTATTTTCATCGGCTATAAATTCGAATCTATTTCTTACTGTATTGAATATTCTCTGATTCTATGAAGATCCTCAAAAATAACATTAGAAACACAAAACACCATATTCCATTAAGTCCTGTTAAAAAAAAGGGATAAAATCTTTTACTCACCTAAATTTCCGACTCTACCAGAACATACCCCTATAAAATTTCATCCTTTATTTAGACATCTCTCTATGCATTTGTTAGTAACATGGAGAAGGAAGAGATATAGACCCATAGTTACTTTTGAGAATATTCATAGAATTCTGAGTCGATTTATGCATGTCATGTATTCTAGTTAACAAAATTCAGGTCACATTTATTATCCGATTGAGATGAAATGTTGCAAACAATATTTATTTGGACGAACCCTACTTAGATATAGGTCCCATATATCTTCAACCGATTTCGGGTTAATTATGCACCAAATGGCTAATATAAGTCCAAATGATTTGTATTTTTGAACATCACACCGAATTCAGTATAGAAGCAACAAAATCAAATTTGGAGAAAATCGGTTTAGATATTGCTATAGCTTCCATATGCAGGATGAGAAAAAAAACTGGAACAAAGTCAAACGCCATAATTTTGTTTTTTTTTTTAAATTTTATTAAATGAAAGCAGAAAATGTCGGAAATAGCATCAAATTTTAGAATAAGTTTAGATTTGTTCGCATTGGTCACCTTTGGCACGAATTATGGCCTTCAAACAGCCAATGAAACCATCAGACTCTGCTCGAAAGTGGCTCTGCGATATTTTGGCCCATTTCCGGTGAAGCGATTGCTTGAGGTAAACGACACCTTGGTATTTTTTAGTGCCAATTTCGCTTTTCAAAATACTCCAGACACAATAGTCCAACGGATGGGTATCCGGGGATTTTGGTGGCCATTGTGCGCTGGAAATGAAGCGAGGAATCTCATTTTGTAACCATTCTTGGGCGGCGCGTGCTGAGTCCTGTTGGAATGTCCAAGGTCTGCGGCCAAAATGTTTGCGTGCCCAAGGCTTTAATACACCCTCCAGAATATTTTCGCAATAATATTCGGCATTTATTCTGATGCCACGGTCTATTAATACGAGCGGAGAGCGACCATCGGTGTTATGGAGGCCCACAGTATCACCATGGCCGGCGCTTGAGTTCTGGTGGCCAACCGAAGGTGTACATTTTCTGCTGACCTCTTTGGCAAGTAAACACGATCATTTTGTCTGTTTACAAACTGCTGGACAACAAATGATTTCTCATTGGAGCGGAGAAAACCAAATTCGGTAGTTCACCACTTTCGGCCAAGAGAAGCAAATCTTTAGCTCTTTTGAGTCTATTTTCTTTCTGTTGCGGTGTAAATTCTTGCACTTTTTGGAATTTTAATGGCTTTACCCCGAGCTCTTTTTTCAATATTTGCCGAATGGAATATTGCGATATGTTCAGTTCACGATCCATTTTACGGCCACTGCGACTGGTTAATTGTGCACCAACTATAGCTTCCATATACATGTTTCATCCGATTTGGGTTGAAAGTTCCTCAAAAGTGTACTGTGCATTCCACAACAATGATCTTTGGTACTAGATATCAGATAAGTGTATCAAATTAGGTTAAGATCGGTTAAAATTTGGGTATAGCTCCCATATATATCCTCAAACGGTTTCGGGTTAATTGTGCACCACATAGCCAATATCAGTCCAAATTATCTGAATTTTGGCATATCCAACCGATTCAGATATAGCTATAGCTCCCGTATATATGTTTCATCTGATTTGGTATTTAAATCCCTTAATACCTTTGCCAAATTTTATCGAGAATGGGAAGAGTTGGATATAGCTCCCGCATATATTATTAATCCGATGTCAGGTTTATTGTGCATGTAATGGCTAATATCAGCCCAAATGGAGTGAATTTCGGGACGTACGCTTCAATTTTGTTCAACTGGGATCCTATATATATTTTTATACCCTACACCACAAGGTGGTCAGGGTATTATGTCTTTGTGCATTTGTTTGTAACAGGCAAAAGGAAACGAGATAGACCCATAGTTCCTTTTGATGATCTGCATAGAATCACATTCTGAATCGATTTATGCATGTCCGTCCGTCCGTCTGTCCGTCTGTCCGTCTGTCCGTCTGTCCATGTATTTTTGTAAACAAAGTACAGTTCGCATTTATTGCCCGATCCAGATGAAATTTTGCACAAATCATTTGTTTGGCCCAAGGACGATCCCTATTGAAATTGGAGATAATAGGTCAAAATTTAGATATAGCTCCCATATATATCTTCGTCCGATTTGCCTTTTATTGTGCACCAAACGTGTAATATCAGTCCGAATAGTATGGAATTTTGCACGTACGATCAGATTGGATCTGAAAGTAAGTATGCCAAATTTGATCGAAATCGGTTCAGATTTAGCTATAGCTCCCATATATATTATTCATCCGATTTGTTATTTTTGTCCTCCGCAGCCGTAATATGCACTCTGTAACAACAATATTTGGGGAAATATATCAAATACAGAAACACATTTGCTAAATTTTATCGAGATCGGTTCAGATTTGGATATAGCTCCCATATATAACTTCGTCCGATTTACCTTTTATTGTACACCAAACGTCTAACATATGTCCAAATTGGATGAAATTTGGCACTTACAACCGAATTGAGTCTAGAAGCTAGTATGTCAAATTTGGTGAAGATGGGTTCAGATATATCTATAGCTCCCATATATAGTGTTCATCCGATTTGTCATATTAGTTACCCACAGACGTAATATGCGCTCCGTAACAACAATATTCAGGGAAATATATCAAATACAGCTCAGAAATATATTTGCTAAATTTTATCGAGATCGGTTCCGATTTAGATGTAGCTCCCATATATATCTTTATCCGATTTCAAATTAATTGAGCACCAAATGGGCAATATGAGTCCGAATTTAAAAGATACGAATGCTTCGGCATATTTAGCCCCTGAACTTTAAACTATAATTATAATCATAGCGTGTATGATTGAATTCTCCCATAAAAACTTTTAATTATTAAGTGGAGCTCAACTAAATTAGCAAAGTGGTGTAGGGTATCATAAAGTCGGCCCCGCCCGGCTTTAAGACTTTCTTTACTGATTTAATATAATCCTTCTCCAATTTATATCATGAACTCTATAGCAATGTTATTTGGTATAAAAGATTAAAATGTCTCCATTAAATTTGGCGAAAATCGATTTAGAATTGGATATGCCACCCCTATATTAGTTCCATCAGAAACCAAACTATAACTGCTCTAAAGCCAAATGTTGATAGGTGATATGATCTACTCGAAATAAATTCTTTTTGTGCGGGAGCTCCACTAAATATGCATAGCGGTGTAGGGCATCATATAGTCAGCCCCATCCAATTTTGGACTTTTCCTTACTGGTTTATGTATTACGTTAGAACCAATTTTAGTCCATTGCTGATGATTTGTACAGTTTACAGCTCCTCAGACATAATTTCAACTATATACCCTGCAATACACAGTAAAAAATCATTAAATGGAAAAACCTATTGTCTTTTAATTAAGGAGGCTGAAAAGATTAACTTACTTCATAATAAAATTTCAATATTAATTTTGCGTTAATTCCTTTCATTATTTGATGTATTGACGTTAAAAATAGCCAACTGCAGTCCAATAAAAACTATCGTTTTTTACGAACTGTTAATAACTCTTTAAAAAATTAATCACATTTTCTTTTTTCATCTGCTATTTGTTTAAAAATACACAAAGCGAAGAACAATAGCACCCGGATCTCTACAGAAAAAAAAAACAAAAACAAACATAACAAATTGCATTGTGGTTTAAAGCAACAGCGGACGAGGGGGGAAAAACAAAAAAAAAACGACAATATTAAAAAAAATAAAGAGACGAAACATGAACGGCAACTGAAAGTGTAAAATAACACCATATCTGCAACTTTAATATTGAATGACGGATCATCGGGGATGGTATGTCAAAATTGGTGAAAATGTTAAAATTGGGATACATATTTTTTCCAATACTGAATTATTTGTCCGGCGGAACATCAAGAGGTTTCTTAGCTATTATCTTTTTGTCAACACTGGTTTAAGCAGCTTACACACGTTTCGTTTTTTGTCTCACCGTCCAACATCTTCATTTTAATTTATAATCTAGCCATGTATCGTCTTACAAACGAACAAAGCTTGTGAGCTCTGGTAAGCAAGTTTATCCTGATTTTCCATTGATTTCGCACCGTAGCAGCTGTTCGGGCTATTGGGACTAAATTTCGCACCAAATTTACATTGTTGAATGTTAAGTTACGTAGAGTGTGAACTGAACAACATTTCGCAGCTGTATCGGTCAGTGTTAATGATGACAAGAAATTAACCTTTCGAAATACGGCTGGAGAAAGAATTTAAGCCAAATACAGGATTTTAATTTATAAGCTTTTAGAAAGTTAGAAGATCCATTTTTTGTTCGAAAAAATTTGTTCAATGGACACGTAAATAAACAGAATTGTCGACTTGGACTGGAGATCAATCAAAAGCATTGCAAAAGCTACCAATACATCCAGAAAATGTCACAGTTTGGTGCGGTTTATTGTCTGGTGGCATTTTCGGACCATGCTATTTTAAATATTATGAGAATCGTAACTAAGAATCTTGAGCGCTACCGAGAGACGATATCGAACTTTTTTTTACCCAAAATGTAAGAGCATTTGACTTGCATGATATGTGGTTTAAACAAGGCGGTACCACGTGTCTCACAACACTCGTAACAATGGACCTTTTGAGAGAGTTGGGTGAACATTTTATTTTATCTTCGGGCGATTTAACACCTTTGGACTATGGTTTGTGTGCCTTACGCTTATGTCTATAAAAACAAGCCCTCATCAATTGAGGCATTTTAGAGCAAACATTGCTGAAACATTTACGCGTAAGATACCGGCTGAAACGTTGGAAAGAGTATGTCAAAATTGGACAAAGGGGAAGGGGACCATTTTAGGGGCAGTCGTAGTCAACATTTGTATGAAATAATCTAATTTGGTATTTGAAGTTCTTAAAGGATACTACCGTCTATGACAGAAAATTGTCTGTGCAGGTCCACGTCTTCGTATAGCCCCCATATAATGGTACCTCCTATATTCGTTATTTTGATGATTTTATCTACATTATTCACCGAATTTTTTTCAAGTTTCGCATTTGAATATTGTAACGGCTTATGACAAATGTTGACTATGCAGATCCAAGTCGTCGTATAGACCCTAAAATAACGGCTACATTCGGTATTTTTAAGATTTTAACCGAATTTTTAACGGATTTTATTTTTTTGAAAATTGCTAAATTCGTTCCAAATGGTGGAGGGTATTTAATGATGGGCCCGGCCGAACTTATAGCTTTTTTACTAGTTTTTGAAAAAGGTTTCCTATATCTCTAAAAATAACCTTAATAACCATATGACACGCAACGTTTGACATCAAATCACGTTTTTGAGATATTAGTTTAATATTTTATCAACGTAACTGCACCGGCGCAGAGACTGCAGTCTACAAGAGCAGCAAGTAGCAATATGGCGACCAAGTTGGGACATCCATGTACATTTTTGAGATTGGAGTCTAATGTTGTATCGACGGGACTGCAACGACAGAGAGACAGTTATCTTGTTGAGCATCAAATGGTATGGTAAATATGGCGCCCAATGTGGGGCATCAATTCACCTTCTTTAGATAAGGGTCTAATATTCTATCGACGGGACTAAATTGGTAGAGCTACTGCTGTTTGGTGGACCATCAAGAGATATGTAACAATATGGGGCCCAACGTGGGACACATATCCTCAAGTCTTTGCGACGGATCTGCCTCGGCGAAGGGGCTGCCAAATCTAAGAAATATTCTGTTTTGGGATTTTTTCCATCCCCTCAACTTTTGTGACCATCTCTATCTGCCTCTATTCTGACGGTAACTTTGGACCAGCGTAAATTTTCTTAAGGGTCAGGCCGACATCTGGAATTATTACAATTTTATATAAACAGACTAGATCGACATGCCGGTGAGAGATCATAACCGATTACTAAGTGATAGGTCTAGTACAAAATAATCTAAGAATTTATAAACTCTTGGGCATGCTGCGGAGATTAGAATCTCAGGAGACTTACAACTGCTTCAGTGTCCTTACAGGTTATGAAATTGCAATTTATATACAATAGTTATTGGCGTAAAAATACCTATCAACATTTGGCTTCAGAGCAGTTTACTATAGAGTACATGATAGCACTTGGAGAAGGATTATATAAAAAAATTATATACCGGAGCTGATTTGCACAAAATGGAAACGCACGTCCTGAAATTTACTCCATTTGGGCTGATATTAGCCATTATTTGCACAAATAAACCTGAAATCGGATTAAGGATATATATGGGAGCTATATTCAAATCTTAGTTGTTCTCGATAACATTTGGCAAAGGTATTTCCGAGCTTTATAAGATATCTGTTACCAAATATCATTGTTGACAAATGCATATTACGAATATGATGGACTTTAACACCAAATCGGATGAACATATATAAGAGCTTAAGCTATATCTGAAATGATCTTCACAACATTTGATGCACTTGCTTCTAGACTGAATTCATTCGGTTGTGCCAAAATTCAGGTCATTTGGACTGATGTTGGATTTTTGGTGCACAATTAATCCGAAATCGATTTAGGATATATATGAGAGCCATATCCAAATCTGAACGGATCTTGACAAAATTTGACGCACTTATTTCAGAGCTCTATCTGATATCAGTTATCCAAAGATCATTGTTGTGGAATGCATATTACGCTTGTGAGGGACTTTAAATGCCAAATCGGACCAACCATATATTTAGGAGCCATAGCTATATCTGAACAGATTAACACCAAATTTGATTTACTTGCTTCTATACTGAATTCGGTAGTATGTACCGACATACAGGTCATTTTAACTTATATAAGCCATTTGGTGCACAATTAACCCGAAATCGGTTGAAGATATATTGGAACTACATCTAAATCTGATCCGATTATCACCAATTTCGTCCAATTTCGTTAGGGTTCGTCCTTGGGCCAAACAAATATTGTTTCCAAAATTTCATCTCAATCGGATAATAAATGCGACCTGCATTTTGTTCACAAGAATACATGAACGGGCGGACTGACGGACTCATAATATGAATTAATGAAGATCCTCAAAAGTAACTATGGGTCTATCTCGCTTCCTTCTCCATGTTACAAACAAATGCACAGAGACATAACACTCTTACCACTAGGGTATAAAAATATGGCAATAGTTTCAAAATAATTCTCTCGTACTACCACGCAGTCTTCTTCGTATCTCTCTAAGTTTGGATGGACTAGACGGTCCACGAAGAGACCTGATATTGGTATTCGTTTGCTTAGAATGGCTAAACAATATTTTTTCCAAACACATGCATTTTCAAATGTTCTTATTTTGGTCGACAGTGGTCTAAATTTTGGATGAGCCACACTTTTTATAGGACTGTGCCCCGTTTTCTGAAACCAAAGATGGATCCTAACTTTTGCATGAAATCAGTGCCATTACAGAAATGGTCAAAGTTGTACTTTTTTTCTAACCTCTCTCTCCTATTTCGTTTTTTTACAATTGTTGATTCTTCTTTCCCAACCCAAAGCTGTTCAACTCGACTTTTCACATCCTTTAATTTTCTAATGGAATAAATTTTCCTAAAATAGACATAATAAATGATTTTTTTCATGTAAAAAAAAACTCAATTTTCTATCTATAAATTTTTCACATCGAACAAAAAGTATCCCCGTCTAAAACTTTTTAAGTATATTATATTCCCCAAACCTACCTCTTTTCCCTATTTGAAAAAAAGAACGCGTTGAATACATCGTACTTTTCCATTGGCCATCACTGATGCTGGCAATTTATCTATCGTCCATTCGGTATAGAAATTGTGGTGGTGGCTGTGTTGCCACTGCCATTGCTGTTAGATGGCTAGCTGACAGAGAGAGAGTAGGAAAAAACTCTCTGTTTTTATTCGTTTATAAATTACTGTGACTATTTAAGAAAAAACCACAAGCTCTAAACCACGATATAATATTTTCATTCTTCCATGCACAGACCATAAATAAACTTCAATGTTGATAGAATGTGGGAGGGGGTGAATGAGGGAGGAATGTGAGACTGAGGTGGGTGGCAAATGTTTAAACACGTTATGCAAAGGATTTCCAACACACGCCCACCCAACAGCAGTAGCAGCAACAACAAAGTGGATAAATATTTCAAAATATTTCTTGTAGCTTTAATTTAACATGTGAAAGACAACAGATTTTCTACAACAGCAAAAAAAAAAAAAATAATAATTTGTGGTAAAATGTGGTAAAACCCAAGATAGTGAAAATAGCATATGGTTTTAGCAATGTTCTAACAAAAAATAATTGTTTATAAAAAGTGATAGAAAATTTTATGGCAAAGAGTAAGTTTTACGATAACAATTCAAATTATTTGCAAATGTATTTGAAGTTTAAAAAGAAAAATATTTGTATATGTCAATTTATAAAAAATATATAAAAACGCAATATTTTTTTTACAAATTTTTCAATATAATTTTTTGTTGTTGTTTTTTTTTCGTAAAATCTCAATATCCTTTAAATTTTGTGGTTGGGCTACCTGTCAAAATTTTTCAAAAAAGAAAATTAGATTGTAGTCCATTCAGTTGAAAAATGTGGTGGACTTTTAAAATATCCACAATTGAGGGGCTATTTTAAAATATTGGTCTCAAATAAAAACAAGTAAGAAAAAGTCAAAAGTAGGGCGGGGCCGACTATGTGATACCCTACAGCACTACAATATGTTCGAAGTCCCCTTATATCCAAATCCATTTTGGAAGATTTCGTTTTTAAAATAATGCCGGAGAGCACTGCCCATAGGTTACCCTTAGGTTTTTGACCCGCAGAATTTGGCCAATATTTACGCACTCCGTAGTGTTGTTAAGTATTCAAAATAATTACACACGAAAGTTGTGGTCCATTTTACAGCTAAATATAATCCAATGGTCAAAATTAGAAAAATTTAATTTTTTTTAGCCATTTAAACCTCTAAATGTACATACTAAGACCAAAAAAAAAAAATCAACAAAATCTAAATGTACATCCTACGAACAGTAGGCTTCAATTCCGACCCTAGCTCTATGCAAAATTTCGTGAGGATCGGACGATAATTGCGACGGGATATAATACCCTCAAAACGTAGTGTTGAGGGGCGTAAAAATTTAGAAAATTTAAAATTCAAAATTGTAAGTCAAATTAAAAGAATCGCATGCGATAAAAAATATATGACAAAAATGAAAAAAAAAAAAAAAAAAAAAATGAAACAAAAGATATAACTTTTTTATTGGTATATTATCCCGCGATTTTCTTAGATTTTATCCTTTTCTGGCAAGAAAACATTCCGAATTGATGGGAATTGGGAAAATCGGCCCAGCGGTTCTTGATTTATAAGCAGTATAAAAAGATCTTTTTTTTTACATATATATTGTACCTATTTTGCTATATATCCGATTTCTTGGCTATTAGCATCACTTGGTGGTCAGGAGTGTTCTTTTGACTTGGCTGTGATTAAAAATATTCGCGGTTTAGTGGAAATTTTCCTATTTTCTAACATAAAAGTTGGGGTCTATTTTACCCGCTAATTATTGTCCGATGGGCGCCCAAATTGGTAGGTTTCTGCCCAGTCCCACACTCTAACTCCATGTAAATTTTCGCGTCGATTGGTTCATAATTGTGGAACCCAATATTTCGAGGTGTTACATAATTTCTGGCCCAATCAAACTTATAATATCCCCAACACATAGTGTTGTAGGGTATAAATATATATCGGAGCCGAGTTTCGCAAAATGGAAACGTACGTCAGGAAATTCACTCCAATTGATCTGATATTAGCCATTATTTGCACAAGAACCCTGAAATCGGATTAACGATATTTAGGAGCTTTATCCAAATCTTAGCCGATATCTATAAAATTTGGCAAAGGTATTTCCGAGCTCAATGAGATACATGGTAACAATTATCATTGTTGCCGAATGGATATTTCGAATGTGAGGGACTTAAACACCAAATCGGATGAAAAATATATGTGTGAGCTATAGCTATATTTGAAACGATTTTTACCAAATTTAATATATTTTCTTCAAGACTGATTTCGTTCGGATGTGTCAAAATTCATTTAATTTAGACTTGTATTGACCATTTGGTGCACAATTAACTCGAAAAAGGTTCAAGATATACATCGGAGCTATACCAAATCTGTACCGATCTTGATAAAATTTGGCACAGGTATTTCTGGGCTGTATCTGATATCCCAAACATAATTCTTGTGGGGTGCACGCTACGAATGTGGGAGATTTAAACAACAAATATATGGAAGCTATAGCTATAGCTGAACATATTTTCTTCAAATTTGATGTACTTGCTTCTAGACTGAATTCGGTGGGATGTACCAGAATTTGGGTCATTTGGACTTATATTGGCCGTTTGGTGCACCATGAACCCGAAATCGTTTGAAGATATATGGGAGCTATTTCTTAATCTGATCCTATTATCACTAATTTCAAAAGGGTTCGTCCTTGGGCCAAACAAATATTGTTTGCAAAATTTCATCTCAATAAATGCGACATGCATTTAAAAAAAAAAAAAAAATTATATGGACTGGCTGACATGCTTAAATCGACTCTAAAAGCGATTCTATGAATATCCTCAAAAGTAACTATGGGCATATCTCGCGTCCTTCTCCACTTTACAAATAAATGCACAAAGACTTAATACCCCTACCACTATGTGGTGTAGGGTATAAAAATGAGAGGATGTTAATTATTCATTAAGATTTCCAAAATATTTAAACAAAGCCACTACGGCTGGAAAATCTGATCAGGACTTTAAAACATTCTAAAATCGACCGGTGTCCTTATATAAATTTTTTTTTTTCAAAATATTGGCCTATAACCAAGACATCAGAAACGGAAACCCTATATGACAACTAATTCGATTGAGAAATGTATCTGAAACCTACAAAATGCTTTAAATGTGAAGGTGTAGTTATGCACGGGGTCTATAACCAATCGTGGGCTTATAATAAAGGGTAATTTTTTGGCAACAGCTCACACACGTTTCATGTTTTGTTTGGTCCATAAATTATTCATAATCGTCTTACAAACGAAAAACGCTTGTTAATCAAGTTAAATAGTGTCAGTCGGTGTTGCCGACAGATGTATACCACCAGCCTTATGTAATGATTTTTGAAACTGTTGAGCTTTTATGGGTGAAGTTCCGAAGGAGATATAAATATTAGAACAGACGGACGTTCACCCTTAGATCGACTCAAAATGTGCTGAAACGGTTTTGGTCTAAGGAGACCTAGGGTCTAAACCTATTATTTCGATGAAGTACGTTTTGGCCGTATCAGCCACAAAGTATATATATTCATGATCAGCATTAAATTCTATGTCGATTTAGCGATGTCCGTCCGTCTATCCGTCTGTGGAAATCACTCTAGCTTCCGAACGAAATGAAGTTGGTTCAGAAAATTTTACTCAAATTTTTATTATGTCTGAAGGATTTTTGGTATTGAAAATGGGCAATGTAGGTCCACGTTTTGGTATAGCCCCCATATAATGGTACCTCCCTATATTCGTTAATTTGATTATTTATGCGACATTATTCACCGAATTTTTTCAAGTTTCGCATTTGAATATTGTAACTCACACCTTGTTTACATGTTTAAATTGAAATCTCATTTTAAATGAACCGAAAGTATCCAATAAATATGGTGTTAACGCTTTACAAAAGTCAAAAGCTGTAAAAAAGCAACTCAGTGTTTTATTGAGTAAGAATGAACAGATTTAAACGATTTTTTTGTTTGTCGCAAAAAAACGACATAAAAGAAACCCCATAGAATTTAACCCCCACCACATATAACCCCTAAAAATTTACAGAATTTAACTATAACATCTTTATTTCAAGGGTCAATATATATATATATATATATATATATATATATATATATATATATATATATATATATATATATTTTGCTGTTGTAGCATTAGAAACAACTGCCATAAAATGGTTGAATGAAACCCAAAAATGCCACTTATACAACATTTGGGGAGAACATAAAACTTGCGGCGAACATTCAAATGGGGCTGCTTTAAAAATGTTTTAAAAACAAGTTTAAAGGCTGTAAATTCGGCCGGGCCGATCTTTGAATACCCTCCACCATTTGGAACTAATTTGGCAATTTTCAAAAAAAATAAAATCCGTTAAAAATTCTGTTAAAATACCGAATGTAGCCGTTATATTAGGATCTATACGACGACGTGGACCTGCATAGGCAACTTTTGTCATAAGTCATTACAATATTCAAATGCGAAACATGAAAAAAATCGATGAATAATGTAGTTAGAATCATCAGGTACCGTCATATGAGGGCTATACGAATACGTGAACGTGCACAGACAATTTTCTGTCATAGGCTGTAATATCCATTACGAACTTCAAATAACAAATTTTAAACATTCCCGGTGAAGAATGTCGCTTAAATCACCAAAATACCGAAAACAGAGGGGTACAATTATATGGGGGCTATACCAAAACATGAATCTACATGGCCCATTTCAATACCAAAAGTCCAGCAGACATAATATACATTTGAGTAAAATTTTAAAAACCTACTTCATTTCGTTCGGAAGCTAGAGTGATTTCCACAGACGGACGGACATTGCTAAATCGACTTAGAATTTTATGCTGATCAAGAACATAGAATAGAAACCACCTCAGCCACATGGCAACAGAGGGTATACAGGGTGAGTAAAAAAATGCAACCAAATTTAGACTGCTGTCATTTCTAAGCCACTCGTCCGACAGCTGGTAAAATTATTCCAGTGACAGCTTATTATATTGTTTACAAGGGTTCAAAAGCATATTGGTGAGAAAGTGGTGAACTGCCGAATTTGGGTTTTTCCTATGAGAAAACATTCGTTGTCCAGCAGTTTGTAAACAAACAAAATGATCGTGTTTACTTGCCAAAGTGGTCAGCTGAAAATGTGACCACCAGGACTTAAGCGCCGGCCATAGTGATGGTGTGGGTCGCCATAACAGCTGATGGTCGCTCTCCGCTCGTATTAATCGACCGTGACGTCAGAATAAATGCCCAATATTATCGCGAAAATATTCTGAAGGGTGTATTAAAGCCTTGGGAAAGCACACATTTTGACCGCAGATCTTGGACTCAGCACCATCGCACTCAGCACGCGCCACCCAAGAATGGCTACAAAATGACATTTTTCCCTTCATTTCCAGCGCACAATGGCCACCAAAATCTCCGGATACCAATCCGTTGGACTATTGTGTCTAAAGTATTTTGGAAAGCAAGGTTGACACTAAAAAATACCAAAGTGTCGATCACTTCAAGCAATCGCTTCGTCGGGAATGGGCCAAAATACCGCAGAGCATCATTCGGGCAGCGTGTGACAGTTTCATTGGCCGTTTGAAGGCCATAATTCGTTGCAAAGGTGACCAATTCGAACCAATCTAAATGTATTGTAAATTTTGAAGATATTTCCGACATTTTTTGCTTTCATTTAATAAAATTAAAAAAAAATGTAAAAATTTTTTGCAGTTTTTCTTATCTCACCCTGTATATATATCATCCTCTTATTACTCATGATATTAAGAATGAATGAATGAAAAGGTGGAATGGAATGGAATTAATAACAAAATGAAGAAAATCCCAAGTTAATGAGACATTTGAAAAAAAGTTAATGGATGACATGCCAATGAAATTTAAAAAAAAATCTCGATTAATCCCTACACTTCTGTTGAGGTAAATTGCTTTAAAAACGGTTGCAAAAAGTATTTAGACAATCTGAGAGATTAGTTTTGGGCTTAAAATTTGTTATATGTTTAGAATGAATTAAACAAGTATTAGATGGGGTTTCAGCAAAAATTTTCCAAAAAAGGGAAAAAATAAAAGAAACATTTATTTTTTTATTTTGTTTTAATTTAACCTGATGTAAATTAATTTAAATAAAGAAATTTAAATTGATAAAAATTTTAAAATTTAATATGTACCCACTATGCGTATTTAGTAGAGCTCCCGTAAGAAAAAAGTTAATATTAGGAATTTATGTGAAGTAGATAATACCAACTATGAACCTCATTTGAATGGTATCCGGAGATTTTGGTGGCCACTGGGCGCTGGAAATGAAGCGAGGAACTTAATTTGTAACCATTCTTGGGTGGCACGAGCTGAGTGCGATGGCGCTGAGTCCTGTTGGAATGTCCAAGGTCTGCGGCCAAAATGTTTGTGTACCCAAGGCTTTAATACACCCTCCGAGCGGAGAGCGACCTTCGGCTGTTATGGCGGTCCACACCATCACCATGGCCGGCATTTGAGTTCTGGTGGCCAACCGAAGGTGCACATTTTCAGCTGACCTCTTTGGCAAGTAAACACGATCATTTTGTTTGTTTACAGACATCTGGACAACGAATGTTTTCTCGTAGCAGAAAATCCAAATCGGCAGTTTACCACTTTCGGCCAAGCGAAGCAACTCTTTAGCTCTGTTGAGTCTATTTTCATCCTGTTGCGGTGTAAGTTCTAGCACTTTTTCGGAATTTCAATGGCTTTACCCCAGGCTCATATTTTAATATTTGCCGAATGGAATATTGCGATATGTTCAGCTCACGAGGCATTTTGCGGCCATTATGACGCGGGTTTTGATCAAATCGCTTCTTTACTTTTTATGCATTTCTGCTGATGTTGCTGTTTTCTTCCGTCCATTTCCATGACGTCGGGCTACGCTAGCAGCCTCTCGGTAACGAGGAATGGTACGAGACATAAAAAATTCATTCACATTTAAATGCTGGAGTGCTCCAAAGATAGCCACTTGTGGTTTTCCAGCCAAATATAAAGAAATCACACTATCACGCTTGAATTTCATCACGAATAACTTATTTTCTGGAAAATTCTCACCAAAATGCTTTTAGACGCTGGTAAACAATATAATGAGCTATTACTGCAATAATTTTAACAGCTGCCGGACGAGTGGCTTAGAAATGACAGTAGTCTGAAGTTGGTTGCAGTTTTTTCATCTCACCCTGTATGGTGGACAATAATCGTAAAAGTGGATGAAGATATATAAAAATCTGAACCGATCTCGATTAAATGTTGGCAGAGGTATTTCTGAGCTCTATAAAAGAGTTGGTAGCAAATATGATTGTTGTGGAGTGTACATTGCGCATGTGAGGGATTTAAAACCCCAAATCGGATGAAACATATATATGAGAGCTATTGCTTTACCTAACCGATTTTTTTTTTTTTTAATGACAGAAGTCAGCGTAAAATCAAAAAAAAAAAATATTTCATTACCCACTTTATTATAAACATAATAACCCATCGACTATAAATAGACACCTACAACAAGGATCCTCTCATAAATCCTTAGAAATCTCCTAAATGTCTGCAACGAAGAAATAAAAAACAGACTAACTGACTGACTGCCTTGACTGACATTGAAAACCCCATCAGAAGAGTGGCTACAGCAGCAGCAGCAAAAAAAGTTAATGACACAACAGATTCAAATAAATTAATTTACCATACAATTTCAGGACATTTTCGTTATCCCTTTTGAGTGTGCATGTGCGTGGGTGTGTGTGAGTGTACATGTGGCCTTTTGTGTTTTTAGAATGTTGATGATGGTCGAAATTTGTGTGACAACAGAGACAACAACTGTCATCCGAACAACACATAAAATAGTCTAATGGACAATTTGCAAACTTTTCGTTAGTGCCTGAATAACTCACCGAATATTGATTGTCCAACTGTCGAATTGTTTCTTTATCCATAGTTTTTGTCACCACAAAACCGAAAAAATATATTCTCTTTGTGTGCGCATGTGGCAGGGTGCCTTTATGGAAAGCTGTCGTCTGTATTTCATTTATGGCTAATAAAACCATTTGTAATCCATTTATGTTATTGTCATATGTATATCCAATATGATATAAAGTAATTCCAGAAGAATATAATGAAATTATGGAAAAAATCAAATGTTTTATATGTTATATTGCACAGCATTGGGATAGAAAGGAATTAAACATTTAGTTTTAGATCAAACATTAAAATATATTTATACCGCTTATTCATTGAGTGGCATATCTGAAAAATATAGATTTTAGGGAAAAATTTATTTAAGCATATACAGGGTGAGATAAAAAAATGCAACAAAGTCAAATGCCATAATTTTTAAAATTTTTAAATTTTAGAATAAGTTTGGATTTGTTCGAATTGGTCACCTTTGGCACGAATTATGGCCTTCAAACGGCCAATGAAACTGTCACACGCTGCCCGAATGTTGGTCTGCGGTATTTTGGCCTATTCCCGGCGAAGCGCTTGCTTGAGGTGATAGATACTTTGGTATTTTTAGTGCCAACCTTGCTTTCCAAAATACTCCCCGAGCTCATTTTTCAATTTTTGCAGAATGAAATATTGCGATATGTTCAGCTTACAAGCAATTTTTCGGCCACTGTGACGGGGGTTTCGATCAAGTCGCTTATTTACTTTTCGAACAATTTCTGCTGATGTTGCTGTTTTCTTCCGTCCACTTCCTTGACGTCGAGTATCACGCTAACGAGCGATGGTACGAGACACAAAAGATTTATTCACATTTAAATGCCGGAGTACTCTACCGATAGCCGCTTGTGGTTTTCCAGCAAAAAATATAATATATAACGCTTGAATTCCATCTCGAATATTTTTTTTTTCTGGAAAATTCTCACCAAAATGCTTCTGTACGCTTGTAAACAATAAAATGAGCTGTCACTGGAATAATTTTAACAGCTGTCGGACGAGTGCCTTAGAAATGACAGCAGTCTGAAGGTGGTTGAAGTTTTTTAATCTAACCCTATAGTATTTTTAACGGTTGTATAGAAGAAGAAGAGTCTTATATTCACCTATAAAAGAAGATCTTTCTACATTTATTTTCTGCTTTTCTATTGAAGAATAGAATGTCCTCTTCTTTTCAGGAGAAGAGAAGATGTTCCACTTCTAAAGATCAAAATGTCTTTTGGTCTCCTGTTATTGAAGAAATATTGGGTTTCTATGGCTAAAACGTTCAGTACTCCTTGTTTTCTATGGTAGAAGTCCTCCGGACATTTTCCCAAATTTATGCAGGTCAGAACTCCGGTTTGCTTTGGGAGAAAACTTTCTGGTCTTCGAAATATCTTTTATTTTAATACTAATATGAAGGACTGATATGAAGGACCATGAAATTTTCTAAATAACATTTGTTTGGCTTAAGGACGCACCCTATGGCTAATATCAGTCCAAATGGGGTTAATTTTGCTACATCCAACCGAATTCAGCCTACAAGCATGTGCTTCAAATTTGGTGAAAATCGGTTCAGATATAGCTATAGCTCCCATATTTATGTTTCATCCGATTTTGGCGTACAGGTCCCTTACATTCGTTATATGCACTCCTCAAGACTGATATTTAGCGCCAGATATTGGATACAGCCTAGCAATTCATAGATCGAATTTTATCCAGTTCGGTTCAGATTTGAATATTGCTCCCATAAATATCATTCGACCAAGTTTACCTAGATACAGATACATCAAAAAATCGGCTAAGATATAGCAATGTATCCCATATATATGTTTCATCCGATACAGTGTTTAAGTGCCCCAAATTCGTAAAATGCACAATAGAAGAATAATATTTGGTACCAGATATCAGATACAGCCAAGAAATCGCTGTTTTCAATTTTATTAAGATCGTTTCAAATTTGGATATAGCTCCCATATCATTATCCGATTTCAGGTTTATTGTGCACAAAATGGCTAATATTAGTCCAAATGGATTTTCGCACTTCAATCGAATTTAGGATAGAAGTAAGAATTTCAAATTTGCTCCCATATATATGTTTCGTCCGATTTGGTGTTTAAATCTTCAACTTTCGGAATATGCACTCTACCATAATCATATTTTGTACCAGATATCTCATAGGGCTCAGAAATGTCCAATATAAACCTTTCTTTTACGAGAGCTCTACTAAATATGCATAGTGGTGTAGGGTATCCTATAGTAGGGTCCACCCGACTTTTGAGCTTTCCTTACTGGTTCTTATATCACATCCTTATTTATCTTTCATTTAATTCGCCTAAAAATCAAAAGGAAAAACTCTTTTATAATTTATGAAATTTAATACGCGTACATTTCCAATATGTATTATATTTGTTAGTACGCTTAAAAAACAAACAGCTATTGAATTAATTATTTTTCCATAATTTCCCCTTTCGAATTAACTAAAGATAAACAACTAATGAACAGAACCACCGACCGACCATAAAGACAGACAGACACATGACTGTGACATCGCGTAATCGCATATCCTCAGGTAGTTGAAAGGTGTTTTTGTTGTGGTTGAGTGAAGAGTAAAAAAAATGAAACTTTGTTATTTGCCATTCCTCGACCCCCCCACGGTGACGATAAGCCAGAGGTCTGTTGGTAATTAAACAAGAAGTAAAAAAAGAGGAAAATAAATAAGTGCACAGGACACACACAAACAAAACTTTATGTTGTATAAATTATGCATTTCATCACATATAGAATACACATACATGGATAAGTGAATATGTACAAAACATGTGATGACGGTCCTTGTTCGGTTGACTGATTATGTATGTGAATTTATGTATGCATGCAAGAAGGATGTTTAGGAATTGGGGTTGCCGCGATTATAAATCTGACATTCCTTGAAAAAAAAACATAAAAATAAAAATAAGAATATGGCCGTAATAGCCCCTGAAAATATATATTGAATAAAAATCCAGGATTATGGCCCCAAAAAATGCTGAAAAAATCAGTAAAAACCACCATTATGTCTTGCTAACTTTAAAACATATAAGCTATAGTGGGCGGGCCGACCATGTGATACCCTACAATACTATAATATATAGGATATATAATTGATCTTTGAAAAAAACTGAAATTTTCTATTTAATAAAATCTCTAAACTCATGCAAAATTCTGCGATCTATAATTATGGATTTCGGGGCCACTAACAATAGTGCGATCATCTCCAAAACAATAGACTTCAATTCTGATATTTCCTTTACCTCCCTGCAGACGACAGGACAGTCCTGGAAAAATGTTTAGTGCTTGAAAAATAACTTTTGGAAAATCCACGATTATAGTCCTGGAAATCACTGAAAACGTATTCTTAAGAAATCCACGATTATAGTCCTGGATATCTTTGAAAATGTATTTTTGAGAAATTCACGATTATAGTCCTGGAAATCCTTCAAAATGGATTCTTGAGAAATCCACGATTATAGTCCTGGAAATCTTTGAAAATGGATTCTTGAGAAATCCACGTTTAAAGACTTGATAGTCCTTGAATAAATATTTTTGAAAAAACCACGTTGAAAGCCTTGATAGTCCTTAAAAAAATATTTTTTAAAAAATCCACGTTGAATGTCCTGACAGATCTTGAAAAAATATTTTTAAAAATTACACGTTTAAAACCTTGATAGTTCTGATAGACAGACGGACGGATAGGCACACGGATAGGCTCGGCGAGATATGAAGATTCATATATAACACCCTATGTCGAGGACATTATTTGGAGGTGTTAAAACTCAATCAAACTTTTAATACTCCCACTACATAGTGTTGAAGGGTATACATTTATAAAATATCCATTATTAGGAACCCGATAGTTCTTGAAGAAATTTATTCAAAATCCACAATTATAGTCCTAATAGTTCTTGAAAAAATATTTATTGCTTTAAAAATAGTTCTTGAAAAATCGATGATTGTAGTCCTGGAAATCCCTGAAAATGTTTTTTGATAAATCTTTGATAATAGCCTTGAGAATGCCTGAAAATTTCTTTTTGAGAATACACGTTTAAAGCCTTGATTGTCCTTGAAAACATGTTTTTGAAAAATCCATGCCCAAAGCCTAGATCGTCCTTGAAAACATGTTTTTGGAAAGACCCTGTCCAAAGCCTTGATGGTCCTTAAAACATGTTTCTGAAAAATCCACAATCATAGTCCTGGGAATACCTGAAAAAATGTTTTAGAAAAATCAACATTTAAAGCCTTGGTCCTTGAAAAAATGTTTTTGGAAAAATCAACATTTAAAGCCTTGGTCCTTGAAAAAATGTTTTTGAAAAATCAACATTTAAAGCCTTGGTCTTTGAAAAAATGTTTTTGAAAAATCCACGATTATAGTCCTTGGAATCCTTTAAATGTTTCTGAAAAATCCACGATTATAGTCCTTGGAATCCTTGAAATGTTTTTTTTTGAAAAATCCACGATTACAGTCCTTGGAATCCTTGAAATGTTTTTTTTTGAAAAATCCACGATTATAGTCCTTGGAATCCTTGAATTTTTTTTTTTTGAAAAATCCACGATTATAGTCCTTGGAATCCTTTAAATGTATTTGTTTTGAAAAATTCACGATTATAGTACTGGGAATCCTTGAAAACATGTTTTTGAAAAATCCATGCCCAAAGCCTAGATCGTAATTGAAAACATGTTTTTGAAAAGACCCTGTCCAAAGCCTTGATGGTCCTTAAAACATGTTTCTGAAAAATCCACAATCATAATCCTGGGAATACCTGAAAAAATGTTTTAGAAAAATCAACATTTAAAGCCTTGGTCCTTGAAAAAATGTTTTTGAAAAATCAACATTTAAAGCCTTGGTCTTTGAAAAAATGTTTTTGAAAAATCCACGATTATAGTCCTTGGAATCCTTGAAATGTTTTTTTTTTTTGAAAAATCCACGATTATAGTCCTTGGAATCCTTGAAATGTTTTTTTTTTTTTGAAAAATCCACGATTATAGTCCTTGGAATCCTTAAAAATGTTTTTGAAAAATCCACGATTATAGTCCTGGGAATCCTTGAAAAAATGTGTTTGAAAAATCCACGATTATAGTCCTGGGAATCCTTGAACAAATGTTTTGAAAAATCCACGTTTAAAGCCTTGATGGTTCTTGAACAAATGTTTTTGAAAAATCCACGATAATAGTCCTGGGAATCCTTGAAAAAATGTTTTTTTAAAAAGCTACGATTATAATACGGGGAATCCTTGAAAAAATGTTTTTGAAAAAATTCACGATTATAGTCCTGGCTTTGAACAAATGTTTTTGAAAAATCCTCGTTTAAAGCCTTGATGGTCCTTGAACAAATGTTTTTGAAAAAATTCACGATTATAGTCCTGGCTTTGAACAAATGTTTTTGAAAAATCCTCGTTTAAAGCCTTGATGGTCCTTGAACAAATGTTTTTGAAAAATCCACGATTATAGTCCTGGGAATCCTTGAAATGTGTTTTTGAAAAATCCACGTTTAAAGCCTTGATAGTCCTTGAAAAAATATTTTTGAAAAATCCACATAGTACTTGAAAATATATTTTAGAAAAATCCACGTTTGTAGCCTCGATGGTCCTTGACAAGATATTTTTGAAAAAACCAAGTTCGAAGCCTTGCTGGTCCCTGAAAAATATTTTTGAAAAATTCACGTTTAAAGCCTTGATAGTCCTTCAAAAATATTTTTGTGAAAACCACGTTCAACGCTTCAATAGTCCTTGAAGCAATATTTTTAAAAAATATAAAATATTCCTTTAAAAATTCCACATTGAAAGCCTCAAGGCTTGAAACATATTCCTTTAAAAACTCACGTTTGTAGCCAAGCTGGTACATGAAAAATATTCCTTTATAAATCCAAGTTTGTAGCCCTGCTGGTCCTTCAAAAAGAATCCACATTTATAGCTTTGATAGTTATTGAACAATATTCCTTTAAAAATCCAAGTTTGTAGTGTTCCAGGTTCTTGAAAAATATTCCTTTAAAAATCCAAGTTTGTTGTGTTCCTGGTTTTTGAAAAATATTCCTTTAAAAATCCACTTTTGAGGCGTAGAAGGTCCTTGAAAATATGTTTTGAAAAATCTACGATTATGGTCCTTAAGTCGCTGAAAAATATTAAAAAAAAACTCCACGAATAAGACCTTGATAGCCCTTAAAAAATTACTTTTTTTTGAAAATCCACGTCCAATGTCTTGATTTTGAAAAATTAACGATTATGACTTAATTGGATTTGAAAAATATAGTTAAGGGCCATGGATTTTAGTCTTTGTTTTTTTGAAAAAATTCTTAATTATGGTCGTTGATAGTCCTATTTTTTCAAAATTTTTTTCCTTAAAAACATTTTTTAAAACATCTACAATTTTTTGGTCTTAAAACTAGTTTTTGAACAATATTTTAAACAAAAAACCATTAAGTAGCCTTTAAGTCTAGAAGAAAGATATGTATATGGCAACACTGCCACTCAATCACTTGGCCGCGTTCGCTGTCGGGTAGTTTGTCTGCCAAACGTCACCTGGCAGTAATGCTGATTTAGTGCAAATTTTGTTCTGGAAATTAAGAGCGCATTAAGCGAAAAAAAACTGAATAACAGTTGTAATTTCCTTTCAGGAAATTAGTTGTTGTATGCTGCTGCTCATCTCGTGTTTTGTTTTCGTTTTTTGCACGTAACAACCTACCTACCTACCCACTTACCTATCATCCGCCTGGCTAAGTAGTTTATCAGTCAAGAGGGTGGGGTGTACGCCAACACCATCGTCAGAGCCCCGTGATTTTTCATAATTTTATTTCATACTCATTATTTATGAGCATAAGTTGGTTGTCTTTTGGTCTTTGATGTGCATACCTAAAAACATACATATGAACATTTGTATATATATTTAATATGTATTAATATTTATTGTTGTTGTTACAAACACATAACTGGCAACAAAGTCTAGAAATAAGTCCCAACCAGCATTGAATGTTTTGTTTGGTAAATTTAAATATTTATTTTTGTTTTGCAATTTTTTATGTATTTATAAATGTTAATTAGCTTGTTATTGCCGCAATTCCGAACTTTCGCTTTGACAACATTTTATTTTTTTATTTGTTAATGTTCTGTTTAGGGATTGTAATGTACATACATATGTTTATGTGTTAATGATATTTAAATAACTGAAGGCTATTTTTCGCACCAACATGGAAATATATTTTCATAATAACTTACGGTACATTAATGGGGAATAAATATTTTAAATTTCAAACAGGACTTTGAAGTTGTTTAAATATACTTTTTAAATTTATGAAAAAAAAAAAAACATGGGATCATTTCTTATTTTAAAAATCCGTAATAATGGATAGTTCTTGAAAATATATTTTATAAAAATTCTCCGAATATGTCCCTAATATGGCACCGATAGCCCTTGAAATAAATATTTTAAATAACCATCTTTATAAAATATTTTCAAAATTTAGACTTAGTTCACAATTATGGCTTTATAGTTTTTGAACGAAATTAGAAAGGCTTAAAAATATTTAAAAACCCATCCATCTTGGCACCAGACCGTGGGTTAATAAAAATATTGTGATGTGTGTAATTTGAAGACAATCGGACTCTCACATCACATTTTATAAGTGTTATAATTATTCAAAATGTTAACCCTTTTGGGGGGAGGTACTTGGTGGAGTGTACCGATATTGTCCATTTTTGCACCTGACCGAGCACTGATGAAAACATTAGGATTTGCAAAGTTGGAGCAAAATTGAACTACCCTTTCTCTTAGTGTGCAGTTGCAAATGTTGACCTTTTGTGTGGGATGAACCAGAAGGAGTGGACCGATATTGCCCATCTCCGAACTCGATCTAAGCTGAATAATTATATTACGATGTACAAAGTTTTGACAAAATCGGATACTCCCTTCGAGTGTTATCGTGCTCACCAGCTAGCCAGACAAACGGGCGGACATCGCTAGATCGACTCCAAATGTCCTTAAAACCGTTATTTTGATAAGACATAGGGTATAAAAAAGCAATTTCACAGAAAATAGATTGTAATTTCTTGGTCAGATACAAACAAAAAAGAAGACTTCCAAAAAAGAAGACGACTTATTTCTGACTAAGGAAAAACTATTTATTTCGAGTGACATGCTCTTGTTAAAGAAATGGGCTAGTAATGTTCCAATTTCGATCGCAAAATTTACTTAAGGAATGTGATACACCAAAACCAAAATTTCATCCCGATTCGGCCTTCGATCTATATCTGTAATGCTATTGTTTGGCAAGGATTCCCCTCTCAGTGAGATAAAAAACTGCAAAAATGTCAAACGCCATGATTTTTACAATTTTTTTTTTAATTTTATTGAATGAAAGCAAAAAATGTCGGAAATAGCATCAAATTTTAGAATAAGTTTAGATTTGTTAGAATCGGTCACCTTTGGCACGAACGGCCTTCAAACGACCAATGAAACCGTCACACGCTATCTGAATGTTGCTCTGCGGTATTTTGGCCCATTCCCGGGGAAGCGCTTGCTTGAGGTATTTTTTTGCTTTGGTATTTTTTAGTGCTAACCTTGATTTCCAAAATATTCCAGACACAATAGTCCAACGGATTGGTATCCGGGGATTTTGGAGGCCATAGTGCACTGGAAATGAATCGAAGAACCTCATTTTGTAACCATTCTTGGGTGAGTCCTGTTGGAATGTCCAAGGTCTGCGGCCAAAATGTTGGCGTGCCCAAGGCTTAAATACACCCTCCTGAATATTTTCGCGATAATATTCGACATATATTTTGATGCCACGGTCGATTAATACTAGCGGAGAGCGACCATCGGCTGTTATGGCGGCCCACACCATCACCATTGCCGGCGCTTGAGTTCTGGTGGCCAACCGAAGGTGCACATTCCAGCTGACCTCTTTGGCAAGTAAACACGATCATTTTGTTTAGAAACTGCTGGACAACGAATGTTTTCTCATCGGAGAAAACCATATTCGGCGAAGCGAACTCTTTAGCTCTTTTGAGTCCATTTTCTTTCGGTTGCGGTGTAATTGCTTGCACTTTTTTTAATTTCAATGGCTTTACCCCGAGCTCATTTTTCAATATTTGCCGAATGGTATATTGCGCTATTTTCAGCTCACGAGACATTTTACGGCTGCTGAGACTCGGGTTTCGATTAAGTCGCTTATTTACTTTTCAAACCATTTATGCTGATGTTGCTGTGTTCTTCAGCACACTTCCTTGTCGTCGGGCTACGCTACCAGTATCACGGTAACCAGCGATGGTACGAGAAACAAAAGATTTATTCACATTTAAATGCTGGAGTGCTCTAACGATAGCTAATTGTTGTTTTCCAGCCAAAAAATAAAGAAATCACACTATCACGCTTAAATTCCATCACGAATAACTTTTTTTTCTGGAAAATTCTCACCAAGATGTTTTTGTTCGCTTGTCAACAATATAATGAGCTGTCACTAGACTAATTTTAACAGGTGTCGGACGAGTGGCTTAGAAATGACAGTAGTCTGAAGTGGGTTGCAGTTTCTTCATCTACCCCTGTATGTGGCTAATGTACAGATTAATTGCCTTAAGTGGCGCCCAACGTGTGCCCTTACCTACGAATCTTACTAACTTGTCAGTTTATAATTTTGGCCTTTATATTTCTTCAGTAATAAATGTTATTTTTATGTTTAGACTGATTCCCATTAATTCGCGTCCGACGTAAGTCTTCTACTTACTGACCCCTAATTTTCTAATATAATTTTTTTGAGTTTAAAATATTTGCTGCTCATTTTTTTTCTAAAGAATGTATTTAATTTTTTAAAAAGAGAAAGAAGCATCAGTTTTTGTTTTTCAAACTTTGCAAATCCTAATATTTGTAACCATTGCAAGATATATAAATGCAATTTTGTATATGAACCTTCTAAACTTTTACTCATTATGATGTCTACTCTTGTTCCTTAGATCCAAAATTCTTTCTGACTCTTCGAAACAAGAGCATCACCTACACACATCAACAAAACATTATTATTAAAAAAACGTAATGTAAAATGTATATATTTAGCACTTGACACTTCTGAAGAATGTAATTTATAGTTCACACTCCACCTCCCCCACCCCCTCCCTTTCACAATTGTACCACAGCACACAATGCTGCTCAATGTCAGTAGATGTGTTTTATGACAAACATGTGCATTAAAAATTTGTTTCTTCTTCGAAAATAAATTGATGTTAACTTTAAACAAATGTTTAACAATGACGATGCAAACTTACCCCCCTGAGTGAATGGAGTGCAGCAGTGGCATGTGTTGCAATAGATAATACAGTTAATAACATCATTTACATGCAAACAACAACAGTAGCAACACACACACACACACTGTAAACAACTCGCTATTCATACTTGGGAGGGATGTGTGAGCAATGAATTGAATCGAGAGCTACCCCAAGTATGGCCATTCATTGATGTTGTAACTGGGAGAAAATTTAATGAAATTTACACAAAAAATTACTTGTTGTTATAATTTTATTCTACTTTAATGTCAAGTGGTGATGATGATGATTATCATTATCCTCATCATTATTATGGTTGTCCTCATTGACGCTAGTATTATCCTTAGAGCAAGGAGTATGAAACATACATGGGTTATTGGTTTGCTCAGGCACACCATACAACTAGTTTGCACGTACCCTGCTGGTCTCTGTGTTTCTATTCAAGGTATCTACATGTTTGCGAGTGAATCACCTCTCCATCCCCATTAAAATAGAGTCATACTGTGTGCTCAGTTTATTAAATTGTTGTCAAACTAAAATAATTATATGTTTGTTTTCTCTTTCGAGACGAGCTTAATGATCAGGAATTTGCAGTGAAAAGGAAAGCCAGATAGACACTATCACACACTCACCACTATGCGACGCGTTTCGCCGTTGGTTAAGCGGCTCATCAGGCATATTTGGTGTGGATGATGGCTTACAAGGGCCGTTCTCTGGAAAGTAGTATATATTTCGAACTTATTGCAAATTAGCATATGCGAATTATACACTAGAAACTCTCCAGATTCGACTCAAGTTCTATTGGCAGATCTTTTTCACAGCAATGTTTTGTTTTTGTAGTGATGGATTTTTTTTGTCCACAACAACTACATTGCTTCCAATGCATACACTTGTTTTAGTGCTGCTTTAGGAAGACGGGTTAATGGCTCTGAACGTAGAGACGGCAACTTCTAGTTGGCTGCACACCGAGGTCCGCGGTTCAAATCCCACAGCCAGGCTCGGCTGAATTTTTGAGTTTTGCCTTGTTAAGGCGAAGATCATATGTTTTATGATTTAAGCTCGTCTCGAAAGAGAAAACAAACACATAAATCATAAAACATATGATCTTCGCCTTAACAAGGCAAAACTCTAAAATAATTATATTTTGCATCCATAAAATGTAAATTTTATCTCTCCTCTATAATTTACTGGAAAACTTTACAAATTTCGAGGAAAATGTACTGAGGTAAATGTTCGAAAATAATTTGGAATTAAATTTAAATTTATGGGAAACACAAAGATATATACTTTCAACGAATAAACTTTGAAAGGTTATAGACTTTTTTGGAAAACTTTGGTTGTGGTTTATTCGGACGTATACTGGATAAAATGTAATCATCGTACGTATACGCCGCAAATGTCAGATCAGAATGTCTTCTCATAGAAGACCAGAAGGTCTTCTCATAGAAGACCAGAAGGTCTTCATCGATAGAAGACCAGAAGGTCTTCATCGATAGAAGACCAGAAGGCCTTCATCGATAGAAGACCAGAAGGTCTTCATCGATAGAAGACCAGAAGGCCTTCATCGATAGAAGACCATAAGGCCTTCATCGATAGAAGACCAGAAGGCCTTCATCGATAGAAGACCAGAAGGCCTTCATCGATAGAAGACCAGAAGGCCTTCATCGATAGAAAACCAGAAGGCCTTCATCGATAGAAGACCAGAAGGCCTTCATCGATAGAAGACCAGAAGGCCTTCATCGATAGAAGACGAGAAGGCCTTCAACGATAGAAGACGAGAAGGCCTTCATCGATAGAAGACGAGAAGGCCTTCATCGATAGAAGACGAGAAGGTCTTTTTCGATAGAAGACTGGAAGGCCTTTTTCGATAGAAGACCAGAAGGTCTTTTTCGATAGAAGACCAGAAGGTCTTTTTCGATAGAAGACCAGAAGGTCTTCTTCCATAGATGACCAGAAGGTCTTCTTCCATAGAAGACCCGAAGGTCTTCTTCCATAGAAGACCCGAAGGTCTTTTTCCATAGAAGACCCGAAGGTCTTCTTCCATAGAAGACCCGAAGGTCTTCTTCCATAGAAGACCCGAAGGTCTTCTTCCATAGAAGACCCGAAGGTCTTCTTCCATAGAAGACCCGAAGGTCTTCTTCCATAGAAGACCCGAAGGTCTTCTTCCATAGAAGACTCGAAGGTCTTCTTCCATAGAAGACTCGAAGGTCTTCTTCCATAGAAGACTCGAAGGTCATCTTCCATAGAAGACTCGAAGGTCTTCTTCCCTAGAAGACCAGAAGGTCTTCTTCCCTAGAAGACCAGAAGGTCTTCTTCCCTAGAAGACCAGAAGGTCTTCTTCCTTAGAAGACCAGGAGGTCTTTTTCCATAGAAGAGCCGAAGGTCTTCTTCGATAGAAGACCCAAAGGTCTTCTTCGCTAGAGGACCCGAAAGTCTTTTTCGCTAGAGGACCCGAAGGTGTTCTTCGATAGAAGACCCGAAGGTCTTCTCATAGAAGATCCGAAGGTCTTCTCATAGTAGATCAGACGGTCTTCTTCCATAGAAGACCAAAACTGATCAGAAGGCCTTTTTCATAACAGATCAGAGACCTGCATTTCTTCCTCATAGAAGTTCAGTGGGTCTTCTTCATAGAAGTCCAGTGTGTCTTCTTCATGGAAGGCCAGAAGGTCTTCTTCACTGGAAGATCGGAAGGTCTTCTTCACTGTAAGAGCAGAAGGTCTTCTTCACTGGAAGACAAGAAGGTCTTCTTAACTAAAGGACCAGAAGGTCTTTTCACTGAAAGAACAGAAGATATTCTTCAATAGAAGATCAAAGGGTCTTAAAAGGATATCCCCCTTAAAATATCAAAGGGTCTTATCTCTCATTGTAGAGCAGAAAGTCTTCTCTATCTCTTATGAAGAACAGAAAGTCGACGTCTCTCTTATTAAAGAGCTTTATAGGAGACCTGAAGATATTTTCTCTCTCATTAAGGGGTTAAAGAGAATAATTTTCTTCGTAGAAAACCCGAGCAGGAGAAGATGTTTTCTCATATTCTCTTATTCTACTGACACAAATGAAAGTCTAGTAGCTGTTATTTCAACGAAGACCCGAAATTATTCAATAGTAGAGAGAAAGAAGGTTATCTTTCACTGAATACCAGAGGGCGGTCTCTCCTAGAGAAGTCTGCACTCATTTTCCTATGTTTATATGAAAGTCAAAAGTGTCTAATTTTCAATTAATTAACAAGTGAAGTAAAGAAATTCCGAAACTTTTCAATTCATGCTGATTTAGAATCTTCTTCTACTTACTTTCAATAGGAGTGAGTGCGTAAGTAAAAGACTAATAAATTATTTCAAACTGTTAGCAGCATAATTAGTAACCCTTATGTTTGACTTTAAGCGAGAGCTATCTCTGCTCGCATTCGAAAAGCGAAAGATGTATGTTTTCCGATGATAAGGAAAATTATTGTTCAAAAGAAAATCCCCGCAAAGAGTTACGCAAAGAATTAACTGTGACAATAGACAATAGAATGGGGCTACAAATTAAGTGAGCAATTACAAAAAAGTGACAGTCCCCCTCCCCCCTATTCAACATTTTATTAAATCACCATGAATAATGTTGCTGTTGTTGGTCTTTGGAAAAGAATTAAGTACACCATCATTTATTATGAAGGAGATATTTGAAATTGAAATGAAAATTAACATAAAATTAAAATAAATGGAGGAGAGACTTTTTTTTTGATTTGAATAGGTTAGGGGAGGGTTGTATGAGTAAACTTAAGTCAACTGCAAAGTAAGGGGAAGTGGGAACTCACTTGTCGTGATCTTGATAAATTGAAGTCTGTATTTTTTAAGTAAAAAAGTGTTTTATTTAAAGACTTGGGGATACGTATTTCCCTTCCATAGCAACAAGTCTAAAAGTGTGTTTTTTGTTACTAAATAAAATTAGGGTTTCGCCAACAACAGACCAAGTAAAATGACAATTTGGAATTCCCTTTTTTTCAGACAATGAGTTTGACAGATGTTTTTGGTATCAGATTTCGTCTCTCTGTCCGAATTTCATTGGAATCGGACATACATATTGCGTTGGGTGCATCAAAGATGTTAAATCGACCGAAAATATATATGGGAGTTACATCGAAATCTGAACCGATTTTAATATAATTTCACAAAATTTATTTTTACACCAAATTTTGTCACTCATGCCAAATTTCAAATCAAAGATGTTAAATCGGCCGAAAATATATAAGGGAGCTATATCCTAACCTGAACCAATTTCAAAATAATTTGACAAATTTCTTTTCTGAACAAATCCCGTCACACATTCTGAATTTTCTTGGAATCGGACATACATATCGTGTTTGGTGCATAACATATATGAAATCGGCCGAAGTATATGGGAGGTATACCCAACCCTCACCGATTTCAACATAATTTGGCAATTTTTTTTTTGGTACCAAATTTCGTCTCTTTGTCCGAATTTCATTGGAATCGGACATACAATCGCGTTTGATGCACCAAATAAGCGAAATCGGTCGAAAATATATAACGGAGCTATATCCAAATCTGAACAGTTTTGAATATAACTTGGCGAAATTATTTTTATACCGTTTTGGGAGGTAATCAAGCTACAGGTCGCAATTATAGCCCGATCCTCACGGAATTGAAAATGGAAGTGGGGTTAGGGTCAGAATAGAACCCTATTGTTTTTGGAGATGATTGCACAATATTTAGGGGTGATATGGACCAAAAACAGACAATCAATTCGGAATGGGCTCTTGCCAGAAACGGATAAAATCTAAGAAAATCTCGAAAAATATGCCCAGAAATGAGTGAATATCTTTTGTTGCATTTTTTTTAATTTCATATTTTTTATCGCATGCAATTTTAAAATTTGACTTATAATTTTGAATTGCAAATTTTTTAAATTTTTACACCCCGCAACACCACGTTTTAGGATATTATATGCATGTCACAATTATCGTCCCATCCTCACGAAATTGTGTATGGGGTAGGGTTAGGGCCAGAATTAACATTTACATTTAGGAGTTCAAATGGACTAAACCATTTAATGTTTTCTAATTTTGTAGTCGCTCTATAGACCACAATCGAAAACTTATCGACACGGAATTTCGCATCAGAAAAGAGTTAAGACAGGGGCTTAATTTTTGACATTATTTCAAAATCTTCCAAAATGGATTTGGACATAAAGTGACTTCGGACAAATTGTAGAGTTGTAGGATATCACATGGTCGGCCCCTAGTTTATAGATATGTGATAATTTTTGGAAAATGTTGAAATATGCGTGAGATAGCAGATATAATGGACCAAAGCATTAAATTTCAACCAAACACAGTTAAAAAAAAATGTGGATGCGCAAAATTAAAAAAAAGATCAGACAACTAGCCAACTTTAACCAGTTTTTTGGAATAATTTTTAATCATAATTTTAACCCTTTTAAGGGTGTAACAAGAAGGAGTGAGCCATATTCACATCAGATCTTTTTTTTTTTAAATATGTAGATTTTCCAAGTTTGAAATAAATCGCTCTAAGTTTGACAATAATATTACGATGTACCAAGTTTGGCCCAAACGAATACTCGATTCGAGAGTTATCGTGCGCACCTGCTAGCCCAACAGACTTTCGGACGGACACGCTTACATCTAGGAGTCGATGTTTGGATTTGGTTACGGCACGTTTTGGCCGTATCAAATGATATATACGCTCTGTAGCCATATGGCTGAGGGTATAAAGAGAAGTCCAATTTTCAATTAACTTTTCACAGATGATTTAACTTCCTACTATCCTTATATTTGCCAAGGGGATTTCTATTCCAGCCACATTCGTATAGAAAATAAGCTCTCCCTTTTCGCTCAGTTAATGGCCATCATTGTCGTTAGTATAATGATTATCGTCCTCGTTCCCACTATTTCATAACACTAAATCATTTGAAGCGTTATGGCCAACTTATGGTAAGCGAATGCAAAATGTGAATTGAATGTGTTTCCCGAATACTAATACCACCAGAGAACAGTGGAGAATTTTTACGACACATATAGATGGTGAGATGAAAAAACCTCAACCAACTTCAGACTGCTGTCATTTCTAAGCCACTCGTCCTCGACAGCTGTTACAGCTCATTATATTTTTTACAAGCGTACTAAAGCATTTTGGTGAGAATTTTCCAGAAAAAAAAGTTATTCCTGATGGAAGTCAAGCGTGATAGTGTTTTCTTTATATTTGGCTGGAAAACCACAAGTGGCTATCGTTAGAGCACTCCAGCATTTAAATGTGAATAAATCTTTTGTGTCTCGTACCATCGCTCGTTACCGTGACACTGGTATCGTAGCCCGACGTCAAGCAAGTGGACGGAAGAAAACATCAGCAGAAATGGTTCGAAGCGACTTGATCGAAACCCGCGTCGCAGTGACCGAAAAATGGCTCGTAAGAAGAACGTGTCGCAATATTCCATTCGGCAAAAATTGAAAAATGAGCTCGGGGTAAAGCCATTGAAATTCAAAAAAGTGCAAGAACTTACACCGCAACCCAAAGAAAAAAGACTCAAAAGAGCTAAAGAGTTGCTTCGAATGGCCGAAAGTGGTGAAGTGCCGAATTTGGTTTTCTCCGATGAGAAAACATTCCTTGTCCAGCAGTTTGTAAACAAACAAAATGATCGTGTTTACTTGCCAAAGGGGTCAGCTGAAAATATGCACCTTCCTTTGGACATCAGAACTCAAGCGCTGGCCATGGTGATGGTGTGGGCCGCCATAATAGCCGATGGTCGCTCTCCGCTCGTATTAATCGACCATGGCATCAGGATAAGTGCCGAATATTATCGCGAAAATATTCTGGAGGGGGTATTAAAGCCTTAGGCACGCAACCATTTTGGCCGCAGACCTTGGACATTCCAACAGGACTCAGCACGCGACATCCCAAGAATGGTTACAAACTGAGGTTCCTCGCTTCATTTCCAGCGCACAATGGCCACCAAAATCTCCGGATACCAATCCGTTGGACTATTGTGTCTGGAGTAGTTTGGAAAGCAAAGGTTGGCACTAAAAAATACCAAAGTGTCGATCACCTCAAGCAAGCGCTTCGCCGGGAATGTGCCAAAATACCGCAGAGCAACATTTGGGCAGGGTTTGACGGTTTCATTGGTCGTTTGAAAGCCATAATTCGTGCCAAAGTTGACCAATTCAAAAAAAATCTGAACTTATTCTAAAATTTGATGCTATTTCCGACATTTTTTGCTTTCATTTAATGAAATTTAAAAAAATGTAAAAATTATGGCGTTTGACTTTGTTGCAGTTTTTTTAATCTCACCCTGTATTTAAAATGCTACACAAACATATGAAAGCGTTTATTTGGTTTTCGCAATTTATAAAAACTCGGAGCATTACATTTACATTCTTCTTAACTTTACCTCTAAATATCAGATGTTTATGTTATTTAATTTTCAGAACAGTGTTGGCTTGTTTGTTCAGGATACCATAGTATTTTGTTGTTGCAAAATGGTCAGGTTTAATCCCATTATTGTTGTTATATTTTATTATCAGTTCCCTTGTTTTTTTTTCTGGGATGTTCTCACCAGAAGTTTTAAAAATAACTTCTATGACAAATCGTTCTCCAATAAAAAACAAACGTTGTTTTTATAAAAACAACAATAAAGGGATTAAGCTTGACCATTTTGCAATAACGAAAAATTATTTAATTTTCTCTAAATTTTAAGTTTTATTTGAATACATTTTCTTGCAAAAATGTTGTTCACAATTTTTCATAATTTTTTTTTTTTAGAGTTTTTCTTGTTAACACTGTAATTTATTAAAACGGAACATTTTAAACATCTGAAAACTAATAAACATTGGTCTTTACAAGCTGTAAAAAAAAGTTCGACAGACTTTTGAAAATAGTCATTATTGACTGGAGTTTTAAGACAACACATGAGAGGGATTAGAAACAAGACCAACAACAACAAAAAGCCAATGGCAACATGTTTCAAAAAAAATACAACAACAACTAGTTAAAATGCAAAGAAAATGTTAAGTTAATATCCTTTTTCTTTCTTTCATTCTTTCCACCCATTTCCCCTAGATTGTATTCAAGTGAAAATTCTAAGCAATAACGGCCAAGGGGAAAACGAGGAAGGAACCAACAAAATAAAGCACAAATCATCTATGTAAACGAAAAACCTTCAAGAAGTTTTGAAACTAGCATACGTACATACATACATACACACAAAAATTCCTTGTTACCGAAAGCTACAGCAGAAGCAAGGACGGAAGGAAGGTAGAAAGAAGTGAATATTTGAAGAACCACAATTTTGAATAATAAAAAGAAAACTAAAAACACAAAAATACCGAGAAAACATTGCTGGAAACATATTTAGCTGAAAACAAGACAACTCAGCCAGAATCTGAAATACGGAGGAAAAGACGAAGACGACCAGAAACGTTAGTAGTTTAGACAAATATCTAAAATAGCGGAGAACCACCAAAAACGTTTGGAATAAAATTTTCCAGCAGATGCGAAGTGAAGTGAAACGAAGCAACTAAAATTAGACGAATCATTGCTGGAAACTGCTGTTGTAACAGAAAAACCAACAACAACAACTCAGGTGGTGTTTAGTGGCTGCTGCAAGGACAAAGTATCCGCCAAATACTCTCTCTCCCTCCATCAGTTTAGGTGGGAGAACTTAAATCTTAATCTGATTCGAAATAGAGTCTCTCCACGTTATAGCCACTCGAATGGATGTTTGTTGATGTTGTTGCTGTTCGAAGAAATAAATTTAAATATCTAACATTCTTGCCATCTTGTTTGGCCGACACCGTCTGTTTTGGTTTATTGTGAACAATAACGACGAAAGTTTGAAATAACAACGCCGAAAAAAAAAGTTTTAAATGAAAAACACATAAAAAAGAAACTTTAAATAAACGCACAAAGTTTACGATCAAAAATCTTACGAGCCACCAAAAGCGAAACAAAAACAACCACAAGAACAACAACAACGTTGGAGTGATAAGGACATAAAGCATTGTTCAAAGCAAGTTGTGGCATATTTTTGAAGCAGCATAACAAGAAGAAGAAGACGAAACAATACCAAAGACGACGACTACCTAACAACAATATAAGACATAGTTTATCAAGAAATAGACGAAGTAAATATAGCGGTTGAAACACTGGTCTACATAAACCATTGGTGGTGAGTACAAACTAAATGATTGAAATGATATAAAAAATTTAAATTTTAAAAAACTTTTTTCAAAGGAATTAGCAGGCTAATAATCGTCCACGGACTTTTAGGGAAATATTCCTGAATTTTTTATTGTATGTTTTCAGGGGCTTTCAAGGACAAAGTCATAGATTTCATAAATACATATTTTTGGGGACACATTCGTGGATTTTTAAACAATTTTTAAGAACATTTTTGGACATAATTTTGGATTTATAATTTTTTTTGTCAAAGACTTCTAAGGACATGATCGTGGACAATGAAAAAATATTTTTTAATGTCTTCTGTTGGGGATTTTTAATTTTTGTGTTTTCCAAGGATTTAGGGATATTTGTGGAATTTTAATTTAATTTTTTAAATACTCCCCGGGCAATAATCATGCATTTTTTTTAATAAATTCCAGGAAATAGCAGGAGTATAATATTGATTGTTTTAAAATAAATTGTATATTTTTGCAGGCCAATAACCATGGTACAATGAATACAAGGTAGGCTAACTTTGAAAAAATTGCTTGTAATGTAAGAATTACTATCAAAACAATAAAAAAGCAAACAACTTGTTGCATTGATTTTGAATAAATAATTTAAAACCGCGAAAACTGAATGAAAGGTCAAAATTTCTTTTCAAAATCATGTTCTATACATCTCTTATGGTTTATTTCGCGACAAAAACTGGAGATTTTGTCGATGCATAAGTCGCAATAAGCATTTTGAAAACACCCGAATTTGAATGTTTTCTGAATAATTTTTTTTATTATTGAAAAGAATGCACAAACATGAACAAATGAAGTTGACATATTAAGCCAGAAAAATAAAAAATTAAAATCATATGGTAGTTCTGCCCTACCTTGAATTCATTGTACCATGCCAATAACCATGAATTTTTTAAATATAATTTTCCAAAGGACAAGTAGGCTTATAATTATGGATTTTTATACCTACACCACACAGTGGTAAGGGTATTATGTCTTTGTGCATTTGTTTGTAAGAGGTAGAAGGAAGCGAGATAGACCCATAGTTACTTTTGAGGATATTCATAGAATCACTTCCTGAGTCGATTTATGTATGTCAGTCCGTCCGTCCATGTATTCTTGTCAACAAAAATCAGGTCGAATTATAATCCGATTGAGACGAAATTTTGCAAAGAATTTTTGTTTGGCTCAAGGACAAACCCTATTGAAATGGTGATAATCGGATCAGATTTACATATACACCAAATGGCCAATATAAGTCCTAATGACATGCATTTTGGTACATCCCACCGACTTCAGTCTAAAATCAAGTAATCAAATTTTGGAGAAAATCGATTCAGATTAATACGATTTGGGGTTTTAAGTCCCTCACATGCGTAATACGCACTCCAGGATATTTGGTACCGGACATCAGATACTGCTCTAAAATACCACTATCGAGATCGGTTCAGATTAGGATATAGCTCCCATATATATCTTTATCCGATATCAGGTTTATTGTGAACCAAATGGCTAATATCAGCCCAAACGACTGAATTCATCCTATAAACCAGTACTTCAAATTCGGTGTAAATCGGTTCAGATATAGCTATAGCTCATAATAATATGCAAAAACCAAAAACTATATTTGGTACCAGATATCAGATACAGCTCCGAAATAAATGTACCAAATTTTGTCAAGATCGGTTCAGATTTGGATATCGGCCCCATGTATGTCTTCAACTGATTTCGGCTTAATTTTTGCACCAAATAGCCAATATCAGTACAAATGACCTGAATGTTGGCGCAACCAAGCGAATTCAGTGCAGAAGCAAGTACATCAAATTTGGTGAAAATCAGTTCAGATATAGCTTTAGCTCCCATATACCCTAAGTCTCTTTGGACCAAATCGGTTTCAGAACATTTGGAGTCGATCTATCGATGTCCGTCCGCCTGTCTGTCTGTCTCAGATTTTAGTACATTGGAATGTTATTATCAAACATAGATCGAGTTTCGAGATGAGCTTAATCGGTCCACTCCTTCTGGTACATCCCCCACAAAAGGTCCAAAATTTTAAAAATATATATATTTTACTGTACAGAACGAAAAGGATAAACCGATTTAGCTCCAACTTTTCAAATCCTAATATTTGGATCATTTGCCAGGATAGGTGCGAAAATGGAAAATATCGGTCCACTCCATCAAGTACACCCCCACCCACAGAGTTTGAAAGTTTTGAATAAATTTAACTCTTATAAACTGTGATGTAAGAGTCCGATTGTCTTCAAGTTGCACACTTCATATTATTAACCGAATATCTGGTGTAAAGGTGGAATTATTGAACCACTTCTTCTGGTACCTGGTAAAGAGTCAACATTTTGAATATCCTTGAAACTCATAAAACGCGAAATAAACATCCAATTCCATTCAGACTTGGTACATCTCAATATTTCTATCAACACTAGATCTGTTATAAAGATGGTACAGATCGAACCATTCCTTCTAGTACCTCCCCCACAAAGGGTCAAAGTTTTGACTAACCAAAACGATTTTAAACTCCGAAGTAAGCATCCGATTCTCTTCATATTTCACGCATCACAATATTTATATTAATCCAAGGTCTGGTATAAAAATGGGTCGGAGGAGTCGACCTACAAGGAGTCAAGATTTTGAATATCCATGAAGCCCATAAAACGCGAAATTAACATCTGATTCCATTCAGACTTGGCACATCTCAATATTTCCAGATACAAGATCTGTTATTAAGATGGTAGAGATCGGACCATTTCTTCTACGTCCCCTACATAGGGTTGAAGATTTTTGAAAAACAAACGTTTTTGCAAACGCAAAATCTGTTGCGAAGATAATACTGAGTGAGATAAAAAAATTGCAACAAAACCAACCGCCATAATTTTTATATTTTTTTAAATTTCATTGAACGAAAGCAAAAAATGTCGGAAATAGCATCAAATTTTAGAATAACTTTAGATTTGTTCGAAATGGTCACCTTTGGCACGCAGTTGGTTGTAATTTTTTCAACTCACCCTGGTACCTCACCCACAAATGGTTCCAATTTTAAATAGTTTTATCTGTGATAAAAAAAAAAAACATGTCAGCGATTCTTTAGGACTAGCTATATCCAAATATTTCTCTTATCTGGAAACCTGTGATGAATATAGCATTTATGATTTCGCATAATTTGGATAAAAATGCTCAATTTTCTTAAAATTTTTCCCATACCGATGCTTTTATCTGTTCTAGATGAAGTGTGAAAATATAATATTTCGGTCGACTATATCTGGTACTTCACGGACATTTCAACATTTTGTAAAAATTATCACATATCTCATATAAACTGAAGGAAGTAGTCGATATAGTCCAAACCTGGCACGTCGCAATATTTATATCATATTTATTTAGGTCCGATATGAAATACACAATATTGGCCCATTCCTTCAGAACCTACTCCATAGAGGGTCAAAATTTGAATAATCATAACAGAAGTCAAAATATATTTAAATAATCCAACATTTTCTGAGGCTAAATTGTTTTAATATTCCTCCAAGCTGTATCAGGGCCATAAACGAGAATTCAAGCAATATTTTTAAATGTACCTTATTGGCTTCTGCCTTAAACTTCTCCCTTCTGCTTAATTACTTCGTAATAAAGTGTATATACGAGTACTATTAAAAACAACTTAACCTTCAACGATGAACGACGTGGGAAATATTGTAAAAGTTTTGTGTTGTATATTCATTTGCGAAAAACAATAACAGAAATTCTCCGCTCAAACTTTCCCTCTTTTCAAAATTTATTTAAAAACTCTTGAAACATAATCTTTCGATACATCACTGCTGCCTTCGAACTTTCGACTCAACCTTTCGAAATACACGGGACACGTGTATGGCAAAAAATTGAATTTTAATAAACTTAAATCAACAAATAATAAGTTTGTCTGTGTGTGTATATGGGCGGCCTACACCTGTACACATACAATTGATGATGTATTTATGTATGCATATAGATTCATATAACGTCCCGTATAGATTGGTATAATATAATCAAAACAAAAGAAGCTCAAAAAAAAAAAAAAAACAATGAATACAGTTTCAATGACACCAGCTGTGAGGAAGAGAAAAATATAAACAAAAACATCATCGGCAACAACAATAACAACACTGATGTAAGGGAGGAAGTCAATCATTCTAAAAGTGTTATAAACAGGAAAGAAGAAAAAAAAGAGAGCTGAATAACAGATGTGCAGACATGTTCAACAATTTAGAACAAATGTGAAGGCTCTGAACAAACTTTTGTTTTGTTCTCTCTCGGGTTTTTTTTTGTCGGTCCTATGTTGCAGATAATTTTAAAACAAACTTGTTGTATTCTTTGTGTAGGGAAATGATTGACAACCCAAAATATCAATAGAGGAGCATTCAAGTTGTAAGATTGAGAGTAATTCTAGGAAAGGGTACATGTGGGAATATTTAGTGTTTTCATTAGCTAATGTTTATATCGAACTTTTTTTCAATAATTCAGTTTTTTTCAGACATACAGCACATTTGGGACTTAGGATAGAGCTTATAGAAATACATTTTGAGGTCAAGAGAAAAAATATAGATTGTTAAGGTCACACTTTTCCACACCCACTTGATAGAAGGTTTTCAATTAAATCACTGTGAATTATTCGGGAATGAAATTTTACTGGTCTGTTAAAAATTTGAATCGAGCTTGGGATTTTCACTTTAAAGAATTTATTATTATTATTAAAAAAAAAAATTAACCTTTTGTCGGTACAGGAATAAGTGGACCAATATTGTCATTTTTTAATCCTGATATATGTCTTATTTAAATACTCAATACGAAATTGCTCAATATGAAATTTTGAGGATTTTTTTTTTTGACAAGTTTAAAAAATTGAATTTGATTTATGACGATTCCTTAAAGTTTGAATATTCCTTTATATGTGAGACATATGGACAACGTTTTATAGTTCCGAGAGGTGTTAATTAATCCACAAGTTTACCTCCAAAAATGATATTTCAGATGATTTGGTTGGATATTGGGGCAAAATCTTTAACACATCGGAAATTAGGAGGCACCATGGCCGAAAAAACATCTTGACACACCCCAAAAATTTGAACTTCGATAGTCCAAAATTATAACATTTATTATGCTCTACGCCACATAGTGGTAAGGGTATCATGTCTTTGTGCATTTGTTTGTAATATGGAGATGGAATCGAGATAGACCCATAATTACTTTTGAGGATCTTCATAGAATCACTTCCTGAGTCGATTTATACATGTCAGCCTGTCTGCCGTCCGTTCGTCTGTCCATGTATATTTGTGCTCAAAATGCAGGTCGGATTTATTATCCGATTGAGATGAAATTTTCCAAACAATATTTGTTTGACCCAAGGACGAACCCTATTCAAATTGGTGAGAATTGGTTCAAATTTATAGGTCCCATGTATATCTCCAACCGATTTCGGGTTAATTGTGCACTAAATGGCCAATATCAGTCCAAATGACCTGAATTTTGGCACTTCCGACCAAATTAAACCAAGAAGCAAGTACATTAAATTTGGTGAAAATCAGTTCGGATATACATATAGCTCCCATATATATGTTTCATCCGATTTGGTGTTTGTGTCCCTGACATGCGTAATATGCACTCCATAACAATGATATTTGATACTGGACCACAGATACAGCTCGAAAATATCTCTGCCAAAATTTATCGAGATCGGTTCAGATTATTATACATCTCCGATATACACCTTCATCCGATGTACGGTTTTTGTCCACCATACAGAGTGAGATAAAAAAAACTGCAAAAAAGTCAAAGACCATAATTTTTACTTTTTTGTTAAATTTTATTGAATGAAAGTAAAAAATGTCGGAAATAGCATCAAATTTTACAATAAGTTTAGATTTGTTCGAATTGGTCACCTTTGGCACAAATTATGGCCTTCAAACGGCCAATGAAATCATCACACTCTGCCCTAATGTTGCTCTGCGGTATTTTGGCACATTCCCGGCGAAGCGCTTGCTTCAGGTGATCGAAACTTTGGTATTTTTTTTTGTGCCAGCCTTGCTTTCCAAAATACTCCAGACACAATAGTCCAACGGATTGATATCCGAAGATTTTGGTGGCCATTGTGCGCTGGAAATGAAGCGATGAACAACATTTCGTAACCATTCTTGGGTGGCGCGTGCTGAATGTGATGGTGCTGAGTCCTGTTGGAATGTTCAAGGTCTGCGGCCAAAATGTTTGCATGCCCAAGGCTTTAATACACCCTGCAGAATATTTTCGCGATAATATTCGATATTTATTCTGATGGCACCGTCGATTAATACGAGCGGAGAGCGACCATCGGCTGTTATGGCGGCCCACACCATCACCATGGCCGGCGCTTGAGTTCTGGTGGACAACCAAAGATGCACATTTTCAGCTGACCTCTTTGGCAAGTAAACACGGTCATTTTGTTTGTTTACAAACTGCTGGACAACGAATGTTTTCTCATCGGAGAAAACCAAATTCCACAGTTCATCACTTTCTGCCAAGCGGAGCAACTCTTTAGCTCTTTTGAGTTTATTTTCTTTCTGTTACGCTTTTTGCACTTTATGGAATTTCAATGGCTTTACCCCGAGCTCAGTTTTTAATATTTGCTGAATGGAATATTGCGATATGTTCAGCTCACGAACCATTTTTCGGCCACTGCGACGCGGGTTTCGATCAAGTCGCTTCTTTACTTTTCGAACCATTTCTGCTGATGTTGCTGTTTTCTTCCATCCACTTCCTTGACGTCGGGCTACGCTACCAGTATCACGATAACGACCGATGATACGAGACACAAACGATTTATTCATATTTAAATTCTGGAGTGCTCTAACAATAGCCACATGTGGTTTTCCAGTCAAATATAAAGAAATCACACTATCACGCTTGAATTCCATCACGAATAGCCATTTTTCTGGAAAATTCTCACCAAAATCCTTTTGAACGCCTATAAAGAATATAATGAGCTGTCACTTAAATAATTTTAACAGCTGTCGGACTAGTGGCTTTGAAATGACAGCAGTCTGAAGTTGGTTGCAGTTTTTTCATCTCACCTTGTATATCTTTATCCGATATCAGGTTTATTGTGCACAAAATGACTAATATCAGCTCAAATGGACTGCATTTATGCAATTACGACTGAATTTATCCTGTAAACCAATACTTTAAATTTGATGATAATCTGTTCGGACATAGCTTTAGCTCTCATATATATGTTTCATCTGATTTGGTGTTTAAGTTCCTCACATTCGTAATATAAATTCGACAACAACGCTATTTGGTACCAGCTAACTCATAAAGCTCGGAAATACCTTTGTCAAACACAATGCCTCTGCAATGAATACAACAAAATCCTACGAGGTTTAGAGTGCGGAGGAGTGGCTATATTCCACTAATTTTATTTAGCTCAAAAAATAAACAGTCAGTAGGTGATATATAAATGTTGTATGAATGGTAGACCCTTCATTGGAGACAAGACCTTTTAAAACTAAAACAGCGGTCCAGCGACGCGGACTGGGTCAGCTAGTTATAAAGCCACAATGAATTGTAGGTTATGTACATTTCTAATTGTGTCCCCTTGTCTATTTTCATTTGTTTGTAGGCTTACAATAATTCTTCTTATTATCAAAACATAACAGCAATCGATAAATTTCTTAGGAAATTTATAAATATTAGCCCGTATAAATATAGAATTCCTCTTGAATGCTTTCATAAAGATAAAATCCTGGCGTTGACCTGAAATCAAAGTAACATAAATCACAATTATTTGCGCCACGCCGCCTTGATGTCCTTGATGCGTAAATAATGTTCTTAATAGTTGTTGTTGCGAAATGAAATGGAACGGAACGCAAAACAAAGACATTTACCTTTATTTCACACACACACACCACAAACGAATATGTTTGTGTGTGCGAAGGTAAATCTATTCGTGTAATGATGGATGTGAAGCAAACCAAAACAGAAAACATAAAACAAACACAAAGTGGAATGCTATTTCCGTTCTATCATGGAAATGGTTTCTATGGAAGTAAAAATAAATCATAAATTAAAATGTAATGACATGACAAGTCAATGGAACGCAATTACTTGAATGTAGGAGTGGGTCAGTGTGTTTTGGAAGATTGAGTATTTTGGGGGTGTGGCACCAAATTGCTGCAGGAAATCGAAAGAATAATAGGTGATTTTTTGCAGTAATAGTAAAAAAATGTTATATTTTTATGTCCCGAATAAATAGCATGAAATCTTTGATGAATCTATTAAGAACTCTGAGGCACCGATTCCCTTAAATTGAAAGTGGGGTTATGGCAATATGTTATTTTATTGGTAACCCTGAGGTGATAACATAAATACTTGTATTATATTTGTAATAAATCAGCTTATACAGAGCGAGATGAAAAAAACTGCAACCAACTTCAGACTGCTGTCATTTCTATACAACTCTTCTGACGGCTGTTAAAATTATTCCAGTGACAGCTAATTATATTGTTTACAAGCGTACAAAAGCAATTAGGTGAAAATTTCCCAGAAAAAAGGTTATTGGTGATGGAATTTAAGCGTGATAGTATGATTTCTTTATATTTGGCTGGAAAACAACTAGTGGTTATCGCTAGAGCACTCCAGCAACCATAGCTCGTTACTGTGATATTGGAAGCTTAGCCCGACGTCAAGGAAGTGGACGGAAGAAAACAGCAACATCTGCAGAAATGGTTCGAAAAGTAAAGAAGCGACTTGATCGAAACCCGCGTCGCAGTGAATGGTTCGTGAGCTGAACATATCGCAATATTTAATTCGAAAAATATTAAAAAATAAGCTCGGCGTAAAGCCATTGAAGATCCAAAAAGTTCAAGAACTTACACCGCAACAGAAAGAAAATAAAGAGCTAAAGAGTTGCTTCGCTTGGCCGAAAGTGGTGAACTGCCGAATTTGGTTTTCTCCGCTCCGATGAGAAAACATTCGTTGTCCAGCAGTTTGTAAACAAACCAACTGATCGTATTTACTTGCCAAAGAGGTCAGCTGAAAATGTGAACTTTGGGTTGGCCACCAGAACTTAAACGCCGGCCATGGTAATGGTGTGGGTCGTCATAACATCCGATGGCCGCTCTCCGCTCGTATTAATCGACTGTTGCATCAGAATAAATGCCGAATATTATCGCGAAAATATTCTGGAGGGTGTATTAAAGCCTTGAGCACGCAACCATTTTGGCCGCAGACCTTGGACATTCCAACAGGACTCAGCACCGTCGCACTCAGCACGCGCCACCCTAGAATGGTTACAAAATGAGGTTCCTCGCTTCATTTCCGGCGCACAATGGCTACCAAAATGTCCGGATACCAATCCTTTGGATTATTGTGTCTGGAGTATTTTGGAAAGCAAGGTTAACACTGAAAAATACCAAAGTGTCGATCACCTCAAGCAAGCGTTTCGCGGGGAATGGACCAAAATACCGCAGAGCAACATTCGGGCAGCGTGTGACGGTTCCATTGGCCGTTTGAAAGCCATAATTCGTGCAAAAGGTGACCAATTCGAACAAATCTAAACTTATTTTAAAATTTGATGCTATTTCCGACAATTTTTGCTTTCGTTCAATAAAATTTAAAATGTTTGTCGTTTTAACGATGTCCGTCTGTCAATGACGGTAAATCCCACATTTTTGATGTAGAGCTTACAAATTTGACACAATAATTTGGATGGATGGTTGGTATTGAAAATTAGATACATCGGTTCTCGTTTTGATATAGCACTTCTCTAACGGTACCTCTCGATATTCGATATTTTGATGAGTTTGCCACATTTTTCCACGGAATTGTTCCAAATTTGATATAAAAAGTTAGTAATGGGTTCTACTTTTGGTAGCAGAACATTGGCTGCACAGGTCCACGTTTTCATATAGCCGCCATATAACGGTACCTGGTATTCGGTATTTTGATAGTGTCCAGATATATGGCATTTTTATGGTTCAAGCTACATTTTCTAACTTATTTGTCTAAAATTTAAAATTTGTAGTTCATAAAGAATTCTGCAACAAGTGTAAAAACACCCACCGATATTCGGTATTTTGATAATCCTACCAAGAAACTGTTTCAAATTTGGTATTAAATTAAAAATGGTTCCAGTATACAGTTTTCTATATAGGTTCCCGTTTTGGTATGGCCCCATCTAACGCCTTCACCCATTGTTATTTTTTTCGAAAGCTTTACCGATCTTAGTGGTATTTGTATACCATTTATATAAAAAGGTTTTCGTTAGCTAATGGTGGAGGTTATTTAAAGTTTAGACCTGGTCGAATATAATGTTTTTTTATACCCTCCACCAAAAAAGGTATATTAAGTTCGTCATTCCGTTTGTAACTCATCGAAATAATCATTTTAGACCCAATAAAGTATATATATATTCTTGATCAGCGTAAAATTCTAAGACGATTTAGCCCTGTCCGTCCGTCTGTCCGTCTGTTGTAATCACGCTACAGTCTAAACGAATTAAGATAGGAAGCTAAAACTTTGCACAGATCTCTCTTTTGTCTGCAGGCAGGTCAAGTTCGAAGATGGGCTATATCGGTCCACGATATCGTATAGCCCCCATATAACGGTACCCCCGATATTCGGTATTTTGATGATGTTAGCCACATTTTTCAATGGAGTTGTCTGAAAATCCACACAAGTAGTTCCTTGTGGGTACTTTATACCTCGGCAGAGAATTATCTATATAGGTCCACAATATCGTATAGTCTCCATATAACGGTACCCCCCGGTATTCGGCATTTTGCTGATTTTACCCATATTTTTCAATGGAATTGTCTTAAAATCCACACAAGTAGTTCCTTGCGAGTAATTTACCCCCTGAGAGAGAATTTTCTATACAGATCCACGATATCGTACATCCCCCATATAACGGTACCCCCGATATTCGGTATTTTGATGATTTTTGCCACATTTTTCAATGGAATTGTCTGAAATTCCACAAAAGGAGTCCCTTGTGGGCATTTTACCTCCTCAAAAAGAATTGTCTATATAGGTCCACGATATCGTATATCCCCCATATGACGGTACCCCCCGATATTTGGTATTTTGATGATTTTACCCACATTTTTCAACGGAATTGTCTAAAAATCCACACAAGGAGTTCCTTGTGGGTACTTTATACAGAGCAGAGAATTATCTGTATAGGTCCACAATATCGTATATCTCCCATATAACGGTACCCCCCAATATTCCGTATTTTGATGATTTTACCCGCATTTTTCAACGGAATTGTCTGAAAATCCACACAAGGAGTTCCTTGTGGGTACTTTATACCTCGGCAGAGAATCATCTATATAGGTCCACAATATTGTATAGCCCCCATACAACGGTACTCCACTATATTCGGTATTTTGATGATTTTAACCACTTTTTCCAATGGAATTATCTGAAAATCCATACAAGGAGTTCCTTGTGAGTACTTTACACGCAGACATAGATTTGTCTTTATAGGTCCACAATATCGTATATCCCCCCATATATCGGCACCTTCCTATATTAAATATTTTAAAGATTTTAAAAGAATTTTTATTGGATTCAATTTTTTTTGAAAATTTTCTAATTCATTCCAAATGGTGGAGGGTATTCAAAGTTCGGCCCGGCCGAACTTACTGCTTTTTTACTTGTTAATTGTTACTCGGTGCTTTGATAAAATGTGGCCCCTTCACACCCGGAGTGGGTCCATGATCAATTTAAGAATTCTAGCTCTTCTCCTTCACATGTAGTAAGTTTTGTTAACAAAATGTAAATTTTGGAAAATAATTTTCTAAGAATGTTTTGCCACTGTAACTACATGAAAAATTTGAAGATCTAAAACCTAATAGTTTGGGACCGTAGCTAAAAATTCAAGTTTTTAGTACATATTGTCAAAAACCCCGCTTGTCATATTTCAAGATTGTAGCCCTAAACATTTCTTCTGGGAGTTGATGAGGTAATTCTGAATTCAAAATATTTCAAATAAGTTTTGTAAATGTCTCAGAAAAAAAGCTTTTCAATTTTTAATATATTATTTTATTTTTTCATAATGTCCTTGTGTGGACTTATCCTTTGGATGATTTACTACACAGTGTTTGTTTACTTCATTTTAAAAGAATAAATTTCATGAATAATTGTTATGCTTCTCAATGATTAAGTACACTCTTACAATGACAACGCACACATACACACGTGCGCACACACACACACACAATGCTTTATTATTTGTACTTTTTGTTCTGTTGGCATTCAATGCGGAAAGTGTCGAAAAAAAAACAAAGAAAACACTCGAACAAAGAGAATTCATGAAAGAAGTAATTATAAAGTGTATGAAGGTAAACAAAAAGAGGATTTATTATTGGTCATTATTTATTTATAAATGGAAGCAATGAATGAATGAATGAAAGAAAGAGAGAGAGAGAGAGAAAGCATGACAATTGTCATATGGCATGTGAATGAAAAAAGAACATGACATGCGAACAAAAGAACAAAAATAAAAAAAGAAAAGAAAACGTATATTATTTACACTAAGAGGATTCAGATGAACATATAAATACTTTTTTTCAGAAAATTCCAATGCTGGAAGTTAGGGGAAGTTTCTGGGTAATTAGTAAATTTAGTTGTTGGAGCTTCTTTAATTTTTTGGTTATAAACTTTATTTTAGTTACAGTTTAACAAACTTAAATTAAAACACGTAAAAAAGCTATAAGTTCGGCCGGGCCGATCTTTGAATACCCTCCACTACCCTCCCTTGCAACGAATTCGGCAATTCCGTTAAAAATTCTGTTAAAATCTTAAAAATAACGAATGTAGCTTTTATATTAGGGTGTATACGATGACATGAACCTGCATAGATAACATTTGTCATAAGCCATTACAATATTCAAACGCGAAACATAAAAAACGGTTATAATGTCGATAAAATCAAAATACCGAATATTGGGAGGTACCGTTATATAGGGGTATACGAAGACGTGGACCAAACCAGACAATCTCCTGTCATAGGCTGTAGCATCCATCACGAACTTCAAATACCAAATTTGAAACAATTCCGGTGAATAAATTTGCTAAAATCTTCAAAATACCGAATTTTGGGAGGTACCGTTATATGGGGACTCTACGAAGACGTGAACCTGCACAGACAATTTTATGTCATAGGCTGTAGTATCCATTACGAACTTTAAATACCAAATTTGAAAGAATTCCGGTGAATAATGTCGCTAAAATCATAAAAATACCGAATATCGGGAGGTACCTTTATATGGGGGCTATACGAAGACGTGGACCTGCACAGACAATTTTCTGTCTTAGGCTATAGTATCCATTACGAACTTCAAATACCAAGTTAAAAACAATTCTGGTGATTGATGTCGCTAAAATCATCAAAATACGGAATATCGGGAGGTACCGTTATATGAAGGCTTTAAGAAGACGTGGACCCGCACAGACAATTTTCTGTCATAGGCTGTAGCATCCATTACGAACTTTAAATACCAAATTTGAAACACTTCCGGTGAATAATGTCGCTAAAATGATCAAAATACCGAATATCGGGAGATAACGTTATAAGTGGGCTACAAGAAGACGTGGACCTGCAGAGACAATTTTCTGTCTTAGGCTGTAGTATCCATTACGAACTTTAAATACCAAATTTGAAACAATTCCAGTGAATAATGTCGCTAAAATTATCAAAATACCGAATTTTGGGAGGTACCGTTATATGGGAGCTATACCAAAACGTGGACCTGCAAAGATCATTTTCTGTCGTAGGCTGCAGCATCCATTACGAACAGCAAATACCAAATTTGAAACAATTCCGGTGAATAATGTCGCTAAAATGATCAAAATACCGAATATCGGGAGGTACCGGTATATAGGGGCTATACCAAAACGTGGACCTACATGGCCCATTTTCAATAACAAAAGTCCTGCAGACATAACATACACTTGAGTAAAATTTTATCAATCTATTTCAATTCGTTGTGAAGCTAGAGTGATTTCCACAGACGGATAGACGGACGAACATCGCTAAATCGATATGGAGTTTTATGCTGATGAAGAATATATGTACTTAGTGTGGTCTAAAATGTGTATTTCGAGGAGTTACAAACGGAATGACAAACTTAATATACCCTCCATACTATGGTAGAGGGTATAACAATGAACCTGCAACATTCAATCTGCATTGTAACAAAAAAACCCCTCATATTCTACCTTCAAATCTTCCAGGTAAAACTCATATTAAGCACACTTTTACTTAGTTGATAATTCGATTTTCGGTTCAGTTTTATGGCTTGAAATGAAATTTCATTGAGTGTAAAATGGCATATTGTAGACACTCGATAAAATTTTGTTGAAAACTTAAAAAGCAAAAATAACTCAATTTATGGCAAAAACTTAAGTTCAATGAAGCCTTGTTGAGAAAACCAAACCCCTTCCATCCACCAACCAACCGAAAGACTACAACCGACTCAATCCGTATTAAGATCAACTTACAGTCCACTGCCCACATTTAAATATATACAGACTTGCAATAAATATGTATATATGTGTATGTATAAAAAAATATATGCATGTATTTGAGTTTCGGCAACAGTTATACTGTTGCACAAGATTTATGGCATTTCGATGGTTCGATGTCGTCGGTTGCAGCAACAAGCAGTTGAAGTTGAAGTGTTTTAAGAGCTTTTTGCTCGGTCCTTCAATATTTTCATAAGAACCAATTTCCCGTTGTAAGGATGCTTGCGGTCGCACACAGGTGGGGAGGTGGGAGGTGGTGCCACACAGATCCATTCTATGATTTATGAATATGAAATTCATACAATTTATATGCACATAAATATATACAGATTTATGTGTGTCTGTGTAGGTGCACATGGACAATCAGAGTGTGTATTGGATCGAGTTGAAGTGTCATTATTGTTGATATATTGAAGTCAGTGACACATTGTGAAGAGTTTCAGAATGCAACATTTCGCATCATAGAAAGACAATTGGCGATTGAAAAAGAGGAGGTAAAAATAAAAATCAAAAGTAATGGTGTTTTGAATGTTTTAATTCAAAAGGTAACCTTTTTAGGGAATACAATATCCCATTCCCAAAATATTAGATAAACAAGTAAGCAAAAGCTATAGTGGAGCGGGGCCGACAACACTACAATATATTAAAAGCCCCCTTATGCCCAAATCCATTTTGGAAGATTTCGATTTTTCTGTTTTTGGTTCATTTGAACCCCTAACTATTTTGCGATCATCTCCAAAAGCAAGGGCCCTTTTGTACCCCCAAATTTAGACTCATCTGTATGATAAGCTTGTCTACGATATTTGTATGTTATTTTTTTAACACAAAAGTAGTGGTCCATTCTACCCGCTGCCCTAAACTCTAACTTCATGCGAGATTTCGTGTCCTTTGGATTCTATTTGTGGCCTTTATAACGGCTACAAAATCAGGAACATTTTTAGTTGTTGGTCCATTTCAACCCATAAATATATTGCGGACATTTTTGAAAACAAGCCTAACCTACCCTTTTTCGTGAGGATAATTGCAATCTGTATATAATAACCCCAACTTGTGTTGTAAAATGAAAAAATATTACAAAATGTATCCTTCAATATTATAAATCAAAATGAAAAAATCGCATGCGATAAAAAATATGAAAAAATAAAAAAATATCACAAAATACTACAACATCTATATTAACGCCATTATTGACATATTTTTATGCGACGTTTTTAGATTTTATTCTTTTATGCCAAGAGGGCATTCTGAATTGATAAAATTTGTCAAAATAGTTCTAACAATTCTTGACATATAAGCGTTCTAGCTAACATCCCCTTCCTTTTTATAAACACATTGTATATATTTCGCTATATGTATCCGATATATTTACTATCGGGATCTATATAACGGTCAGAATTGACCTGTTCGTCTATTTGTGATTTCGCCGGGATTAAAAATATTCGCGGCTTAATCGAAAGTTTGGCTTTTGTTTAACACAAATGTTATGGTCAATTTTACACACTAAATATTATCCAATGACCATCAGAATTGGAAGACTTCTGCCCAGAACTAAGCTCTAGCCCCATGCTAATTTCCGCGTCGATTGGTCTATAATTGCGACCTGTAGAGCAACTCCATTTGAAATTTCTTGAAGATTGGGCCATAATTGCGACCTGTAGAGTGATTACAAATTAACATTGACAGACGGACGGACGGACATACATAGCTAGATCGACTCAGCTCGGCGAGATAGAAAGATCCATATATACTTTCCTATGTGGGAAATCAATATTTCGAGGTGTTACATAGTTTTTGGCCCAATCAAACTTATAATACCCCCAACACATAATGTTGTAGAAGAGAGTTAAGGACAGGAAAGAAGTCTAGCATTTTGAATGGCCAATGGATTATATTTAATTGTTAAAAAAATGAACCACAACTTTCGTATGAAATTGTTTTGAATACCTAACAACACAACGGATTCCGTAAATATTGGGCAAATGTTCCCGTGTCAAAAAGCTAAGGGTTACGTATGGGCAGGAGCTCTATGACATCATTTAAAACACGAAATCTTCCAAAATGGATTTGGACATAAGGGGCTTCCAACATATTGTGGTGTTGTGTGGTAACGCATGGTTGGCCCCGCACGACTATAGCCTTTGCTTACTTGTTTTTTTTTTTTCTAATTTCAATAAAATATCTGGGATATTAAAAAAATTAAATACTTTTTTTTCTAAAATTCCATTTTTGAACTATTTTCGAAAAAATATTGACATTTGTACGCAATGTTTTCATCACATACATTTGCAATGTGATGTCGCACAATCGCTCCCGTTGTATCAATTGCAACAACAAGACCACAAGAAAATTTGAATGCCATCCTGTATTCGTTGGCTGCGTAATGGACAGTTTTGGCAATGTTCCGTTTACCGCATAAGACAAATAATTCTCATTTACATTAAAATGCCTGTAAAATATGGTGTTCGGTTTGAGTTACGATAAGACATTCTTGCTACTAAAGAGGGCTGGTGATTTTCCGAGCTTAGACTCGTCATTCCGCAGATAAAAAAACACTGCAACGAAGTCAAAAGCCATAATTTTTACTTTTTTTTTCAATTTTATTGAATGAAAGCAATAAATGTCGGAAATAGCATCAAATTTTAGAATAAGTTTAAATTTGTTCAAATTGGTCACCTTTGGCACGGATTATGGTCTTCAAATTGCCAATGAAACCGTCACACGCTGCCTGAATGTTGCTCTGCGGTATTTTGGCCCATTTCCGGGGAAGCCCTTGCTTGAAGTGATCGACACTTTGATATTTTTTAGAGCCAACCTTGCTTTCCAAAATACTCCAGACACAATAGTCTAACGGATTGTTATCCCGAGATCTTAGTGACCATTGTGCGCTGGAAATGAAGCGAGAAACCTCATTTTGTAACAATTCTTGGGTGGCGCAGGCTGGTGCTGTTGTCCTGTTGGAATGTCCAAGGTCTGCAGCCAAATTGTTTGCGTACCCAAGGCTTTAATACACCCCCTAGAATATTTTTTTCGATAATATTCGGCATTTATTCTAATGCCACGGTCGATTAATACGAACGGAGAGCGACTATCGGCTGTTATGGCGGCCCACACCATCACCATGGCCGGCGTTTGAGTTCTGACAGCCATCCGAAGGTGATCAGCTGATCTCTTTGGCAAGTAAACACGATCATTTTGTTTGTTTACAAACTGCTGGACAACAAATGTTTTCTCATGGGAGTAAACCAAATTCGGCAGTTCACCACTTACGGCCAAGCGAAGCAACTCTTTAGCTCTTTTGAGTCTATTTTCATTCTGTTGCGGAATTTCAATGGCTTTACCCCGTGCTCAGTTTTCAATATTTGCCGAATGGGATATTGCGATATGTTCATCTCACGAGCCATTTTGCGGCCACTGGCCACGCGGGTTTCGATCAAGTCGCTTCTTTACTTTTCGAACCATTTCCGCTGATGTTGCTGTTTTCTTCCGTCCACTTCCTTGACGTTGGGGTACGCTACCAGTATAACGGTAACAAGCGATGGTACGAGACACAAACGATTTATTCACATTTAAATGCTGGTGTGCTCAAACGATAGCCACTTGTGGTTTTCCGGCCAAATAAAAAAAATCTCACTATCACGCTTGAATTCCATTACGAATAACTTTTTTTCTGGAAAATTCTCATCAAAATGCTTTTGTACGCTTGTCAACAATGTAATGAGCTGTCATTGGAATAATTTTAAAAGCTGTCGGACGAGTGGCTTCGAAATGACAGCAGTCTGAAGTTGGTTGAATTTTTTTCATACCTCCCCGTATATGGGGGCTGTACCAAAACACGGACCTTCACAGACAATTTTCTAATATCGCTAAAATCATCAAAATATCGAATATTGGGAGGTACCGTTATATGGAGGCTATACGAAGACGTGGCCCTTGCATAGGCTGTAGTAACCATAACGAACATTTGAGCAAAATTTTATAAACGGACTAATCGACATAGTGTTTTATGCTGATAAAGATCAAGAATATATATAATTTGTGGGGTCTAAAATGTATATTTCGAGGCATTGCAAGGTGGAGGGTATAAAAATGAATGCCTTACTCGACAGCTCTGATATTAAGTGATCCGTTGGAATCCATGAAATTTCCAAAAAATACCCGCCTTTTATTAGCCATACTACTGATTTTGACCGAAATTTGTTCTCTGACCGAGAAAACTTAGGTTATATAGTCTTCACCATGAAATAGAGGATATGTCTAATTTCGGTTAGCAATACCTCGAAATATTTTACTGTAGAGCTTTTATCTATGATCTGCTTAACATTTTGTGTCAATATGGTCATGCCCTACTATATGTTGCAATAAAGAAAGAGTGCGAACTAGTAAAAATTGATTTGGATCTTCGGGTTCTTCGGAAGATCTACTTCGCCTGGATAATATTCAATATAGGTATAAATTTAATTTTTTTTTAATTTTTTTTATAAATTTTAGAGATTTTCGTTTGGAAATAAGCCAAATTTTGCAATGGTGAAGGGCTTATAAAAATTCAGCTCAGCCGAAATTTAGTCGTTTTTCGTTCGATTTTTCCCCAGGAAGCAATTTTTTTCTAAAAATATTATTTAACAGACTTCTCGTAGAAAAATCTTTCAAAGTCTTTGAGAAAAAAGAAAATTTAAAAAACATTCTCAGTCACCTTAAGACTAAATTTATTTCACACCTGTTATCCTGCTGCCCATGAAAAATGTTTCCCCATTTATAACATTCAACCAACCATCTGGCCACGTAAGGTGATACTTTCCCCAATATTCAATTAATTCTCTGTTTACAATACCGAACGTATTGACTTATCACCAAACTGACGGCATAGGACGACATTTCTTCTTCTTTTCAAATCAATTTACCTAATTAAGATTCCTGTCGTGTCACTAGGCTTTAATACCCGAAAGGGATTACCATGGAAAAATGCCATTGAGTATTTTTCACAACACCTTAATACATCTTAGCCAAGAGGGGGGCAGATAAATTGTGGCTGCTGTCATTGATTTCAAGCAAAGTTGAATAGAATTTATAAAAATAAAAATGAAAACCCCTTTTTCCAAGAATCTATTGATTTTTCCCCTCCACTGCCGTTGGGTCTCTGTGTGTGTGTGTGTGCTAATGCTAAAATGATGGTGCTTTGGTGGTTATGGACAGAAATAGGATGACAATATATGTATTTACAAACACACACACACACTGTGACATATTTACATGGTTATATGTGTCACATGACAGTCGAGTGGTATTCATTAAAATAAACTCGGATACAGGTATTGAATGTAAGCTTATGTGTGAGTGTGTGCCTGTGCTAGTTAATATCAAAAGGATATAAGGATAAAATAGAAATGTCGTTGCTGTTCTTTTTATGTTTTGTTATTCCTCTTCCGAGCCAAGTTGATTGCTAATGATAAAACAGCAACGACAACAACAACAGCCACAACATTGATTAACAAAACACTTGGCTGTGGCTGTAGTGTCCATATGTATGTGTGTGTGTAGGAAGGGATATCACACATTATAATATTTGCCTTAGATGAATAAATAGATAGATCCAATTAAGATATCTAACAAAATCTACGGGATTGAATGTGGAATAAATCAATATTTTGTTAAATTGTCTGGAAGTCAATTATTCAAATTAAATTAGAATTTTTGTAGAAACATTACAAATCGCTGATGGTAAAACAATTACAGAGAACTGTAAGTGAGGGTAAATGGAATGCTTCTTGGGAAAATCATTTTTCTGGGAAGTGTAGACCTGAAGATGGTCTTTGAAAAATTCTTTAAAGAGATTTGAATATGGTCTTTGAAAACTTCTATAAAAATCCACGCCTAGAGATTTGAATATGGTCTTTGAAAAATTCTATAAAAATCCACGCCTAGAGATTTGAATATGGTCTTTGAAAAATTCTATAAAAATCCACGCCTAGAGATTTGAATATGGTCTTTGAAAAATTCTATAAAAATCCACGCCTAGAGATTTGAATATGGTCTTTGAAAAATTCTATAAAAATCCACGCCTAGAGATTTGAATATAGTCTTTGAAAAATTCTATAAAAATCCACGCCTAGAGATTTGAATATGGTCTTTGAAAAATTCTATAAAAATCCACGCCTAGAGATCTGATGATGGTCTTTGAAAAATTCTATAAAAATCCACGCCTAGAGATTTGAATATGGTCTTTGAAAAATTCTATAAAAATCCACGCCTAGAGATTTGAATATGGTCTTTGAAAAATTCTATAAAAATCAACGCCTAGAGATTTGAATATGGTCTTTGAAAAATTCTATAAAAATCCACGCCTAGAGATTTGAATATGATCTTTGAAAAATTCTATAAAAATCCACGCCTGGAGATGTGTAATGGTCTTTAAAAAATTCTATAAAAATCCACGCTTAGAGATGTGTAATGGTCTTTGAAAATTCTTTAAAAATCCACGCCCAGAGATCTGATGATGGTCTTTGAAAAATTCTATAAAAATCCACGCCTAGAGATCTGATGATGGTCTTTGAAAAATTCTATAAAAATCCATGCCTAGAGATCTGATGATGGTCTTTGAAAAATTCTAAAAAAATCCACGCCTAGAGATGTGTAATGGTCTTTAAAAAATTCTATAAATATCCACGTCTAGAGATCTGATGATGGTCTTTGAAAAATTCTATAAAAATCCACGTCTTTAAAAATCCACGCCAAGAGACCTGATGACGATCTTTCAAAAATTCTTTAAAAATCCACGACTAGAGACCTGATGATGGTCTTTGAAAAATTCTTTAAAAATCCACGCCTAAGGATGTGATGATGGTATTTGAAAAATTCTTTAAAAATCCTCACCTAGAGATCTGGGTATGGCCTTTGAGAAATTCTTTAAAAATTCAGGCCTAGGGATGTGATGATGGTCTTTGAAGAAAAATCTTAAAAAACTCCACGCCAAGAGACCTGATCTTTCAAAAATTCTTTAAAATTCCACGCCAAGAGACCTGATCTTTCAAAAATTCTTTAAAATTCCACGCCAAGAGACCTGATCTTTCAAAAATTCTTTAAAATTCCACGCCTAGAGACCTGATGACGATCTTTCAAAAATTCTTTAAAATTCCACGCATAGAGACCTGATGATGGCCTTTGAAAAAATTCTTAAAAAAACCCACGCCTAGACCCTTGATGATTTTTCAAAAATTCTTAAAAATTCCACGCCATGAGACCTGATGACGATCTTTCAAAAATTCTTTAAATTCCACGCCTAGAGACCTGATGATGGTCTTTGAAAAAATTCTTTAAAAATCCACAAGAGACCTAATGACGATCTTTCAAAAATTCTTTAAAATTCCACGCCTAGAGACCTGATGATGGTCTTTGAAAAAATTCTTTAAAATTCCACGCCTAGAGACCTGATGATGGTCTTTGAAAAAATTCTTTAAAAATCCACGCCTAGAGACCTTGTAATGGTCTTTGAAAAAATTCTTTAAAAATCCACGCCTAGAGACCTTGTAATGGTCTTTGAAAAATTCTTTAAAAATCCACGCCAAGAGACCTGATGACGATCTTTCAAAAATTCTTTAAAAATCCACGCCAAGAGACCTGATGACGATCTTTCAAAAATTCTTTAAAAATCCACGTCTAGAACCCTGATAATGGTCTTTAAAAAATTATTTAAAATTACACGCCTAGAGACCTGATGATGTTTTGTTAAAAAAAAAAATCTTTAAAAATCCAAGTCTGGAGATGTGATGATGGTCTTTGAAAAATTCTTTAAAAATCCACGCCTGGAGATGTGATGATGGTCTTTGAAAAATTCTTTAAAAATCCACGCCTGGAGATGTGATGATGGTCTTTGAAAAATTCTTTAAAAATCCACGCCTGGAGATGTGATGATGGTCTTTGAAAAATTCTTTAAAAATCCACGCCTAGAGACCTGATGATGATCTTTGAAAAATTCCTTAAAAATCCACGCCTGGAGATGTGATGATGATCTTTGAAAAATTCCTTAAAAATCCACGCCTGGAGATGTGATGATGGTCTTTGAAAAATTCCTTAAAAATCCACGCCTGGAGATGTGATGATGGTCTTTGAAAAATTCCTTAAAAATCCACGCCTGGGGATGTGATGATGGTCTTTGAAAAATTCCTTAAAAATCCACGCCTGGAGATGTGATGATGGTCTTTGAAAAATTCCTTAAAAATCCACGCCTGGGGATGTGATCATGGTCTTTGAAAAATTCTTTAAAAATCCACGCCTGGAGATGTGATGATGGTCTTTGAAAAATTCTTTAAAAATCCACGCCTGGAGATGTGATGATGGTCTTTGAAAAATTCTTTAAAAATCCACGCCTGGAGATGTGATGATGGTCTTTGAAAAATTCTTTAAAAATCCACGCCTAGAGATCTGATGATGATCTTTGAAAAATTCCTTAAAAATCCACGCCTGGAGATGTGATGATGGTCTTTGAAAAATTCCTTAGAAATCCACGCCTGGAGATGTGATGATGGTCTGTGAAAAATTCCTTAAAAATCCACGCCTGGGGATGTGATGATGGTCTTTGAAAAATTCCTTAAAAATCCACGCCTGGAGATGTGATGATGGTCTTTGAAAAATTCCTTAAAAATCCACGCCTGGGGATGTAATGATGGTCTTTGAAAAATTCCTTAAAAATCCACGCCTGGAGATGTGATGATGGTCTTTGAAAAATCCTTTAAAAATCCACGCCTGGGGATGTGATGATGGTCTTTGAAAAATTCCTTAAAAATCCACGCCTGGAGATGTGGTGATGGTCTTTGAAAAATTCTTTAAAAATCCACGCCTAGGTATTTGATAATGGTCTTTGAAAAATTCTTTAAAAATCCACGCCAAGAGACCTGATGACGATCTTTCAAAAATTCTTTAAAAATCCACGTCTAGAACCCTGATAATGGTATTTGAAAAATTCTTTAAAAATCCACGCCTAGGGATTTGATGATGGTCTTTAAAAAATTTATTAAAAATCCACGCCTAGGGATTTGATGATGGTCTTTAAAAATCCACGATTAGAGACCTGATGATGGTCTTTGAAAAATTCTTTAAGAATCCACGCCTGGAGATGGTCTTTGAAAAATTCTTTAAAAATCCAAGCCTAGAGACCTGATGATGGTTTTTGAAAAATTCTTTAAAAATCAGCGCCTAGGGACCTGATGATGGTCTTTGAAAAAGTTATTAAAAATCAACGCCTAGGGATGTGATGATGGTCTTTGAAAAAGTCTTTAAAAATCCACGCCTAAAGACCTGATGATGATCTTTGAAAATTTCTTTAAAAAAATCATCTTTGAAAAATTCTTTAAAAAAACATGTCTAGAGACCTGGTCTTTGAAAAATCCTTTAAAAATCCACGCCTGGAGACCTGGAGAAAATCTACCCTCATTCAGAAGTATTTCATAATTGAATGAAATACAAAATAAATTCCATTCAATACTATCTAGGTTATCATACAAATGGTAGCTGACACTACAGCATCCTTCCTTTCACACCAATCCCATTGAAAATAATTCTCACAAAATGTAAAACACCAACAACACCTTAAATAAAATACAAAATGTTTCGCGCAAAACAAACTTCCATTGCTGTGTCATTCATTCGTTCGTTCATTCACTGTGACCTGAAAATGTGTTCAAAAGAGTTTTAAACTATTGTGAAGTCTGCACTTTTTCTTGTTGCTGTTGTTGCTGTTAGTTTCATTGAAAATGTCAGCGAATGTCGGCGGAGAACACAGGTTTTGTTTTAAGCACTATTCCGGAATTGCGACATGCTTCACTACCAACGATTCGCCGTGCGAAGAAACGTTAAGAAATGTTAACAGCCATAACTGCCTGAAATTGGTGCAAGAACAAGAACGGCGGGCGTTTAAGCGAAATACCTGAAAAAATGCAAATAAGTGTGGAAGGAGAGCAATAGCACACATTAATAAGGGTGGGTGGGTGGTGTGAATTAATATTTCTAGTGAAAACTTGGCATATCCCTTTTTAGACCACCCTCGATTCACTTCATCGTTCATTTGCTACTTTATAGAATGTTAACAGAAAGTACCACCAAAAGGAAATTCATTTGTGCGTAGATTAAAAAAAAAGAAAACAAAAAAGGAAAATAACTGAAGCTGATAGAGTTGAAAAATAAAACCGACAACACAATGGCAAACACCGTCCATTGGGAATTCTCTTTAAAATAACCACGCCGGATGTACAGTGGTTACAAACCCTGAGTTATTGGAATATTCTTAGACTTAGAACAACATAGGGTATAACTTATTTGATGCCTTCAAACATTTTTTAACGAAATAATGTTTTTCGATCTCATGCATGTCTGAGCAACTTAAGTTCAAAAAAAAAAAAAAAAAAATTAAGCCAATCTAACTCTAGTCGCCGTCTGCGTTGGCCGGCGCGAACTTTGTAAATTTATACGTTAAATCACTCGGTAAACAGGGTATTAGAGGTATTTTTTGACAAATCGAAATATTGATTCTAGACCCATCATACCCTTTTGTCCATACCTTTGGAAATTTTCGGATTATATATATATATATATATATATATATATATATATATATATATATATATATATATGTATATATATGTTAAATCACTCGGTAAACAGGGTATTAGAGGTATTTTTTGACAAATCGAAATATTGATTCTAGACCCATCATACCATATACTGATTACACTGTGAAATACGAAAACGTAAAAAAACCAGCAGATTATGAAAGCGAGCCAAAAAAAAAGTTTACATCAAAACGTAACCAAAATAAATGGGGGCAAGTTTCCCTTTTTCCATACCTTTGGAAATTTTCGGATTATATATATATATATATAATCCGATTATGAAAGCGAGCCAAAAAAAAAAAAAAAGTATATATCAAAACGTAACCAAAATAAATGGGGGCAAGTTTCCCTTTTTCCATACCTTTTTCCATACCATATATATATATATCTCATCCGATTTGGTGTTTAAGTCCCTCACATTCTTAACATGCATTCGGCAGCAATGATATTTGGTACCAGATATATTATAAAGCTCGGAAATACCTTTGCTAAATTTTCTCGAGAACGGCTAAGATTTGGATATTGCTCCTATATATATCCTTAATCCGATTTCATATATATATATATATATATATATATATATATATATATATATATATATATATATATATATATATATATATATATATATATATATTGCTTCTAGACTGAATTCGGTCGGATGTACCAAAATTTAGATTGTTTTGACAGATATTGGCTATTTGGTGCACAATTAACCCGACATAGGTAGAAAATATATGGGAGCTGCATGTATCTAACTCTGATCCAATTATAACCAATTTCATTTGCATTTTTTGCACAAGAATACTTGGACGGACGGACGGATGGAGTGTCATGCATAAATCGACTCAGAAAGTGATTCTATGAAGATCCTCAAAAGTATTCTCATCTCGCTTCCTTCTCCATGTTGCAAACAAATGCACAAAGACATAATACCCTTACCACTATGTGGTGTAGGGTATAAATGCAAAGCATATTCTGGTTGAAATTTTTAACCCTCAATCGAGTCAACAAAGGGGTTTGATTGGTCCTTTTTTAAATATGGCTAAAACATCATTTAAACAGGAACGTAGAAAATCAAAATATACTACAAAATTTCCGATCCTCTAGAAATTGGAAATGGAGGGGGTTAGGGTCAGAATAGAAGCTTATTGTTTTTGGAGATGATCGCAAAATATATAGGGCTTGAAATGGATCAAATACAGAAAATTTTCCTGATTTTGCTGTTGCTCTACAGACCTCAATTATAAACCAATTGAAATTTTCATGGAGTTAGAGTTTAGGGGTGGGCAATTTTTATTTAAAAAAAATAGAAAATTTCCACTAAATCGCGAAATTACAAATACATTAAAAAATCACTTCTGACCACTACGGTAATGCTAATAGCCAAAATATCGGATATATAGCAAAATAAGTGTAATATATGTGTAAAAGAAATAGATCTTAGTTATTGCGCCTACAAGTTAAGAACCACTGGACATATACTTAAAATAATCCACGTTTACAGCCTCGATAGTCCATCAAAAAAAAAAAAAAAAAATAAAAAATAAAAAATAAAAAAAAACCTTTAAGAAGTTCCCATTAATGTCTTTGATAGTCCTTAAGAAATTATCTTTAGAAAATACACTTCTATAAAAAATGTTATATAAAAATGTACGCTTGTAAACGTCATAGTTTATTTGAAAAATCTTATTTAAAAATCAACATTTATAGTCTTTGTAGTCCTTGAAAACATATATTTAAGAAATTCACGTTTATATCCTTGATATTCCTTGAAAAAATGTTTTTTTAAAAATCCACGTTTATATCCTTGATATTCCTTAAAAAAATGTTTTTTTAAAAATCCACGTTTATAGCTTTTATAGTCCTTGAAAACATATATTTATTAAATTCACGTTTATATCCTTGACAGTCCTTGAAAACATATTTTAAAAATCCACGTTTATAGCCTTGATAGTCCTTTGAAAAAATTTATTTAAAAATCCACGTTTATAGCCTTTGTAGGCCTTGAAAACATATATTTACGAAATTCACGTTTATATCCTTGATAGTCCTTTAAAAAATATTATTTAAAAATTCACATTTTTGGTCTATTTTGATATACATGAAATTAATGTTTATATCCTTAATAGTTTATATCCTTGATAGTTCTTGAAAACATATCTTGAAAAATTCACGTTTATAGCATTGATAGCCTCTGAAAAATGTTATTTAAAAATCCACATTTATAGCCTTGAGAGCCATTGAAATATTTTATTTAAACATCTACGTTTAAGCTTTGACAGCATATATTCCCGCTAAAATTTTGTATGTCATATCTGAAGAATTCCTCACATAAAGCTAGCTTAAGCGTACTACTAAATTATATGTTTTGGGTTCGTAAAGAGTAGAAGAATAAAGAGCCGAATTTAATTAATATTATTTAAATTAATTAATGTTCATTTAAATATAAACCCATTTAAGCAATTCACATTGCGGTTGTGATATTCATTTGAGATGGCCAACGCTTTCTATCACCTCTATTTTTAGTTCCTAATAGAATCAAAATGTTGCTAATTATATTTAAATTGTCTTAAGATTATTTAAGAAAATAATTGTTGATGTATAAATGTATGTGTATATATCTACACAAATAGTAACTATGTATCCAATGTGCCCAAGTTTTTGTAACTGTCAATTGTACCGAACAACAAAAACAACAACAACAATTGTGAAAATGAATATCAACTGTAACAGCAATGTGACGAAAATTAATGTCACTTTATATGCAACTATATTTCGTTCGTGTACATTGTGTACACATACACCATTGTGTGTGTGCGTGTGCGTGACTGAGTCTGTGTCTTTTTGTACCACGTTTACCCAACTGGATGATGTACATGGGAAAGCTCTGTCAATGTGCGGGTGTACGTGATGCTGTCAAACAATATTAAGTAAGTCTCTCTCTCAGTTTTTCGTTTCTCTGCTGTTGGTACACCGAAGCTGATGTTTATTTTGTTGTTGCTGCTACTGCTGATGTCCTTAGAGCACAAGCGGCAACCATTACGTTGTATTCTATCGTTGTTATTAGTCTTGCGTCCTTCCTTTCTTTTTCCCATTTTTGTCCTTTGCGTTTTGTGTTAAGGCATTTTCCTTTGTTGTTATATTAGCAGCACATTTAAGGTGAAACAACTTTGACATGTACCACGTTGTCCGCTGTAATGAATTACACAACAACAACAAAAGTATGAAACGTGTTTGCTAGAAAAGTTGTTGCTTACATACCTTGACAATGATTTAATATTGACGAGACATTGTTAGTAGTCGGACATAGCACACACACACACAAAAACTCCTGACATGTTATTTCATTGATAATGTAAGTCATTTGTCCTAATTTGTTAGTTATTTGAATTAATTCTATATATGTTAATACATTAACGAAAGTCAATTGTCAATGAGGGGGGATTAGAATGGGTTTCGGAGAAGTGAAAGTTCATAAAAAATTAAAGGTTTGCTGGTCCTAAAGAAATATCTTTAAACCCCACGTTTGTAGCCTTTTTGGTGCTTAAACAAAATATTTAAAAAAAAATCCAGATTTGTAGCTTTTTTGGTCATTGTAAGAATATTTTTAAAAATCCCACGTTGGTGCTTAAACAAAATATTAAAAAAAAAAACAACATTTGTGGCCTTTTTGGTCCTTAAAAAATATTTTTAAGAATCGACGTTTTTTATAGCTCTTTTTTGGTCTTTAAAAAATATTTAAAAACAATCCAGGTTTGTAGCGTTCTTGGTCCTTAATAAAATATTTTTAAAAAACCAACATTTGTGGCATTTTTGGTCCTTAAAAATATTTTTAAAAACCCACGTTTTAAAAATGTTTTAAAAAACAATTAAGGTCCTTAAAAAATTATTTAAAAAAAACAACATTTGTGGCCTTTTTGGTCCTTAAAAAATATTTTCAAAAATCCAAGTTTATAGCCTTGATAGTCCTATATTGAAAAAATCAGGATGAAGGCTATCATAGTCCTTAAAACATATTATTAAAAAAGCCTTGATAGTCCTTGAAAATTTTATTTAAAAATCTACGTCTGCCCCGATAGTCCTTGAAAATTTTATTTAAAAATCTACGTCTGCCCCGTTTGTCCTTGAACAAAATATCTTAAAAAATCCACTTTTATAGCCTTTATAGTCCTTGAAAAAATTTATTTAAAAATCCACTTTTATAGCCTTTATAGTCCTTAAAAAAATATATTTAAAAAATCCACGTTTATAGCCTTGATAGTCCTTGAAAAATTATCTTTAATACATCCACGTTTGTAGCCTTTTTGGCCTTAAAAAATATTTTTAAAAAATTCACGTTTATGGCCTTGATAGCCCTTGAAAAAAATAATTTAAAAATCCACGTTTATAGCCTTGATAGTCCGTGAAAAAATATCCTTAAAAAAATACACGTTTATAGCCTTGATAGTCCTTGAAAAATATCTTTAACAAATCCACGTTTAAAGCCTAGATAGTCCTTGAAAAAATATCTTTAAAAAATACACGTTTATAGCCTTGATAGTCCTTGAAAAATATCTAACAAATCCACGTTTAAAGCCTAGATAGTCCTTGAAAAAATATCTTTAAAAAATCCACGTTTATAGCCTTGATATTCCTTGAAAAAAGCTTTAAAAATCCGCGTTTATAGCCTTGATAGTCCTTGAAAAAACTTATTTAAAAATCCACGTTTATGGCTTTATATTAGCATTATAGTCCTTGCAAAAAAATACTTTAAAAAATCCACGAATGTCGTTCATATATTCCTTTAAAAAACAACGAATTTCGTCCTTGAAAAAATATCTTTAAAAAATCCACTAATGTCGTCCTTATAGTCCTTTACGAATTTCGTCTGTGAAAAAATATCTTTAAGTATCCAAGAATTTCGTCCTTACAGTCCTTTAAAAAATCCACTAATATCGTCTTTATAGTCCTTGAAAAATATCGTTAAAAAATCCACGAATATCGCCCTATAGTCCTTTAGAAAATCCGAGAATATCGTCCTTATAGTCCTAAAAAATCGACGATTTTTGTCCTTGAAAAAATATCTTTAAAAAACGAATATCGTCCATAGAGTCCTTTAAAAATCCACGATTTTCGTTCTTAAAGAAATATCTTTAAAATATTCAACAATTTTGTCCTTACAGTCCTTTAGAAAATCCACGAATATCGTCCTTATAGTCCTTTAAAAATCCACAATTTTATATCTTCAAACAAGTCACGAATATCGTCCCTCGTAGAATCCTAGGATACCATCCCTAAAGTCCTTCAGAAAATCGACGATTATCGTCTTTACTGTCCTTTAGAAAATCCAGGAATATCGTCCTTATAGTCCTTGAAAAAGTATGTTTAAAAAATCCACGAATTTCATCCTTATAGTCTTATAAAAATCCTAAATGTTCGCCCTTAAAAAATATCTTTAAAAAATCCACGAATATCGTCCTTATAGTCCTATAAAAATCCACGAATTTCGTCCTTGAAAAAATATCTTTGAAAAATCAATCAAAATCAACAGATATATCGTCCCTAAAAGAATCCAAGATATATAGTCCTAGAAAATATATATTCGAAAAAATGTAGCTCATTTAGTTCTTCTACCATAGGGTCATGAAAATATGACCTTTTAGTGGACCTGCCATTTCCTCTCCCCCCAAATAAAATACACTGCTTACCTGCTCAACATTTTGTTTATGTACTCCATACCCATTTTTATGTTATTTTTATGAACTTCAGACAACAGAATTCAATTGAGTGCGATGTTGTTGTGGGTGGTGGTGGTGTAGTTCTGTTTTATTACATCTGGCAGCTGGTATTGCGTACGCAAACAATTTAAATTAGCCACACACACAGCAATGACGTTACTTAAATTCTCATTCACTTGTCGGTGTGTGAGTGCGTGTTTGCGTGTGGTAGCAATTCACATGAAAACACCATAATGTCGGTAGGTCGGGTCCGTCTGTCGGTCCATACCAAGGATTTCAATACAATCACACGAAATCTTTTGTTACCATAAGTTTGTGTTTTTTTGTTCTGGCGTGGCATTATTTCGTTATTGTGAGAATACAATATCTGTGGTTTGTGTCGGAATTTAATTTACCGCTCGTTTTCCATTTTATATTGAAACTCAAAAGCATATCCTCCTTCCCCACCCCAGTCGTTGCATATGCAGGCAGCATTTTATTGCATACAGCTTCATTCGATGAGGAGGTGTGTTCGCAAAGAACTCATATTGAGCGAAAAACGAAATGTAAAAAAGGTAGCAGAGAGTTCATTTTAAATCGTTAGTTTTTATGTGGCCAAAAGCATTTAATTTCGAATGGAGCTTTTTGGTAGTTTTTTGAATTAATGATGCAGTTGGTAGGTTGGCAATATGGCTGCAAGTAATTGAAATGTGAAGTTTTATTTTTAGAAAAAATACGTTGTAGAGATATTCTGGAGGTGGGAAGTTCTAAGATGTGTAAATTTTTTTATGTCGCAATAGAAACCAAATTAAAAGAAGTGTCGGTTTTTCTAACTCTAAAATTTGTGACAGATTCGTCTATTTCAGTGTAAGATTGATGGGATCCAATGATTTCATTTAAAAATTTTCCTCTGGAGACGACAGTCTAAATAATAGTTAATAATTGTCGAAATAATAGTGCTGCAGAAAACCAGGTGAAGCTATGAAAGCACCTATTAAGTATTTAACCAATGATGCAAGCTCGATAGACCCTAAAAATATTAAAACCAAAATAGTGGAAGGATTCTACTTTAACATAAAGAGCTTTAATATAATGCTGAAAGATCTGACGAAGTACGTCAAGATTTTTTTTACGTCGAGTTAAATTCTGTGGGTCCATATGGAACGCTTAACAAAATCACAATCTAGTCATATTTGAAAATAAGTTGTGCAGGTCGTTTGTATGAATACTCTGCGTATAAGTGATATTAAAAATAATAAATCACTCATACCTTTTGGAATTGGTGTCCTGAACTAAATTTTCACAATTATAATTTGAAATGCTTCAAAGAACACCTGAAATTCAATATGTTCATGTTGAATTCTATTCGGTTTTGTGACGATGTAAAATATTATATCCTACAACACTATGTGTTGGAGGTATTATAAGTCTGATTGGGCCAAAAATTATGTTACACATCGAAATAATGGTCCAAGACATAGGAAACTATATATGGATCTCTCTATCTCGCATAGTTGAGTCGATCTAGATCATCCATGTTAAATTGTAATAACGCTACAGGTTACAATTATGGCCCGATCCTCACGAGATTTCGCATGGAGGCGGGATTACGTTCAGAATAAAGCTTATTGTTTTTGGAGATGATCGCAAAATATTTAGGGGTTGAATGGAACAAAAAGAGAAAAAAAAATTGTTTTTGCACTTGCTCTGAAAAAAATTTTGCATGCTGTTAGAGTTTAGGCCTGGGCTACTAATTTGGATGGTCATCGAAAAATATTTAGAGGGCGAAAGAGACCAAAGCTTTTATCTAAGCAAATACGAAAATTCCCGATAAACCACGAATACAGGGTTGCCCATATTCGACGGACCCATCTGGCAACGCCATAACTTTTGACAGAGATGTCACATCGCTTAATGACATACCGCGTTTGAAGCGTCAATCCAAGCAGATTTTTACCATGAACCAATACACGCCACGCGAGCGCTCTGAAATAGTTGAAATTTACAAGAAGTCAATTGTGAAAACTCAACGTGCTTTTAAAACATTAAAAAATGTGAGAAGTGCGCCTTCTAAGAACACCATTAAGCGTTTATACGAAAAATTTTCGGCTGGTAAGGCTCTTTCTAATCCGAAGAGGCCAAGTAAAAGTCGACCAAGGCGATCGGCCGAGAATATCGCTGCCGTACGAGCCAGTGTTGAGAGGTCCCCAAGAACATCCCAAAAACGCCGTTCTCAGCAGTTGGGCATGGCTCGGTCCACTTTACAACGGATTATTCGCATTGATTTGCATTTGTTCCCGTACAAAATTCAATTGATGCAAAGAATGTTGCCTGCGGACAAGCCTCGTCGATTGGAATGGGCCCAAAGGGCCCAAAGGTCCGTCGAATATGGGTAACCCTGTATTTTTAATTCCAGGGAAATCACATAAACACGAAAAGGTCACTTTTAACATTGATGATGATATCCAAGAATCGAATATTTAGCAAAATATATACAATCTATATATATACAAGGTAAGATAAAAAAACTGCAACAAAGTCAAAAGCCATAATTTAATTTTTTTTTTTAATGTTATTGAGTGAAGGCAAAAAATGTCGGAAATAGCATCAAATTTTAGAATAAGTTTTGATTTGTTCGAATTGGTCACCTTTGGCCCGAATTATAACCTTCAAACGGCCAATGAAACCGTCATATACTGCCCGAATATTGCTATGCGGTATTTTGGCCCATTCCCGGCGAAGCGCTTGCTTGAGGTGATATTTGCCATTCTTCCTTTCCAAAATACTCCAGACACAATAGTCCAACGGATTGGTATCCGGAGATTTTTGTGGCCATTGTGCACTGGAAATGAAGCGAGGAACCTCATTTCATAACCATTCTTGGGTGGCGCGTGCTGAGAGTGATGGTGCTGAGTCCTGTTGGAATGTTCAAGGTCTGCTGCCAAAATGTTTGCGTGCCCAAGGCTTTAAAAAAGAATATTTTCGCGATAATATTCGGCATTTATTCTGATGGCACGGTCAGAGCGACCATCGGTTGTTATGGCGGCCCACACCATTACATTATGGCCGGCGCTTAGGTTCTGGTGACCAACCGAAGGTGTACATTTTCAGCTGATCTCTTTGGTAAGTAAACGCGATCATTTTGTTTGTTTACAAACAGCTGGACAACGAATGTTTCCTTATCAAAGCGGAGAAACCCAAATTCAGGAGTTCACCAAGCGAAGCAAATCTTTAGCTCTTTTGAGTCTATTCTCTTTCTGTTGCGGTGTAAGTTCTTGCACTTTTTGGAACTTCAATGGCTCTACCCTGAGCTCATTTTTCAATATTTGTTGAATATAATACTGCGATGTGTTCAGCTCACGAGCCATTTTTCGGCCACTGCGATGCGGGTTTGGATGAAGTCCCTTCTTTACTATTCGAATCATTTCTGCTGATGTTGCTGTTTTCTTCCGTCCACTTCCTTGACGTCGGGCTACGCAACTAGTATCTCGGTAACGGTAACGAGCGATGGTACGAGACACAAAAGATTTATTCACATTTAAATTCTGGAGTTCTCTAACGATAGCCACTTGTGGTTTTCCAGCCAAATAAAAATAAATCACACTATCACGCTTGAATTCCATCACGAATAACTTTTTTTCTGGAAAATTCTCACCAAAATGTTGTTGTACGCTTGTAAACAATATAATGAGCTGCCACTGGAATAATTTTAACAGCTGTCGGACGATTGGCTTACAAATGACATCTGTCTGAAGCAGTTTTTTTATATCACCCTGTATTTAGCTTATATGTGAAAATGGAGAATATAAGTCCACTCATTCTTGTACCTTTCCTCCAATAGTTAACATGTTGCATGATAGTAACTCCCTTATGTTTCAAATATGTTTGTATTTGCAAGAGTGAATTTTAATATATCGGTAGATTCGTTTTGGTACCGTCCCCAAAAAATTCACAAATTCCGAAAAAAAACATCGGTTACGTATCTGACAAAAAGCGGACCCATTACCTCATATTGTCCAAATTTGATGAGAGTTAGGTCTTGAGCTAACATGAAAAATACAGACCTACGGCTCCTCGCATTTTCCCCTAAAGTATCGAATAACAAGTTTCGTAAAATATGAAATCATTACCGAATGTTCTTCGAATTTCACATATCCTCGTTCTGATGCAAAGTGGTTTTTATTCAGTTTTTAAAATGCGAAATTTGTCTCCAGTTCTCTTCAAACTTCGCCCATTACAATACGGGTTCAAACATAAGATCTAGTAAAAATATGGGGTATGTAGGTCTAATCTTTATAGCATGTTCTCCAAAGGGGTATTCATATATAAATGCCCATATATTAAGGATGTATATCTGTCGAAGCATCGAATGAAACTTTTTAGCTTTTTTTCTAACAAGTTTTGAGGTTTGGAAAAATACTGACGCAAAAATACTGACGCAAAAATGTGTAACTCGCTATATTTTCGAACTGATTGACAGTTAATGGTAACGGTGTGAATCTCTTGCTTGTTTTGACCCGGAATTTTGCGTTACATTTAAGGATTTAAAGATCATCACCAATATCCTTCAAATTGCCATTGGTCGCCCTAGGCGTTTGCTTGTGAAACCCCACTCATGACATTGTCTTGCAACCTAAAACAAATACACAGTACTTCAAATATCTATAAAATTCGCCCATGTGTAACCATGGCTGGGTCACACTCGCCCACCACTTGAAACCTACTCGAGACAACAACAACAACAACAGAAAAACTATGTTTTGTTTGCCCTTAGCTAGAAAACAGTAATAAATTCTTTCGAATAAATACTTTGTGTCTTTCACTTCGTTAAACGATATCCTTCCATGGACCACTTGAATCCACTCTTGGTGGCTGGTGGTAGTCATTGTTCGCCGTTTGTTACCTTCACAAGTTTCGATTATTGAAACTGTTATTTGCTTTTGTTGTCGTTGTTGGTTTTGGTGTTGGCGTTTTTGTCGCTGACGATGGCTATGCGTCCTTGCGTTTGCAAATTGAGTTTCAGTTAGCACGTGTATGGAGAGCACGACTAGTCATCCAGTCAACTACCAAGTCAGGCAAGCAGTCAGCCAGCCAGGCAGTTAGTTTGGTCCGTCCTGCAAGTGTTTAATAGAAAACGGCACGTTGTGCTGTCGCCTAAGTGCTGCTTCGGTAATAATCATCCATGGAAATGTTTCATCTTAAAATGCTTTTAAAGTTTTGCCATTAAATGTTCTGCAAGGTGCTAAGAACTTGTTAAGCACTTTTATTGCGCTAAACAATACAAAGACGTCATAAGACGTCAAGTACCTAACAATGCAACAGCATGGCTAACTACATGGCTTTGGCTCTGGCTGTGGATGGGTTTAGGGGGCAGACTAAAATGGTTTCTCGCCTTTTCGTTTTTTAAGAAAATTGAAACATTTAAAGTAATATTGAATGAGTGTTGAAAGGTTTTTAAGTAATGTTGTAATGACACTTACGATTTAATTGCTTTGGTTTTGAGGTGGGGAATATTCAATAGAATGCTTAAACAAACATGTGGGTAAAAATCTGTCGGTTTGTCGACAGATAAATACCGCTAGCCAATGGTAATTAAAATAAAAAAGTACTAGGCCGTATAGTCCGTAAAACTAGTTTTTGTTAAAAATCCATATTAATTCGGTTAAAAACGTATTTAAATAGTAACTTGTGGCAAGAAGTTCTTACAATTTTCTTAAAAAAATCAACGATTGCATGAAGTTCCTTAATCAATTTGAATTTATAATTTTTGGTTAAGAAAGTTTTCAGACTCACTTTTTCAGTTAGCCCTTTAAAAATCAAGGATTACTTATCTTGAAGTCCTTATAAATTTCGGGATTTTTTTGTATGTCAGACCTTAGAATAATAATTTATAAATTTCTACAGGCAGGTATTCCTCCAAACCAAGCTTTTCATTCAAAATGTGTTAAAACAATTTTTTAATTAATTTGTTTTCTCAATATTTCTTACAGAGTCCACGGTTTTAGTCTAGAGTTTCTTCAACAATTTGTCTTTACAAAACCACGTCTTTTAGTCAAGAGGGCCTTGAACAAGTAGACGTTTTGGCAATGCTTTTTAAAAAAAAACATTGAGTTTATTTATTTATTTATTTTATTTATTCAAACTCATTTGTGTAATACAGGGCCTCTAAGACCATAAAATCATATTACATAGCTAGCAAAACCTGAGTATTTAATACTTATAATTAAATACAAAAAAAAAATTAAAACTATAAAATAATTTCTCTTCATTGGCTCCCCAGCCATAATAATATAATAAGACAAGAAAAATATAGCGTCCAAGCAAACAATAACTCAAATAATTGTAATACAATGCAATCAATATGAAGATCATTTCACCAAAAGTCAGAAAATCAGAAGCATGGCTATTTAGAAAAGAAAACTACAGCTCAAAAGAAGCAAAATGAATAAAAAGTTTCTTCCTAAAAACATTATTAGAGTGGGAAAATAACCTCAGTTCATAGGGTAATAGATTCCAATTCCGTGCAATTCTAACTAAGAACGATCTCGCACAAACATCTCTATAAATCCTTGGTATAACTATTTGAGGATTTCTTGTTGAATGAGAAAACACAAAAAGACTGTATAGAGATGTTGGTGTGCGACATTTGATAATATTATAAAAGGCAACAAGAATCCTATAAGACACAAAATCAGTAAAAGAACACCCCAGAAAAAGTTTAACATATCTAGATATATGGTTCCTTCGGGGAACGTTGTAAACAAAACGCACAACTGAATTTAAAATTCTCTGTAAACGTATAAAACTGATCCCGATACAACCCGAGATTACTTCCAAACCATATAGAATGTTAGACATCAGCACAGCATGAGCTAAATATTTTCTAATACGAAGAGGCATATATAATTTGGCGGAATAGATCTTTCTCAACAAAAAGCAAACTCTCCCAGATAAAGCATCAATATGTTGTCTAAAAGAAAGCTCATTATCCACTATAACACCTAAAATTTTGTGGTGAGTAACAAATTCAATATTATTGTAATTTAAATGGACATTTATATCGGAAGCCATATTATTCCCCCTACCAAACATCAAAGCCTTAGTTTTTGACGGATTAATTGTAAGATAATTCGCCGATGCCCAATTAGAGAATTGCTGCAGACATTCATTTACATTGCTTTCGAACAAAGATAAGTTATCACTATCTCCAGTTAAAATGAAGAAAATGTCATCAGCAAACTGCAACGTTTCACAAGATTTGAACTGCATGGTATCACGCAAGTCATTAACATAAAGAAGGAATAATAGTGGCCCCAGTATAGAACCTTGCGGTACACCACTATTTAAACTCACTGGGTCAGATTGGTTACCATTGATAGCAACAAACTGTGATCTATCTCTGATAAATGAATAAATCAGTTTACAGGCAGTTCCAGAAAAATTAAAATTATCTCTTAATTTAGTGATTAAATGAGCAAAGTTAATGGAATTGAACGCTTTTGACAGATCAAGAGATAAAAGGACACTTAATTTTCGATCATTAATATTATGGCGGATGAAATCAGTGGCTTTTAAAAGTAAGTGTGTGGTGTTGTGCCTTTGCCGGAATGCAAACTGTGTGTCAGATATCATATTTGAAGTGTATTCCAAAATTTGATTCTTTAAGATCACTTCCATAATTTTTGAAATTGCTGGTAGGATTGATATTGGACGTAGGTCATCTGGACTATATACGTTTTTAGCTTTTGGTATAGGAACTACTCGGGCATTTTTCCAAGCTAATGGGTAAGAGGAACAAGTCAAGATGAAATTGACCAAATCCAAAATATAGTCACATATGTAAGGAATGACAAGTTTTATAAAGCGGATTGGTATTCCATCAATACCAACCGCATTCGACTTAATTTTATTAACCGCCTCAAAAATCTCAACCACAGAAACACATCTAAAGGAAAACGAAGTAGTGTCATTAAATTGAGTTATATCAAAATTATCATCCGACGTAGAATTGGCCTGTGCGAAAAAAGTATTTATATCATTGACATCAATATCAAATTCTGCGCTATCATGTTGCACACATCCCGAATTCCTGAGCACTTTCCAAATTTCAGACGAAGTCATATTACCAAAAAGCTTAGAAAAATATCTCCTTTTATTCCTACGAATAACTGTCCTTGCTTTGTTACGATACCTACAATACTTTACCCAATTTTCCTGAGACTTATTTCTCTGGAAAGCAGTATATGCTAGATCCCTTACAGATCTTGCAAAAGTTACGTCCCTTGCCATAAACCAACGATCTGGAGAAAACTGTACCTTCTTTCTAACAATTGGTACACAAGAAAAAAGATCAGCAAGCAAACCACCTAAATAAGAACATTTTTCATTTGCATCGATTGAATTAGACATTGCATTATTATCAAAGGACTCAAGAAAGCTAAATAACCTAATCCAATTAATATTGTTATAATCACGAAACTCTATAAAATCGGGCAGATAATGGACATCGAAATCTATAGATGCAAAAATAAGAGCATGGTCAGACACAGACGGACATTGAACCTGATCAAAATATCTCACACATGAACTATCACTCGTAAGCATATAATCAATAAGTGAGGTTGATCTTCTACCTAAGTTAAAATGTGTGGGCATGGAATTATGTACGATAGATATATTATACTGGGCACAGATAGAACGAAAAGCATTGGCTCTGGATGTGTCAAAGAGATTGATGTTAAAATCCCCTAAAATGAAAACTTTGGAGTATTTAGAAAATAGGTCTCTATGGTGGCATTCAAATTCAACTAAATTTCCATTGGGCAAATAGACAACACCAAACAATATTTGAATATTGTTAAAATGCACTACGACAAATAACGACTCACATCCTAACTCTGAAACTTTCAACACAACTTTATAAGAAATTCCGCTACGTATAAATATCCCTACACCCCCACCTCTGCCAGGACGATGTCGGTCATTCCGACAGAACTTATATCCAGGCAAGGAAACAGCTTTACTACATATTTCAGCCGACAGCCATGTTTCTGAGACTGCAAAAATATGAAATATGCCATCTCTTAAGATTTGCCTCAACTCTTCAATCTTTGACAAAGGTTTAAGACTTCGGCAGTTTAGATGAGCTAACTTGAAACTGCGGTCAAATGGGCAAAGTACATCCTTTATGTATGAGTTATTATTCACGACTGGACCTAGATTATCACGTAAGGGCATAATAAATCAAAAAACAGTTTGTGGGGGGGAACCAAGAATCGAAATAAAAAACTAATACTATACAATATAAATACATTTAAAACGAATTCAAACTTAACATACTTTTCTTTCCACACTTTTCTTTTAAGAGGTGCTTGAACAAATTTTCTTACAAAATCCAGGACTTTTCGACAAGAGTTCCTTGAAAGTTTTTCTTTAAAAAATCCACTCTTTTCATTTAGGAGGTTTAAGAGCAACAATTTTATTAAAAATCCACCCTTTTCTGTCAAGGTGTCCTTGAACAGTTACTTGACAATTTTTTCTTAAAAAATACAAGCTTTTTATTTTAGAGGTAATTGAAATCATTTCTTACAAAATTCAGGTTTTTCTAACTGGAGAAAAAAAATATTAAATATCCACTCTTTTTAGTCAGGATGTCCTTAATTTTTTTTTGTTTACAAATCAAAGTTTTTCATTTCAGAATTCCTTGAAAATTTTCCACAATTTTCTTTTAAGAGGTTCTTGGAAAAAATTGTTGTAACACCTAGAAACAAACATTTTAGACCTCACACAGTATATATATTCTTGATCTTGATCATCATAAAGTTCTATGCCGATTTAGCGATGTCCGTCCGTCATCCCGTCTATCCGTATGTAGAAATCACTCTAGTTTCCGAACGAAATAAAGAAGTTTAATAAAATTTTACTCAAATGTGTATTATGTCTGCAGGACTTTTGGTATTGAAAATGGGTCATGTAGGTCCACGTTTTGGTATAGCCCCCACATAATGGTACCTCCCTATTTTCGGTATTTTGGTGATTTAAGCCCCATTATTTACCGGAAATGTTTCGAATTTCGTATTTGAAGTTCGCAATGGATATTACAGCCTACGACAGAAAAATGTCTGTGCATGTCCACGTCTTCGTATAGCCCCCATATAACAGTTACTCCCGATATTCAGTACTTTTATGATTTTAGCGACATTATTCACCGGAATTGTTCCATATTTGGTATTTGAAGTTCGTAATGGATACTACAACCTATGAGAGAAAAATGTCTGTGCAGGTCCACGTTTTGGTATAGCTCCCAACGTTCTTCCCTAAATTCGGTATTATGATGATTTTAGCTACATTATTCACCGATTTTTTTTTAAGTTTCGCATTTGTAATAAATTATGAAAAAAGTTGCCTATGCAGGTCCACGTCGTCGTATAGACCTTAATATAACGGTTAAATTCGGTATTTTTAAGATTTTAACAGAATTTTTTTCGGATTTTTTTTGAAAATCGCCGAATTCGTTCCAAATGTTGGAGGTAATTCAAAGTTCGTCCCGGTCGAATTTACAGCTTTTTTACTTGTTATTTTAAAGATTCTTGAAAAATATTCACGTTTTTCATTTAAGAAGTCCTTAAATTTTTTTAAATAATCCACGTTTTTCGTTTGAAGACCCTTGAAAAAGAAGAACTTAACAATTTTCTTAAAAACCCATGGATTTCATTCACAATACACAGATTTTCCATTAAAGAGGACCTTTCAACCCTTGCTTGTAATTTAAAAGGTCCTTGAACAATACTTAAAATATCTTATCGTTCCATTCAAAAGGTTCTTGAACAATTTTTCTAAAAAAACTCATCTTTTACTTATGGGATATTGAATAATTTTTTTTAAATATCATTTAAAGGTCCTATGAAAATGAACCTGAACCAATTTTCTTAAAAATCTACGCATTTTAGTAAAGTGGTCCTAAAAATCTTCACCTGTCTTTATTTTCAAAAATGTTCTTAAAAATCCACTTTTTATTAAAAAGGTCTTATTAATATTTTTAAATAATCCACGTTTTTCATTGTAAAGGTCCGTAAATTTTTTGAAATAATTCATGTTTTTATTTTAAGGATCCTTGAAAAAAATAGGTCCTTACACAATTTCCCTTAAAAATCCATCATTCAAAATACACACAATCCACGTTTTTCATTTAAGATATCCTTTGGAAAAAAATCGTAAAAAAACAACGCTTTTCATTTAAGAAGTCCCTGAACAAATTTTCCTACAAATTCCCACCTTTTAGACAAATGATCCTCGAAATCTTGACTGTCTTATTTCAATAATTTTTAATATATCAACGTTTTTCAGTCAGTATATCCTTTAACAAGTTTTTGTTAAACACATGTTTAGTCCCTACAAAATGCCTGATTCTTTTTGAACAAATTTCTTAAGAAATTCACGTTATTTTCGCCAAGAGTTCATTGAAACTTCACCCTTTTAAGTCAGAATGTCCTTGAACAGTTACTAGACAATTTTTTCTTGAAAAATCTACGCTTTTTATTTTAGAGGTCTTTGAAAACATTTATTAAAAATTCACTATTTTCTATCAAGAGGTCTTAAAAATATTTCCCTTAAAAAGCCTACTACATTAATTTACGAGGTTTTTGAAAAAATAGAACTCCACTCTTTTTAGTCAGGATGTCCTTAAACATTTTTTTGTTACATAATTACTCATTTTCAGTCAAATGGCCCTTCAACATATTTCTGAAGAACAACACAATTCAGTTCAGAGGTTCTTGCTCAATTTTTCTTACTTGGCCCACACTTTTCACTCACTAGGTTATTAAATATTTTTTTAGAAAGTTTTTTTTTTTCTTTCCGCGCTTACATTTGTTAGAATATAAAGATCTATACAAGTTTACTAAAAAATTTTAAATTATTTTATTTACAATAAAAGTTTATGTAAACATTGTAAAATGTTAATTTTTAAAGTCTGAACAATTTAATTTTGGACGATTGCAAAGCAAGTGTTAGCGGAATTTCTTGATTGGCTTGTGTTTGGATTTGACGGCGGCGTTCGTTCATTATTTTTCTTTGTTGTCGCTGGATATTAAAAAGAGAATACCTTTTAATACCTAAAGTTGGATACTTGAAATATCTGGGATAATTTGTGGCATTTTCTACTTCGGCATTTGAGGAGCCCACTCGTAGCATTATTTTATTGTTTTTAGGAGTCATTCGATTTCCATCATTTTCTCCCAAGAATGCTTCTCGGTCACAGCCCGATTTGAAACGTGACCGTCTTTGAAATGTTGTTGAACGTCTCTCCAATTCATCTGATAGATCTTCATCGAGATCAATGAAAAACGAATCTGATGAGGTTGATACTAAATTAGTGGCATTAGGTTCAGTTGAGGCAATCCGTACGCTGCGATTGCGAACTTCCGTTAATGGCATTTGTTTAGGATTATCCACCTACTGGAAGAAAATTAAAAATAATGGAAAAAGAAATGGTAAGAGTCTAAGGGAAATTTAAATCAAATTTAATGGTCGGCTCCAAAAATTCAATGAGGAAGTAGAATATATCGTGTTACAGGCAAAGGTGTCCAAGGAAGGCATATTCTGCATCAAATACAAAATGCAAAAAATACTTTAATTAATCGATGTAATATTTTCATTCAAATAATAGTCATAACGTCAATATCGCCGGATTAGTATAAATATGATCCCAACTTTGAATTTGTAATCATACGATCACTCTATGACTTATATATATTTGTCATCCGTTTCATGGAGGGTATATTAAGTTTGTCACTTCGCTTATAACAACTCGATATGAGCATTTCAGAGCCCAAAAACTATTAGAACCGTCAGTTATGCAAATATTAGGATTTGCAAAGTTGTAGCAAAAACCGATTATACTTTTTCTTTCAATGCAGTAAAATATTTTCTTTGAAAATTTCGATTTTTTGTGTGGCGTAGACCGATATTGCCCATTTCCGAATACGATCTAAGTTTGACAATAATATTGCGATATATTAAATTTGGACAAAATCGGATACTCCCTTCAAGAGTTATCATGCGCACCAGTCAGAAAGACGGACGGACGGACAAGGCTGGATCGACTCCAAATGTCCTGTAACGGATTTGGTCCAAAACTGTTTTTTCGGATTATACTTTCTCTTTCTGTGCAGTAAAATATTTTCTTTGAAAATTCAAAACAAAAAAAAAATATTTAAAAATCCACGTTTATAGCTTTTATAGTCCTTGAAAAAATATCTTTAAAAATCCACGTTTATAGCTTTTATAGTCCTTGAAAAAATATCTTTAAAAATCCACGTTTATAGCTTTTATAGTCCTTGAAAAAATATCTTTAAAAATCCACGTTTATAGCTTTTATAGTCCTTGAAAAAATATCTTTAAAATCCACGTTTATAGCTTTGATAGTCCTTGAAAAAATATCTTTAAAAATCCACGTTTATAGCTTTGATAGTCCTTGAAAAAATATCTTTAAAAATCCACGTTTATAGCTTTGATAGTCCTTGAAAAAATATCTTTAAAAATCCACGTTTATAGCTTTGATAGTCCTTGAAAAATATCTTTAAAAATCCACGTTTATAGCTTTGATAGTCCTTGAAAAAATATCTTTAAAAATCCACGTTTATAGCTTTGATAGTCCTTGAAAAAATATCTTTAAAAAATCCACGTTTATAGCTTTGATAGTCCTTGAAAAAATATCTTTAAAAATCCACGTTTATAGCTTTGATAGTCCTTGAAAAAATATCTTTAAAAAATCCACGTTTATAGCTTTGATAGTCCTTGAAAAAATATCTTTAAAAAATCCACGTTTATAGCTTTGATAGTCCTTGAAAAAATATCTTTAAAAAATCCACGTTTATAGCTTTGATAGTCCTTGAAAAAATATCTTTAAAAAATCCACGTTTATAGCTTTGATAGTCCTTGAAAAAATATCTTTAAAAAATCCACGTTTATAGCATTGATAGTCCTTGAAAAAATATCTTTAAAAAATCCACGTTTATAGCTTTGATAGTCCTTGAAAAAATATCTTTAAAAAATCCACGTTTATAGCTTTGATAGTCCTTGAAAAAATAACTTTAAAAAATCCACGTTTATAGCTTTGATAGTCCTTGAAAAAATATCTTTAAAAAATCCACGTTTATAGCTTTGATAGTCCTTGAAAAAATATCTTTAAAAAATCCACGTTTATAGCTTTGATAGTCCTTGAAAAAATATCTTTAAAAAATCCACGTTTATAGCATTGATAGTCCTTGAAAAAATATCTTTAAAAAATCCACGTTTATAGCTTTGATAGTCCTTGAAAAAATATCTTTAAAAAATCCACGTTTATAGCTTTGATAGTCCTTGAAAAAATAACTTTAAAAAATCCACGTTTATAGCTTTGATAGTCCTTGAAAAAATAACTTTAAAAAATCCACGTTTATAGCTTTGATAGTCCTTGAAAAAATATCTTTAAAAAATCTACGTTTATAGCTTTGATAGTCCTTGAAAAAATATCTTTAAAAAATCCACGTTTATAGCTTTGGTAGTCCTTGAAAAAATATCTTTAAAAAATCCACGTTTATAGCTTTGGTAGTCCTTGAAAAAATATCTTTAAAAAATCCACGTTTATAGCTTTGGTAGTCCTTGAAAAAATAACTTTAAAAAATCCACGTTTATAGCTTTGATAGTCCTTGAAAAAATATCTTTAAAAAATCCACGTTTATAGCTTTGATAGTCCTTGAAAAAATATCTTTAAAAAATCCACGTTTATAGCTTTGATAGTCCTTGAAAAAATAACTTTAAAAAATCCACGTTTATAGCTTTGATAGTCCTTGAAAAAATAACTTTAAAAAATCCACGTTTATAGCTTTGATAGTCCTTGAAAAAATAACTTTAAAAAAATCCACGTTTATAGCTTTGATAGTCCTTGAAAAAATATCTTTAAAAAATCCACGTTTATAGCTTTGATAGTCCTTGAAAAAATATCTTTAAAAAATCCACGTTTATAGCTTTGATAGTCCTTGAAAAAATATCTTTAAAAAATCCACGTTTATAGCTTTAATAGTCCTTGAAAAAATATCTTTAAAAAATCCACGTTTATAGCTTTGATAGTCCTTGAAAAAATATCTTTAAAAAATCCACGTTTATAGCTTTGATAGTCCTTGAAAAAATATCTTTAAAAAATCCACGTTTATAGCATTGATAGTCCTTGAAAAAATATCTTTAAAAAATCCACGTTTATAGCTTTGATAGTCCTTGAAAAATATCTTTAAAAAATCCACGTTTATAGCTTTGATAGTCCTTGAAAAAATAACTTTAAAAAATCCACGTTTATAGCTTTGATAGTCCTTGAAAAAATAACTTTAAAAAATCCACGTTTATAGCTTTGATAGTCCTTGAAAAAATATCTTTAAAAAATCTACGTTTATAGCTTTGATAGTCCTTGAAAAAATATCTTTAAAAAATCCACGTTTATAGCTTTGGTAGTCCTTGAAAAAATAACTTTAAAAAATCCACGTTTATAGCTTTGATAGTCCTTGAAAAAATATCTTTAAAAAATCCACGTTTATAGCTTTGATAGTCCTTGAAAAAATATCTTTAAAAAATCCACGTTTATAGCTTTGGTAGTCCTTGAAAAAATAACTTTAAAAAATCCACGTTTATAGCTTTGATAGTCCTTGAAAAAATAACTTTAAAAAATCCACGTTTATAGCTTTGATAGTCCTTGAAAAAATATCTTTAAAAAATCCACGTTTATAGCTTTGATAGTCCTTGAAAAAATATCTTTAAAAAATCTACGTTTATAGCTTTGCTAGTCCTTGAAAAAATATCTTTAAAAAATCCACGTTTATAGCTTTGCTAGTCCTTGAAAAAATATCTTTAAAAAATCCACGTTTATAGCTTTGATAGTCCTTGAAAAAATATCTTTAAAAAATCCACGTTTATAGCTTTGGTAGTCCTTGAAAAAATATCTTTAAAAAATCCACGTTTATAGCTTTGATAGTCCTTGAAAAAAATATTTAAAAAATCGACGTTTATAGCTTTGATAGTCCTTGAAAAAATATCTTTAAAAAATCCACGTTTATAGCTTTGATAGTCCTTGAAAAAATATCTTTAAAAAATCCACGTTTATAGCTTTGATAGTCCTTGAAAAAATATCTTTAAAAAATCCACGTTTATAGCTTTGATAGTCCTAGAAAAAATATCTTTAAAAAATCCACGTTTATAGCTTTGATAGTCCTTGAAAAAATATCTTTAAAAAATCCACGTTTATAGCTTTGATAGTCCTTGAAAAAAAATATTTAAAAAATCCACGTTTATAGCTTTGATAGTCCTTGAAAAAATATCTTTAAAAAATCCACGTTTATAGCTTTGATAGTCCTTGAAAAAATATCTTTAAAAAATCCACGTTTATAGCTTTGATAGTCCTTGAAAAAATATCTTTAAAAAATCCACGTTTATAGCTTTGATAGTCCTTGAAAAAATATCTTTAAAAAATCCACGTTTATAGCTTTGATAGTCCTTGAAAAAATATCTTTAAAAAATCCACGTTTATAGCTTTGATAGTCCTTGAAAAAATATCTTTAAATAATCCACGTTTATAGCTTTGATAGTCCTTGAAAAATATCTTTAAAAAATCCACGTTTATAGCTTTGATAGTCCTTGAAAAAATATCTTAAAAAAATCCACGTTTATAGCTTTGATAGTCCTTGAAAAAATATCTTTAAAAAATCCACGTTTATAGCTTTGATAGTCCTTGAAAAAATATCTTTAAATAATCCACGTTTATAGCTTTGATAGTCCTTGAAAAAATATCTTTAAAAAATCCACGTTTATAGTCCTTGAAAAAATATCTTTAAAAAATCCACGTTTATAGCTTTGATAGTCCTTGAAAAAATATCTTTAAAAAATCCACGTTTATAGCTTTGATAGTCCTTGAAAAATATCTTTAAAAAATCCACGTTTATAGCTTTGATAGTCCTTGAAAAAATATCTTTAAAAAATCCACGTTTATAGCTTTGATAGTCCTTGAAAAAATATCTTTAAAAAATCCACGTTTATAGCATTGATAGTCCTTGAAAAAATATCTTTAAAAAATCCACGTTTATAGCTTTGATAGTCCTTGAAAAATATCTTTAAAAAATCCACGTTTATAGCTTTGATAGTCCTTGAAAAAATAACTTTAAAAAATCCACGTTTATAGCTTTGATAGTCCTTGAAAAAATAACTTTAAAAAATCCACGTTTATAGCTTTGATAGTCCTTGAAAAAATATCTTTAAAAAATCTACGTTTATAGCTTTGATAGTCCTTGAAAAAATATCTTTAAAAAATCCACGTTTATAGCTTTGGTAGTCCTTGAAAAAATAACTTTAAAAAATCCACGTTTATAGCTTTGATAGTCCTTGAAAAAATATCTTTAAAAAATCCACGTTTATAGCTTTGATAGTCCTTGAAAAAATATCTTTAAAAAATCCACGTTTATAGCTTTGGTAGTCCTTGAAAAAATAACTTTAAAAAATCCACGTTTATAGCTTTGATAGTCCTTGAAAAAATAACTTTAAAAAATCCACGTTTATAGCTTTGATAGTCCTTGAAAAAATATCTTTAAAAAATCCACGTTTATAGCTTTGATAGTCCTTGAAAAAATATCTTTAAAAAATCTACGTTTATAGCTTTGCTAGTCCTTGAAAAAATATCTTTAAAAAATCCACGTTTATAGCTTTGATAGTCCTTGAAAAAATATCTTTAAAAAATCCACGTTTATAGCTTTGGTAGTCCTTGAAAAAATATCTTTAAAAAATCCACGTTTATAGCTTTGATAGTCCTTGAAAAAAATATTTAAAAAATCGACGTTTATAGCTTTGATAGTCCTTGAAAAAATATCTTTAAAAAATCCACGTTTATAGCTTTGATAGTCCTTGAAAAAATATCTTTAAAAAATCCACGTTTATAGCTTTGATAGTCCTTGAAAAAATATCTTTAAAAAATCCACGTTTATAGCTTTGATAGTCCTAGAAAAAATATCTTTAAAAAATCCACGTTTATAGCTTTGATAGTCCTTGAAAAAATATCTTTAAAAAATCCACGTTTATAGCTTTGATAGTCCTTGAAAAAAAATATTTAAAAAATCCACGTTTATAGCTTTGATAGTCCTTGAAAAAATATCTTTAAAAAATCCACGTTTATAGCTTTGATAGTCCTTGAAAAAATATCTTTAAAAAATTCACGTTTATAGCTTTGATAGTCCTTGAAAAAATATCTTTAAAAAATCCACGTTTATAGCTTTGATAGTCCTTGAAAAAATATCTTTAAAAAATCCACGTTTATAGCTTTGATAGTCCTTGAAAAAATATCTTTAAATAATCCACGTTTATAGCTTTGATAGTCCTTGAAAAAATATCTTTAAAAAATCCACGTTTATAGCTTTGATAGTCCTTGAAAAAATATCTTAAAAAAATCCACGTTTATAGCTTTGATAGTCCTTGAAAAAATATCTTTAAAAAATCCACGTTTATAGCTTTGATAGTCCTTGAAAAAATATCTTTAAATAATCCACGTTTATAGCTTTGATAGTCCTTGAAAAAATATCTTTAAAAAATCCACGTTTATAGCTTTGATAGTCCTTGAAAAAATAACTTTAAAAAATCCACGTTTATAGCTTTGATAGTCCTTGAAAAAATATCTTTAAAAAATCCACGTTTATAGCTTTGATAGTCCTTGAAAAAATATCTTTAAAAAATCCACGTTTATAGCTTTGATAGTCCTTGAAAAAATATCTTTAAAAAATCCACGTTTATAGCTTTGATAGTCCTTGAAAAAATATCTTTAAAAAATCCACGTTTATAGCTTTGATAGTCCTTGAAAAAATATCTTTAAAAAATCCACGTTTATAGCTTTGATAGTCCTTGAAAAAATATCTTTAAAAAATCCACGTTTATAGCTTTGATAGTCCTTGAAAAAATATCTTTAAAAAATCCACGTTTATAGCTTTGATAGTCCTAGAAAAAATATCTTTAAAAAATCCACGTTTATAGCTTTGATAGTCCTTGAAAAAATATCTTTAAAAATCCACGTTTATAGCTTTGATAGTCCTTGAAAAAATATCTTTAAAAATCCACGTTTATAGCTTTGATAGTCCTTGAAAAAATATCTTTAAAAAATCCACGTTTATAGCTTTGATAGTCCTTGAAAAAATATCTTTAAAAATCCACGTTTATAGCTTTGATAGTCCTTAAAAAAATAACTTTAAAAAATCCACGTTTATAGCTTTGATAGTCCTTGAAAAATATCTTTAAAAAATCCACGTTTATAGCTTTGATAGTCCTTGAAAAAATATTTTTAAAAAATCCACGTTTATAGCTTTGATAGTCCTAGAAAAAATATCTTTAAAAAATCCACGTTTATAGCTTTGATAGTCCTTGAAAAAATATCTTTAAAAAATCCACGTTTATAGCTTTGATAGTCCTTGAAAAAATAACTTTAAAAAATCCACGTTTATAGCTTTGATAGTCCTTGAAAAATATCTTTAAAAAATCCACGTTTATAGCTTTGATAGTCCTTGAAAAAATATCTTTAAAAAATCCACGTTTATAGCTTTGATAGTCCTTGAAAAAATATCTTTAAAAATCCACGTATATAGCCTTGATAGTCCTTGAAAAAAATATTTAAAAATCCACGTATATAGCCTTGATAGTCCTTGAAAAAAATATTTAAAAATCCACGAATAGCCTGAAAAATGTTATTTAAAAATCCACGTGTACAAGGGAAAATGAGAAAATATTGGTTTGTTATTACGGTGCCGTGCATCAATGGACACTGATGCTAAAGGAGCGCTTATGAGTCGGTATAAGTGTTCCTATTATCTGGCTATGATATGGGATGGTGTAGCGTATCATATGGTCGACCAGCCCGACTATAGGTTATGTTTCTTCTTAAATTACAATACCCCTCACGAATCATACCTCATTAGATTTCGGTATTTGTTCATTTTCATCATTCTTTTGGAGTTTCTGTATTTTTCTTTTCGGTTTCTTTGGAGTAGGTGGTCCTTGCTTTTTTTGCTCATTGATCTGAATTTCTTCATCACTTGATAACTCCCGTTTACTTTCAGATATTGTCTTGGGTCTTGCGGGTGGTATGAGGGCAACATAGGGCTGCGATAAAGCACAGGATGTTGATGGAAACTCCTCTAGGGGATTTTTCATGCATTGAATTTGTAGGAGATATTTTATATCTTCCAAAACGCTATTGCGCATGTTCACATCTAACGAAGATGGAATCTTGGGAATATCGAAATCACTTTTTGATTCCAAAATGAGTTGTATATTTTGAAGAATTTGCTGGGTATCTTTTGGGGTTGCATTTATTCGCCCATGTCTTGGTTGAAGAATTTGTTGTAAGTGGATGAGCACCCGATCTCTTTCGTTTTTCGAGAAGTGTTTGGAAGGTTTTTTGTTGTATTTGGGATTGAGAATGAGGCCGATGTCCTGGAGTTTGATAAACTTACATGGTTCTCGATTGTGGCACTTATGAGAACCACTGGGAGAGGGAGAATATTTCCCCAGGACATTTCCGTAATTTGTTTCATTTGAAATTGGACCATCTTTTTGGGGATTAAAGAGAGCAAACAAATCTCTTAGTATCTCGTTTTTGTCTTGGGCTTGATATTTGCTGGTTGTGGGCGCAATAAGTTCTGTTAAATTTTCTTGGATTTCCCTGCGAATTCCATTGCGACGAAAGTGGGCCTCTGCCTGGGCTGACAGCACATCAGTTTGTACTTCTTCCGATACTTTTGTGCTGCTGGAAAATTCCAGTTTTGATTTGGTCTCCAAGGAAAAATTGGATGATTTAGGGATATGCATTTCCTTGTGGTATTCTGAAGTTAAGGGTTCAGTTTTGATATTACGAAAATCGAGGCTATTATCGAGGCGAATTTTTGAGTCCGACATGCTTTCGGCCTTGAGTGCTGGTTCGGATTTTAGTTCAATGTTGTCTGAGAAACCCGCCGTTGTAGGAGTTGTTAAGTTGTCATTTTCAGTTTTAAATGTTTGTTCTCTTTTGAGAGGACTACTGGTTTTAGGGCCTTGGGATCTTGAAAGTCCAGTAGGGGGCACAGAAGGTTTTGTGGATATTGTAGAGGTTCCATTGGAAGGTTTGGGGCTAATGGATTTTTGAGAGTCCATTGATGTTATTATTTCCTTGTTTTGTGTTACCGACTCCAATGAATCTTCAGGTAGAACTTTTTGAGGTATTGAAAATTTGACTTTTTCCGGTTTTTGTTCTTCCAAAAGCTGTGAAGGGACTGGTGTTACTTCACCAAAACTTTTGGACAATGAGGGTCCTGAGTACTCAATTTTTGTGGGAATCTTCAGTAATGGTTCATCTAAGTTCCCATCATCCCAAGGAGTAGATTTGGGTTCTGTAGCAGCGCTTTGGATATTTTCAAAAATATCCTTTGAAATTGGTTGGATTTTTTGGAAACTTTCCTCTTTTATTGGAACTTTGGTTTTGGATCCTAAATTTCCCAAAGCTTCTATATTCACCCTCGTCTCCTCACGTTCTGCAAAGGATGGTGTTGTTGTTATGTCATTGGCCAAACATTCATTGATATCATTAGAAACCATAGTTTTAAGGACTTGCCTGGGTATGCATTTATCCTGGTCTAGACGACTCTTGACAATATTGAATATTTCCACCAGGGATTCACAGGGCCTCTGAGGAGGCAAATTCTTCATGTCCTCTACACTTGAACTGGAACAGGAATAGAAGACCTCACTTGAAAAACTAAAATTGCCAGCTTGAGTTTGTTGTTCCAAATGTGCGGAATATTGGCCACTTGTTGTTTTGTTGCCATTTACGGTTTGTGTCTGAGATGAGGTAATTTGAGCCACGTGCATAAATTGCTTATTTTGTTTTGTTTGTGTTGTTGGTTTTCTATTATCCATTTCGGCATGAGCTTCCATGGCCAGATGGGTGTGTACGAATTGAGTCTCGTTATTTCGATGTTGTATTTGAAGATTTATGGGTAGAATAAAGGATATGGGTTGCATTTTTATGGATTTCGGAGATTTCCTATGAGACTTTGATTTGTGACGATGATGAGTGGAATGATCCTGGGGAGAGATGGGCACACATGAACAGTTGAGGATATTTTTTAAATCCTTTGGATCCGTTACATTATTACCAGCAAATGGTGACTGAATATTGCTATTATCCTTAGAGGAGTTTGGACTTGCAATAGGGGGGTAGTCTGATAATTTTGTGCAGTTACACATTAGCAGACTTTGATCCTTACTTGACTTAGGATCCTCAAAGCATTTAGCATGGTTACTAAGTCCTGTAGTTGAAAGCACATTATCTGATGTCACTCGACCTTCAACTCCACCCTCGAATTTTTGCTTACCAAATACATTTTCCCGATAGTTTTCCTTTACATCGATCTCAAGGGAAGTCTCCTTGGAATCCTGATTTTCAACTTTTATTTTGGATGCTTCTTCTGCATACTTCCTCGCAAGAGTACACTTGTCAGGAACACCTAGACCTACATCGTTATGATTGCCGCACGGATTTGAACAATCCTCTGGCGAACAATTCATATTAGTTTCAGCACTTCCCAAATTCCAATATCTGTCATAGGAAGGACTTTGTATCATTTCGGGCTGGCCTTCGGATTTAATTTCCACGCCATTTTGGCTCATTACGGCACTGGATACCTTCAAAGGCATCATAAATGAATTTTGAGTTGTCGGATTTTCATTTTTAACTTCGTAATTCTTTTGTAATTTTTCCGTTCTTCCATTTACATCCTTGGCACACTTCTTACATTTCACAGCAATTTTTCTTTCCGCCTTCTTTGCCTTGTGATGTGCTTTTTTAAAACATTTATACAATACATGGGAAGTCTGAGCCATTTCCCTCAACATAACTTTAAATTCATGAGGATTACGGATATTATTGATCACATCCAAAATTGAACTGTGGCCGGCTGGCTTTATATTGCCATTAGAATCTCCTTCGGAGCCGGCCGAACAGTCATAGAATATATCCTCATTATCATGACTATTTCCTTTTATTTTTCCATTTTGGGGCACAAAAATCGGTTCAACATAGAGTTGAGGCAATGGATTCTCCGTAGCCATTTTTAGCAGAGGACAATCAAAGACACTGTGGTCCAATGGCGAAATCTTTCGTTTATATTTATTTTTGGAACAGCCACAGGGATTGTTATTACATTTGATGCAAATTTCTCCATTTGTTTCGGCGGTTTTTTCACTCATTGTTAAAATTTTTTACACAAAAATAATTTTTTACTCAAAATTTCGAAAATATGTAAAACAGATCAAAATAATTGAAAATTTTCTTTTTTGAATGACATATTCAAAAAAAAAAAAAAAAAAAAATGCTAAGAAAAATTGGAAGCAATTTATAAATTACACTGTGAAAAAAGTTATGACAGATATAAATATTAAAAATGCTGACCCTGGTGGGAGGTACCAGAAGCAGCAGATCTTGTGTTAGTAGAAATAATGGGATTTGTGTAATTTGAGGAGAGCTGGATGCTTATTTCGCTTTTTTGAGCGTTTTGTTTTTCAAAATCTTGAACCCCTTTGTGGGGGAAGTACGTAAGAGTTTTATGCATTTTCAAAATGTTGACCCTTTGTGGGGTGGTACCAGAAGGAGTGGACCGATATATCCCATCTTCATAGCAGATCTTGTGTTAGTAGAAATAATGGAATGGGAGTGAAATTGGAAGAGAACCGGTTGTTTTTGTAGGATTTTATGCTCGTTTTGGTTATTCAAAATTTGGACCCTTTGTGGGGCGGTACCAGAAGGAATGGTCCGATCTCTACTATATTTAATACATATGTAGTGTTGATAGTAATATTAAGATGTGCCAAGTCTGAATGAAATCAGATATTAATTTGGCGTTTTATGAGCTTCATGGATATTCAAAATTTGGGGGAGGTACTTGACGGAGTGGACCAATATTGTCCATTTTCGCACCTGTTCTAGAACTGATGCAAATATTAGGACTTGCAAATTTGGAGTAAGATCGGATTATACTTTTCTTTCTGTGCTGTAAAATATTTTCTTTAAAAATTTCGACTTTGTGTGGGGAAGGTACCAGAAAGAATGGACCGAAGTTGCCCATCTCCGAACTCGATCTTAGTTTGGCAATAATATTACGGTGTACCAGGTTTGCACCAAATCGGATACTCCCTCCAGCCAGACAGACAGACAGAAGGACGGACGGACATCACTGGGTTGACAAAGAGACCTAGGGCCTAAAACCGTTATTTCCATGAGGCACGTTTTGGCTGAATCAAACGATATATACCCTCTCATATGGTTGAGGGTAGAAAAAATTCACGTTTATAAATATGCTTTAATTTTTTTTAAATCCACGTTCATAAATAGTCATTGAAAAATATTTTTTTTTAAAAATCTTCGTTTATAAACAGTCGTTAAAGAGTATCATAAAAACCCGGTTTATAGCATTGACAGTCCTTGAGAAAATATTAAAAAAAAATCCACGTTCATAGCCTTGAGAAAGTATTAAGAAATTCCCGTTTATAGCCTTGAGAAAATATTTAAAATAAATCCACGTTTACAGCCTTGAGAGTTCTTGAGAAAATATTAAAAAAAACATTTATAGCCTTGATAGTCCTTGCGAAAATATTAAAAAAAAAAAAACACTTATAGCCTTGATAGTCTTTGATTTTTTTTTAAAAATTCGCGTTTATTGTCTTGATAGTCCTTGAGAAAATATTAAAAAAAATCCATGTTTATTGCCTTGATAGTCCTTGAGAAAATATTAAATAAATTCACGTTTATTGCCTTGATAGTCCTTGAGAAAATATTAAAAAAATTTACTTTAATAGCCTAGATAATCCATAAAATTTGTTTTTAAAAATCCACGTTTAGCCTTGATAATCCCTAAAAAATTTTATTTAAAAACCACGTTTAGCCTTGATAGTCCCTAAAAAATTTTATTTAAAAACCACGTTTAGCCTTGATAGTCCCTAAAAAATTTTATTTAAAAAACCACGTTTATCGTTGATAGTCCCTGAAAAATGTTATTTAAAAATCCACGTTTAGCGTTGATAGTCCCTGAAAAATTTTATTTAAAAATCCACGTTTAGCCACGTTTAGCATTGATAGTTCCTGTTAAATTTTATTTAAAAATCCACGTTTAGCATTGATAGTTCCTGTCAAATTTTTTTGCCACGTTTAGCATTGATAGTCCCTGAAAAATTTTATTTAAAAAAATCACGTTTATCGTTGATAGTCCCTGAAAAATTTATTTTAAAATCCACGTTTAGCGTTGATCGTCCCTGAAAAATTTTATTTAAAAATCCACGTTTGGTATTGATAGTCCCTTAAAAATTTTTATTTAAAAATTCACGTTTATAGCCTTGATAGTCCCTGAAAAATCTTATATAAAAATCCAGGTTTATAGCCTTGATAGTCCTTGAAAAATTTTATTTAAAAATCCACCTTTTTAGCCTTGATAGTCCACGTTTATAGTCCTGATAATCTTTAAAAAAATAATTTTAAAAATTCCATGTTTGACAAAAGACAAAATATATTTATAAAATCTACGTTTATAGCCTTGAGAGTCTTGGAAAAATATTTGTGAAAGATCCACATTCTTTATCCTGATAGTCCTTGGAAAAATATGTTTAAATTGATTAAATTATTACATTTAAAAAATTTAAAAAATCCATCTTTATAGCCCTGATGGTCCTTGCAAAAATACGTGTAATATTCCACGATTATTGCCTTGATAGTCTTTTAAAAAATATATTCAAAAAATCTAGGTTTATAGTCCTGATAGTACTTGGAAAAATATATTTAAAAAATTCACGTTTATAGTCCTGATAGTCCTTGAAAAAATATATTAAAAAAATCTATTTTTAGAGGTCTGATAGTCCCTTGAAAAATATATTTAAAAAGTCCTTAAAAAATATATTAAAACAGTCCTTGAAAAAATATATTACAAAAAATCTAGGTAAATATTCCTTATGGTCCTTGAAAAAATATGTTTAAAAGTCCAAAAAAAAAAAGAAAATCTAGGTTTGTAGTCCTGGTAGTTCTTGTTATAATATATTTAAAAAATCCTCATTTATAGTTCTGATAGTCCTTGTAGGAATATATTTTAAAAATCCACGACTATAGTTCTGATAGTTCTTGAGAATATACTTTTAAGAAATTCACATTTGAAGCCTTAATAATCCTTGAGAAAAAAATCAACATTTATTGCCTTGATATTCTTTGGATACATATCAGAAAAAATTCACATTTGTAGCCTGTTAGAAAAAATATCCTTAAAAATTTAAAAAAATAACCTTAAGAGATATCTTTAAAAAGTCCACTTTTACAAATCAAATATCCTTTGAAAAAAAATTTAAAATATCCACGTTTTTTCCTAGTTAATAAATATTTGATTTATATATTTCTTAAAAAATCCAGAAACCTGATCTATTCTAGCATCTTTCAAAATTAACAAAACTTCTTTTGGAAAAATTTATCTAGAACTCTGCATTTTCTTCTTTTTCAGATCTAGTTACAATATATTGTGGTTTTGAAAAGGTAAGTTTGACTAATTTCTAACATTGTATAAATTTAATATTACAAATTGGCATACATATTTACTTTGATGCGATCTCATTGAAATGTAATACAATTTTTTTTTGTTTTTTTATTAATTTTTTATTTTTTGTTACTTACGTATTTTTCAAGTCTGTACAAATCATCACCTTTGCCTTAAATAGCAGTGTTGTTGTCAGAACTCAATTTGTGGAAGTTATTGATTTTGTAATATATGACATGGTGTATCCCATCGAAATACTCTGTTGTCAATACTTACTTATATAAAACCAATATTCCGTAAATTCACATTTATACATAATAACCAATCCTGACTTTCAAAAATTTGTTATGACATCTACACGAAATAACAAGAAAACAAAAAGTATGAAAAGATCACCCGAACTTTAGTTTCGGATAACAGGACCCTGCGGAGAAAGTTCTTGCTCATGTGTATGATAATTTTGTTGTTATATTTTCCAAATAGATTCGTATTTATTCAACATTGTATGCAAATATGGGTGAGATATGTTGGGCTAATGTTGTGGCATCTGCAGTCGCCCATACCCATGCTCTCAACATCATATTAACATATCCTTTTCACACACACATTCACCCACTCTCCCACACCCCCTTGGAAATTATGTAAATCAAGTGTTCTACTTATTTTGTTGTAACTTGAAAAGGGCACTGCTACAGTATTTGTTGTTGTTCTGTATTGTGTTGAACAAGCCACAAGTAGAAGCGGAAAAACAAAATATTAACATGTTTTTGAACAAAAATTTACATCATCGTAAAAAGTTTTTCGAAAAAATAACAAAAGGCATGGGGAAAAAAGTTGAAGTATCAACCACCTATGCTTTCACTTCATCCCCTGCCATCCGACATTTTTTGAATGGGAAATTTGATCTGAATTATCGATTGAACTTAGATTGTGGCCCGAGTGAAAACGGGTAATAATGTAGAATAGCCATCCATGGCCATGGGCACTTTGCCCCCAAAGGGGTTTCCGTTACACGAAAAAGGTAGATACATGCTATTAGTATAATAAATAGTTAATAAGAGGCTTCAAAATGTTCTATGTGGGATTTGATTTTGGCAGGATATAAGAGTTTTTGTTAAGATTTTAAGATTGTTCAAAGGGGAGTAAATGTCAGAAGAAAATGTGAAAGTGAAATATTAATGTTACATAGATATTTGAAAATAAAATCTTGTATGACTCTGGGAGTGACTAAACTGTGAGTAAATGGGCGATAAGTCATAAGCAAAAGGGTACGACGGAAAATAATTTTCATTCATAATGATCTTTATATCATCAGGTAGTTGTCAGGGCATATCGTCTCGCATCGTGGTGTTTCCCAATATTGGACATTTAGTAAGAAAAGGATTTCTATCCTTCCAGAAATTCTTCAAGGTACCTTAAATCGCTTTTGCTGGTCCCTGGATTTCAAGTATATTTTTTTACATTTTAACCATGTTTATACCCTACAACACTATGTGTTGGGGTATTATAAGTTTGATTGGGCAACACCACGAAATATTGATTTCCCACATAGGAAAGCATATTTGGATCTTCCTATCTCGCCGAGCTGAGTCGATCTAGCTATGTATGTCCGTCCGTCCGTCTGTCCATGTTAATTTGTAATCACTCTACAGGTCGCAATTATGGCCCGATCTTCGCGAAATTGAAAACGGAGGTGGGATTAAGGTCAGAATAGAATCCTATTTCTTTTGGAGATGATCGCATAATATTTAGGGGTTTAAATGGACCAAAAACTGAAAAAAAATCCTGATTTTGCAATTGCTCTACAGGTTGCAATTATAGAACAATCGAAGTGGAAGTTAGCATGAGGCTAGAGGCTAACATTTGTGTTAAATAAAAGTCAAATTTTCCATTAAACCGCGAATATTTTTAATCCCGGCGAAATCACAAATAAAAGAACAGGCGAATTCTGACCATTACGTAGGTGCCGATAGTAAATATATCGGATATATATAGCGAAATATATACAATGTGTATATTCATAGGAATGGGATGTTGGCTAGAATGCTTATATCTCAAGAATGGCTGAACCGATTTTGACAAATTTTGTCAATTCAGGATTCCCTCGTCACATAAAAGAATAAAATCTAGAAAAAATCGCATAAAAGATGCCAATAATGATGTTAATTTAGAGTTTGAATTATTTTGTGACATTTTTAAATTTTTTAATATTTTTTATCGCATGCAATTTTTTCAATTTGACTTATAATATTGAAATATACATTTTGTAATATTTGTTCACCTTGCAACACAGGTTGGGATAATATATACAGATTGCAATTATCGTCCGATCCTCACGAACATTTTCATAAGGGTAGGGTTAGGCTCACAAGGGCTAGGCCTATTGTTTTCAAAGATGTCCACAATATATTTAGGGTTTGACATGGACCAACAACTAAAAATTTTCCTGATTTTGTAGCCATTATAAAGGTCACACATATAAACGAATTCTCGCATGAAGTTAGAGGTTAACACAGCGGGTAGAATTTACAACTACTTTTGTGGGAAGAAATACCAACATTTCTATTCTACCGAAACACTGAAAATAAATTACAGGCAATATTCAAAGTACACAAAAGGCGAATTTCCGGCTTTTTTATGCTGTTTTCGTTGACGAATATAGCCAATTATCGTAGACAAGCAAATCATATAGATGAGGCTAAATTTAGAGACACAGAGGGGCCTCTTGCTTTTGGAGATGATAGCAAAGCATGACCCAAAAACAGAACAAAATCCTGAACACACAATTGAAGCCAATCGACACTCCTGAGAAGAGAGTTAATGACAGGGAAAAGTTCTAGCATTTTGGATGATCATTAGATTATATTTTGCTGTAAAATGGAGCGCAACGACGAACAGCACGACGGAGTGCGTAAATATTGGGCAAATGTCCATAATCAAAATGGTAAGGGTAATATCTGGGCAGTGTTCCGTGACGTAATTTCAAAAGCGAAATCTTCCAAAATGGATTTGGACATCAGGGTGCTTCTAACATATTGTAGTGTTGTAGGGTATCACATGGTCGGCCCCGCACGACTATAGCCTTTGCTTACTTGTTTTCATACTAATTTCGGCAAATGTTGTTAATTTGAGAAGAAATCATCCTTGTAAAATATGATCACGTTTTGGTATCACCATCATTGTTACATATAATTTAAGCTATTTTCGAGATCTTGACAACTTTTTTACCCTCAGTCATATGGCTACAAATGGTATATATCATTTGATACGGCCAAAACGTGCTTCTTGGAAATAACGGTTTTAGACCCTAGGTGTCTTTGGAAAAAATCCGTTACAGGACATTTGGAGTCGATCTAGCGATGTCCGTCCGTCTATCTGTCTGGCTGGTGAAGGGAGTATCCGATTTGATTCAAAGTTGGTACATCGCAATATTACTGTCAAACTTATTGGTCCACTCCTTCTGGAACCTCCCACACAAAATGTCAAAATCGTCAAAGAAAATATTTTATTGCACAGAAATAGAAAGGATAATCCGATTTTGCTCCAACTTTGCGAATCCTAATATTTTTATCAGTGCTTTGTCAGGTGCGAAAATGAACAATACCGGTGCACTCCATCAGGTACCTCCCCCACAAAGGGTCAAAATTTTGAATAATTACAACTTTTATAAAATGTGATGTAAGAGTCCGATTGCCTTCAAATTTGACACATCTCAATAATTTAATTAACCCAAGATCCGGTGTCAAAAAAAAAAAAAAAAAAAAATATCGGTCCACTCCCTCTGGTACCTCCCACACAAAATGTCGAAATTTTCAAAAAATATTTTTTTTTGCACAGGAAGACAAAAGGTAATCCGATTTGGTTCCAACTTTGCAAATTCTAATATTTGCGTCACTGCTACGTCAGGTGCGAAAATGGACAATATCGGACCATTCCAACAGGTACCACCCCCACAAAGGGTCAAAACTTTGAATAATTACATCTGTTATAAAATGTAATGTAGTCCGTAATGCAGTCCGATTGTCTTGAAATTTCACACATCCCAAAATTTTTATCAACCCAAGGTCTAGTGTTAAGATGAAATATATGGACCGTTTCTTCTGGTACCACCCCCACAAAGGGTCAAAATTTTGAATATCCATGAAGCTCACAAAATTAACACCAGATTCCATTCAGACTTGACACATCTCAATATTTCTATCTGTTATAAAGATGGTAGAGATCGGACCATTCCTTCTGGAACCTCTGCCACAAAGGGTCAACATTTTGAATAACCAAAACGATCATAAAATTCGAAATAAGCATCTAATTCTGTAAAAATGTCAGTTCTTCCATTACTTCTAAAAACACAAAATCTTCTGTGAAGATGGGATATATCGGTCCACTCCTTCTGATACCTCCCCCACAATGAGTCAAAATTTTGAATATCCATGAAGCACATAAAACGCGAAATTAACATCCGATTATATTCAGACTTGCAAATCTTAATATTTCCATCAATATAAGATCTGTTATAAATACGGTAGAGATCGGACCATTTAATCAGGTATTTCCCTCACATTAGGTTCAAGATTTTAAAAAACAAAACGCTGAAAAAATGTGTACCCATAAATTTTTGCTAACACATGATCTGTTGTAAAGATGATACATATCTGCAAACCCCTTCGGGTACCTCACCCACGAAGGGTCGCAATTTTTATACCCTGCGCCATAGTATGGAGGGTATATTATGTTTGTCATTTCGTTTGTAACACTTCGAAATATAAATTTTAGACCCTATATATGTTTTTGATCAGCATAAAATTCTATGTCGATTTAGCTATGTCCATCCGTCAGTGGAAATCGCTCTAGCTTCCGAACGAAATGAAGTAAGTTGATAAAATTCTGCTCAAATGTATATGATGTCCGCAGGACTTTTGGTATTGAAAATGGGCCATTTTGGTCTACCTTTTGGTATAACCCCCATATAATGATACATCCCGATATTCGGTATTTTGATGATTTTAGCGAAATTATTTACCGGAATTGTTTCAAATATATTTTTTGGGAGGAAAATTCGGTGAAATCATTTTTGTAAAGGTATTGCAGAGTTCAAATATGTAACTAAGTATATCGTCATATGCTGAGGGTATATACCAGTCGGCATAATCTTCTAATACATTCAAACCAGTTTAACTCACTTTTTAGGGCAAAACTTAATCTATGATATTCTTATTTAAAAATAAACTCCTTCATGATACATATTAATTATTTATGAACTAAAAAAGTTTATTTTCTTATCATCAACAATAACATCATGCTAAAATAAACGTCGGTTTAAAAAAAGGACCAAAAATCGATATCAATGTTTGCTTTTATGTTTTAATATTTTTGTTTATTATCTTTGGCTAACCACTGACTTTAGAGTTTTTTCAAAAAGACAAAAAAATGTGTGGAAGCTTGTACCAACTTCAAAGGGGCGGAAGGATGCCAACGGAAGTCCCAACCTTAACTCACGGCCATTTACGTTCTACACAAATAGGGTTTAATGCGTCGTAACTTCCGTATCCGGTCGTTGTTGTTGCTGGTGTGTTATTCTTTGCTTCTTTTTGTTTTACTTTGTGACCCCAATTTGGGATGAACGCCAGATAGCCATGCAGACACACATATACATACGTATATATAAAGAAACATATACACATTTTTGTTCGCGGTGATAAAATCTCACTTTGTGCCAAAGCGGGAGTGTATGAGTGTTTGTGCACGGTGAAAATTTATTGTTGTGGAAATTCTGGCGTTAAATTTAGCTTAACCAACTTTTGTTGGTTTTTTCCCTTGTTTTTTTTTTTTTTTGTTTGAAAAAAAAATTGAAAAATAAACGTTTAAAGTATCCTTGTGTCATAGCCAGATTTGGATATTTTTATTTAAGTGAAAAAGAGGAAAAAATAGATTTACGAAAGGAGTAGAGTCAGACAGTCGGGGTGGGGTTGTTTTTAAAACACAAAATGTTATTGTCTGTTATTTTGACAGCAGTTGGGCATGAAGTGAAATGATATACACACAATTTATGTTGGTACATATATCATACAATATCATTGAACTTGCTTTGTAAATATGAAGTCTGCATATGGTCCTGTACTTTTGTCTCCAAACCCTTTAATGTTTTTTTTTTTGAAAATCACCTGAGACAGCACATTAAGTGTTTTATCATCCATTTTGAACATCATTTGAATTTCACTTGATTTTTTTTTACATGATTTTTTTTCTACAAATTTCTTTGAATGGAAAATCCTTTCCGAGGCCATAAGGAAAAATATTCAGATTTTTTTTGTTTCACACATGAATTATTAAAAGGTCCATTTTAACTCAACCGTAGTTGTGCGTTTGTGTATTTTTTTTTTGTGATTTTCCATGAAGGTAGGTTTCAGGTTATTTGAATACTAAATGAATTGTATCGCCTTACCCACTCAACAGGTCCTTTATTGCAATGACTTTGGGGAAGACAGTGTACAGGTGCGACTTTTTACACAAATTCTTGAATTTAGCGAAAATATTTACTAGAAATTATGTATCAATAAGTGAAACATTAATTCTCATTATAGGACACCGATTTAGTTTTAGCAAAAAAATCTATTCTTACATTCCACGAAAGAATATATTCTGTTTTCGGAATAATCGTTTTTTAATCCAATAAAAAATATATAGTTTTGATCAGAAACGATTTTACATATAGACCACCTGCCTGTCTTAATCACGTTATTGTCCGAAGAAGTAGAGTTAATCTCGCAGATGATCTTCATGCGTAATTGTACATTTTAATTCTAGGTAATTTAGGCATTTAAAGAGTAGTATACCCTCTACCATTATATGGAGGTTATTTTGACTTTATCATTCCGTTTATAACTCCTTGAAATATTCATGCCAGACCTAACAAAGTTTTTATATATTCTTATTATCCCTTCTCTTTCTATGCAGAAAATATATTTTTTTTGAAAATTTCGACATTTTGTGTGGGAGGTACCAGAAGGAGTGGACCGATATTGCCCATCTCCGACCTTGATCTATGTTTGACAAAAATATTACGATGTACCAAGTTTGGACAAAATCGGATACTCCCTTCGAGAATTATCATCGATCCAGTCGATAGATCCAAATGTTCTAAAACTGATTTGGTCCAAAAAGACCTAGGGCCTAAAACCGTTATTTCGACTACGTTTTGACCGCATAAAATGATATATGTATACCCTCTCTAGCCATATGGCTGAGGGTATAAAAAACAGCAAAGTTCGGCCGGACCGAACTTAAAAAATCTCAAAAAAACAATTCGTCGAAAAATAACGCTCAAATGAAAACCGTTACATGGGGCTATACGAAGACGTGATCCTGCAAAAGTAATTTTTGTCATAGGCTGTAGTGACGGTTCCGAACTTCAAATACGAAATTTAAAACAATTCCGGTGAATAGTGTAGCAGAAATTTTATTGGCGGTATACTAAAACATGAACCTTTGTCTTCTAGGGGGTAAAGTACTCAGATGGGATCCCTTGTGTGGAAAATGAAAATTTTGCCTGAAATCATCAAAATGCCGAATATTGGGGGTTACCGATATATGAGGGCTATACGATATCTTAGACCTATAGAGGGTGAGATGAAAAAACTGCAACCAAATTCAGACTGCTGTCATTTCTAAGTCACTCGTCCGATAGCAGTTAAAATTATTCCAGTGACAGCTCAAAATATTGTTTACAAGCGTACAAAAGCATTTTGGTGAGAATTATTCAGAAAAAAGTTATTCGATATGGAATTCAAGCGTGATAGAGCACTTTCTCGTTAGAGCACTCCAGCATTAAAATGTGAATAAATGTTTTGTGTCTCGCACCATCGCTCGTTACCGTGATACTGGTAGCGTAGCCCGACGTCAAGGAAGTGGACGAAAGAAAACAGCAACATCAGCAGAAATGATTCGAAAAGTAAAGAAGCGACTTGATCGAAACCCGCGTCGCAGTGCCCGAGAAATGGATCGTGAATTAAACTGATCGCAATATTCCATTCGGCAAATATTAAAAAATGAGCTCGGGGTAAAGCCATTGAAATTCCAAAAAGTGCAAGAACTTAAATCGCAACAGAAAGAAAATAGACTCAACAGATCTATAGAGTTGCTTCGCTTGGTCGAAAGTGGTGGACTGCCGAATTTAGTTTTGGCACTAAATAATATCAAAGTGTCGATCACCTCAAGCAAGCGCTTCGCCGGGAATGGGCCAAAATAACGCAGAGCAATATTCGGGCATCGTGTGACGGTTTCATTGGCCGTTTGAAGGCCATAATTCGTGCCAGAAGTGACCAATTCGAACAAATCTAAACTTATTCTAAAACTTGATGCTATTTCTGAAATTTTTGCTTTCATTCAATAAAATTAAAAAAAAAAAAAAATATGTAAAAATTATGGCATTTGACTTTGTTGCAGTTTTTCTCCTCACCCTGTATATACAATTGTCTCCTAGGGAATGAAGTACTTACAAGAAAATGCTTATGTGGATTTCCAGACAATTCTATAAGAAAATGTGGCTAAAATCATCAAAATACAGAATATCGGGGGGTACCGTTTTATGGGGGATATACGATATGGTGGACCTATATAGATAATTCTCTGCCAAGAGATAAAGTGCCCTTAGAGAACTGCTTGTGTGGATTTTCATACAATTCCATTCAAAAATGTGCTTGAATCATAAAATACTCAATATCGGGGAGTACCGTTATATGGGGGCTTTACGATATGAACAATTCTCTTCCGGGGCAATGTTTTTCCAGTGGAGTACTCACAAAGACCTCCTTGTGTAGAATTTGAGACCACTAAAAATGTGGGTAAAATTATCAAAATACCGAATATCGGGGGATAGCGTTATATGGGGCTATACGATATCGTGGACCGATGTAGCCCATTTGCGAACTTTACCTTCCTGCAGGCAAAAGACAGATCTGTGAAATATTTTAGATTCATATCTCAATTCCTTTTGACAGGACAGGGCTAAATCGTCGTATAATTTTACGCCGATCAAAATCATATATGCTTTGTCTGGTCTAAAATTATTTTTTCGACGAGTTACAAACGGAATGATGCACTTAATATTTATTTATTTTATTTATTTATTTTATTTATATTTATGATGGCTAATATTTATTTATTGTGAAGGGTATAAAAATAGTTGTCAATATCGATGTCAATAACTTCTGTAATAAACCATGTTGCATACAAAAGCCAGAACAGAAACACTGTGCCATCACCCCATATTGTATTTAATGCTTAAAAGGTTTTCATCCCTTATCTCCACATTTAGTTTTTAGTATCCTTTCATCGTTATCGCCGTCTCTTTTTATTATCAGTGCTTATGTCTGCATATGATTGCGGTTTATTTTTATGATGATTTTTGCAGAAAACAAAAAATGAAAATGAAAAACGAAATAAAAATATTTTTGCAAATACGCACCGCAATTCACGATGACAGCAAGGTGGGGGCAGAGTCAATGGCTGTCATAAAAAGTTAAACGTTCTGCGTAAATCGTTCAACAAACCTTCTTCGCCGTTTTCGTTTCTGCTATTTTAGCGTATCTTTATGAGTTCAATTTAATTCATCTATAACAAATAGCAGCATATCATTTTAAATTAAGTTTGCTTATCTGGGATGGATTTTATGTTTATAGAAATGGGAGGGGAGGAGAGGTATGTCTCTGAGGTTTGGCGGCAACAAAATCAGATTATGGTTTTTGTTAAATGAAAGAAAAAAAAAAAAAATGATAAATTTGCTTATTTTATATTTTCCATTTGCGGTCAGCTTTTATCATCGACGTCATCATGGAATTATGTATTGGATTTCATATTTGTTCATTGAAGTAAGAAATTCTGCTTTGCCTCGGCTTTTATTCAGCTTCAACATATTTGCCGGCTGGCTCAGCAAAATTTTATCTCATTATTCCATGTATTGGGAGTGTGTTATTCTTTGAAGTTTAAACAAAAATGTTTGCCTTTCTCTGCCAGAGTGTAGATGGGATGAAATAAAAATGCCATGAATTTTTTAAAGATATTCTTTGTGATGAAAGTCAGGAATAACATTCGGAGCTTTAATCCACTTGTTTCACAAACGATGATTTGCATTTTTCAGTTAAAATTTATTAAATGTTTTGTGAGAATTTGCTTGGCAAAGCATCAGCCATCAGCTAGATGGGATGGGATGGATGTTGCTCTGGGTCACAAAGAACCACTTTATTCCCAACAGCTGCTTTTCAACTAAAGTAAAGTAGTTTTCAAAGCTGTTCTTGTTGTTTTTATTAAAATAAAAACTCAAGAGCGTAGTGGAAAATAAGGCAAAAATTAATTTTTAATATTATTTGAATTTTCTGCAAATTTATAACACAAAATTGAAGCGGTGAACAAAGTTAATGCCAGCGATGTTTACTTTTTGGTATCCGAAAGCTATATTGTAAATTCGAGATAATAATTATTTATAGTTATTATTGCTTGAGAGGTTACTGTTTATTGAAGCAATTAAAGTAAAATTAAAACAAATTTGCATAAAATTAATTTTCCTTTTTAATCTGAATGTATGATAGTAAATTGCTAAAATTTTCAGCGGTACGAGGGATTCTGCTAAATTATGAACCCTATTCTACCTACTTTAATAAAGGGTGTCCCAACTAGAATGTAATTTTTATGTTGGGCGCCATTCGAAGTGACATTGTTTGACATTTTAACAATTGTTATTGTTTCCTAGTAGAAGGTAAGAGGTTAGTAAAAATGGGGCATAAACAGCGAAGGGAGTTCGTTAATTGGGTATTGGAGAGACAACATGAAAATGCTGATTTTGCCGATAAAGTAACCTACAGAGACGAGGCCCATTTCCATCTTGATGCCTATGACGATAGGCAGTATTGAGAAAAATCATCGATTGATTCACGAGTTGCAAATACATTTTCCACTTGTCACTGTGTGGGAGTGGTTTTTGGGCTGGAGGAATCATTGAACCTTTTTTATGAAAATGTGAAATGATAACCACCATACATACATATTATGGAGGGTATATTAAGTTCGTCATTCCGTTTATAACTCATCGAAATAATAATTTTAGACATAATAAAGTTTATACATATATTCTTGATTAGCGTAAAATTCTAAGACGATTTAGCACTCTCCGTCCGTCTGTCTGTCCGTCTATTGTAATCACGCTAGAGTCACAACGAATAAAGATAGGAAGCTAAAATTTTGCACAGATCAGTATTTTGTCTGCGGCCAGTTCAAGTTCGAAGATGGGCTATATCGGTCGATGATATCATAGATCCCAAATTTTTCCATGAAATTGTCTGAAAATCCACAAATGAGGTTCCTTCTGAGTACCTTACTCACTGGGAGAGTATTGTCCGATATATTGACGATTTTAGGGACATTATTCCGAAGTTGTTCCAAATTACGTATTTAGAATTCGTAATGGGTACTGTAGACAAAAAATTGCCCAAAAAATTGTAGGCCCACGTCTTCGTACCTCCCAATATTCGGTATTTTGACGTTTTTAAGTACAATATTCACCGAAATTGTTTGAAATTTCGTATTTGAAGTTCCAAATAGGTACTACAGCCTTCGTATAACCTCCATATAACGGTACCGCGCAATAATCGGTATTTGGATGATTTTAGCGACATTGTTCACCGGAGTAGTTTCAAATTTCATATTTAAAGTTCGTAATGGGAACTACAGTCCATGACAGAAAATTGCCTATGCAGATACAGGTCTTCGTATAGTAATTCCCGGTATATTCGGTATTTTGACGATTCTAGGTAAAATATTCACCGAAATTGTTTGAAATTTGGTGTTTAAAGTTCGTAATGGATACTACAGCCTATGAAGGAAAATTGTCGATTGGTTGATATTTTTAAGTTTTCAATAGATGTATTTGTTTTTGAAAATTTCCAAATTCGTTCTAAATGGTGTAGGTTATTTAAAGTTTGGTTCTGCCGAATTTACATGAAGAATGAATGCATGTCCTGCACATATATTACCTTTGGTTTATAACTGGGGAATTTTGCCGTATATTAACCCTTCTCTGACGTACTGATTGGTATACAAAACAATTTCACATAAAATAACCATTTCCAAAATGGTAGAATTTTGCCCTGTCCTTAACTCTCTTTTCATGTAAAATTCCGTGTCGATTGGTTTTTAATTGTGACCCGAAGAGCGACTGAAAAATCAGGAAAATTTTAATTTTTCGGTCCATTTGAACCCCTAAATATACGTGTTCAAAATAATAGGCTTCTATTCTAATCCTAATCCTACCTCCTTGCTAATTTTCGTGAGAATCGGGCAATAATTGCAAACTCAATATGATACCCTTAACACATAGTATTGCAGGGTGAACAAAAATATTAAAAATTTTACAAATCAAAATAGTACCTCAGATATGAAAAAATCGCATACGATAATAATTCTGACAAAATATTATTCATTTTTTTTATTGGCCTAACTTTCCGAGATTTTCTTAGATTTTATACTTTTCTTGCAAGAGTCCATTCCAAATTGGTGATAATTGTCAGAATCAGTCTAGCGGTTCTTGGCTTATAAGCGGGAAAACTAACATCAATTTCTTGTACATATAGATTATACCTATTTTACTATATACCCGATATTTTAGCCAGCAGTATCACTGTAATAGTCAGAAGTGATATTTTAAGGTATTTGTGATTTCGCCGGAATTAAAAATATTTGTGTTTTAGTAGATATGTTCGTGTTGTCTATTTTACCCGCTAGATATTGTAAGATGATTAAATAAAATGTTAGGCCTCTGCCCAGCCCTAAACTCTAGCCTCATGCCAAATTCCGATGGGTCTATAATTGCGATCTGTAGAGCAGCTGCAAAATCGGAAAATATTTCTGTTTTTGATCCATTTCAACCGCTAAATATTTTGCGATTATCTCCAAAAACAATAGGATTTTGTTCTGACCTTAACCCCACCTCCAGTGCAAATTTTTGAATTTTTTGACATAAAAGTTATGCTTAGTTTATCCGCTAAATATTGTCCGATGACCGCACAAATTTGTAGGTTTCTGCCTAGCCCTAAAATCTAGCCTCATGCTAAATTCATTGGTCTACAATTGCGATCTGTAGAGCAACAGCAAAATCAAGAAAATTTTCAGTTTTTGGTCCATTTCAAACTTTAAATCTCCAAAATCAATAGACTTCTATTCTCACCCTATCCCCACCTCCACTTCCTGTTGCGTGATTAAAAATTAACAAGGGCAAACGAACGGACACACATTGTAAAAATGAATATAGGCCCATGGTTTAGTATAGCCCCCATATAACGGTAGAATGAGTTCTAGTTCCTGTGGCGAATCATGGTATATATAGACCCACGTTTTGGTATAACCCCCATATAACGGTACCTCTCGATAGTTAGTATTTTGATAATTTGTGCCATATTTTTACACCGATTTGTCTAAAAATTGGTATTTCCACTTCGAAATGGGTTCTAGGTCCGGTGGCGGATCGTCGTATATACAGGTCCACAAATTAGTAGGCTTCTGCCTAGCCCTCAACTCTAGCCTCATGCTAAATTTCGCATTGATTGGTCCTGTAGAGCAACAGCAAAATCAAGAAATTTTTCAGTTTTTGGTCCATTTCAACCCCTAATTTCCAAAATCTATAGACTTCTATTCTCCCTATCCCCACCTCTACTTTCAATTTCGTGAGGATCGGTCCATAATTGCGACATGTTGCGTGATTAAAAATTAACAAGGGCAAACGAACGGATGGACACACATAGAAAAAAAACTGACTCAGCTCGGCGAGATTGAAGGATCCATATATAGACTCATATGTCGTGGACCAATATTTCGAGATGTTACATAATTTTTTGGCCCAATCGAACGTATAATACCAGCAACACATAATGTTGTCTGGTATACAAATCTGGCTCTCTTTAAAACACAGAAAAGAAAATAAAATTCTTCATACTAAATTGTCACATGCCATATTTGTCCCGCCGGTCGTCACATTGTTACTGAGTAAGACATTCTTAATGTGCGACGACTGTTATCAGTCGCTATTTGCTTCTCTTTAATTAAATAAAATCAAGAGACATATTCCTCCGATGACAGCCATTACGCATTTCATCCTGGAGCAAAACAGAAACAAATTTAAAAGAATAACAGAACAACACAAATATGAAATGAGGCAGATACAAGTAAATTGTAAAATAACTTCTTTAAGACGACGATAATGACGAACTTGGCATGGAGATGCCAAGAAGAATTTTATGTACAAAAAAAAAGTTGGCAATTGAAGATGGCGAATAAAAAGGCCGACACGCAATTGCCAGGTTAACTACAAGAAGATTGGTGGATAATGGCGGCAAGATAAAACGAAAAGAGGCAACGAGACAAACAACCGTATAACAGCGATTAGCTTTAAATACGCATTTCGGGAGTAACTGGGCCTATTAAGAAGCTTGGCATTTTTGTTTTTCATTTGATGTAATGTCTTTGTGTGACAAATCAGGTGCGAGTTAGAGAGAGATAAAAGGATATACGCGAAGTAATCTTAAGAGGTAAAGTTTTAAAAATTTCTTACAATCCTGTGATTTCCAGTGCAGCTAGTTTTCCTCATGTTTTCTTAAAGAATTTGTGGTGTTATTCTCTCAGTCTCCTTGTGTTATGTTTCTTGGGCTATACGAAAATAATATTAGCAGGAACAGACAGATATTTTATTTATTTATATTTTTACTGCAACAGATGCCAGCCAAACCAGACACAGATACATATAAAATAAACAGCCGAGTAATTTGCAGCTACTTTAAGTGCGATTCATTGCTCTCTTAGCAGTTGTAATACATACGCACATACAAGGATACATGAAACACATTGCACATTGAAAAAAATATATGTATTAGGAGGGTGAACCATCTGGTTTTGTTCTGTGAGTGAAAATAATAAACAATTGCTTTTCCTCTGAGACGAAATAGACAATGTTTGGATTTCGCTAAGTGTGTGGCAATGGAAAACAAAGTTAATTGAAGCTTCTAACTTTAAGATTGTACATTTTGTCTGAAATTCTGAAACAGAAATATTCCAAATGATTTTAATGGAATATTCAACTCCTGAGTTGAAGAAAGGATTTAAATGAGGAGGAGGTTAAGATGAGTTTAATGTGCAACAATAATCATTATTTATACCCTCCTCTTTGAAATTAATTAACTTTGTTATTCCATTTGCAACATCTCAAAATATTAGTCGTAGAGATAAACAAGTAAAAAAGCGATATTTGTAAACCCTCCAAGATTTCGGCCATTTTCATAAAATAAAATCCGTTAAAAATTATGTTAAAATTTTAAAAATACCGAAATACCGTTATATTTTAGTCTATACGACGACGTGGACCTGCATAGGCAACTTTTGTCATAAACCATTACAATATTCAAATGCGAAACTTGAATAAAAAATTCGGTGAATAATGTAGCTAAAATCATTAAAGTTCCGAATATAGTTAGGTACGAAGACATGGACCTGCACAGACAATTTTCTGTCTTAGGCTGTAGCATTCATTACGATCTTCAAAAACAGAATTTGAAACAATTCCGGTGAATTAAGGCGCTAAAATCATCAAAAAACCAAATATAGGGAGGTACCGTTATATGGGGGCTATACGAAGGCGTGGACCTGCACAGACAATCTTCTGTCATAGACTGTAGTATCCATTACGAACTTCAAATGCCAAATTTGAAACATTTCCGGTGGATAATGTCGCTTAAATCACAAAAATATCGAAAAAAAGGGAAGTACCATTATATGGGGGCTATACCAAAACGTGGACCTACATCATTTTCAATACAAAAAGTCCTGCAGACATAATACACATTTGACTAAAGTTTTATCAACCTACTTCGTTTCGTTCGGAAGCTAGAGTGATTTCCGCAGACAGACGGACATCGCTAAATCGACATAGAATTTTATGCTGATCAAGAATATATATATATATATATATATATATATATATATATTTTGTGGGTATAAAATGTATATTTCGAGGTGTTACAAACGGAATGACAAATCTAATGTACCCTCCATACTATGGTGAAATATATAAAAAACTGCAACAAAGTCAAATGCCATCATATACACATTTTTTAAATTTTATTGAATGAAAGCATAAAATGTCGGAAATAGCATCAAATTTTAGAATAAGTTTAGATTTGTTCGAATTGGTCACCTTTGGCACGAATTATGGCCTTGAAACGGCCAATGAAACCGTCACACACTGCCCGAATGTTGCTCGAAGGTATTTTGGCTCATTCCCGGCGAAGTGCTTGCTTGGGGTGATCAACACTTTGGTATTTTTCCTTGCTTTCCAAAATACTCCAGACACAATAGTCCAACGGATTGGTATCCGAAGATTTTGGTGGCCACTGTGCGCTGGAAATGTGGCGAGGAAACTAATTTTGTAATCATTCTTGGGTGGCGTGTGCCGAGTCGTGTTGGAATGTCCAAGGTCTGCGGCCAAAATGTTTGCGTGCCCAAGGCTTTAATACACCCTCCAGAATATTTTCGCGACAATATTCGGCACTTATTTTGATGTCAAGATAGATTAATACGAGCGGAGAGCGACCATCGGCTGTTATGGCGCCCCACATCATCACCATGGTGGCAAACCGAGTTTTGGTGGCCAACCGAAGGTGCACTTTTTCAGCTGACCTCTCTGGCAAGTAAACCAAATGGCCAATATCAGTCCACAACTCCTGAATGTTGGTACATCCGCCGCATACCATTTACAAGCAAGTACATCGAATTCGGATAAAATCAGTTCAGATATATATATAGCTCTCATATATATGTTTCATCCGATTTGGTGTTTAAGTCCCTCACATTCGTAATATGCACCCCACAAGAATGATATTTAGTACCAGATAGTCTAGAATTATCTCTACCAAATTTTATTTGGATATAGTTACCATACATATCTTCAACCGATTTCGGTTTAATTGTGCTCCAAATGGGCAATATCAGTCCAAAAGTCCTGAATGATGGTACATCTGACAACATTTAGCACAGATCAAATCGATTGAATTTTGCTCAGAAATAAATATTTAAAATTTTGTGGAAATCGGTTCAGATTTGGATATAGCTTCCATAAATATCTTTATCCGATTTATGTTTTTTTTTGTGCACCAAATGACTAATATCAGCGCAAATGGGCTGAATTTTGGCACTTCCTACGAAATGCAGCCTAAAACCAAGTAATTCAGATTTTGGTGAAAATCGGTTCTGATATAGCTATAGCTCCCATATATATGTTTCATCCGATTTGGTGTTCAAGTCCCTCACATGTGTAATATGATATTTGATACCGGGCATCAGATACTACTTGAAAATACCTCTGTCATATTTTATCGAGATCGGTTCAGATTTTTATATAGCTTCGATACACATGTTCATCCGATTTTACCATTATTTTTCACCATATATGTCATATCTGCCCAAATCCAACCGAATTTTACCATTTGCTGAAACTCGGCACGGTATATCTATTGCTCCAATTAATAGTAATTCTTATCGAAGTCATATCATGCACTATACTGCAATGTCATTTGGTTAATAATTGGTATGATCTACTTCACATAAATTCCCAATATAGACTTTTTTGTTACGGGAGCTCTACTAAATACGCATAATGTTGTAGGGTATCATATAGGCGGCCCGCCCGACTTTGACCTTTCCTTAAAGAATTGTTAAAATTGGTCCAGCCGTTCTTGAGTTATAAGCGTTAGAACTAACATTCCTTACGAATTTAACCTGCCTACTGGAAAAATACACACGTGTGCAAAATTTTAGCCTTCTATCTCAATTCGTTCGATATATAGCGTGATTGTAACGGATAGTGGGATATGTGGGTCCACGCTTTGATTTATGGTATTCTCAAGAAAAAATTGACTTAAAAATTTATTTTTGACACATAAAACCGAAGAAAAATTATAATAAATCCCGTCGGAAATTTCATTTTAATCTTTGTTGTAATTTTATGGGAGGTATAACAAAACATGACCCGATTCAAAAAATTTTATTTTTTTTGTTACTATGTTTGACAAACTATACCTTATTCTGTATGAAAATATGGTCAAGCCCTCAGAGTGCGTGAAATGGGGCAATTTTAAAACCATCCTGACCCTTTAATTTCAAATTAATATAAATTTATCGCCTTAAAAATTGGTAAGAAAGACAACTTCTTAAAATATTGAGGGGCAGTTATATAAAAGCTGATACCAAACAGGATTTTACTAAATATAAAGTTTTTGGTTTCCTCTATTCCCATTCCCAAAAAATAAGCATTTTTGATGAATGTGCAAGGTAAATATTAAAATCTTTATCAATTCGAATTTTCTTGGTACTTGAAGAAATATATCCCCACACTCAATATATGACACTAGGTATTGGCTTCTTCCACCTACCAATCACCAATCAATTTCTGTTCTGTTCCTTTTTCTTCAAAAATATTGGAATATCATCGCATACCCTAATTAATATTCTTGATGGCAGTTGTACAGAGAATATCGTTTTCCACCTTGAAAGTGTGCGGGTGTGTGTGCGCATGTATATATTTTATTTAAATTTGTAATTTATTCACACTTAACAATAGTCGCCGTAACGTAACGCAGGAAATGAACCATCATCGCTGCGGGCACTGAAAACCCACAACGGCGGAGCAGAGGAAATAAGGTGAAATCTACGTTTACAAATTATATTTGCGGTCAGGTAGTACGGACGAAAAACCAAAAAAATGTAAGAAATTTACCAAACAGTTATTTTTGGCCATTTCATTGGGCTTTGATGGTACGTGAGACCATGAATATGGCCAGTGGCAGTTTTTCCCCAAACCACCTTCCCACATCTTTAGCCTTTTGACAATCATGAAGAGGGTGTTGCTGGCTGTAAATATCGAAAGACCAATATTATCATTGTGGTTGTCTTGACCGCGTCAAGAAATTTATGTGGTGGTGATGGTCGTGGTGGTGTTACATCTCTTTTCCCCTCTCCTCCCCTGTCCACTCTCTTGGTATTTACAAATAAATTTCGGGCAACTGAATCTGCCCATAATACAGTCAAGACAGACAGTTAATACACATCCTTACAACAATATTTCCAAAAATAAAGGGGGAAAATTTTAAGCTCTGCTCGGTTTTTGGTTGGGGTTCGCCTCAAACCATCCGCATCTCTGATTTCCATTGGTTTTATAATGCCACTTGCGATGCTGTCGGTTCACAGGCGGTTTATGATAATTTTATGTTTCGTTGCTGTTTTTCCTCCTGCCCTGTGTGTATCCGGCGAAATACGTTTTTGTCGCCCTGAGGGGGAGTTTGTTTTGGGCGTTACCAACGTTCATTTTGTTTTCATTTCATTTCGTTTTGCTGCCGTTATTGTTGTTATTCTTGTTGATGCTGTGTTATTTGGTTGGTAAAAAACAAAACCGTAAAGATAATTTAAATTTTTACAACAGTGATTTTTATTTGTTTGTTGAAAAACAGCCCATCTCTTAAATAAGCATTCGTATTTTGTTTTCCATCGCGCACCGATGAACAACATTTCCGAATAAATTGTTGGCTTAGTTGAAATTCAAAGAAATGTAAGAAAATAAAACGGAATGGAAATTCACAGTGGGAGAAAAAGTGATGAAAAGTTGGCACTGTGTTTTGAATTTTGTGAAATATGCTGAACTCTGAAATAATTAATAATTTCTACATTTCAACAAATATTTTCGCCATTTCTACATTTAAACAATTCAAAAATTTGGAAAAAAAACTGTAACCAATCTAGGATGTATTGATAATATTTTTATGGTATTTAGGTAATCTTATCAAATGAAAAAAACACTGGTCCATTTCATTTGTAACTCCTCCATTTTTCATAATTTTATATGTGTGTCGGAGGTCTATATGTCATCCATTTGCACACATATGCTAAACTTTTCAAGTAATACTGTCTTTCCATGAAAGTCCTATTAAAATGAGTCATTACGTTTTTTAAATATTTTACAATTTTTTTTCTGGAAATGAGCCAAATACATTTTTTTTATCATAAATCCCGAATTTTTGAAAAATTTATTGCAAGGCTTTCGTGGGGCTGAATACTTTCTTTTTTTTCAAATATTTTTCAAGGATTCCTGTACAAAGTATTAAGGACTTCCTGGGCAGGTATCGTGTACTTAAAACGATTTTCTGATCAATCAGTAAATGAATAAATTTGGAATAAAAAGGGGATTTTTGGAATCGAGGAATACAAAAAAAAAGAGATTTCATGACAAAGCTTTCTAAATTTTCAAGAAAAAACAGGACTTTATCACTTAAAAAATAGGACTCTCTGGCCTAAATAAAAAATAAGGGCACATTATTTTTAAAAAATATTTACAAGACATCTTAACTAATAATCGATTATTTTTTGAAATATTTTCAAGGTCATACCAAAACAAGTAAAAAAGCTGTAAGTTTGGCCAGGCCGAACTTTAAATACCCTCCACCATTTGGTACAAATTTGGCAATTTTCAAAAAAATCAAAATCCGTTTAAAATTTCGTTCAAATCTTAAAAATACCGAATGTAGCCGTATATTAGGACCTGCATAGACAACGACGTGGACCTGCATAGACAACTTTTGTCACAAGCTATTATAATATTCAAATGCGAAACATGAAAAAAAAATCTGTTTATAATCTAGCTAAAATCATGAAAATACCGAATATTGGGTGGTACCATGAGGGTTATAAAACCTACACAGACAATTTTCTGGCATAGGCTGTAGTATCCATTACGAACTTCAAATTCGAAATTTGAAACAATTCCGGATGTGGACCTGCACAAGCAATTTTCTGTCATAGGCTGTAGTATTTATTACGAAATTTAAAAACCCAATTTCAAATAGTTCCGGTAAATAATGTCGCTAAAATCATCAAAATACCGAATATCGGGGGTACTGTTATATGGGGGCTATACGAAGACGTGGACCTGCACAGACAATTTTCTGGCATAGGCTGTAGTATCCATTACGAACTTCAAATGCGAAATTTGAAGCAATTCCGGTAAATAATGTCGCTAAAATCATCAAAATACCCAATATCGGGAGGTACCGATATATGGGGGCTACACGAAGATGTGGACCTACATGGCTCATTTTCTGTCTTGGGATGTAGTATCCATTACGAACTTCAAATACCAAATTTGAAATACTTCCGGTAAATAATGTCGCTAAAATCATCAAAATACCAAATACCGGGAGCTACCGTTATATGGGGGCAATACCAAAACGTGGACCTACACAGGGTGAGATAAAAAACTGCAACAGAGTCAAACGCCATATTTTTGACATTTTATTTTAATTTTATTGAATGAAAGCAAAAAATGTCTGAAATAGCATCAATTTTTTTTAGAATAAGTTTTGATTTGTTCGAATTCGTCACCTTTGGCACGAATTATGGCCTTCAAACGGCCAACGAAACCGTCACACGCTGCCGAATGTTGCTCTGCGGTATTTTGGCCCATTCCCGGTGAAGCCCTTGCTTAAGGTGATCTACACTTTAGTATTTGTTAGTGCCAACCTTGCTTTCCAAAATACTCCAGACACAATAGTCCAACGGATTGATATCCAGCGATTTTGGTGGCCATTGTGCGCTGGAAATAAAGAATGAAGTCACCATTTGTGGATGGCGCGTGCTGAGAGCGATGGTGCTGAGTCCTGTTGGAATGACCAAGGTCTGCGGGCAAAAAGTTTGCGTGCCTCGGCTTTAATACACCATCCAGAATATTTTCGCGATGGTCGCCATGGTCGATTAATATGAGCTGTTATGGCGGCCCACACCATCACCATGGTCGGCGCTTGAGTTCTGGTGGCCAACCGAAGGTGAACATTTTCAGTTGACCTCTTTGGCAAGTAAACACGATCATTTTGTTTGTTTACAAACTGCTGGACAACGAATGTTTTCTCATCGAACCGGAGAAAACCAAATTCGGCAGTTCACCACCTTCGGCTAAGCGAAGGAACTCTTTAGCTCTTTTGAGTTTATTTTCTTTCTGCTGCGGTGTAAGTTCTTGCATTTTTTGGAATTTCATTGGCTTTACCCCGAGCTTATTTTTCAATATTTGCTAAATGGATTATTGTGATATGTTCAGCTCACGAGCTATTTTTCGGTCACTGGGACGTGGGTTTCGATCAAGTGGCTTCTTTAATTTTTGAACAATTTCTGCTGATGTTGTTGTTATATTCCGCCAACTACCAGTATCACGATAACGAGCGATGGTACGAGATATAAAATATTTATTCACATTTAAATGCTGGAGTGTTCTAACGATAGCCACTTGATGTTTTCCAGCAAAATATAAAGAAATAACACATCACGAATAACTTTTCTGGAAAATTCTCACAAAAATTCTCTGTACTCTTGCGAACAATATAATGAGCTGTCACTGGAATAATTTTAACAGCTGTCGGACAAGTGGCTTAGTATTGACATCAGTCTGAATCTGGTTGCGGTTTTTCGTCTCATATATAATGGAGCCCTGCAAAAAGTGGTAGTTATGCATAAAATTCTATTAAAGGAGTTCCTATCAAAAATCATGAATTTTCTACAGATCTCTGATTATAAATTGTTGATTATTTTAAATTATCAAAGGATATCTTGCTTAAAATTGTAGATTTTTTTAAGAAATTATTTAGCTCTTGGCCTGACACAAAGATCCCTAACACAAAATAACCATATTTGAAAACCTCCAAGTGAAAGAAATTTTGAAAATTTTTGAACGAGATATTTGTAAGAAATCATGTTTATTTCAATAGGATTTCGTAATACAAATCTTTATTTTGTAATAAAAATTATTAAAGAAGAATGACCAATTTTTTATTAATTTTTATTGATTTTTTTTTTTTTGGAAAATTGAGTGGATTTTTAAGAATATTCACTGCCTTTTGTGCTATTTTAATTAAAGAAAGTGTTATTTTTTGGTAGATGATTATAAAGGAAGCAACCCAAGAAAAAGAGCATGTTATAAAAATAAAATAAAGTACTAATCTGCTAAATATTTTTTACCTACTGTGTAGTTTATAAGTACATATTATATCCTTCCCAAAAATTCCATTAGTACAACTGCTCACGTTCAGTCCATTCATAATCCATTCCAAATGTAAGCGAAAGCTAAAAATAATTCTTCTCCATAAAAATAATATTTTCTCTTTCGTATTTAATGTGTAATAAATCTTACGATTATAACGAATCATCCGAAATACTTGAGGAGTTATATCTGCGTGTGTGTCTGAGTGTGTGCGAGAGTATGTGTAAAGGTGTGTTTTATGAAAAAAGGGGAAGGCGTATAAAAAGAAATGTCGTTAGCATAAAATTTAACAAACATTCATTAGGATTTTATGTGTTAATGATGCAAAGAAAAAAGGATTTACATTTAACAACACATTTTTGAGGGGAAACATTTTATGGCAAAGAATCAATCAAGTTACACTGGTTTACAGGAATTTTTATATCGGTTGCAGCATTAGTGCCAAAGTTATCAATATATATTAAGGAAATTCGAATATAGAATTTTCTAAAACATTAAATGCCTTTTGAATTGGTTAGTTTTATTTTGTTTGAAAGGTGGACGAAGGTTCGAAGATGAGCTATATTGGTCCATGTTTTGGTATATCTCCCATATAACATTACCTTCTGCAATTTACAAAACAAGCTTGCACTGTGTAGCTAGCGATGTGGAGGAAAATTTACAATATGAGCCCATGTTTATACCCTACACCACACTGAGGTCAGGGTATTATGTCCTTGTGCAACATGGAGAAGGAAGCGAGTTAGAGCCATAGTTCCTTTTAATGATCTGCACAGAATCACATTCTGTGTCGATTTATGCATGTCCGTCCATGCGTCTGTCCATGCAGTTTTGTAAACAAAGTACAGATCGCATTTATTGCTCGATCAAGATGAAACTTTGCACAAAATATTTGTTTATTCGAAGGACGAGCTCCCCTATATATCTTCGCCCCATTTGCCTTATATTGTGCACCAAATGTGTAATATTAGCCCAAATAAGATGAAATTTGGCAGACATAACCAAATTGAGCCTAGACACAAGTGTCTCCAATTTTGTGAAAATCGATTCAGATATATCAATAGTTCTTCTCTACAACCATAATATGCACTTCGTAACAACGATATTCATAGAAATATATCAAATACAGCTCAGAAATACCTTTGTCAAATGTTATCGATATCGGTTCAGATTTGAGTATAGCTCCCGTATATGTCTTCATTCGATTTCAAGTTTTTTGTACACCAAATAGTTGTTATAAGCCCGGACTGAATAGATTTTGGTACATATGAACGAATTTAGCCTGGAAGAAAGTCTATCCAATTTGGCGAAAATCGGTTAAGATATAGCTCTGGGTCCCATGTATACTTTTCATCCGATTTTTTATTTTGCTCCCTCACACCCGTAAAATACTCTCTACAACTACCTCTGCTAAATTGTATAAATATCGGTTCAGATTTGGGTAAAGCTCCCATGTGTGTCTTTATCCGATTTCACGTTTATTGTGCCTAAAAAGTGTAATATCAGCTCAAATAGGATATATTTTGAGGAATTTCGGCTCAGACAATTAGTAATAATTTAGTAGAATATGATAGAAGTCTCCAATATAAACCCGACTTTAGCCTTTCTTTACTGGTTTTGTTATGTGGCTATACAAAAACATGAATCCATATGTGGGTATACAAAAATATTGACCCATAACGGAAAAGGTATGAGCCTATATGCGTCGATATAAATGCCGATTACACCACAGTTTAATGTGGTATTCGAAATAGAGGTTACCCCAACGAAATATAAATCCACTGTCGCACTGTGACATATAAAGTTTAACAAGTAAAAAAGCTATAAGTTCGGGCGAGCCTAACTATGAATACCTCGACCATTTTGAAAGAATTTGACAATTTAAAAAAAAAAAAATCTGTTAAAAATTATGTTAAAATCTTAAAACTGTAGCCGTTATATTAGGGTCTATACGACGGCGTGGACCTGCATAGGCAACTTTTGTCATAAGCCATTACAATATTGAAATGCGACACTTGAAGAAAATCGTTGAATTATGGAGCTAAAATAATCAAATTACCGAATATCGAGAGGTACTGTTATATGGGGGCTATTCGAAGACGTGGACCTGTACAGACTATTTTCTGTCATAGGCTGTAGTGTCCATTACGAACTTTAAGTACCAAATTTGAAACAATTCCAGCGAATAATGTCACTAAAATCATCAAAGGAACGAATATCGGGGGATACCGTTATATGGGGGCTATACGAAGAACCGGACTTGCACAGACAAATTTCTGTAATAGGCTGTAGCACTCATTGCGAACTTCAAATACCAAATTTGAAACAATTCCGGTGAATAATGCCGGTTAAATCATCAAAATACCGAATATCGGGAGGTCCCGTTATATGGGGGGTATACCAGAGTAAAGAGCCGGACCTGCACAGACAATTTTCTGTCTTAGGCTGTAGTATTCACCACGAACTTCAAATACCAAATTTAAAACAATTCCGGTGAATAATGTCGCTAAAATCATCAAAATACCAAATATGGGGAGGTGCCATTATATGGGGGCTATACGAAGACGTAGACCTGCATAAACAATTTTCTGTCGGAGGCTGTAGTACCCATTTTGAACTTCAAATACCAAATTTGAAACATTTCCGGTGAATAATGTCGCTTAAATCACCAAAATACTGAAAATAGGGAGGTACCATTATATGGGGGCTATACCAAAACGTGGACCTACATGTCCCATTTTCAATACCGGAATTCCTGCAGACATAATATATAGATTTGAGAAAAATGTTTTCAACCTACATCATTTCGTTCAAAAGCTAGAGTGATTTCCACAGACGGACAGATAGATAGATGGACAGACGGACGGACGGACATCGCTAAATCGACATAGAATTTTATGCTGATCAAGAATATATATACTTTGTGGGGTATAACATGTATTTTTAGAGGTGCTACAAATGGAAATGACAAGCTTAATTTACCCTCCATGCTATAGCGGACGCTATAAAAATTTAAATTTTGCAGCTAAGGGTAAAGGGATGGATAGTATAACATTTAATGTTTGGCCCGGAATTTTGTTATACGTTCGCCTTCAAGGAGACACTTTTTGGGATAACCACCTAAGACAATATATACTTGTTCCATGGCTCTATATCTATATTCAAACATTTTTTGTAATCTGTTGTAAACATTCCATAACAAGTTGAAGGAGGACCTTTATTTTTGTGAAGGTCACCGAAGGTTGTTTCTCATCGATACGATTATTATTTATTTTGGTCGAGAATTTTGTACCCAATCATAATTGGCAGCTTGTAGACTTTGTTGCCTTTTTTACATTTTCAACTACAACAACAACACCAAAACCCGTTGCCTTTTAAAACTTTCGAAAAAAAGACATCTAAATTTTTTTGTTTACTCTGTTGTAATGTTCATTTGAATACCACCCACAAACAAAAAAAGCAAAAAGGGATATTTACATTGTTAGCATTTATTTGTGTAGGAATTAAGTTCGTCTTTTTGAACTTGCCACCTAATGCCACATTTTAAATTAGAATATTTTCAATTTCTTGGAAATTCATATTTAATCATTTGTGGTTGGAGATTTTCTAGTTCCTCTCATGTTTTGCAAAATAAATGAGTTTTCAAAAGTGCATGCAAAAGTTTTGCAAAATACACACACACGCACATAAATAAATAATTAGTCAAACCGTTTTGCATTCACCGATTAAATTCATATGCATTTTCCTGCTAAATACTGGGAATTTTAGAAAAATAAATATTTATGATTTTCGATTTTTGTGGAACGCTGTTTGGAGTATGAAACTATTTCCGGATATGGGGTTTGCATGAACAAAAAATGTAGAAAATTATGAAATATTTAAATCGGAATATTTCCTTCGGTATAGTTAAAATTTTTTACAGGATGAGATGAAAAAACTGCAATCAACTTCAGGCTGCTGTCATTACTAAGCCACTCGTCCGACAGCTGTTAAAATTATTCTAGTGACAGCTCATTATATTGTTTACAAGCGCACAAAAGCATTTTGGTGAGAATTTTCCAGAAAAAAAAATTATTCGTAATGGAATTCAAGCGTGATAGTGTGATTTCTTTATATTTGTTCGTTAGAGTACTCCAGCATTTAAATGCGAATAAATCTTTGTGTTCATTTAAGTTCGTAATGGATACTACAACCTAAGATAGAACATTGTTGGTTCACGTCCACGTCTTTGTATTGCCCCCATATAACAATACCTCCCGATATTGGTACTGTGATAATTTTAGCGACATTATTCACCGGAATTCTTTCAAATTTCGTATTTGAAGTTCGCAATGTATACTACAGCCTATGACAGAAAAATGTCTATGCAGGTCCACGTTTTGGTATAGCCCCCTATATTCGGTAGTTTGATGATTTTAGCTGCATTATTCACCGATTATTTCAAGTTTCGCCAGGTACAGCTTATCATGAGAAAAGCAGGAACATGCTAAATTTAGTAGAAGAGTTTGTCATTGGGATTTATTAATTGTCATAGAAAATGCCAAGTTGAAGTTAAAGCTTGACGTCATTTCTTGCTATTAGAGGCATTCAATACAACTGAACCTCATTCTTACCCGTAATAATTGTAGCCTCAATTAAATTCTTGTGTAGGTAGACTAGAATCATAGCAATATGTTTCTGAATAAAATAATATCCGAATCTGAACCGGTTTCAATATAAATTGACAAAATTTATACCCTCAGCCATATGGCTAGAGAGGGTATATTTCATTTGATTCGGTCAAAACGTGCCTAGTCGAAATAACGGTTTAGACCCTAGGTCCCTTTGAACCAAATCCGTTTCAGGACATTTAAAGTTGATCTGGCGATGTCCATCCGTCCGGCTGTCTGTTTGTAAGTCTGGCTGGGGCGCACGATAACTCTAGATACTCCCTCCGATTTGGTCCAAACTTGGTACATCGTAATATTATTGGCAAACTGCACAGAATGAGAAACGATAATCCGATTCTGCTTCAACTTTGCGAATCCTAATATTTGCATCAGTGCTAGGTCAGGTGTGAAAATGGACAATATCGGTCCATCAAGTACCTCCCCCACAAATGGTCAAAATTTTAATAATTACAACTCTTATAAAATGTGATGTAAGATTCTGATTGTCTTCAAATTTCACACATCCCAATATTTATATTAACCCAAGTTATGAATAAGATGGAATATATCGGTCCACCCCTTCTGGTACCTTCCCCACAAATGGTCAACATTTTCAAAAAAGAATATTTTTTGCACAGAAAGAGGAACGATAATCTGATTTTGCTCCAACTTTGCAAATCCTACTATTTGCATTAGTGCTAGGTCAGGTGCAAAAATGGAAAATATCGGTTCACTCATTCTAGTACCTCCCCCACAAAGGGTCAAAATTTTAAATAATTACAACTCTCATAAAATGTGATGTAAGAGTTCGATTGTATTCAAAGTTCACACATCCCAATATTTATATTAACCCATGGTCTGATGTTAAGATGAAATATATCAGTCCACTCCATCTGGTACTTCCCCTACAATTTGTGCGCTGGAAATGAAGCGAGAAACCTCATTGTGTAACCATTCTTGGGTGGCGCGTGCTGTGTGCGATAGTACTGAGTCCTGTTGGAATTTCCAAGGTCTGAGGCCAAAATGTTTGCGTGCTTAAGGCTTTAATACACCCTCCAGAATATTTTTGCGATAATATTCGGCATTTATTCTGATATCACGGTCGATACGAGCGGAGAGGGACCATCCGCTGTTATATCGGCCCACACCTTCACCATGGCCGGCGCTTGAGTTTTGGTGGCCAACCGAAGGTGCACATTTTCAGCTGACCTCTTTGGCAAGTAAACACGATCATTTTGTTTGTTTATCGGAGAAAACCAAATTCGGCAGATCACCACTTACGGCCAAGCGCAGTAACTCTTTAGCTTTTTTGAGTCTAGTTTCTTTTTGTTGCGGTGTAAGTTCTTGCACTTTTTGGAATTTCAATTGCTTTAGGCCAATCTCAACTTTCAATATTTGCCGAATAAAATATTGTGATATGTTCAGCTCACGAGCCTTTTTCGGCCATTGCGACGTTTCGATTAAGTCGCTTCTTTACTTTTCGAACCATTTCTGCTGATGTTGCGGTTTTCTTCCGTCCACTTCCTTGACGTCGGGCCACGCTACCAGTATCACGGTAACGAGCGATGGTACGAGACACAAAAGATTATGCACATTTAAATGCTGGAGTGCTCTAACGATAGCCACTTGTGGTTTTCCAGCCAAATATAAAGAAATCACACTATCACGCTTCAATTCCATCACGAATAACTTTTCTCTGGACAATTCTCATCAAAATGCTTTTGTACACTTGTAAACAATATAATGAGCTGTCACTGGAATAATTTTAACAGCTGTCGAACGAGTGGCTTAGAAATGACAGCAGTCTGAGTTGGTTGCAGTTTTTTTATTTCACCCTGTGAATTCTTGATCAGCATACAATTCTATGTCGAATTAGCGATGTCCGCCCGTGTATCCGTCTGTGGAAATCACTCTAGCTTCCGAACCAAATAAAGTAGGTTGATACAATTTAACTCAAATGTATATTATGTCTGCAGGACTTTTGGTATTTAAAATGGGTTCCTCCCGATATGCGGTATTTTGGTGATTCAGGCGACTTTATTCATCGGAATTTTTTCAAATTTGGTATATGAAGTTCGTAACGGACACTACAGCCTATGACAGAAAAGTGTCTGTGCAGGTCCACGTTTTGGTATAGCCCCCATGGTACCTCCCTATATTCGGTATTTTTATGATTTTAGCTACATTTTTCACTGATTTTTTTCAAGTTTCGCATTTAAATATTGTAATGGTTTATGACAAAAGTTGCCTATTCAGGCCCATATCGTAGTATAGATCCTAATATAACGGTATATTTAAGATTTTGACAGAACTTTTAACGAATTTTATTTTTTTGAAAATTACCAAATTCGTTTGGAATGGTGAAGGGTATTGAAAGTTCAGCCCGGCCGAACTTACAGCATTTTTACTTGTTTCAATTTGACTCACAATTTTGAATTTTACATTTTCTAAATTTGTTTACACCCACAACACTATGTCTTGAGGATATTGTATACAGGTGGGATTATAGTCCGGTCCTCGCAGAATTTTGCATTGGGGTAGAGTTAGGGTCAGCATTCAAGCTCATGGTTGTTGAAGGTGTACTTTCAGGGGTTCAAATGAACCTAAAAAATTAAAATTTTCCTGATTTTGCAGTCACTCTATAGGTCACAATTGAAAACCAATCGATACGGAATTTTGCCTGGGGTTAGGATTTAGGACAGCGCAGACGTGTAGCATTATGGACGACCCTTTATTTATATTTAGCGTGGAAAATGGGCGCGACTTTTGTGTAAAATTGTTTTGGATACCCGCGAGCATGACATAGAGTATAGATATAATGAAAATATCGCCGATAAAAAACCAAAGGTAACATTTGTGCAGGACAGTGTGGCATTATTTCAAATCTCGCAAAATTTCTTAATTTTCCAAAAATTATTACATTTTGAATGAAGTAGTCGATGTAGCCCAAATCTATACATTTATATCAGACTTCTGTCAGATACGAAATGTACAACATTGGACCACTCCTTTGGAACCTCCTCCATGAAGGGTCAATAGTTTGCGATATATGCGAAATCTTAGATATCAACCTCAAATATGAGGGTCAGAAATGAACTTTTCGTGCTTTTGTGATTTCGGCGGGATTAAAAATATTTGCGGTTAAGTGAAAATTTTCGTATTTTTTGACATAAAAGTCATGATCTATTTTGGCCCTTAAATATTTTCCGTTGACCACCCAAATTTATAGGCTTCGGCCCGAAACTCCAGCTCTATTTGTCCGACTATATATTTGAAGGGTTTACGTCCATTGGCAAAAATGACAGACAAAATTCTAACTATTTTTGGCTAAAAAAATATGCTTGCTTTTCATAATTGTCTTGTTTTAACTTTGTAATGGACAATGTAGAAATGGAAAAACAAATTTGTTCTGACTATTTTTTTGTTTTTGTTGTTGTTTTTTTTTTTCAAAACAAGCAAACAATGTTCGTGTTAAAATCTCATTGTAAATTGTAATTTATTCTATTTATTTGTTCGAAACAAAACAAGTTGAACATTTCTGGTAACAAATTTGCGATGACATTTGTGCAAATCAGCAGCGTTGCTACAAGCGTTTCGAAGAAAAACCCTCACTTTGTACAGATGACGATGATGCAGATACCTTTGTAGCCGGTGTTGGCAAGTGTGACGTTTGACAAATTAGCAAAGAGTTTGTTTCTTCTCCATTTTTTTTGTAAAATTAAACTGTCAACAGCACAAAGTGATTACTTTCAATGTAGGTAGGTACTTGCGTAGGATACGGATAAGAGAACAATGAAAAAACCAACAAACTCTAACACAATGGCATTAAAAAACCAACTAAACCCTAACAAATTGTGAGCGAGTGCAGAAGAAAAGGATGAATTTATTACAAAATTATACACGTTACTTTCTACACTTGGGAATGAGTGATAAACTTATTTTTTCCCGTACTAAATGAAAGCAATTCTGGCTCAGCTTTAAATAAATGTTCCACAGGGACCTTTTATGTGAAATATTACAAAGTTAATATGATGATGAAATGGCTGGAGGAAATTGCCCACACCCAGGTTGCCATTGCCATGAAGGACATGAAGGTTATAAATTACAAATATGTGACCTTCGTTGGGTTTTTCGTTCCTTTTTTTACATATTACCAACTAAAATGCCTTTTCGGATGGCTGAAACCCCGTATTCAATATTGTGGCATAGTTTATGAAATGTTTTTTGCATAGTTAACCTTTTTATGTTTTAAATGTAATGTAATAAATTTTAGTTCGGCCCAGACCTGTTTATTTTTTACGACCGGCCTTTTTGTTTGCTGGCTAAAGGGGTTTGAGTCGATAATGTTATTTTTTCCATTTTCGGAGCAAATACAAAAAAAAAAGGTTTATTTTATTAAAGAATTTGAAAAATTCAAAGTTTACCATTTTTTAAGGATTTCTGTATTAATATGCAGGGTGAGATGAAAAAACTGCAACCAGACTCCTGTCTTTTCTAAGCCACTCGTCCGACAGCTGTTAAAATTGTTCCAGTGACAGCTCACTATATTGTTTACAAGCGTACAAAAGCATTTTGTTGAGAATTTTTCAGAAAAAAAAGTTATTGGTGACGGAATTCAAGCCTGATAGTGTGATTTCTTTATATTTGGCTTGAAACCGTAAGTGGCTATCGTAAGAATAAGTCTAAATAAATAAAGAATAAATCTTTTGTGTCTCTTACCATCTCTGGTTGCGTAGCCCGACGTCAAGGAAGTGGACGGAAGAAAACAGTAACATCAGCAGAAATGGTTCGAAAAGTAAAGAAGGGACTTGATCGAAGCCCGCGTCGCAGCGGCCGAAAATGGCTCGTGAGCTGAACATATCGCAATATTCCATTGGGAAAATATTGAAAAATGAGCTCGGGGTGAAGCCTTTGAAATTCCAAAAAGTGAAAGAACTTACACCCCAACAGAAAGAAAATAGACTCAAAAGAGCTAATGAGTTACGGCCGAATTTGGTTTTCTCCGATGAGAAAGCATTCGTTGTCCAGCAGTTTGTAAACAAACAAAATGATAGTGTTTGGCTGCAGACCTTGGATATCTCAACAGGACTCATCACCATAGCACTGAGCACGCCCCACCCAAAAATGGTTACAAAATGAGGTTCCTCGCTTCATTTCCAGCGCACAATGGCCACCAAAATCTCCGGATACCAATCCGTTGGACTGTTGTGTCTTATGTATTTTTATTTTACCAATGTGTCGATCACCTCAAGCAAGCGCTTTGCCGGGAATGAGCCAAAATACCGAAGAGCAATAATCAGACAGCTTGTGTCGTTTTCATTGGCAGTTTGAAGGCCATAATTCGTGCCAAGGTTGACAAATTCGAGCAAATCTAAATTTATTCTAAACTTTGATGCTATTTCCGACATTTTTACTTTTAATCAATAAATTTAAAAAAAAATAAATAAAAATTATGGCGTTTGACTTTATTGCAGTTTTTTATCTCACCCTGTAAAGAGTTTAGTTCCATGAGGAAATACCATGAATTTTTGTAGAGCAAAATTATTGTCATGGCTTTGGCGCCCCTTATCCCTTATTGAATATTGAGGAAATATTTTTATAAATTACTTATATTAATAAACTTTTTGTTGGGACTGTGTTCAATGGGCACAGCTATGGCCCTTGTCTTTTCAAAATATTCTCCAAAACCTCAACGAAATTTGGAGATATTACAATAAATATTAATAATTTATAGTTCTTTCAATAATCTACTTAGAAGTATGTATTTGTATTTTAAATTTCATATTAGTCTTTGAACATAGTAACAAAAAAACTTAATACATCAAGTCAGCTAGATCGGATCTAAGAAATCATATATACCCATTGAATATGAAGACTTTTTAAACTAATTCAATATTTCTTATTTTTTCTTGCAGGTAAATAATGGTTTGTATTTCAATTAAAATAGAAAAACTGAAATTTACAAATTATTCGTGACATAACAAAGTAAGAGATTCGTAATAGTGTCCTTATTTTGAAGGTCAAAATATGGAACTAAAATCTGTCCAATAATTATAATAACTTAGGTCTATGTGGTGTATAAGTAACATAATTATTCATACGCCGCACAGTACGGGTCCACTTGATTGAGTAGCAATTGATGGTCAGTTTCTTTAGCATCGAACTCAAGATAAATTAAAAAACTAAGCAAAACAAAACAAAAACAAAAAAAAAAAAACAGTAAAAAAGCTGTAAATTTGGTCGGGCCGAACTTTGAATACCATCCACCATTTTTAAGGAATTTAACAATTTTCAATAAAATAAAATCCGTTAAAAATTCTGTTCAAATCTTAAAAACGCCGAATGTTGCTGTATGTATAAGACAACATAGACCTACGTAGGCAACTTTTGTCATAAGCCATTACAATATTCAAATGCGAAATTAAAAAAAAAATCGGTGAACAATGTACAGGGTTGCCCATATTCGGCGGACCTTTGGGCCCATTCCAATCGACAATTCTTGTCCGCAGGCAACATTATTTGCGTCAATTGAATTTTGTACGGGAACAAATGCAAATCAATGCGAATAATCCGTTGTAAAGTGGACCGAGCCATGCCCAACTGCTGAGAACGGCGTTTTTGGGATGTTCTTGGGGACCTCTCAACACTGGCTCGTACGGCAGCGATATTCTCGGCCGGACGCTTTGGTCGACTTTTATATGGCCTCTTCGGATTAGAAAGAGCCTTATCAGTCGAAAAACTTTCGTATAAACGCTTAATGTTGTTCTTAGAAGGCGCACTCCTCACATTTTTTAATGTTTTAAAAGCACATTGAATTTTCACAATTGACTTCTTCTGTTGAATGTAAATTTCAACTATTTCATAGCGCTCGCTCTGGTTCATGGTAAAAATCTGCTTGGACTCACGCTTCAAACGCGGTATGTCATTAAGTGATGTGACATCTCTGTCAAAAGTTATGGCGTTGCCAGATGGGTCCGTCGAATATGGGCAACCCTGTAGCTAAAATCATCAAAGTACCGAATATAGGGAGTTACCATTATATGGGGGCTATACGAAGACGTTTGTCATAGGCTGTAGTATCCATTACGAACTTCAAATACCAAATTTGAAACAATTCCGGTGAATAATGTAGCTAAAATCATCAAAATGCCGAATATCGGGATGTACTGTTATATGGGGGCTATTCCAAAACTAGGTCCACGTTTTGGTCCATTTTCAATTCCAAAAGTCCTGCATACATAATATATATTAGAGTAAAATTTTATCAGCCTACTTCATTTCGTTCGGAAGCTGGAGTGATTTCCATAGACGGATAGACGTACGGACATCGCCAAATCGACATAGAATTTTATGCTAAGTACTTTGTGTGGCCTGAAATGTATATTTCGAGGTGTTACAAACGGAATGACAACCTTAATATATCTTCCATACTATGGAGTAGGATATAAAGAAATATAAATTAAAAAATAAACAAAACAGGTATCTTGACCATAGGATACCCTCAAACACTACAATATGTTGGAAGCCCCCTTATGTCCAAATATATTTTGGTAGATTTCGTTTTTGAAATTTTGTCATAAAGCCTCACCCAGATGTTACCCTTATGTATTTATGATTTGGCCGGGATTAAAAATATTCGCTGGTTAGTGGAAATTTTCGTATTTTTTGACATAAAACGTATGGTTTATTTTATCCCCTAAATATGATCCGATTACCATCCAAATTGGTTAGGTCCTGCATAGCCCTTGACTCTAAATCCATGCAAATTTCTGCGGCGATTGGTTCATAATTGTGGACTGTAGATCAATTGCAAAATCAGGAGCATTTTGCTTTTGGTCCATTCGATCATCGATGGCGATCATCTACAATAACACCTCTATTTTCAATTTCGTGAGGGTCGAGCCACAATTGCGACCTGTACCGTGATTGCAAATTAACATGGACAGACGGACATACATATCTAGATCGACTCAGCTCGATGAGATAGGAAGATCCATGTATAGTTTCCTATGTCGGAAACTATCATTTCTAGGTCTTACATAATTGTTTGGCCCAATCAAACTTACATACCCAAACACATAGCATTGTAGGGTATAAAATCAAACATTCCCATGTAGAGTCCACAAATTAATGTTCTGTTTAGTATTGTGTTTCTACTGAATACCTTTATGGAAGCATCAACTACCTTTTCTCACAATTAAAACATTGTTATATTTCTCTGGAGATTAAAGGACTCCGGATGGTTATTTATGCAGAGAGAGGATTGTGAGGAGATATACAACAATTAGAATTAACGGATGAGAAATCTGAAACAGAATAATAAAACATTAAACAAATACCCTCATATAAACTATGCAATATTAAAAAGGAACACAGAACATAGAATTACAAGAAAACAACATTGAACTGAAGGTGACCAGAAGAAAACCTCGTTATTGTTGTAACAAATTCCATTTCGAAATAGATTTCCAAGAAATGTTGATGCCAATTACAGCGATACAATTCATGAGCCATATCTTGTTATTCATCAGTGTTATTTAGATAAATTGTTTACAAATTCTCCTTGTTTTCTTGGAATTCGAAAGCTGATGGCGCGTTGGGAGATTTGAATAAATTCGTGGATTTGCCATGAAAACAGCACAAAAATGCGATGTTTTTCAAAGTTTCCAGAGATGAAGTTTTTATACCCACCACAATATATAGTATGGAGGGAATATTAAGTTCGTCATTCCGCTTGTAACTCATTGAAATAATAATTTTAGACAAAACAAAGTATATACAAAGTGGGATAAAAAAGCTGCAACCAAATTCAGACTGTTGTCATTTCTAAGCCACTCGTCCGACAGTTTTTCAAATTATTCCAATGATAGTTCATTATATTGTTTACAAGCGTACAAAAGCATTTTGGTGAGAATTTTCCAGAAAAAAGTTATTCGTGATGGAATTCAAGCGTGATTTCTTTATATTTGGCTGGAAAACCAAAAGTGGCTATCGTTAGAGCACTCCAGGATTTAAATGAGAATAAATATTTTGTGTCTCGAACCATCGCTCGTTACCGTGATACTGGTAGCGTAGCTCGACGTCAAGGAAGTGGACGGAAGAAAACATTAACATCAGCACAAATAGTTCGAAAATAAAGAAACGACTTGCTTGAAACCGGGTCACAATGGCCGTACAAATTTCTCTAGAGCTGAACATTTCGCAATATTCCATTCGGCAAATATTGAAAAATGAGATCGGGGTAAGGCCATTGAAATTCCAAAAAGTCCAAGAACTTACACCGCAACAGAAAGAAACTAGACTCAAAAGAGCGAAAGAGTTGCTTCAACCTATTACAGAAAAATGTACATGCAGGTGAAGATCTTCGTATAGGCCCCATTTAGCAGTACCAGACCCACGTCTCCGTTTAGCATCCACATCACGGTACCCCCCAATATTCAATATTTTGATGATTTTAACGACATTATTCATCGGAATTGTTTCATATTTCGTACATATTTGAAGTTCTTAATAGGTACTTTAGTCTATGACAAAAATTGCGTATGCAGTCCCACGTTTTCGTATAGCCTCCATATAACGCTATCTCCCAATATACGGTATTTTGATGATTTTAGGGACATTATTTACCGGAGTTATTTCAAATTTCGTATTTAGAGGTCATAATGGGTGCTTGAACGACAGAACAATGTACATGCAGGTAATCGTATAGGCCCCATTTATCGGTACCTCTTTATATTCGGTATTTTAATATTCACCGAAATTATTTGAAATTTCGTTTTTGAAGTTTCTAATGGATATTATAGCCCCTATAACGTATAGCCCCTATATAACGGTACCTCCTAATGTTCCATTTTTTTGATTAATTTGGCAATATTATAAACCAGAATTGTTTGAAATTTCGTTTTTAGAGAACTACTGTTTAGGGAACTACAATTTTTAACAGAAAATTGTCTATGCAGGTCCAGGTCTTCGTATAGCCCCATATATCGGTACCTCCCTATATGTGGTATTTTGATGATATTAACTACATTACTCTCGGTTTTTTCAAGTTTCGTATTTGAATATTGTAATGGCCTGTGACAAAAGTCGCCTATGCAGGTCCATGTATTCATATAGACCCCATTATTTCGGCTATATTCGGTATTTTTGGGATTTTAATAAAAAATTTTAACGGATTTTATTTTTTTTTAATTTTCAAATTTGTTTCAAATGGTGGAGGGTGTTTAAAGTTCGGGTCGGTCGAACTTACTGCTCTCTTACTTGTTTTTATTATACTATTTTTTATACTTGTTTATTTTATACTAGATAATTTCCGACAACATTAATGGATATAAAAATGGCTATGTTTTTCTGGCAGGCATAAGACCGTTCTTCGAAAATGTTCTACCTATTTAAATCAGGCACCAATTAAATAGTCTCCTGAGATAATATTCTGCCTTCCACGTAGCAAATCTCAAAACATTTCTTAAAAAAACGTTGTTATTTTCGAACTTATATGAATCCACCCGTTTTCTCATATCAAATAAAATCTTACAAACATACACACATACATGTTTTCATAATAAAAAATACAAAATCTCATCTGTCTGTTTGAATTCCCAAAGACAATATCACAATTAAGATTATCTTCTTCTTTTCGGCAAACCGAAATTGATGTATCCACACAGAGTCAAGATGTCGACAATTTTTATGTTTGTCATAAATTTTGGATTTTGTTGTATTGTGCGAACACAACAATTGACCCGGCATCCTTGAAAGCAATATATCCCTTGGTATTGCAATTCCAAAGGATATATATGAACACAAAATGGGATTCGACACCAAATTCGATTTCAAAATTTACGATAATAGGTAAATGTATGGATGTGTGTAGGTAGGTAGGTACACATAAGGTATGGATATGGCGGTTAATATATATATATTTTTATATGATGTACGTATGTATGTGCGTGTAGTCGAGTGTGCATGAAATCGAAAGCTCAGTGAAAAGGAAATAATTCGAATAGCAAAATTTAATGTATGTGTGTGTGTGTATATGTACCAATTTTAGAAAAACCATTCATGTGTCGCTGAATAGCGGAGTGATGAAAGTGAGGGTACTGCGACTTTGGCGATTGCCAACGTATTTGATTAGAAGTGGGTCTGAATAGAATGTATTCAAAACGGGAAAAAGTAAAATTTTGTAAAAAAAATGGTTGTCAAATGTATTCAATTGCTTAGGTATGGGATAAATAGCTTTAACTAAAGTGGTAGGTATATTATCATCCTTCATACTTACAAATTTAAAGTTAGTTTTCCCAGCCTGTTTTCATGCTAGTAAAATTAATTTGGATGCTATTAATTAAAGCAGGGCGTTTAGATTTAGTATGACCTGAAATATATTGCAATAAATCGGAAATTGAATATTGAATAGGGATACCTGGAGAACAAATCTCGTATCAATTTTTAGCAAAAGTTGAAAAATGTTTTTACAGGGTGCGATAAAAAAACTGCAACAAAGTCAAACGCCATAATTTTATCATTTTTTTTTTCAAATTTTTCAAAAAGTTGGATATAGCATCAAAATGTCGGAAATAGCATAGCATCGGTTTCATTGGCCTTCAAACGGTCATACGTTGCTCGAATTTTGCTCTGCGATATTTTGGCCCATTCCCGACATGATCGACACTTTGGTATTTTTTAGTGCCAACCTTGCTTTTTAAAATACTTCAGACATAATAGTCCACCGGATTGGTATCCGGAGATTTTGGTGGTCATTGTGTGCTGGAAATGAAGCGAAGAACCAAATTTTGTAACCATTCTTGGGTGGAGCGTGCTGAGTGCGATGGTGCTGAGTCCTGTTGGAATGTCCAAGGTCTGTGGCCAAAATGTTTGAGTGCCCAAGGCTTTAATACACCCTCCAGAATATTTTCGCGATAATATTCGGCATTTATTCTGATGCCACGGTCAATTAATACGAGCGGAGAGCGATCATCGGCTGTTATAGCGGCCCACACCATCCGCATGGCCCACGTTTGTTTACAAACTGTTGGACAACGAATGTTTTCTCATCGGAAATAACCAAATTCGGCAATTCACCACTTTCGGCCAAGCGAAGTAAATCTTTAGCTCTTTAGCACTGAGGTTCCTCGTTTCATTTTCCAGCGCACAATGACCACCAAAATCTCCGGATACCAATCCGTTGGACTATTGTGTCTGGAGTATTTTAGAAAGCAAGGTTGGCACTAAAAATACCAAATTGTCGATCACCTCAAGCAAGGGCTTCACCGGGAATGGGCCAAAATACCGCAAAACAACATCCCGGCAGTGTGTGACGGTTTCATTGGCCGTTTGAAGGCCATAATTCGTACCAAAGGTGACGAATTCGAACAAATCTAAACTTATTCTTAAATTTGATGCTGTCTCCGAAATTTTTTGTTTTCATTAAAAAAAAAAAAAAAAATATGTAAAAATGATGGCGTTTGACTTTGTATAGGCCCATATTTTGGTCTGGGTAGCATTTATGGAGCAACTCCAAGATGTGGACACATTAGATCGCTTTTTAAGCTAAGAGCACGAGAATTAAACCAAATCTATCTATTACACGTTTTACATTAAAACTTCGTCTTTGGACTTTATTGACCCAATACCATAATTTCCACATGAAATATCCCACCTCTACGCCGTGCTCCTGAAATTGTTGTACAGCGAATATTACGGTTTTTAAAAATTTTATTTTTAAATAGTTATCGGTTCAAAATTTGTAATATTCCATTTTGTAAAATATATATTTGCTTTCCATATCATAACAAACTCTTCTCATATCCTCGTTATGATATATCTCTACCCAGCAAAATATGTTGTTTGTTTAAATTTCAGCAATATTTTTGTTTTCAAAATAATGCGTCGTTTCTCTCACAATTTTCTTCGACATATACAAAAACACACAAACACAAGCTACATTTTTACATATTTTATTCGTCTTCCTGTGATATCTGAATTTATTTTTTTATTTACGGCTCCATGATTTATCATCGTCCCTGGTTGGGGAGGATTAACATCTGATAAATCGCATGCTCGCTCCATAATAAAAGCTAAACTGGGATATTAAGTAGCTGACATTCGCATTTAGCTTCATTCAATTACAAATGGTTTATTTTTTTTTGTGGGGTTTCTTTAAAGTGTCACCCACCATACACACCTTGAGACTTCTGCGTGTGTTCGTAGAGCAAATATGATTTGTTGTTGTCGCTGTTTTCATTTGCCATCTCCATTAGAGCGATTTCTTAACATAAATTTTCATTTCTACCTTTTTTCTGCGTTTCCCATTTTGTTGTTGTTATTTTTCACCTTCTTGGGGAAACCATGCATAGCAAAGGTATATTGAGTTGTCAGGACCATATAAATGTATATAAATGTATGTGTATGTATTTGTATATATTTTATAGCACGTGCTAATATGAAATATTAAGAGGAAGGAAACGGAAAAGAAACCTGTGAATATTTCGCGCATATTTAGTCCACATTAGAAGGTAATAATGATATTATTTGTGTTAATAGGTATATGTTTACGAGTACCTATGAAAGATAAAAAGTCATTGACGGTAATGGAGAGCAATTTGTCATATCTAGAAAAGTTTTTTTTAATAATTTTTATATCTATTTCATACATTTCAAAGATGTTTGTAGATGTTTGTTGTGTTTTGCAGATAAGCTTAATCAGAAGTAATAGGAACGAACTGTGAACCTTTACCAAATATTCTATCGATATGAGTTCTTTAGAATGTCCTTATTGGACAGAGACATTTATCTGTCTAATAAAGAAATGCTAAAGAACGCAAATCGATAGAATATTTGGTAAAGGTTTTTTTTTATCTAAAGAAGCCTGCTTTATAGTCTGCTTTTGTGTGTAGAATACCTATAAGTAGAGTTGTGTCAATCTAGCTCATAGGTGGTTTCCACTCAATTTTTGAAGGATTGACCTAAAGTTTGGTATGTCAAGTTGTTATTCGTAGCGAAGAATAGCGCTCATAGAGCAATACTTCCCCATATTTAGATTTTTTTTATTTTTTGAAAATTTGAGCATATAAGAGACTTTTTTGCACTAATGGGGATGTGGTTACGTAAATTTGGCATTCAAATACGCAATCTTGACAAAGCTGGTTTTTTTTCATGGTGTTGGAGAGTATCAACATTTCCCAGAAACGAACCATATTGAAATTGATGAGAATCGGTTGAAATTTAGATATAGCTCCCATATATATCATCAACCGATTTCGTGTTCAGTGCGCACTAAATGGCCAATATCAGTCCTAATGACCTGAATTTTGGCACATCCGACCGAATCCAGTCAAGAAGCAAGTATATGAAATTTGTCCCTCACATGCGTTATATGCCCTCCATGGTTCAGATTTCGATATAGCTCCCATATATATCTTCGACCGATTTTATGTTTATTATGCACCAAATGGCTAGTATCAACCCAAATTAACTGAATTTTGACAATTCCGATCGAATTCAGCTTACAAACAAATACTTGAAATTTGGTGAAATTCGCTTCAGATATTTGTAGATATATATGTGTTTCATATGATTTGGGATTTTAAGTCGCTCTCATGCCTAATATGCTCTCCACAAGAATGATATTTGGTACCAGATAACTTCTTGAGCTCAAATTTTATTGAGTTCGGATCAGTTTAGGATGTAGCTTCCATTTGCATCTTTATCCGATATAAGGTTTATTGTGCATCAAATGGCTAATATTAGTCCAAATGGACTGACTTGGGCAATTCCGACTGAATTCATCCTAGGAACAAGTACTTAAAATCGTGTTAATGTCCCACACATTCGTAATATGCACTCCACAACAATAATATTTGATAGCGAACATCAGATACAGCTCGAAAATACCTCTACCAACTTTTTTGAGATCGGTTCTGATTTTTATATATCTTCATACATCTTCATCCAGTTATTGCTCACGATATATGTTATATCATTCTAAATTGAATAGATTTTTTGAAACTCGGTTCGGCATATCTATTGCTCCAACAAATATTTTTATACCCTACAGGACTATGTGTTGGGGGGCGAATATTTTAAATCCCGGTAAAATCACAAATGGAAACACCAACATTTCCATTCTACCGAAACGGTGGAAATAACTTACCGACGAAATCCAAAATACACAAATGGCAAACTTCTGACTTTTTTACCCTGATTTCGTTGCCGAGTATATCCAAATATCGTAAATTTTGAGATACAGAGGTGTCTCTTGCATTTGGAGATGATAGCAAATGAATCGACAAGTAATTTTGCATGAGAAGAGAGTTAAGGACAGGGAGAAGTCTAGTATTTTGGATGATATTTTGTTGTAACTAACAGCACGACGGAGTGCGTGTGGCAAATGACCCTGATCGAAAAGTTAAGGCAGTGCTCTATGACAAAATTCCAAAAGCGAAATCTTCCAAAATGGATTTATACATAAGGGGGCTTCGAACAGATTATAGTGTTGTAGGGAATCATGCGGTCGACCCCGCAAATATTCTCTTAAAATGTCAACTTATGAACATATAAATTTTTTATAATTTTGTAGAAACTTGTACTCATTGCAGTGTAATCAGCGTTAGTTAGTGTCTTATCTATCACTTTAAGATTGAATGTAATGATTGGTCTGTTCCAGAAATGCAAAAATGCAAAAGTACTACCATAAAAAATTTTTCCTTTATGATATCAAAAAAAATTGCGTAAGCAGTAGGTTCTTGCAGGTTCGGGAACGAGCAGACGAATAGTACTATCGACTTTTTTTACTCAAAGATATATTCATATTTTCACTTTTAACTGCAGTGGAAATAAACACCTATATTTCCCCCTCTTTTAGCATTTCTGGCAATATACTGCCCAAAGAGGTTAAATTCTTCTTTTCAAATCGAATGAAGATTTTTGTCAAAATCATGAAAATTCCTCAATACGAAGGGTAACCTTGGGACTATGCCCAAACACCGATTTTAATGGGCTCTTCAGTGGTTTTCTTCTAAAGTTTTCCAATAATTTTAGTTTTCTTCCACAGAGTAATTATCGACCCTGACACAAGGCGAACAACTTTAGCGAAGCATTTCTCTACAAAAACTTTTTTTTCCTTTTTGCAACTTTTGAAACACAAAGAAAGGCAAACAAAACAATTAAAGTAAAGTAATTAAAGTGTTTTGTAATTGCGAAAACAATTGTATATATGACGTTAACATATTTTGGGCAGATTCCAAAAATTTCTGGAAAAAAAAATAGTTATTAAGAATATAAAATATGGGAATATATTCGCTTACATTGCAAACAATAATATTTGCATGAGCTTGTCTGCCCACCACACACACATATATCTTGATATCATCCTTTGAAAGTAGACGAAAACACTGTGGCGGCATAGTTTATTTAGGCGCCACAAACTCGGTGAATATTCAATTAAAGAAGTAAACAATAGCAACCAAAAGACTTTTATTTTTTTTGTGTTTTGTTTGTCTAGGGTTGAAGTCTTGACATTAAATAAATTCTTGGTGTAATGACAGCGGATAGGCCTTGACAGTTATTGGTCTGTTTGGCAAAATAATGTGGTATTGAAAATTGGGAGAATATTTTCTTTTTATGGAAATTTACCAATTGTTGGAGGGGGTATAATGGGGCAATGGAATAGTACCAAGTAGCTCAATCAATGAGTCGCCCAATATAAAACAATTCAGTATTTTTATACCCTCCCCATAGTATGGAGGGTATATTAAGTTTGTCATTCTGTTTGTAACTCCTCGAAATATACATTTTAGACCCTACAAAGTATATATATATATATATTCTTGATCAGCATAAAATTCCATGTCGATTTAATGATGTCCGTCCGTCTGTCCGTCTATCCGTCTGTGGAAATCACTCTAGCTTCCGAACGAATTGAAGTAGATTGATAAAATTTTACTCCAATGTATATTATGTCTGCAGGACTTTCGGCATAGGAAATGGGCCATGTAGGTCCACGTTTTGGTACAGCCCCCGTATAACTGTACCTCCCGATATTCGGTATTTTGATGATTTTAGCTACAATATTCATCAGAATTCTTTCAAATTTGGTATTTGATGTTCGTAGTGGGTGCTACAGCTTAAGACAGAAATTTACCTGTGCAGGTCCACATCTTTGTATAGCCCGCATATAAGGGTACCTTCCGATATTCGGTATTTTTATAATTTTAGCGACGTTATTCACTGGAATTGTTTCAAAATTGGTATTTGAAGTTCGTAATGAATACTTCAGCCTAAGACAGAAATTTGTCCACGTCTTCGTATAGCCCCCGTATAAGGGTATCTCCCTATATTCGGTACTTTGTTGATTTTAGCGATATTATACACCGGAATTGTTTCAAATTTGGTATTTGAAGTTCGCAATGAATACTACAGCCTAAGACGGAAAATTGTCTTTGCAGGTCCACCTCTTCGTATAGCTCCCACATAACGGAACCTCCGATATACGGTATTTTGATGATTTTCGCATTTTGAATATTGTAATAACTTTTAACAAAAGTTGCCTATGCATGTCCACGTCGTCGTATACACACTAATGTGCGGGTACATTCGGTGTTTTTAAGATTTTAACAGAATTTTTAACGGATTTTATTTTTTTGAGAATTGCCAAATTCGATCCAAATGGTGGAGGGTATTCAAAGTTCGGCCCGGCCGAACTTACTGCTTTTTTACTTGTTTCTACTGTACTCTTTTCTTTATAAGTTGAATATCGAATAATATTTACCCTTATTTCTTTACATATACACCCTGATTGACCCAATTATCCTGTTGACCAAATGCTCTCCCACATTAAAAGTTGTGTCCCACAATCGTTTGGTTGGATTAATTGAAATGTTTAACTTTGAACTTTAATTTTTTCCTCCAACAAATTTCACCAAATATTTGTATCGGAAAAATCTTCACAAATCCGTTTTTTTAAGTTATTCCTCAAACATTCAGCAAGTAGAACAATAGAAACCCAGAAAATTCAAAAAATAGATAAGCCAAAGAAGGCTTAAAAATAAATTTTGCCAATCAACAGAGAGTGGAACAAAGGAAATGGATAAGGAATGCAATTATTGAAAGTTTGATTAGATTTTGCCTCCACTTCTTGGAACAATTAGAAAAGCGTTTTGTCGTATGGCTAAAGCTTAAGACAGCTGAAAGAAAAGAATAGCAAAAAAAGGGAAAACTTTTCATATTCCAAGGGGCAGAATAAGAAGATGGCGAATTTTTTATTGCAGCTCCTGGTAGGGTTAATGAGCACACACACACCCACAAAGAAAGGTAATAAAAAACAAAAAAGTAACAACCGCCAAAGCTTAAACTGATGATATCCAATGTTTAGGAGACATGGCGCACGCTCCCACCTCCAAAATGTGCTTTCATAATACAACATTTATTTTTGCTACCGAGCTTTGCTAGAACGTAATTTTTCAACCGTTTCTCGTTCTGGCCCTGTTTCAGTAGCCATATTTCCTTTTGCCTAATTGTTTTTAAACAAATTACAAAAGGATTGACCTTTTCATGTCATCCTTTTAAATCCTTTTTTCGTTTTAATAAACATTTAAGCGATTTTCTCTGCAGTGTTGGGTTAGTGTTGGGTATAGCTTACCCACAACGACAAAAAAAGTTCATAGCTTGAGGTTAAAATTATGGTAGGCATAATAATGAGACGTAGCTGCAGGTTTGAAAGAAGAGACGAGCTAAAAAACACAGATGGTACATCAAATAACAGAGTGAAAACAGGTTTCCTAAATTAAGGTACTGTTCACAGCAACGTCTTATTAAAAATACAATTTCACACATTGCCGGGAGCGAAAATTTTGTTATAGGAATTCTGAGAATAAGTTTTGAATGTTTATTGATGAGGAATTCTGAGAATTAGAAAAATTTTGTGATAAAATAAGAAAAATAAGAGCTAAGTTTGGTCGGGCGGAACTTTCAATACTCTCCACCCTTTGGAACGAATTAGGAAATTTTCAAAAAAAAAAAAAAAATAAATAAATAAATAAAAATAAATAAAATCCATTAAAAATTCTGTTTAAATCTTAAAAATACCGAATAACGGAATCTGCTGACGTATTGGGGGATATACGATATTGTGAACCTATATAGACAAATCTATGTCTAAGGGTAAAGTACTAACAAATAACTCCTTATGTCAAATTTCAGATGTTTCCGTTGAAAAATGTGGCTAAATTATTATTATTATTAGTGATATACAATATCGTGGACCTATATAGACAGTTCTCTTTCAGGGGGTAAAGTGCTCACAAAAAACCCTTTGTGTACAATTTCGGCCAATTCCGTTGAAAAATGTGTCAAAAATCATCAAAATACCGAATATTGGGAGGTGCCGTCATATGGGGACTGTATCAAAACGTGGACCTATACATACAATGTTCCGCCACACGAACTAGAACCCATTATGACCCACAAATACCAATTTTTTAGACAAATTAGTGAATAAATGTGGCAAAACCCATCAAAATACCGAATATTGGGAGGTACCGTTATATGGGGGCTATACCAAATCATGGACCCATACATGCAATGTTTCGCCACCGGAGCTGGAACCCATTATGACCAACAAATACCAATTTTTAGACAATTCCGTTGAAAACAGTGGCTAAAATTATCAAAATACCGAATATCGGACATACCATTATATGGGAGCTATACGATATCGTGGACCGATATAGCCCATCTTCGAACTTGACCTACCTGCAAACAAAAGACAGATCTATGCAAAATGTTAGCTTCCTGTCTTAATTCGTTTTGACTGTAGCGTATTTACAACAATAATTGTTTTTATTGTCCTACAAATATAAGAACTGATTGTACCCTCAGGCATATGGCTACAGAGGGTATAGAGTGTGAGATAAAAAACTGCAACAAAGTCAAACGCCATAATTTTCACATTTTTTTTGAAATGTTATTGAATGAAAGCAAAGAATGTCGGAAATAGCATCAAATTTAAGAATAAGTTTAGATTTGTTCGAATTGGTCACCTTTGGCACGAATTATGGCCTTAAAACGGCCAATGAAACCGTCACACGCTGCCCGAATGTTGCACTGCGGTATTTTGGCCCATTCCGGCGAAGCGCTTGATCGACGCTTTGGTATTTTTTAGAGCCACAGTTGCTTTCCAAAACACTCCAAACATAATAGTCCAATGGATAGGTCGTATCCGGGACTTTGGTGGCCTTTGTGCGCTGGAAATGAAGCGAGGAACTTCATTTTGTAACCATTCTTGGGTAGTGCGTGCTGAGTGCGATGGTGCTGTTGTCCTGTTGTAATATCCAAGGTCTGCGGCCAAAATGTTTGCGTGCCCAAGGCTTTAATACACCCTCCAGAATATTTTCGCTATAATATTCGGCATTTATTCTGATGCCACGGTCGATTAATACGAGCGACCATCTGCTGTTATGGCGGTCCACACCATCACCATGGCCGGCGCTTGAGTTCTGGTGGCCAACCGAAGGTGCATATTTTCACCTGACCTCTTTGACAAGTAAACACGATCATTTTATTTGTTTACAAACTGCTGGACATCGATTGTTTTCTCATCGGAGAAAACCAAATTCGGCCGTTCACCACTTTCGGCCAAGCGAAGTAACTCTTTAGCTCTTTTAAATCTATCTTCTTTCTGTTGCGGTGTAAGTTCTTGCACTTTTTGGAATTTTTATGGCTTTACCGCGAGCCCCGAGTTCATTTTTAAAAATTTGCCGAATGATGTCCGCCCGTCTGTGAAAATCACTCTAGCTTCCAAACGAAATGAAGTAGGTTGATAAAATTTTACTCAAATGTAAATTATGTCTGCAGGACTTTTGGTATTGAAAATGAGACATGTATTTCCACGTTTTGGTATAGCTCCCATATAATGGTACCTCCAAATATTCGGCATTTAAATGATTTTAGCTACATTATTCACCGGAATTCTTTCAAATTTGGTATTTAAGACAGAAAATTGTCTGTGCAGGTTCACGTATAGCCCCCATATAGCGGTATCTCCCAATATTCGGCATTTTTTGACTTTAGCGACATTATTTACCCGTATTATCTTAAATTTCGTATTTCAGGTTCATTATAGATACTAGAGACTACGACAAAAAATTTTCGTCCTCGTATATCCCCATATAACGGTATATCCCTATATCCCGATATTCCATATTTTAATGATTCTACGAACATTATTCACTGGAACTGTTTCAAATTTCGTATTTGATGTTCGTAATGGATACAACAGCCCATGACGAAAAAATTCGTAAGCAGGGTCTTCGTATAGCCGCCATATAGCGGTATAGGGAGGTACTTTGATGATTTTAGCGACATTATTCACCGGAATTGAAATTTTGTGTTTGATGTTCGTAATGGATACTAGAAAATTGTCTGTGCAGGCTCACGTTTTTGTATAGCCCAATATAATAGTTCCTCCCTATATTCGGTATTTTGATGTGCAGTTGCACGTTGTCGTATAGACCCTAATAAAAGGGCTTCATTCGGTATTTTTAAGATTTTAACAGAGTTTTTAATGGATTTTTTTTGATAATTTGGCAAATTTGTTCAAGGTGTTGGAGGGTATTCAAGGTTCGGCCAGGCGGAACTTATAGCTTTTTTACTTTTTTTTTCAGTGGGTGTAATTAGTGTGTGGGTATTAGTACGTATTTTTTAGCCGGTGTGGAATTCAATCCCTTTAAATTTTCCTGA